>NC_072476.1:101629056-102254056 GCF_027574615.1 Eptesicus fuscus
TATTTTATACTTCTGAAAGTGGTAATTCAAATCTGAAAAATGTGTATAGAAGAGTGAGGAACTGCCTAAATAAATTGTCCTATATCCATATAATTAAACACTATGCAGTCATTTAAAATACTGTTGCAAAATATTGTTTGATAATGTTAAAAAATGTTCATCCTGTTATATTGAGTGGAAAAATGTGGCACAATAGTCTGTACCTAATATTCATATTAAAATATAAGGCATTTATATACACATAAAAAGAGGAATGAAAATATCTATAAAATCTTAATACTGATTTTTCCAATTTGGGAGATTATGATTATTTTTCCTTTTCTTTGAATATAGAAGAATAATATATATTTGTATTTATAAATTTTAAAATGAATTAGCTTTAAAAATGAATTAGCTTGATGAATAAATAGCAAATAAGAATAATATGAAAAAAAGTAAACCAATGTTTATGAATCACTTGCCATTGTTTATTCAGAGAATATTATGACATGTTAGGTAAACTCAACCTGCTTCTGTTCTAGGAGGGAGTTATGCCCATGACCAGGAGTTGGGTATGCTGAATTATAAGAATGGTTTCATCTCCCTTACCTCACCCCTTGGAAGTTTAGGTTAACCAAAGACCAGTGTGCTTCAAGTCCCACCTCAGTTTATTTTAACCTAACTGATAACCAGTGGAGGTAGGAACTAGGTGTCTATAATGGTTATATATTTTGTCTTCAGTTCAAATTACACTTTTCTATTTTTTGCCTATATAATATTTCACTATGTATATCAAAAAAATTAAGCTTTTTGATGAGTATAAAACAACATGAGAATATTTAAAATATATATAGAATAAAAAGTAACACTTAAGTTTGTTTTTACAATAACATAAAAGTGTATTAATAATAGAATTCAATAAATATCTAAGAAATGAACACCAATACCATGATCAAAATGAATGGAATTGTATTATTTACCAAGCCAGAAAAGTTTAATTAAATAAAAGTGATGGGGTGCTGCATGCTTTTCATTGCCACTTATTAAGAAAATATGTAGATAATCCAGATGTAGAATATGAAATTTTTATATTTCTTAATAAGGTTGCAAATCAAAATGTATTTAATAAATTTTCTATTAATTTTTTAGGTTTTCAAAGGTCTCCCTTTCTTTTTTTAATACAGCTATGTCAGTTATTAATTAAACGGTAGCTGAAAATTAAAATAACTTTTACATTATTAATGATAAACTACCATGACACCATAGTGGGTTGCACAGAGACTCAGCCTACCCATTTTGGCATCCAACAGAGGTACCACCTGGAAGTTGGATCTGAATCTGACATATTGGGGCATTTCTTATGTCAATATGTAACTGAATTTATCAAGGGCACTTAAGCTGTTATGCAGGTAGTCAATGGAATAGCTGAGATTAATTTGTTAGCAGTAGCTGTACACTGCAAAGAGGTTTTGTTTGTTCCTTGAACTCAGTAGATTTTAAATCAAGAACTAAATCAGATCAAAAGTTCCTGATGTAATAAATTTAAAACTGCACAAAATATTACAGAATAAATTTTGCTCTTTTCATGGAACACGGCCTAATTCTGAGATCAGCCCTGTGGAAAGCTACTTAGTTCCAATACAAACATCCTAAATCACTTGAGATGCCAAAGAGACTGTCAACTAGGGTTACATTTTAATAATTTTTAAAAGTTTTAAAGCAAAAATTCATATACTTTAGCTGTACAGCATAATATACATATACACAGTGGAATGACTACCAGACACAAGCTAATTAACATATCTCCTCACATAGTTGCTTTGTTAATGTATGAAGACCAGGGCTTCTTTGACAATGTATGGCAGCTCCCACCTAAGTAAACATGATGTATGGTGGTGTTGTGTCTATCGCTGGCATTTTAGCCTGCCCTTCCCCAATTTTAGTTTTTTCCTCATGTCATTTGGCAAGCTTTATTACATCAGTTGGGGATGGTTCCTGCAAGCATCTTGCAGATATGTCATTTTGCATATATCACTGAGGGATGCTCATATATTCAAACTGGCTGCATCTGACCATTTGCCACACACACACCCCCGCCGTCTCTCTCTCCCCCAACCCTCTCCCCCGCTTCGTGTTTATGGTCACATCCTGCTTTATAGCTTTGGGTGCATTGTCTGCATGGAGAGTACGTTAATCACACCTATTGGGCCACTGGGGTGCCCACATAATTCAGACTAAACAAATCAAACTTCAAAGTGCTATTCTAGTAGTTGCGGCAGCAGAAAGGGACCGGAAAACAGCAAAGCTAATGTTAGGAAAGACAGACTATAAACCTGTCACTGTTAGCGCCTACCAGAGTCCTATCTCAGAGGAAGCTGACGCTCAAGACTGAGCTTAAAGATGACACTTGTGCTTCAGAGAGGTGATGGAAGGTTCCTGGATTCTATGATAGACTCTGACAACTGCAAAAACAGTGGGAGTAAGAGGGAAATTAATGTTTTCTTCTGTCCTAAAGTTAAAGGTTAAAATATGATTCAGTGCCATGGACTTTCTGTAGCTATCTTCCACTACAAAATTCATCATATCCAGTTATACAGAAAGTGACACCTCAACCCTTTTATATTCAAATTTATTATTGCCTGGTATTCAATCCTTGCATTTTTAAAACAGAACTTTTTTTCATCTGGAATTTGAGAGTGACGTTAATAAAGGCTTATCTATTTTCTGGGTTGTATTTAAATTATATTTTCCTTTCTTGTGAGTACAAAAAAGAATCTTCAAAAATTTAGAGCTATGGGGAAATATTTCATTGACTCAATCATTTTACCTTCTAAATGGAAAATGAGCTTTTTAAACCAATTTTTATTTTTTAATTATAGCTGACATATAATTTTATATTACTTTCGTGTGTAGCCTCCAGTGATTAGACATTATATAACTTACTAAGTGGTCATCCTGAGAAATCCCATACCCATCTGACACCATACATAGTTTTTAGAATATTATTGACTGTATTCCCTATGCTATACTGTACAGCCCCGTGACTATTCTGTAACTACTAATTTGTACTTGTAAATCCCTTCTGAGCTTTTATATTGAATATTGTTCCCTTGGATTGAGAGAGAAAGATGTGAGTCTGTCATTGTTGTCTTTTGTCATAGAGGGTCAATAATTAATACTTCAATAATTTAGGACAGAGAAGAAGCCAATCAGCAGAAAAAAAGGGGGGAAATCTGAAGGAACGTTAGTTAGGATCTGCTTACATTTCCTAGAAGTAGTGCCAATGTCCCCCACTAGCTAGTCCATGGATGCCCCACCAGATAGCCACGCCTCACTGTGTCCCACCAAGTGGCACAGGACAGAGAACATAGTAGAATCTCCATAAAGCTCAATGGACTTGTGAATAAATAAATGAGAGGACAAATAAATGATTGAACACTAGTGAGCATTCTTGGGTATCAAATGAAAAACTTTCAGTTACTTCTTAGAAAAAGACCTCTCTCCTAAAGCAAGAGTCATAAAGGAAAATGTACCTTCAAACAGAAGTTTAATCCATCATTTTTTAAAATCTTCACCTGAGGATATTTTTCCATTGATTTTTAGAGAGAGTGGAAAAGAAAGGCAAAGAGAGAGAGAAACAACAATGTGAAAGAAACATATCGATTGGTTGCCTCCTGCAGCAGCCCTGACAAGGGCCCAGGCCAGGGAGCAGCCTGCTACCAAGGTATGTGCCCTTGACCTGAAACAAACCTAGAACCCTTCAGTCCACAGGCTGATGCTCTATCCACTGAGACAAACTGGTTAGGGCTAAGCAATCATTTTAAAATGTGAATTTGGGAGTAATTGGTGGTATCTGGGTCTTATTTTAAGCCCTAAATAAATGTAATTATTTTTAAATTTTACTAAGTCTCTCATTCATGTTACTTTTGTTCTTTCATCAAGTTGGAAAACTAGTACATGCATATTTTCCTTAATCCTGCTGTCATCCAGAAAATAACAGTCACTGTTACCACAGTCCAAGCTCCTTAAAACTCTCTTCTGATTTGAGATAAGAAGAATCAGGTCCCTGGCGAGGCTGCAGGGTCTCTGACTTGTGCAAATTTGTACCCCCAGTTTCTCGTTCCCTGCACTACAGATGCTTGGGCCAGGATACACAGTCCTGTTGTAGCTCTAACTCAGCAGCAGTCAGGCACCAATTTGGTTTTGGAATAAGGGTCTGGATGCTGAGTTTCCCACCTCTTCCTCAGAAACCCGGGCCCTCTCTGAAGTCTGGGGTGACTCTGCACCTTGGTGCATTGATTAAACAGCTTGAAGATATTCCTCTTACTTATGCTTCAGAAGCCAGAGAGCAAGGTCTGCCCTGGTTTTTACCTCTCCGTATTCATTTAAACAGATGTCAGAACCCTGTTGCTCTGTTTTAGCAAAAGGGATCTCTCCTCTACTGCAGTCTCCCAGGTGGGTGGGTGTATTGGACAATATCTGGCTGAATACCCTCCAGGAGGATTGGGGAAATGTTTTGACTATATTCGCTGGATTCCTTCATGTGTTTAGCCTCATCTGGATTCAGAGAAGTCATCCCAAATTAGTTATGAAGGATCCAAGATGACAGTAATTTGGTCAGATGAGACTTGTCAGAAGCACAAATCTGAAATCAGAGCAACAGAAGCACTATTTTCCAGAAGGATGTGGTGTGTGTAGGGAGCAGGAAGAAGAGAGAGACAACTGGTCTCCCTTCTTCATCCTGTAGACCCAACTCCTGTGCCTCACGCAGTCACCTTCTCAAGTGTCCTTGCTTCTCAGAGACCTTCTTGTCTGATATGTCAGAACTAGATAATAACCAACATCTAGAAGAAAGGGGGAAGTTTGGAGTCTCTTTTCCTCTTATTTCTGTGAAGTTTGAAAGAGTAATATTTTTCTAAATCTTCGAGGATCTATACCAAAAGAGGAGTAAAAACCACCCCACAGTTCATGTAATCATACTGGAATTTCTATGCTCATGCATCACAGGGATTAAGAAACAAAGTGTAACTCAAGTTATTATCTACTAGAGGCCCGATGCACGAAGATTCGTACAAGAATGGGCCTTCCTTCCCCTGGCTGCTGGCACCACTTTTGCTCTGGCCTGGAGTCGCCTTTCTGCCTTTGCTCCAGCCCAGAGCCGCCTTTCCACCTTCCCAGAGGCTTGGCGCCTGTGTATGCAAATTAACCTACCATCTTGGTTGGGTTAATTTGCATACTCACTCCTGATTGGCTGTTGGGTGTCACAAAGGCACAGTCAATTTGCATCTTTCTCTTTTATTAGTGTAGATTGTGCTTTGCAGATTTATTCACTGCTTCCTCTGAGTCTATCCCCAAGGTGCAATCGTGATGGAACTGTGTTCTATTTTCTGATGCTTCTTCAGGAGAACTCTCAAGAAAAGCATGTCTCACTGGGATGAAAGAGGGATACTACTCTATTTCAAGGTTCTAGAATTAGTGGTGATGGTGGTACAACTTTGTGACTATAATAAAATCCACTGAATTGTATCTTTTGAAAGGGTAATTTTATGGTATATAACATATATCTAAATTTTAAAAGAATATTAAGTTAAATTGCTCTCACAAAGTGCAAAAGAACCTTTTTAAAATTTTTATGTAAATGGCAGTATATTAGAACATTCCAGGAAAAGGGAGAACACAGGGAAACTCCCAGAAACATTACACTCTTATCAGATGGGAAAAATCACTAAGAGTCAAAATGAGAAAGAGACTTGTCAATAAACACCGTGTCACCATGGCCAATTTTAGTCCACGAGCTCCTTTCCAATCACAAACCTGTCAACCAGAGGGCTAAAATCTTCTTTAAATCATGCCACTTTAGCCTGTGCTGGGTTAAAATGGTCTCTCTCATGTCCTGCTTCTCAGAGGGACAATCCTCTTGATTTTGAACAACAGGACAGTTTTCAGTGATATAAGTCCCTCTTACTTTCCACACCCATTTTCTTTATGCCTTAAAATGTCTCCCAGGACATCATTGTCGGAATGCCAATATTCCTGTCATGAGGTGGGTATCAGTATGACCCTCTGATTTATAGCTCCAAACACTCTAGGAAAACAGAAAGCCCTTGGCAACATGGATTATAAATGCATCAAGTCCAGTTATAGGAAGTTTTCTGTCTCACTCAACCTTCAGAAAAGCTTAAAAAATGGAATATGGACAAGATTTAGAGCAGTGGTGCTGAAAGGTTAGCAGGCATCAGAAACGCCTGGAGGCTGGTTCACGCAGATTGCTGAGACCCTCCCCTGAGTTTCCTGTTCAGGGGCTTGGGGTATAGGCAGAGAATTTGCAGGTGTTGCTATTGTTTCCCTGGGGACCATACACTGTAACCACAATTCTATGAAATAAAGGATAAAAGATTACAGGGAGGAAGATAATATGCTCTTTATTAAACAAGAAACATATCATACTTCTCTCTTTAGATTTTTTTTCATTAGTCCCAGTGTGCACAGAGATTATGAAACCAGCCCTCACGCTAAGAGCGTCCTTTGCCTGCTAATCTGGTTTCTTCTTATTCTGGCTCCCAGCTAGAAAGAAGACAACATTTAGGGATCCCCTTCTCACTTCTGCTTAGAATTGTTTCATCTTTCAATAAAACTGCTAAGTCACCACGTGGATGGGCAGCATGAGTGATGCTTATGATGATGGAACTGTTTAGAATCTGGACTGTGTTACTGCTACAGGAATTTCGCCTGTGATAAATTGTACAGAATTAAATGTGCATGCTCAGACACATGCTCAGGCACACAAAGGCACAAAGTAAAATCAAGTAAATCTGAAGATCAATGATTTGTTTAGGTGTTAAAACCTTGCTTATGATAGTTTACACAACCGAGTTTACAAGATGTTTACTAGACAAAGAATTCATGGGATATCTATATATTAGTTCAATTGTATATTAACCTAAAATCTTCTAAGTAAAAATTTCAATTAAAAAATAACACTTCTTAAGACCTCTGGGTACATTTTCTGAATCACATAAAGTTTAACCTGCCTTTTTTTAGGGCTATCAATACACACTATCATAACCTCCAATATTTTGCTTTTGTAGAACAAAGGAGTTCTACTTCTTTTTAATTTAAAAAGTAATGTCATTACTAAAGTTTCCATCTTTTTTGGCTGCTCAAGCTGGTAAATAGAAGCACACAGGTTTCCATTAAAAATAAAGATGAATAGAAGGATTAAAAATTAGAAATAACAGGCCTCCAATCTTTTAAATTCTCTTCACCTTATTCAGTGGGTTTTAGCCTCTCTGTTTCACTTAGAATTCCAAGGACTGCCTCTGGGGCATTGGCATCAAACAGAATACAGTAGGACCCACAAAATAACACCATCTGAAGTGGCCTGAGCAATTTGTTTCCTTCCTGAAAGGCAAATCTTACGTTCATTAGTATCGATTTCTCTGTCTGGAAATGGTAGCCACTAATTTTAATCACTGCTTGACATGTAGCGTTTTGCCACTCAGAGCTGCCTGTCTTTGGGTTTACTGCTCTGAGAATTTCATCGCTGTAACACATCAGCACAGCCTGATGTGCATCACTTTAGCTCATATAGAAAAAAGTGCTCCTTAATTAGACTTCATCATTGGTTTATTTGCTTGCCTTGCCTGGCTCAAAACATGTCCTGCTCTATCCATGGAAATGAAGATCAAAACCAGAAAGAATTGGGCCCCAGAGGAGGGCAGCCAGGCACAGTGGAGAGACTTGAGGACTCTCAGCTTCCCAGGATTTGGGGGACAGTGAGGCCTATCCAAGCACACAATTCTTTGTGGACAGACATCAGAATTATCAAGAAAAAGGTGGCAACAGAGTCATGACGATTTCCTGAGTGAATTCTGGGGATATTGCAGAGCTTGATGAGCCACCTGGGACAAGGTCAGCCTCACCCCGGCTGAGACAGAAGTTGTGAGGTTAACTTGGATGTTTTTGGGAAGATCTTTGCACAAAGAGCTGTAGTTGCCTATCCATGTTCTTCTCTCATCCTTCCATTGCAAGGAGACTGAATTTGTTTTGGACAGTAGTTGTGCCCAGCTAAAAGACTGCAAAATTCCCAGCATCCCTTGAGACCAAATTCTAGCAAATGAGTTATAAGCAGACATTTTTGGAACATATAAACATCCTTAAAGGGAGGGTAACAGCCAGGCCTTTTCTCCCTTTCCCTTGGGATCCATGCTCCACATCGGGATCCAGTGTATGGTGCTGTTTCCCCCACAGCCAGCAGCTGTTGTTCCAGGAATGGGGGTGGAAACTGGAATGGCTCCTCTGGCTATTACCCGGGTAATCTACTAGCTAAATATTTTGCTTCCTGTTGCTGTGACTGTAGGCTCTGCAGGTCTAGAGGTCTTAGGTTTAAAAGGAGAAATGGTTACACCAGAGAACAAAAATGGTTCCACTGGACTGGAGGTTGAGACTGCCAACTGGGCACCTTAAGCTCCTCGAGGTTCTACAGGTGAAGAAGGGAGTTACTGTGCTGGCCGGGGTGGTGGATCCTGACGTTGAATGGAAAGTGGCTTCTACTAGATAAGGAAGTAAGGTGGGTATGGCTGGATGATCCTATGATCTAGGAATGCAGGGCCAATCAATAACTGGGCTCTATTAGGCTCAGTAATTTAAAAACTGGTGAGCATGTAATCTCAAATATTCGTCAGGTTTTAGTTTCCTGGCTTCCTTTAGTCCTCAGTGAAATTAGGTGAAAATTCCAAGATAAAAGCAAATAGCTTACACATGCCTTGAAGGACTGATTCCAACAACCTTGACATTGCAAGCTAAAAAAATAGAGAGAGGTTACTGGAAACATGAAGTAAATGTACTGGAACTTTTATATTCTTGGCATCATTGTCTGTATATTGAGGCTGTCTTCACAATATTCAGTAAACGCTCATTTGATGCTACTGGGATTTGATTACCGGAAGTTTCTAGAGTTAACTGCTTTGGCTCCACAAAGTATTTTCTTTGAAGTTGCCAAAGCTATATGTTTGAGTCAATCCATCTTCAGTAAATAGCATTATTGCTATTAAGTATATCATGAACCAGAATTTCATTACTACATGTGGGTTAGAGGATTTTTAATAGGATATTAAGAGCATAAATGACAGGACACACAAAGGACTTAAGTTGACTTTCTGGCAAAATAACTCTACAAGCCACATGGTATTTGAAATTTTCTTCTATCTGCAATATTTTATATAGCCTTAGATATAATCTCTTATGTTTGTCAACAATTTCTATTTCAGAATCAGTATTTGTTGATAAGTAGTAATATTAGAATATTCACCAAATATTCCAACAATTCTCTATTCAAAAGCCAAGGTTAATATTTGAAAACAGGAAGTGGAAGTAATATTTTTAAGCAGCCTACCAACACATTATGGTATTATGTAGTTTTTTAAAATGTACTAAATGAGGACTTTTCTCTAAGAACTTAGAAGACTATTCATGTTACTATAATAACATGGCTTAGTTTTGATAAAGAAATATCAGCCAAAATTATTCTTTTCTTAAAATTTTAACATTTCAGACATAATTCATGTGTCATGAAATTAGCGCATCTTAAATATACAATTCAGTGATTTTTAGTCAATTTACTAAGTTGTGCAAACATCACTATGGTCCAGCTACCCCTTAATAATGGGTTGATAAAGAGAGACTAATAAGTAAGATATCTGCTCCTCCTGACTTTTAATGGAGGTGCATGAGGACAGGGTGCTAAGGGGTGTGGCATCCATCTTGCAACCATGAGGAGCCACCTATGAGATGGAAGCATCCTCAGTGACTTAGGTGAATGAGACACAGCATGAGAGACAGTCACATAGCAATAAATAGCAAATGCTAGTTATCAGAAATGCTACTGAGAAACATTTTATGTCTTTTATTGTTGTCTCAGAAACAGAATATATGTCTCTAACATGATGATATCTCTAAAGTTAAATATTATTTAAAGCACATTTATAATTCTCAGCCCTCCTTGCAAGTGAACAGAGCACTGGAACTAATATTAGGCAACAAAATTTGAAAATTACTGGCTGATGCAGTAAGAAGCCCATGCTGATTCCAGTCTCCAGTCTCTCTCCTCCTGCCACTGGGATGAGAAGGCCACATGATCCAGATGGCAAAACCTCCACTGTCAGGGACAGGGCCTCCTGCCAATCCACATGGAATATGTCATGTGAGTGAGAAGTAGATTGTGACTTGGAGCCCAGGAGATATTGGGGCTATTTCAGCATAACCTTTACCTGGATAAATTTTTTAAGTCACCTGTATTGAGGTTAATTAAACCATTACCTGTACTAAAGACTACAGCTTCAAACAGTTTAGGAAACTATAATTTAAAAAATATCTCCTGGTTGCTTCATAGCATTAACCACTACTAAGTTTCTAGTGTCTTCTTGCAGAAAAATATTTTATGCAACTACAAATCTATGTATTTTCTTTTCTTCTGCAAACTTCCTAACCAAAAAAAAAAAAAAAAAAAAAAAAAAAGGTCAAACTCCACACTCTTCTGCATTCACTTTTTAGAATAATGATGTGTCTTGACCATATAGTTATATCTGATTCTTAAAAAAAGTGTTGCATAGATAAAACATAGCTAACCAGGTAACTGTGGTAATTGTAAAGCAAGACAGTATTGATCTCCACAGCAGCCTGTAAAATAGACTTTTGGGTGCAGGCTCTTACTGCCCTTTAAAGCATATCCCACTGTGATGTTCAACCCCACGTGTTCGGGACCAATCCACAGGCACAGAGAAGTGGCCAAATGTCTGCCACAGACTTTGGCTCCGAAACAAATGTCTCTACAGGATTTTGAATCAATTATTTTAATTTTTTTTTTTTTTTTTTTTTAGCTCCTGGCAAATGTTTAAACAGGTTCTTACATTAATCTTTAACATTAAAAATTAATCAGTATAAATGGAGAACTCATTACTGGAGCTGAAATGGACTCTTTTATCAGAAAGTAGATAATTTGAGATACTTATACAGGATTTTCAAACTCAAAAAAAGAAAGTGGAGTTTCTCGGGGAGATGCCTGCTCCTCCACATTTTGATGTGAGAATGTGTAGATGACACGTTTCAACTTTGAATCTTATAATATGAACCTGCAAAGTGCACATTATTTGGCTCAGAGTTCCTTTAATAAGCCACTGACATAATCTGGATTAGGAGATATATATATGAAATTCATGCAAGAGTAGGCCTTCCTTCCCCTGGCTGCCTCTGGCACTCTGGCACTTGGGACCTGGGCTTCCCTTACAGCCCCGACTTCATCCAGAAGGTTGTCTGGAAGGATGTCTGGTCTAATTAGCATATTATATATATATATACACACACACACATATATATATGTGTATATATATATATATATATATATACACACACACACACACATATGTATATGTATGTGCATATATATATATATATATATATATATGGTCTAATTAGCATATTATATATATATATATATATATATATATATATATATATATATCTCATAAGTAGAAACCAGGCTAGAGTGTGAGGACTTCCTCAAAGCCTGTGCTAAAAGGGAAGGATGTATTCACCAAAACTCAATAGCCACATGCATCTATCTATATAAAAGCACAGCGACCATTCGACAGTTCAACCAGTAGCTATGACTCACACTGACCACCTGGGGGAAGATGCTCCAACCAGTAGGTTAGCTTGCTGCTGGGGTCCGGCTGATCAGGACTGGGTGACATGGGCTGGACATGCCCTGGAGCCCTCCTGTGGTCCCTACCCTGCCCCGATCATGCACCAGTGGGCCTGTACCCTCTTGTAATCTGGGACATCCCTTGGGGGATGTCTGCAGGCCAGGCGGAGGGATCCCACCAGTGCACGAATCTGTGCACTGGGCCTTTAGTATATTATAAAAGCAGATTTAAAATAATTTTTAGTACCAGATGTGAGTTCCCAGGCAAAGGTGTCCCAAGGGGAACCTGAGCTGCAAGGATCTGAGTGGGTTTATCGGATGCATATAAAGAAGAGGAGAGGTTCTAAACAAGCATTGCAGCCAGAAGCCCAGGACCACATCCGCAGATAGATGAAAATGGAGAGCAGGCAATTCCTCCTCCTACTAACTTTTACCCAAACAATGATTACACAGAAGGGGCAGAAGAGGAGCGGATGCTGGAGAGAGAAACTGAGAGGAAGGAGAAACAGAAGAGTGTGACTTCAGGAAAAGCAGAAATAAGAAACAGGACAAGGTGATTCCAAAATGGGGAGTGAGGAGATGACAACACATTAAAGATTCATGAGAAGCTTGGGATGCTCAATCAGAACATACAGGTGACAGAGGAGCCTTGAAGAAACAAAAACAAATAAGAGAGTTCCTCCCATGTCACATTAGTGCTCTCTCTAGACCACAGAGCTGCTCCCATCAATGACGGCTGACCTGGGAGGTTAAATCCTGCAAACGGGAAAGAATTGCTCCTTACACAGCAGTAATCTGCAAAGGTAAAGTACTTCAGTAACCTGGTTGCTTAAGGATGTTAAACTACAGGGCACATAAGGAAAGGGGCAGGGAAATAAAAAAAAAAATTAAATATCTCTACCTAATAGCATCTGGACCTTAATAAGTCACAGGGGATTGGCAAGCCCTTTTATAGGCTACATATAAAGGAAGCAAGGGATTTTTAATTAGCCCAATACCCCAAAGAAAAAAAGTAATCCCCTAAAACTAAAGGAAAGGTACACAACTGTGGCCAGTAAATTATTTTCAAAAGGAAAGAGTCAAATGCTATAATTATGTCGTTCAGCCATTCAGGCCTCTGCCAGTGTACCTGTGCAACCTACTCTCCATCCACTGTTGTCATGTCCAGTGTTTTTTGTGGAAATGGCTTACACGATGATATGGTGTGTATTCACCACTTGCTTATACATACCCACTTCATTGCAGAGGTCTGGAACTGGACTTGCCATGTCTCTGAGGTATGCCTGTACCGAATGCCTCAGCACCGCATCCTCAACTGGATTCAGTGCCAGAGCGGGGAGAACACTGACTCAGAAAGTGCCTTTGCCAACTATGTTATCCTGTCTCTTTCTGTGAAATGGATCTGCTCATACTTACTTTGCTGAACATTATGAACATAAAGCATATGGGAAGTGCTCTGAGGACTGTCTGACATGTGGAAAATATTATAGCTGATATTACCCAGTGCATTTTTCATTGTTCCGCTATTTTATCCACCAATGTCTGGCAAGCTTACCAGACCTGTTTCTACTGACAGACAAGAGGGCAGGGTAATGAGAAGAGAAGAGACCACATATTCAGCATTTTTGCTTAAGCCATTTATTATTAAGATATCTTACAGTCCAGAGAAGAGGACTGTTTTCAGCAAGAACTTGAGAGGTTGCCTATATTGTTTGTAAGCATCATCAAAAGAATGGCTGTTAATTCATAGTGCATGATTTTAAATGGGAACCTTCAGGGAATCAGGCCTAATAAATCTTTAAGGACGTATCCAGGATCAGGACACATGTCCAAGACTTTGCTCCTAGCACTTCCTGTCCTGACATCAGTAACACAGAAAAGAAGGATTCATGCCCAGGTAAGCAGACCGAGCCAGGAGCAGCTCACAGATCTGAATGGATGTCTTATTAAAACTCTCCCCAACCTCCCCTTTGGGAAAGTTGTGCCCAACAAAGCATGGCTTTACACTCTTACCATGAACTCAGGAAAGGAACAAAGGATGGCATATGAGGCACAAATCAAACATTGAGAAAAATCTAGTTTGGCCTGACAATATATCAAATGAGGCTGAGCAGGTAACAGAGAATATCTGATTTCCCATCCATGCAGGGTCTTTTATTCCTAATCTCCTTAACACCTACATAGTTATCCACTAAATTTTTAAATATATGTAAACTGATATTTAAGAGCACTTGGCATTTCCGTGCTTTTATAAACTGCAGGCTCCTTTAGAAGTGTTGATGAATGAATAATGCCCCGAGTCCCCCAGAAACAATTATGAGAGCAATTACAGAAAACTTGAAATAGTCATATAGAAATGAGCAATACCTTTTGTACTTATGTTGCATCATACGCATTGTCAATCATTATTTTCTAGATACACAAAAGCCACACAAGAACTATTTTGTAATGTACTTGTTAAGCCCTTACAGACCCACAAGTTGTGAGATTTTTACCTTCAGTTTGAGCCCAAATCAAACGTGAAACAACTCTGAAAAGTTCTGGAAATCCTTGGGTTTCTGAGCCAAAGACTCAACATGACCCTGGAAAGAGCCCTGTGTCCCCCATGGCCACTGAGCTGTGCCTTCCCTCTTCGTCTCTGACATGTTTTCCAGCTCAGCCAATGGAACTACAGGTCTTTAGCTCAGCTTCCTGCTTGGCACATCAAGCCTCTGTGTTGGTCAGCTAAGTGTCTTAGCCTTTCTTTTGTCTTCTGTAACAAAATACTTTAGGCTGGTGGCTTTTAGAGAACAGAGCTTTACTTCTCACAGTTCTGGAGGCTGAAAGTCAGACCAAGGTGCCAGCAGATTCGGTGTCTGGTGATGGGCCATTTCTTGGTTGAGGAATGGCCATCTTTTTGCTGTATCCTCCCATGGCAGTAAGGGCAAGGGAGCTCTCTGGGGTCTCTTTCATAAAAGCACTAATCCTATTCATGACCTAATCAACCCCCAAAGGCCTCTCCTCCAAATACCAGTTAGTCGGAGGTTAGGTTCAATTTAAGAATTTTGGCTGAACACAAACATTTAATCTATAGCAGTAAGGCTGCCGTAACACAGCACCAGAGACTGGATGGCTTAAACAAGAAAAATGTATATCCTCATAGTTCTAGAAGCTGGAAGTCTGAGATCAAGGTGTCAGCAGGATTGGTTTTTTTCTGAGGCCTCTCTCCTCGGTTTGCAGATTATGTGACCTAACATGACCCTTCTCTGTGTATATGTGTCTTACTCATCTCCTCCTATAAGGAAACTAGTCATATTGAGTTAGGTTCCACCCTTGGGACCACATTTTAACTAAGTTGCCCCTTTAAAGGTTCTATTTCCATATACAGTCACATTCTGGATTGCTGGGGTTAGGGATTCAATGTGTGGATTTGAGGGGGACACAGTTCAGCAACACAAGAGAAAAGGAGTCTGCCCAGTGCCAATCCCTCATTCTTTTGCCACTGACCCGTGGGCAGCCCTTTCCCAGAGGCCACCCCGTAAGCATTGGCTTCACAATTGATTCCTCTTTCTCCTTTACCTCTCTCCTTTAATGCTTCTCCAATCTTGTGTCTCCACCTCAGAAATGACTGGATTCTGGACTGTGTCCTCTCTCCTCATGAACATTGTGGGGGCCCAGCCCTTTCCTTCTCTTCCTCATGATACTACTGCACCAGCTGCCTCCTCAGTCTCATGACCCATGTGCTGTCCCTCTTGTAAAGTGCCCCAAAATTATCTTCCCGGAAAAACCTAAACAAACTCTGATTCTAAGCCAATTATGAAAACATTATCGATAGTCCATTAAATCAAAACCCCTTCCAGGGGACCAAAAAACACCTCCACAGTTTAGTTCCAGTTTCCTTCATCACCACCTACTTATTCCACCCTACCCTTCATGACGGGACCAGACTTCTCGGCCAGGAAGAGAGACACCAAATTAAATGACTTAAAAAAGGCCGCTATTTCTCTCATATGTCAATGCCCCCAAGCAGGTGATTTTGGGCTGATAGAGCAGCTCTGATCTGTAAAGTCCTCAGCTTCCTTCAGACTTGATGCTCTGCCTCAGGAGGGTCTGGATCCAAGTCTCCTGGTCTTAAATGGCTGCCGTCACCCCAGCCTTGATGTCAGCCTTCCATTAAGTTGGGTGGCTGGGAAGTCATTGTTTCAGACAGAAGAAGTTGTCTTCATATCCTTAGGATATGAATATCAATTACATGGGGCCAGGCCATAGGATTACAAAATAAATAACAGGCTCTCTGTTCTCAAGAGATTTCAGCCTGGTGACATGAAATCAGATAATTTGCAGAACAAGTCATTTTATGAACCAAGTGCTGAAGACACGTTGGGGAGAACCACTCATGTTGAGTCAATGTGAAGTGGGCTCTGTGAGCTTGGGCAACTTAATTTAAACCTCTTCGTGCCTGAGTTTTAACCTCTGTAAAATGCTGAAAGTAATAGCACTCACAGTCACTTTATGACGATGCCGAGGCCATGATACTCCTGTCGAAGGAATATAAGCCAAATAAAAGTGGAAGTGTGTGTGGCAGCTTCTAGCAGCCTACTTTGGGGTTTCTGTTTGCTTTTCCCTGGATCCCAGGCCCCTTTCTCTCCTCTATGTGTCATCGCTCTGGCCTGCTGAATAATGGTTCCCAATGACATCCAGGTCCTGACCTCTGAGCCCGTGAGTGTTAACATATAAAAGGAGCTTTGCAGCAGTGGTTAAATAGGGATCTTAAAATAAGGGGATTAGTTTGGATTATCCAGTTGGACCCAACGTAATCATTACAAGTTCCTTGTAAAAAAACGAAGGAGATGTGAGGATGGACGCTAGAGGTTGGAGCGGTATGAAGGGGTCATGAGATGAAGAATGCAGGGAACCACCAGAAGCTAGAAAAGTCAAGAAAATGATTTTCCCTTAAGCCTTCAGAAGCACTCAGTCCCGCTGACACACTGACGTTATCCCAGGGAAACTGATTTCAGACTTCTGGCCTCCAGCGCTGTGAGAGGAGAAATGTGTGTTGTTTTAAGCCATTGTTTCTGGTCATTTGTTAACAGCAGTCACAGACATACTAATACTGCACACTTTGCCAAGGCCTGGCACATTCAGGAAATAAATAAGTTTGTGAGGAAATATATCAAACCACAGCAGAGTCCTGGCAGAGCTGCCCTCATTAATCCTTCTGCTGAGAGCTGGGGAGCCCTGACTGTGGTGACCAGGTGCTCCGGTACAGAAGTGATGTGACCATCACACCCTTTCAGACATCATTAGTACAGTGCACAAGAAACTGCTGCACAAGGAAATACAAGTGGCCACACCGAGGAAAACTGTTCAGAATAGAAAAGAACATCCATTCAATATAACAAGGAAATCCTTAAAGAGCTGACCTAGGACTCAACCTTTGAAATAGGGGATCAGATCTTCGCTTACATGAAACAAAGTCACCCTGGCTATCAAATATGACAACACAAATTATTGTACAGGAAGTGGGTCAAGCAGCTCACTGAGTGGGGGTGAATAGGCACTTTTAGAAAGGCAGTTAGGATGCATCCAGGGGTTGGGCTCAGTCATCAGAAGTGAAAGAAAAAATCAACAGATTCTAACCACAGTGCTGCTAATGGGGTGATTCACCTCAATGGGTGCACATGGTTTGTCCCTGGTGCTACCAGCTTAACAGCATCTGGGGGAGTCCACACGTCTGCCTTGGGTCCCACACACACTTGTTGCCAAGGAAGATGTCTTGCCTTGATCAATCATCACCAAAATTGTTAATAGCTGACACTGAGTATTTCCCAAACCAGATTTATTAGGATGTTGCTCTGTGAAAAATACAAAATGCGTGTTGGACATAGAAGACTGGCAGCTTCCCATTTGCGATGAGCAGGACTTTTTAATACAGTTGCGGTGGATGTTATTCCAGGAACCAGGAATGAAATGCACGAAGGAATGATGGGTAACCACAGGAAATATGAAGGGAGTGGTGAGGAGACCAGCTTGGCTGGAGTGTGCTGGAAGATGGGGCTGAAATTGCATATTGGAGCCAAAATGTGAAAAGGAATATTAATGTCAGAAAAGAGGATTTCATTTTATCTTGTAGACAAGGGGAGGCCATTAAAGTATTCGATCATCATTGCTCTTACGTTATTTTGGTAGATCTTTGCAATATAATTTGAAAGCAGGAAGGATGGGTCGGGGGATCAGTTTAGAGGCTTTTACAATTATCTAGGAAAGAGGTTATGAAGTGCTAAAGCAAGGTTGTGGAAGTGGAAGTGAAGACATTAAAATTAAATATTTTTACTAAGGAGGAATTTTAAGTTTTGTCCTCCCAAACAATGCACCTAATCTGTTGCCCAAATTCAGGGCTGAGCAACCAGCCACCACCCAAGCATTGCACACCTGGAAGGCGCCTTCAGCAGCCTTCCGTGGATATTCTGACCCAGGTAGGTGGATAGACATGAAGTCCCTAGTATTTGAGACTTCATCCATATAAAATAGAAGTTACTTCAAAAGGCATTGGAAGCCCAGCCTGCATGGCTCAGTGGTTGAATGTTGACCTATGACCCAGGAGGTCATGATTCGATTTCCGGTCAGGGCATATGCCCTGGTTGTGGACTAGGTCCCCAGTAGGGAGCGTGCAGAAGGTAGCTGATCAATGATTCTCTCTCATCATTGATGTTTCTATCTCTATCTCCCTCTCCCTTCCTCCCCGAAATCAATAAAAACATTTTTAACAACAACAACAAACAAGCATTGGAAGAAATAATGAGATGTTAGAAACAAACAGAAATCAAACAGGCAGAGAAAAAAGGGTTTTCTACTCTAAGGGTGATGTATCAGGAGGTAAGGCCAGGAGGAGAGATGCTGTAGAGGTAGAACAGTTGCAGAAAGAAGGCATTACTAGGCATGTTTAGTTTGACAGTTCAGGTAATCCCCTTCCTGTTGTCATTCACACTATAATGATGTGTTTTGACATTCTCTAGAATGTACTTCCTTCCTGAAGGCTCTGTTACACACATAGTAGGAATGACTGGCCCCAGGCCCTCCAAAACCCTCCTGCTTGGCCTGTGGGCCTCCAACCCCAGAGGCCATGAAGCTCACATTCCACCCCCTGTTGTCGGATGGCCTCCAGGCCCAGCTCTACTAATAGGAACTGTGGGGAAGTCAGCATGGGACTTGAGGAGGAAGAGCCCAAGAATTGTGGAGCTGCTGACCACAAACAAGTCCCAGGGTTAAGTAACAATGTCCCTTAGGTTTAAGCCACTGTTCATTGGACTTGGCAAATGGCTGTATCCTAATTGTTAGAGTCTCATTCGAAGAGCATTTGAATTGCTTTTGCACTTGAATCTGAACTGGCCTTCCAACCCCTGGTAGGAAATTGCACTGAAGCAGTAAAGGATTTTCATTCTGTACCATTACTTCCAAGAGAAATGGAGAGCATGTATAGAATTAATAAGCTAGCGTTATAATGTAATTTCCAAAATCTCACTCAAAAGCATTCTTCCACTTGATCTCAAATAGTTACTCCAATAAAACCTAATTTTAATAACACCAACACAAATTTATCAATGGCTGGTTATTTATTAGCACATTATTCTTTCAGTTCTTAAAAGAGTGATAAGCAATTTATTTGTTCAGTAGTAGCTATGTTCTCCTTCGGGTTTCTTTTGTTCTTGAAATAAATTAATGAATTTACTCAAGAGTTGGCATGAGCAAGATGATCTTATTTTAAACAATTAGAAATATATACAGTAATTATAAGAAAGCTTTGGGAAGAACAAGGTTTTTAAAAAATTACAAATCTCTATGCTTTCCTTCAGGCCATCTTATTAAAGGGCAGTCTCATGACAAGAAATGAAACATTTTTAAACAAGACATTGAGATAGGTGGCTCTTGTTTGACCCAAGTGTGAATTTACTTTGAATTCCATTGACCAGATAGCCTATAGGTCAGTGCATGAGTTGTTAGCTTCTAGGGTTTTAAAAAGTTTCTTTAGGTCTTGGGATAAGTAAATCCTATTTCAAGGACTTCATCTGTGAGTTTTTCTAAAATAGAGTTGATTTGAGAGGCCAGATAGAGTAGAGCGTGAGGTTAAATTTGTTAATTGACCTCCTAATGTTGCACTATTTCTGTTCTTAGATCATTGTTCTTAAAAGACTGTTTTCCTTTTCCTCTCTTGCCTTAGATACCTTATTGAAATCCCAGCTGATTCCAATGGGCAGCCCCAGGCTGGGCATCACTTCACCGTGTTACCCTTTATCTGGGGTCAGCCATCAGATAAAGCCCGGTGCTGCCGGGGAGCACACGTCAGACTCAGAGACCTGCTCTGTGTCACCTCCGTAGCCAGGTTTGATGCACCATGACATAAAGGGCAACATGGGATAAAGTGGAGCTGGGAAGAGTCAGCACCTCAGTTGAAATGAGTGGCATTGCCTGATGATGACTCAGTCATAGGAAAAGCTTTCTCAAAAGGCAAAAGAGAAAGAGTTATGTTTTCTCTCTTAAATGTACAAATAGCAAGTTTCTTATGTCTGGTTTATTTATTTTTTTTTAAAGTGTCCCTTCAGTGTTTGTAACATTTCTGTGGGCCCAAGTTCCTAGTTATTTTTGAAATGGACAAATGAATTCACAGCTGCTGATCAAGGGACATGTTGCTCTTCACATGTAATTTAATAGAGTTTCCACCACACTAGCTCTGGCCTCGGGAGAAACAAAGACAGATGTATCAGAAGTTCATCCCCTTATCTTTTCACGGGGAACAGAACACAGTCAAGACCTTGGCAACAAAACTCATTTTGAACTTGTAGTTACAAGGTTTAAATTAAACCTCATCATTTTATCAGAAATGATCTCTGATAAATTTATTCCAACACTAAATCAGGGCTTACATTAAGGACAGATTTGTAGGAAACATTGCTGAGAACTTATTTTGACCAGGAATGGGCATATAACCATTTTTTTCTGTAATTTTTGAGACCGAAGTCCCTGATAATATCTCTCAAAGTTTGAGTAAGCAGAGTTGCTCAGATTCACTTTTGAGACTTCTTTTTCTATTGAAATTGTATGGGAAAACAAGAACCAGATGGCTTTATGAAGGTAGGAAAGTTCCAAACGGCCTATTCTTCTAGGAGTATGTGCCTTAGGATTTATGATGATTGTGGTAGTTTCAGAGCCAAATGATAAGTAGTAAGATTCTGTGGATAAAGTATTTCATCGTAAATGTTCCTACCTGACCACTCATTTTTAGAACAACCCTCATCTGTGAATTGATGATATGTGAAACTTGAACCTAAGAAAAATATACGATTGTAATTTAACATTTTCACAGTGCACATTAGTGGCTAGGGCCAGACACTGTTCCAGAAATTTTCATCCCTGGAGGAGCTAAGCTCACCATGGGGTGAATAGTTTTTCTTGAAGTAGTTTCCATCTGACGGTCTCACCGAGCAGTCAGCCAGCCGCTGCTTTAATAATTAAGCCTGACTTAAAAATGTTTCAAAGCAGACACAAATTCTTTGAAATTGAATCCAAAAGAGAAACTAACAAGGCTATTGACTTCTATGAAAAGAAACAGAAAGAAAACAAATCTATGGGCAGAATAAAGGAAAACAGTGGCTAGCTGCGTTTCATGACTGTGCTTGTTTTTCCACCACGTCCTAAAAGAATGACTTGTAAGATTTTCCTCCCTCCTGTTCTCTGTGAGACAAACACTCTGCACACATCCTAACGCACCGAGGTTACTGTTGGGAACATCGTCACTTGCAATTAAAGATCAGTTGAAATGAGTGGCATTGCCTGACGATGACTCAGTCATAGGAAAAGCTTTCTCAAAATGCAAAAGAGGAAGAGTTATGTTTTCTCTCTTAAATGTACAAATAGCAAGTTTCTTATGTCTGGTTTATTTTTTATTTTTTTAAAGTGTCCCTTCAGTGTTTGTAACATTTCTGTGGGCCCAAGTTCCTAGTTATTTTTGAAATGGACAAATTTTCAAAGATTTCAAGATGCACACGGAATACTTTTATTAGGATTTCACAAGAAATAGATATTAACATGGGACACATTTGCCAAATTAACTGTTGGGAAGAAAATGCATTTGGGCTTCTCTTTTTGTCTTTTATAACTATTATTGGGAAGATGCGGGTGCATTATTTTATATGGAAGAAAGAGGCCAACAAATGGAAGAGAAAACAGATAACTGAAGATCACACATTTTTTTTTTTTTTTTTTTTTACAGAGAGGAAAGGAGAGGGACAGAGAGCTAGAAACATCGACCAGCTGCCTCTTGCACACCCCCTACCGGGGATGTGCCCGCAACCAATGTACATGCCCTTGACCAGAATCGAACCTGGGACCTTTCAGTCCGCAGACCGACGCTCTATCCACTGAGCCAAACCGGTTTCGGCAAGATCACACATATTTAACACACTCTTTGAGGCACTGGGTAGCTATGCTCCCTTTCAGTGTCCCAGAAATGGCGAGAAGGAACAAATCCTGTCACTGATGCTCAGTACACCTGCAGGTTCAATCATAGCTACCTGTGCACACTTTCTGTGCAGGAGGCAGATGTTTACTTATCGTCACTCTCTTCTTCCCTGTCACCTGGGTATGAGGGATAATACAAGCTACCACTGAAGTATTTAGGGACCCAATACTTGAACTCCTGCCTCCCTCTTTCCCCAGGTGTGCTGCAAGCTATTTCTGTAGGAATTATATGCATTTTATTTGAAGGTATAAAGGGAAGATCAATGGAAAAGTATTATTGTTGATTCTGGGAAATATAATTAAAAACAAAATCTTCTCCCAACCCAGAAAACCTCTTCATAAAGGTAGTAATGAAAGAAAACAGTTTTATTATTGGATTAGCCTTAAACCAGAAATGTGATGCACACCGCAGGCCATCTGCTAAGTAATTGCAAAGAAAGAAAGAAATCTCACCCTTTCTAAAGCCAAGCCGAAACAACCCTTGCCTGCGTGTTTTCAAGCTGGACAGTAACTAGTCCTCAAGTCGACAGCACTGTTTGTCACACATGGTTCATCCTAAATACACTTGGATGGGGGATCCTCTCTATGTTAGTTCATCGGCTTTATCCAAAGGAAACATAGGCCCTCATCTCTTCCTGAAAGGAGAGAGTTCTGCAACGTGGAGTCAGGTGCTCATCAAAGTGAGGTCCCTGTCCTCCCACTGAGCCTGGGAGATCAGGACACCTCTGCCTGTGTGATTGCCTTTCCGAGATGGCACCCAGGTCCCTGAGAAAGTGTGTAAAAAGACTTATAGACATTTTAAAAAGACAGAGGAAGAACTTACTGTTCCATGTTTTCTTAAGTAAATTGTCTAAGAAAAGAAGGAAATATTTCTATTTCCTCATTTTCAATAGGAGAATTAAGCCTTTTAATTTTAATTTGTATTGCCCTTACGCTGAGAGAGTAATAGGGACAACATTTCAAAGATATGTTAAAGACTTTTAAAAGTTAAATTGGAATTAAATATTTTTTTAAATTTTTAATTAAACTTATTGGGCTGACAATAATTAATAAAATTATATAGGTCTCAAGTGTACAATTCTATAATAAATTACCTGTGTATTGCATTGCATGCCACCACCCAAGTCCAATCTCATTCCATCACCATGTATTTAGGCCCCTTTACCCTGTGATTCCCCACCCCCTTTTCCTTTGGTAACCACTATACTGTTGTCTGTGTCTTAAGTTTTTATTTGTCTTGCTTGTTCATTTGTTGCTTTCCATTTTATATCCCACATATGAGTGTTACATGTAATATATTTAATATCTACCATTTACTCTTCTAAAAGTTTCAAAAATAAATAGCATATAATGCATTTGTTTCCAGAGTCTGAAAATAAGTAGAATGAAAAGTACAAGAGTATAGTAGAACATGAACAGATTTATGCCATTTTTGTTGGGGCCATTCATTGAATCAACCATTAATATTTGACCAATAAAATATCCTCCTATATAATAAAAGCCTAATATGCAAATTGTCCCCTTGACAGAGAGTTCAACAGGGAGTTTGACCAGGGGGCAGCCGCAGTCTGGGAAAGGGAGGCCTCCCCCACAACCCACGGCTGGCAGTGGTGGTGGCAGCAGGCAGTGGCAGCAGCCGGCTGGGGGAAGGGAGGCACCCTGGCTGGCAGTCAGCAGCTGCTAGGGTCCCTACCCGTGCACAAATTTCATGCACTGAACCTCTAGTCCTACCTAATAATAGACAAATATGCAAATTGACCATACCTCCGACACACCCACAAGCCATGCCCACAAGCCACGCCCACCATCCAATCAGAGCGAGTATGCAAATTAACCCAACCAAGATGGCTACAGCCACAGAGAGCAAGGTTTCCTAGGTAACAGAGGAAGCCAAGCTTTCCACCTGCCCTTGCCAGGCCTAAGCCTCCACTCAAGCTACAAAGTTTCAATTATAGAAGGTAAACAAATTCAAACAGAAATGGCGGCAGAATGGAGCTTGAGAGAGCAGGCCAGGGTTGCTCCTGGCAACAGGGGAAGCAAAGCTTTCTGCACACCCTGGCCAGGCTAACCCACTTAATACTACAAAGTTTCAATTATAACCCCAACAGAAATGGCTGCTGGCCACAGAGGGAGCCCCAGGCTTGGCTCTGCTCCAGGCTACAAAGTTTCAATTATAGAAGGAAAATAAATTCCTGATACCACGGCCTCCACTTGGGTTGCCAGGGGGCGTGGCTGGCCTGCAAACCACCACAGGCCCCTCGCTCAGGCCGCCCCATGCCCCAAGGGAACCCCACCCTGATCAGGAACACCCTTCAGGGCAAACCAGCTGGCCCCCACCCCTGTACCAGGCCTCTATCCTATCTAATAAAAGAGTAATATGCAGATTGATCATCACTGCAACACGCAATATAGCTGCCCCCATGTGGTCAAAGATCCTGCCCCCATGTGGACACAATATGGCCACCACAAGATGGCCAGCAGGAGAGGGCAGTTGGGAGGCACCCGGCCTGCAAGGGAAGGCAGTTGAGAGGGACCAGGCTTGCAAGGGAGGGCAGTTGGAGGTGATCAACCCTGCAGGAGAGGGTAGTTAGGGGTGACCAGGCCGGCAGAGGAGGGAAGTTGGGGGCAAACAGGCTGGCAGCGGAATGTTTAGGGGGTGATCAGGCTGGCAGGCAGAAGCGGTTAGGGGCAATTAGGAAGGCAGGCAGGCAAGCTGTTGGGAGCCAGCAGTCCTGGATTGTGAGAGGGATGTCTGACCACCCTAAATGGGCAGTCGGACATCCCTTGAGAGGTCCCGGATTGGAGAGGGTACAGGCTGGGCTGAGGGACAACCCCCCCTCCGTGCATGAATTTTGTGCACCGGGCCTCTAGTTTTACTATAAAAAAGCATTTAAAAGGACTCTTAAATCATTCCTCTGTCAAGCAGATACAAATAACATCTATAATTCAAGCTCAAAACAATAAAATGGAGTTCAGTTAGGGTTAGGGTTAGGGTGAGAGTTAGGTAGACTCCCAAGTTTAGATGATCCATGAATGTGTCTGAGTAATCTAGAGATCTCAGTATGTCACATCCCTACTCTTCAGCTCTTGTTGTGACTCCTTATTCCCCTCTGGCCTTTAAAAATGCACTGCTAGAAAGTTACAATTACTTACTCAGAAGGCTGGACTTGCCCTGCGCATGTTATCTTTATGACATGCAAATTACAGATTTAGAAAAATAAGATGATAACTGAAAGCATAGAAAATGGTTGCTGTCAATGGAAATACCTTAAAAGGGAGGATGTCCAAGAAGATTAGGAAGGAAACAACTTTTTTTTATTTATTTATTAAACTTTCTCAACAATAAGTCCCTATGAAACTTTTTTTTTCTTCATTTGAAGAAATAATTTCTTAATCTATAATACTTGCACGAAAGCAACTTTGAGCTTTCAGAAGAGAACAGAACTGTTTCAAAGCAGGGCCTGCTGCTGAGAAATACAGTATCGCTTCATTAAAATGAAAGTCCCCAGCTGGGTAGGGTCATTCGCCAAGGTCAAAAAGAAGAGTGAGCATTCATTAAGATTTTTCTCACTAAAGACTCATTTTTTAAATCATTCCCTTTAAAATTGTATCTGAACTCTAAACCTGTGATCATCTCCTCTTTCAAAAGCTTAAATGGTCCACTTCTCTCTGTCTTGTCTGGGCCTGAACAAAATGCCAATACTTTTCTCCTCCCAAGTTGGGGTGAAGGGCACTTTCAGAAATCAGAGGGAGGTCTGGAGGTTGCAGAGGGTCTGGGTGGAAACCATGGAGTTCAAACTGTCATAATGAGGTTTTTGTTGTTTTGTTGTTTTTTAATTTTAAATCTTAGTGTAGGTAATCAAGAAATTTTCATGGAATATAATTCATGTATTGTAACTTTTGTAATGTTTATATTTGCATAAACATATGTTTAACAGTACATAGAAAAATATGTGTTTTCCAGAATTAAAGTTTATTTTAAAATACGAGCATCCCATAGTCATTTCTCTGAGAAGTATCAGTTCTAGTTAATTAGCCTTGAGGAATCCAAACGTTTCTATGCCTGTGCCAGAGTAAGTAATGACCAGGAGAGATACTATTCCCTCTGTAGTACAATCTGTTAATTCCACTGAGCAGGTGTTCAAACACCACTTTCCTCCAAAATACTTTGAAAAAAATTCATGACTATTTGTCAAAAACATATAAAATGGTTAACAATGTGCCTATTCACTCAAAGCAATAAAAAAAGTTAGTGTTGAATTGGATTTTGTTCCCCAAGAACTAGAATCTTTTTTTCCCCACTTCCATTTTTTTATTCTTTTTAGAACATTTATCTTTATTGTTTAAAGTATGACAGATGTCCCCCTTTTCCCCCCATTGACCTCCTCCTACTCCTCCCTCCTGACCCTCTCCCCAGGCCTTCACCCCACTATTGTCTGTGTTCATGGGTTATGCATAGATGCATATAAGTTCCACTTCCACCTTCCTTCAGCTTCTCATTTCTGGGGTACCTCCCAGTTGAACAGGCAGTAAGAGGGTTATCAACATTTAGGGCCAATCTGTGCACTCTGGACACCTCAAGTTGTCAAAATAAGTGATACAATTTTAAATGTGATCCTTCTTCTGGTATTCCTCAGTTATAACCAGAAAGATTAAAAGGTGAAACTTCAACTTTGAGCTTAAGGATTAATGTCTGAGGCTTACATTTAGAATTTTGAAATTTTCATGTAATCATTCCGTAAACCTTCCTTGCTAGCTTACTATGTGCTGAAGAAATAAAGGTATCATGGGTGATAATAAGACTTGACCTCAAGGAAAGCTCACAGCAAACAAGATTGCATTTTGACCCCATGCACTATCTTAATTGAAGGAGGAATGACCTTCAATGAGACAGAGATTTGGGAACCCTGACCTGGCCCCCGCGGGTCAGAAATGTCCCCCAAAGGAGGGTGTGGGAACTGGCTCTTAGACATAGGGCTATCTATGGTTGCCTCGTGGAGAAAGTATGGATGGATGTTCCCAGGAGAAGGCTCAAACCTGCAGCTATAGAAAGGTGTGGATGTTCTGAAAGGTGAGCTGTGGGTGGAGGGACAAGACATGAAATTGAAAGGTAGGATGGGTCAGACTGAAAATTTTTTCCTAACAATTTTAGAACTTCGGATGAATGGGCAGATATAGGCCAAAGGAGAGACACTGAATTCAGTTTTGAAGATGCTGCATTCCAGTTGCATGTGTAGGTCTGACAGTTCATTAGAAATTATTCCTTGAAGCTAACGTGAGAGGTTTGGGTTGATAATAGAGACCTCAGATCAGTTTGAAGCCTTGGGGATGAATAAGATCATGCCTGAAGAAAGAGTGCGACAACTCTAGTTACCAAATAGCTTGGAATGTCAGACACTAGTTCATAATTAGTATAATGTAGCAATTCAGAAAAATGACAACGTAATTCCATCGAGTAGACAGCTCCTCTTTTCTTTTAAATTAATGTGGTATAAAAGTGATTTGCATAGATTTTTCTCAACCATCCCAGCTTATGCTAATGGGACCAGGCATAGTATAAATTTCACCTCTGGGGTGAGAGAGTAATTTCGATTTTGTATTCCTGACTGGTGACAGTCAGCGAAGGGCTGCCAACTTTGCCAATTGGGTGGCTATTTTGTAATTTAGATACAATAAATCTAAGACGAGCAATTTCCCTTCAGAACCTTGAGTTGCCTCCTTAGCAGAGTCGTTTTCAGTCTGTTTGAGCTATATTTAAGCCACAGGGCTAGATGAGAGTTTAGAAAGGAGACCCAGAGGACTGGATTGACTGCAGTTTTGTTTTAAGTACAATTTTGTTTCCATTCACAGGAAATGCATGGCAAATTTATTCTAAGCTATCAGTTCATGATGTGGAGTATTTAAAGGAGTGTTTCCTTTTGCCTTGTTTTCCAGCAGGCAGTAGAGGCTGTTGTAATAGAGTGGTCATCTCCCCTCCTGCTTCATGTGTGGAGGACTGATAGGGGGAGGGAGCTGGGGTTTGAGTCCAATTTATAATCTATAAGCTAAAAGCAGCAAGAAAATAATAAGTTTTTATATACTGCACCCTGTGTGCCAGGCATCCTCCAAGCCCTCTGCTAGAATAAACTTCCTGCCCGGCCGTGGCTCAGTGGTTGAGCATCGAACTATGAACCTGGAGGTCAAGGTTCTATTCCTGGTCAGGGCACATACCCGGATTGTGGACATGCAGGAGGCAGCCAATCGATTCTCTCTCATCATTGATGTTTCTATCTCTCCCTCTCCATTCCTCTCTCTGAAACCAATCCTATATAATAAAGATGTAATATGCAAATGGTCGTTACGCCGTGAAGTGTAACCACTGACCATGTAATGACCCGATCACGGATCAGCAGGAGGGTGGGGCAGCGAGCTACAAGCAGGCAGCGGAGAGCTACAGGAGGAGACAGGGCAGCAAGCTATGAGGTGGGTAGGGAGCTTCAGGAGGGCGGGTAAGCAGGCAGAGAGCTCCTGAAGGGCGGCAGCCAGCTACTGGCGAGCTACTGGTGCACGGATTCGTGCACAGTGCTACTAGTAATAAAATAACATAAAATAAGCCTCCTGCTTGGCCCTGAACCTATGAGCTGGGTCCTAACATGAAGGAGAAGCAAAGATGTGAGTCACCTGGAGCAGGGAGTCTAACCTGGGACATTGGGATCCAGGGTCTACACAATGAACTAGCTCCGTGCTCTGCTTGAACACCTACTGTGTTCCAGGAACCCTTCTAGACTCCAGTGAGACCACAGTGAACAAAACAGACTATGTCCGCCAGCGCCTGACTCCCTGAAGCTTATATGCTGAGGGTGAGGAAGCGGGACTATGACTAAAAGAACACTTTGGGTAAGAGAGTGTTGCACATAACTTATGACCAGGATGTTTAAACTGGCTGACATATTCTTTTCGGAGGGAAATAAGCCATTAGTTGAATGTGATAAACTGAGTTAATTAAAATCTCCTTTTCAGGCAAATATTGGCTAAGAAGACATATTTTCTTCTTTTAATCCCCTTTTACTGTATAAATGTAATGCTGAGCTCCCAGGGCCCAGACCAGTTTAATTCATTTGCTCTATTACACGTTAAAAGAAAGAACTTTTGTAACATATAAGCTGTCTGCTACTTGGGGATAACTGCAGTTGAATTGATGAACTTTATAGAGTGATGTGTTGCTATGGCAATGTGCTGCCCAGTGAGTGGAAGAGGATATTTCATCTTCACTCCTAATGCTTGGAAAGGTAACAGATGCAAATACAAAAGGTTTCCTTTTACTCTTGGGTCAGCGAGAGAAGCACTAAAACTGCCTCTCCCATACAGCAGGGGGGAACGAAATTGAGACACACATATTAACTCTCCAGGCTCTACGCCATTTGAAATAAAGTAATTTAGCTCTTGTTTAGCAGTCTCAGTGTCCACAGTGAATCCCTATGACCTGCCAAGGATAACCATTGTTAATGGTGCTGTTTATTTTATATGCAGGTGTTATTTCTGCAGAGTATTCAATGCATGGAAAGCAGAAATGTTCCCTTAAACTATACCAAAAGTAAGAGAAGAAATAAGAGAATATATATATTATTTTTTAATATCGTCATAATCTTGGTCTGAACAAATTATCTGTGTAACAAAATACATTTTTATTTCCCTTCATGATTTAAGGCAACTCCATATACCGTATTTTCCATCGTATAAGACGACTGGGCGTATAGAAGATTTTCCTGGGTTAAAAAGTCGTCTTATACGCCAGAAAATACGGTACATATGGG
This sequence comes from Eptesicus fuscus, assembly GCF_027574615.1. Taxonomy (NCBI): domain Eukaryota; kingdom Metazoa; phylum Chordata; class Mammalia; order Chiroptera; family Vespertilionidae; genus Eptesicus; species Eptesicus fuscus. The sequence continues at coordinate 101,659,024 of NC_072476.1, forward strand.
TAATTGTTATAATTGTGTTTATTTCAATTGCCCATTTCTAGAAAAACTGCTATTTGGTATCTTCTTTAAATTATTAAATCTTTCTTAGCAAGCTTAAGATTGAAAGTTAGAAATATGTCAGCTATTTTTTCTAAAAAGTCAAAATGAGCTCAATTTCCAGCCACTAGCTACTGATTTTTTCTATTATAGCTTACCTATGGCAAATGATGATGTCAGAGTTGTTTTTTCATCTTAAATAATTTTGCTTAAACAAACTTTGGCTAAGTGTCATCATGAAAATGATCTTTACCTTAACCTACTAAAACTGAAATCAAGCTAATTTTTATCAGTTTATTTTCTTATTTGTTTTCCAAGTTCTTGAAACTGATACCCCATTATCTGATAGAGAAGTCAGATCTTTCCTGGTCTTGGTTCCATTTATGCCTTGGTTATAAGTGTAGTCAACTTTATGACACGATAATTGCATGTCTATAAATCATACCTTAAACTTAGTTTGAATAGCAACTATCTTTAATACACTTTTATTAATCCAGTGACATTTAAAAACTCATAAGCAGTGCTATTACCGATGTACTTTTAGGAGATGGATATTACCATTTCCATACTTTCAAAGCAAAAACACTTTTAAAATTTCTGAAACCAACCCTTGATTGGGAATGAAGAAAGTCGAAGTTGTAGTACCTTATAGGATCCTTAGAAACATCCATTGAATGTCCTCCCCTTCAATTTTCTTGTCTGTAAAATGCAGTCTTAACATTGGTGTACATCAGGTGCCTTTCAATTCAAATGTTCTGTGACTCCTTGATGTTTTCATTTAGAAATAATGATGATGGGAGATGGTTTGCTCTGAGAGATAGCCTAGAAGCCTGCCAGGGTTGATTCATGCTAATCACATAACTCTGTTACTTCTCTGGAAGGGTTCCAATACCTCTGACATTTGTTCCCATCTGACCACACAGTGTGAGTTACCATGATGCTTTGCTCCACAGGTCAGCAGTCTCCTCCAGCTGCAGCTGCTGGTTAAATGTACCTCATGCCAACCCCACTTGTGTCACCTTCTTTGTTCTTTGAATCTTTTCCTATGGAAATATTGTGTGCATTTCCTTGTGGTCCCCATGCCATTACCTTCTGACTGTGACAAACCTGCTTAGACATTGACCCTTTGGTAATGAACCTGCAACACTCTCTTGTGTCATCATTTTTTTCAGAGATGGAGGAGGAAAAGGGACCCTTTCCATGTTGCTCAGGATGGCAGTGTTGATGAGAACTCAGCTTCCTCTTCTCTCAGCCTGGGTCTCCTGGCAGAGGGCAACTGTCTGTAGAACCCAGGGCTTCCCTGGTGGTGTGGCACCGCTTGGAAGGCTGGCAGGCAATCAGCAGTGGCTACATCTCAGAGAGGGGCATAACCAAATGAAATCACTCATAGTTTCCCCACTCATATTTCTTGTTGAATTCAATACATTGACTGAATTTATATTACCTTGAAGCAGTAAATATGGCCTATACTTTTCTGATGGACTTTGTGCTATGCCTCTGTTTATCTTTCTTTAATTACTTTTAGTTTAATTTTGAGGCAAATATATCTGATTTCTTGTCATTTACACTGGCATTGACACTCAGATTATTCAGGCTGAAGATTACTAAAAAGGAAACAGGAAAATATAAGAGAAGAGAACACTTCTCAATGTACTTATGAAGTCATGTTACCCCGGTGCCAAAGCCAGACCAAAACAGTACAAAAGAGAAGACTAGAGACCAATATCCCTTGTGAAGATAAGTGCAAAAATTCTTTTCATTTTTTAATTTTTTAAATTATGTGTTGGTTTCAGGTTTACAGCTTAGTGGTTAGGCAGTCATATACTTTACATAGTGTCCCCTCGATATTTCCAGTAACCCAAATGTCACCATACATAGTTATCACAATGTTATTGACTATATTTTCTATGCTTTACTTACTTCCCGTGATTATTTTGTAACTACCAATTTGTGATTCTTAGTCCCTTCGCCTCTTTCACCCAGTGCCCTAATAGGAATGGGCTGTATGGTCAGATGAACCTGTACATTTTCTAACTCTATCCTTTCCTAGCTCTGTGAGCTTGTCTACTGCACTGCCTGAGCCTCCATTTCATCTAATGTCCTACCCGGCACTCGGAGTATTGACTAAATTGGTGTTTGGGGCTGTGAAAGATCTGCAGCCAGTGAAAGTTTCTTGACGCCTCAGTTTTATAATGTATTAAATAGGGTAAAATACTTACCTCACAGAAGTGTGTAAGGTTGAAATACTTTATATTAGCATAACTCTTTAAAAACATTTTTATTGAATTTATTGGGGTGACATTATTTAATAAAATTATATACATTTCAGGTGTACAGTTCAATAATATATCATCTGTATATTGTAATGTGTGTTCACCACCCAAGTCTCTCTACATCACCATTTATCCCCCCTTTACCCTCTCCTACCCTCCACCCCCTTTCTCTCTGAAAATCATCATCCTATTGTCTGTCTACTAGAGTGTTTTGGTTTGTTTGTTTGTTTTTTGTTTGTTTGTTTTTCTTAATCCCTTCACCTTGTTTACTTAATCCTCCAACACCCCTCCCCTTTGACAGCTATCAGTCTATTCTCTGTATCTATGAGTCTATTTCTATTATGTTTGCGAGTTTATTTTGTTTATTAGATTCCAAATATAAGTGAAATCATATGATACTTTTCTTTCTCTGACTGGCTTAATTCACTTGCCTCTAGTCTAGGTCTATCCATGCTGTTGTAAAAGGTAAGATTTCCTTCTTTTTTTACGGCAGAGTAATATGCCATCTTAAATCATCACCTGGTTCACTGGAATTGGTCTATGACTCAGCTACTACTAAAAAATGCCAGCTCTTTCTTTGCCAAGAACATGAGGATCTGCCTTAGTTCTTTGCCACACACACAAGAATGGCAACTATAATTCATGCGACATGCACAACACCTTTTTAAATCCCTAGATTGTGTTGGGGCATGGACTCTTCATGGCACTATGGACAGTGTGTTCACTGAGCTTGGGTCTCTGCTGGGCATTGGGAAGATGATGGTGGGTAAATGGTGTTTACCCTTAGGAAATTTATGCTCTAGTTTGGGAGACCATATGGTCTAGTTCAGGTGCAGTTAGTCAAATAATCACACAAATAAATGTGAAATTGCATCTGTAAGTGCTTCAGAAAAGATGGTTGGGAAAATTACCAGATTTATGGGTGTGAATTATTAGAGAGAAAGCCCCAATAACAGTTTGGGATTGTTGCAGGTAAAGGGAATAGCATTTGGAAGGAAGGAAGAAACTTAGTCCTCTGAGGATCTAGAAGATGGTCGGTGTAAGCGAAGCATAGGGAATGGGGGGAAGGGGGAGATGAGAGGGAGAGGTGGAGGGGCCTGGGGCCTAACCCCAGAGCATGTTAGAGGAGCTTCAGTCTTACCCATTCAGCAATTGGAAGCTATTTAACTTTTCTAGTCAAAGCGGGTGGGGTGCCTGATTTCAGTGGTGAAGAGGTACATGCTTTCATTTCCAAGATAATCAGAACTTATCAATATCACCTGCCTTATCTTCTTTATTATGCTTTGCCATAAGGAGTAGATGATTTTCACTTTGTTCTGTCTCAGTTAGAGAAGAAAGAGGTTTTTTTCACCTCCTTGATCACTTGAAGTTGTGTCTTCATTTTCCAAAGGTTTCAGATATAATCCTGCAGCCCAGGACAGATTGACTAAACCTGTACACAACTCCATCTGGCAAGGTGCAGGTGTGTGATTTCAGGTCTGCATCAGAATAAGGGAGGGAAGCTAGTCTACCTCAAAAAAGAAGACACAAGATCAAGTAGCTAAGAATAGCCCTACTTCCATTGTACACAGTGTGAGTACTCTCAAACTGCCATGAGGTGCTTCGTGGATGGAAAACAAACTCTGGCAGAGAACTCTGTGTTCTTATTTCACTTCATCAGAAAGAAAGGGGAGACCCTGGGACTTGAATATTTATGACTGTAAGACAGGATGCTATTTTTTCCATAAGGCATTAGCGAAGCCCTACAATTTGTATGGCTCATTGTCTCTCTTCATTGTAAAAAAAGGAAAGCTTGAGGTCCTGGTGGTGGAGGAATTTTGTAGAGGTTCAAAATCAATTTAGACCAATAATGTGTATTAATTAGCTTTTTATTTTAGTGGATAAATATGCCTTAAATCATTATGCATACTGATTTATAAAATGAGCTATTAATTTTTTAATTTAGCTATTAACTATTAAATTGTATAAATTAACTAAATACACTAATAACTCATGTGCAACACAGTGTTCTATATTTTTCCAATACTTACAAATATATTTATTTCTTCTCCTGTTTCCTTGCCATAATGTATAAAATGAGATGAATGGGTCAGATTATAGGGTTAATATATTTATTTATTTATTATTTTTATTGATTTCAGAGAGGAAGGGAGACTGAGAGAGAGAGATAGAGACATCAATGATAGAAAAAAGAATAATCTCCCTTTAAAAATCTGGTAGCGAAAATTCTTCTAATGAAGTCATTAGAAGAATGACTTCTCCCACCTTTGTGTGAGCATGTATCTGGACACCATTGATTCACTTAGCCTCTAATGGTGTCATTTAGGCTACAAAATTAACACCTAATTAAAATTAAAAAAAGAAAATTAGAATGGAAACTAGGAGAATGCATAGCAATTATTGTCTGAAAGGGCAAAGTTTTAAAAGGTGGAGTTAATGGGCTGACACTTTTATTAATGAAATATTATCTAAAGACAGCATCTGCCTGATGGGAGAAACACACATTATACTAAAAAAAAATTGCAGGATCCCCACCAGGTCTTTCATCACCCCAGCTACACATCATTAGACATTCTGTAAGAACCATGTAAACATTCAGAAGGGTATTTTGACAGGCACCCATTTAACAAAATACACCTTCTCCCTTCAAAATAAATTTAATGTTATCCAAATCTCAATGTCCTGACTTTTGTTTGCATTGGCTCTGGTTTAGCTCTAAAGACTGTGGCCTTTCTTTAGTTAATTCATTCATCACATATTTATTGAACTTAGTATGTGCCAAGCACCAAGTAGGCCTTGAGTGTATGGTGATGGAGGAAGCAGCTTTCATGGGGCTAAATGTTTAATGGGAAAGTATGGCATACATAAAAGTCCCTTAATATCTATTGTGATTTGAGCTAGAGGGCCTTGGCATTAACTTAGAGTTGACTTTACCCTAAAATACATTTATCATTGATATCATATTTGGAGTAGACTCAAAATTAATCTAATGGCCTAATATTCCTGTTCAACTTATTTTAAAGCTTTCACTGAGTAATAACTAGTGTTCCCAACTCGAGTTTTCAATACTAAAGGGATTATGAATCCATACAATGGCACATTCGCAAAATGAATTATGTTGATACCATTGGATGATTATTATGAAGAAATGCTCATGATCTGATATTAAGTAAATAAGACAAAACAACATTAAGTGTATTTCACCACTGCAACTATTTAAAAATAGACATGATAAAATTGAAATTAAATTCATCAAAAGATGAATTATGATTATATTAACATATTATTTGGAGTAAGAAGGGTTTGTGTTAACAGGATCACATACATACAGACTTTTTTTTAACCCCTTACTTGGCTTTTGCATAATTGAAGCAATTTGTAATAATGCCCCCTGTATCTTTTGCTGCCTTTATGTTCCTACTAATTTTGTACTAAATACATCACTGTAAACTTCAGGTTAATTAGTTGTAAAACTCATTTTTCAGGAAAATCAGACTGTTATAACCAACTATTGGTATTTTAACTAAAAATTATTTTGTTAGTTTTACTGTTTTACTGGCAGTATACACAATTAATGATAGTTATTATTAAAAGCAAATTGAAACGTGAAAGTCTCTCATTAGCATTTTAAACTCAATGTATAATGGATCAATAATGAATAGTGTTTATATATGTAAAACAAGTCCATTAACATTATTTACACACCATAACATGTAATATGAATTATTGGGTGTCTTTAGCAAGATATACATGATGAGCATAAATTGGTATTTGATAGTTAATATATATTTGTTTATTAGTTGTGTGCCCTTATTTAAAACTAGAGGCCCAGTGCATGAAATTCGTGCATGGGAGGGGAGGGTCCCTCAGCCCAGCCTGCACTCTCTCCAATCTGGGACCCCTCAGGGGATGTCCTACTGCCAGGATCTGGCCTAAACCAGCAGTCAGACATCCCTCTCGCAATCTGGGACTGCTGGCTCCTAACCACTCACCTGCCTGCCTGCCTGATTGCCCCTAAATGCTCCCCTGCCTGCCTGCCTGCCTGATCGCCCCCTAAGTGCCCTCCCCTGCCGGCCTGATTGCCCCTAACTGCCTCTGCCTCAGCCCCCGCCACCGTGGCTTTGTCCAGAAGGATGTCTGGAAGAATGTCTGAAAGATGCCCAGTCTAATTAGCATATTACCCTTTTATTAGTATAGATAACCTAATTGCAACTCTAGCTAAACTATTTAACAGGTTTCACTGCCTTTCACTGTGTTATGTCCAACACATTTTATATACCACAGCACACAATGTTGTTCTTATTAAGATTTCTCCCAACATTTTTCACATCATTATACCTCTCTCTATGTATGTACCTTGAGGAACACACAGGCTACCTAAGCTGCTCTGCAGACCTTCCCCTAATCATGCTGTGCACCTGTGACCTGTGCTCCCCAATGCTAGAGGTGTTATTCACACTCTGCTAGACCTTAACCTTCATTTAAAAGCCAGAGGAAACCCCCCATTTCCTTGGAACTCCTGCCTAACCTCTCTCTTCTTTGAGCTTCCCAACAATCCTGTAGCAGCCACTGCTTATGCTGCTCAATTCCTATTTATCCCTTTCTATGCTGTGTTGTTTGGTAACATTTATGAATGTGTTCTCCCTCCATTGCCAGACAGCAGATTCATTTGTATTATTTTTGGTGTCTTCAACACCTGCCACCAGGCTTGAACATACAAGTAGTCAAAAATATCTTTATTCATTGTTCCAGATATGTAGCTGAATTGCTTTGCACCACTTAATGGAAAACATTGTAGCATCTCACATTAAATAACGAGCACTTGGCATTTATAGATTTAGCATTTTCCATATAAGATGTTTACAAACACCCCTGAAGGTACATAATGTGTTGTTATTTCTAATTATGTTGAGGCATAAAATTAGAATAGCCATATGCACCTCATCTCAAAGAGACTTTATTGTTCTCTTTTAATACATATCAGTTAAGTTTCAAAATCGCCTTGTGAGTTGGAAATTGGCATTCTAGTTTTACAGAAGAGGAAACTAAAGAAAATACATTCTCCAGGTGGATTTGCACACTTACTAATTTGTGAATAACTTGCAATATTTTTCTCAGCCATATTGCTGATCTACTCCTGGGATTTTGTATCTTATTTCTACTACAATGATGTCAATAATGTAACTCTTAACTAAAGGAATGAATTCTAAACTACATGTTTACATGGAGTTGGGAAATAAGATTCCTCAGATATTATTAAAACTAGAAATATAATCCATACATCTATAAATTTATACATACCACTAACATTGTAATTATAGTGTCAATGTAGAAATAAATGCTGACATTTGAAATATGGCTTTTGCACAGTATTTGGGAGACACTGGGAAGAAATTTAAAAGCATTGTTCCTCAGTCATGTCTGCAATTTCCAGAAAATGACTCAATTGAATCAAACCACCCTTTATACAAAGATATATATTTCTTTATTTAAGAGTAGAGGTCTGGTGCATGAATTCCTGCATAGGTGGGGTCCAGCAGGCCTGCCCCGATGAGGGCTGATCGGGGTGGGCCAGCCTGGGGGAGGGGCCATGAATGGTTGGGGTGGGGGGCGATCGGGGCCCCAATTGGGCCAGTTGGCCACCGTTATAGTGATTGGTCATTCCGGTCATTCCAGTCGTTCTTCCATTCTGGTCGCTTGGCATATATATACATATATATAGAGAGAGAGGCCCTGTGCATGAAATTCGTGCACGGGGGGGTGGGGTGGTGGTAGTGTGTGTGTCCCTTACCCCAACCTGCACCCTCTCCAATCAGGGACCCCTCGAGGGATGTCCGACTGTTATAAAACCATACATGATTTTTGAAAAATTTCACATTCTGAAAAACCTCACATTAAAATTAGCATGACTCACGGGAACAATAGGCCATTCAAAACCTTTCACAACCCTGAAACTGCACTTCTGAGGAAAACAGTACTTAGTACCTGAAGAGATGATGGTGGTAGTTCATTGCAGCTAGTGGTTTACTTTGGACATATTAAATGCACAGAAATATGATCTGTCTCTGTCTACCTTTGCATATGTTTTGTAGAATAAGATCTTGATGAATGCTTAATATGTAAGTAAAAATGCACAGAAGCAGCGGGAGGAGAGTGCTGACCTGCAGATCCCGAGACAACACAGCTGGAATCAGGGATCTGAGCAAACTGGGTGGAAGTGAGACCTACTGGGGTCTTAAAATTGCTCCAGGTTGGAAACAGCCCTTTCTGGGAAAGGAGAAAATCCAGATGACCTTGAGTGTGATGATACATTTTTAGATACAATATGAAAGGCATGATCCATGAAAGAAAGAATTGATTAGCCGGATTTCGTTAAAATTAAAAATATCTGCTTGGTGCAAAAACCCCCCAGAAAAACAAATAAATAAAAAAATAAGCCACAGACTGAGAGAAGATATTTTCAAAGACATACCTGATAGAGGACTGTTGTCTAAAACAGACAAAGAACTTTTAAAACTCAATAATAAGAAAACACTCAACTTGATTAAAAGCTGGGTTTACACTTAATCACAAGGACTACATTAATTCCTATAATGAGCCACATCTACCTTTACCACAGCTGTGTTCTATTACATTGTGACTTTTATATACTTGTAATATTGCCTGAAGTGTTTTCTGGTTGTGCAATATTTATATCTATGCTGAATCATGCTTATTTATTTATTTACTTTTTACAGAGGAGCTGTCCTTTTAATATACATATATATTGTATTGACTTCAGAGAGAAAGGAGAGATAGAAACATCAATGATGAGAATCACTGATTGGCTGCTTCCTTCACACCCCCTACTAGGGATTGAGCCCACAACCTGGGCATGTGCCTCTGACCGAAATCGAAGCTGGGACCCTTCAGTCTGTAGGCCGACGCTCTATCCACTGAGCCAAACCAGCTAGGGCTGAATCAGGTTTTTTAAACTTCACTAGATTGTTTTCCTCATACATGCTTAGCTAATGTGTCTTTTCTGCATCACCTTTCTTCTTAGGGTAACCAAATGGAGATTTGATATGTATTAGTTTTGCTATGCTGCCAACAAGCCATATTTCCGAAAAAGTCTGTGAGTTTGTAAATAGATGGTACAGTCAGCATCTTTATTTGTATATGATAATTTTTTAAACTTAAATTCTTTATTGTTTAAAGTATTACATATGTCTCCTTTTTTCTCCTTGACCTCTCCCTGCACGCCCCCACCCTCCAGTACATGCCCTCGCCTGCCGCCCCCCGCACCCCCCCCCCCGCCCATCTGTGTCCATGGGTTATGTTTCCTTAACCAGGGCACTATTGGCATGCGGATTGGACAATTCTTTGTTCTGAAAACTGTTCTGTGCCTTGTAAGATGTTTAGCAGCAACCTGAGCTCTACCCACGAATTACCAGCAGTGTGAAACAAGCCAAATGAAAGCAAGTGATACTTAGATAATGTGATATTTAAGGTGATCAGAAAATACCCAAGATACAGTAAAATTTAGTTGCTTTTAAAAAACTGATATCAACATCTTCTAAATTCATCATGTTGACAAAATTTAAATAGATGTTTTAAATATAAAGCTAAAATGTAGATAATAATTGATATGTTAAAAATATACAGGAAAGTAGAAATACATCTTTCTTCTGCTACTAAGGTCTGCATATATTTAGTTCAAAAACATGATCTCAGTAAATGTTTTAAACTATAACTCTTAAGATTCTAACCAACTTCCTTCTCTGAATTTGGATACTTTAAAAAACCTGGACAATATATAAAATGAAAAGAGTCTAAGTTCTCCAACTTAAAATAGTAAGATGAGAACTTCATTAAAAATTTGTGTCACAGAAGGAAAAACAAAATATGTTTTAAAAAGCTATGATCTTTGATTCCATGATACTGTTTATAACAGTCTGCAAATTTCCATAGTTTCACTCTGAGAAATCCATCTTCCAGAAACAATATTTTTTTTTTTGAGAAATGAAGGAACTAACCATTTTTTCTTAATGCATAATTTAGAATAAAGGTTTAATGTGATCAAAATTTTGCCAATGGAATAAAATATTCTGCACAAGGAAAATAATATGTTATTTTTTGGAACTGGATTTTATATTTGAATAGAAAAATATACTGGTTTTAAGCTTGGAGTGGAATTTTCAGAACGTGAACAACCGTTGACATTATCAGAAGAAAGAAACGTTACTGCAGGCAGTTCTTCATTTGCAGCAGCTTCAGCTGTTCCCAGGGAACACTGTGCTGAGTCCTTGGGTCTGGAAGCTTTGCGGGAAGAAGCCTGGCAAAAGGTGCAGGCAATTCTGTTACATGTATTCCTCAGCAAGGGAAACGTTTTAAAATATGCCAACATTCAGCCTTAGAGAGTGTATCCATAGGCACTTCCCTGTTGATTGGTGCAAAATTATCAATAATACCTTGCCTTAGTCAGGGTTCTCTAGAGAAATATAACTACTATCTATATATTGTATTGCATGAGCCAGTTTCTTTTTTTTTTCTTTCTAAATTTTTATTTATTGACTAGAGGCCTGGTACACAAAATTCGTGGATGGGGGGGCGTGTCCCTCAGCCCAGCCTGCACCCTCTCCAATCTGGGACCCCTTGAGGGATGTCCAATTGCCCGTTTAGGCCCAATCCTGCTAAATGGGCAGTTGGACATCCCTCTCATAATCCAGGACTGCTGGCTCCCAACCGCTTGCCTGCCTCTGCTTGATTGCCCCTAACCGCTTCTGCCTGTCAGCCTGATCACCCCTACCAACTCCCCTGCCAGCCTGATCTGCTCCCCAGCCAGCCCGAATGCCCCTAACTGCCCTCCCCTGCTGGCCTGGTCACTCCTAATTGCCTTCCCTGCTGGCCTGATCACCTACAACTGCCCTCCCCTGCAGACATGGTCTTCCCCAACTGCCCTCCTCTGCCAGCCCGGTCACCCTTAACTGCCCTCCCTGCTGGCCTGATTGCCTACAACTGCCCTCCCTTGTAGACCTGGTCTCCCCAAACTTCCCTCCTCTGTTGGCCGGATCACCCCCAACTGCCCTCCACTGCAGGCCTGGGTCCCCCCCAACTGCCCTCCCCTGCAGGCCTGCTCCCCTCCAACTGCGCTCCCCTGCTGACCTGGTCTTCCCCAACTGCCCTCCTCTGCCGGCCTGGTCACCCCTAACTGCCCTCCCTGCTTGCCTGATCGCCCACAACTGCCCTCCCCTGCAGGTCTGGGTCCCTCCCAACTGCCCTCCCTTGCTGTCCTGGTCTCCCCAGCTGCCCTCCTCTGCCAGCCTGGTTATCCCTAACTGCCCACAACTGCCCTCCCCTGCAGGCCTTCTTGTGGCGGCCATCTTGTGTTCACATGGGGGCAGCCATCTTTGACCACATAGGGGCAGCCATCTTATGTCTTGGAGTGATGGTCAATTTGCATATTACTCTTTTATTAGATAGGATTTTAGAGAGAGGAAGGGATAAAATCACTTGATTCTTTTTTTTTTTTAAATTACTTATTTGTTGAATTTTTTGGGGAAGGGAGGGTGCGGGGAGGTAGAAGAGCGGCCATCAGCTGATTCTTTTTTGTGCCTGTACTGGGGATGGAACCCCCAACCTTGTTGTATCAGGACAACACTAACCAACTGAGCTACTGGGCCAGGGCAGCATGAGCCAATTCTTTATATAAATCTCTCTTTCTCTCTCTTGATAGAGAGTTATAAATATACTAGCATATGCAATTATGGAGGCTGAGAAGCCCCGTCATCTGCCACCTACAAATTGGAGACTGCTGTGGTGTAGATCAGACTGAGTCCAGAAGCCTGAGAACCCTGGATACGAATCATGGAGACTCCAGGCTGCAAACAGTGCACAGCCCAGTGCAGGCAGCGGCACTCAAGTTCACCTCAGGACCTGGAGAATGGACCCGACTGCTCGGGCTGCGAGGAGGCCAGTAGAGTCTTCATCCCCAGCCCACAACCTTGAGCTGGCAGAGCAATCAGCACCTTCTAGATGCTGTCACACCCAACTGCCCTGGCACACAAGATACACTGCAAGCACTCAGTGCCCCATGAATACTAAATGCTCTGCACACACGAGATGCTGTGAATCGCCCAATTTTCTCTAGCTAATGAGAATGTGCAGGGGAAATACTGGAGTAGCCGATAGTCTTCCTAAATTTGCACATAGATGACCTACCCCAGGTATTCCTCAGTTCTAATTTCTGTGATAGGACAAAAACTTTAGACTGCTTAATTCTAGCTGCTATATTTGATTAGGGAAAACTGAGGAAGCTCTTCTTACTGCACACGCTGATGATGAACCTGACACTGTGAGGATAAGAAAATAATGAATTCAGAGTTGAGTTGGTGCCAATTCAGAGGAAATAAGAGACAGATTGCAGTTTTCATTTTCTCCTGCCTTAGAAAACCATATTTTCTTTAGCACTCAGTGAAATTCCTCCTGTGCGAGCACCTTCCCAAAGGCCCGGTGCTGCCCCTCCTGTGCCATCTGTCAGGATGACTGGGCCACGGACGCTGCTGGGCTGGCACCTCATTCGCCTTCCCCCGGCGCTGGCACTGCAGAGTGGATGCGGAGACTGTGGGGGGTCTCGGGGGCGAGAAATTGAGCACAAAAAGGTCTGGCCAGGCTTTTTTCTTGCTGATCTTTCCAGTTGGTATTCATGGCAGTCTGGTCCCTCGGTTCATGAAGCTGAGCGACGCTTTTGTGCTGCTGTGAAGCTTGTTTTTGTGAGAAATTCGGAGAGAGGAAGAAGGTTACGAGGTGCTTTGTCAGATATACTCCGACCCAAGGAGACCTCTGTTCATGGGATTTGCCATGAGATGTCTTTCCCTTCAAACTGGAAAAAATCTTGTAGTAGCTTCAATAGACTATTACCGATTAAAAGGGCACTTCTTTCCAGGTCGGCCTGAACTAACTTTGAATCATGAAAAATCGTAGTCTATACATATGATGATACATTTACTGACTTTTTAATTCTCATGTAAAAAACTCTTTTTATAAATGTGAAGGGCATTAGGGGTAATTATCATGAACATCCACACGTTGAGGAAAATAAGACAAATGTGGTAACCGTTCTTTACTGAAGTGTGCCACTTCCTGCACTGGGGACTGGGGTCTATAGTCCCATGCAGACGTTTCTCTGATCTGCTGGGAACCATAGGGGAGGCTATCAACAAAGCTGATCTTGATCTTGACCTTTCATTCCTAAGAGCCTCGCACTACTAAGGAGTCTGAACGCATATTGAGTCATTCATTTAAAATTGCTGATTGACTTTATAATTTCATCCATAAAATGCGTTACTTTAACAAAAAATTATATTAAGGAAAGAGTAATGTATCTCACACATATACATATGTTTTCTTTTTATTACAAATGTAAATGAGCCCTGGTCAGTATGGCTCCTTTGATTGAGCGTCATCCCATGCACTGAATGGTTGCCGGTTCTATTCCCAGTCAAGGTACATGCCCAGGTTGTGGGTTCAGTCACTAGTCGGGGTGCATATGGGAGGCAATCAGTCAATGTTTCTCTCTCACATCAATGTTTCTCTCTCTCTTTTCTCTCTCTCTCCCCCTCATCCACTCTCCTTTCTTCTCTCTCTCTAAAAACCAATAAGAACATTTAAAATAAATGTAAATGATGCAAATTTCTTTTAAAAATATATTGACTAACAGCTTACAAAATAACATAAATTACTATATAAACATAAGAAATGCTAATGAATTTATTGTTTAATTTATTTTTATATTTATTAACTAATAATTTATAAAATAAAGGCAACACCATTTTTTAAATCCAGAAACATTTTACATGGAACTCTAATTACTCTATTGGGTTTTTAAGGTTGTTTTCTTTTTCTCCCAACTACTTTCAAGCATTGGAACCTAATTTCTGGCATCGACAGTATGACTAATGGCATATGGAAAAATAAGTTTAATCATTTAAACATTTTTTCAAGGTTATTTTTAGCAGATCAACAATCAAAAATAAGAAGCAACCAATGAATGCATAAATAAGTGGAACAAGAAATCAATGTTTCTCTCTCTGTGTGTGTCTCTCTGTCTCTCAAGTCAATAATAATAATAAAAAGCCTTTGCCACCCTAGCTGGTTTCGCTAGTGTATGGATCGTCAGCCTGCAGACCAAAGGGTCCTGGGTTCAATTCCAGTCAAGGGCATGTGCCTTGGTTGCAGGCTCCTCCCCAGCTCAGGCCCTGGTCAGGGTGCCTGCAGGAAGCAACCAATCAATGTGTTTGTCTCACATGGATGTTTCTCTCTATTTTTCCCCTCTCTCTTCCACTCTCTCTAAAAAGATCAATGGAAAAATATCCTTGGGTGAGGATTTACAAAAACAAAACAAAGCAAACAAACAAAAGAGCCTTTGTAACAACTTTCTTGCATATGCAGTTTGTAATTGGAAATGCATTAAATGTTTGCTGAGTTTCAGTAAAACTATCCAAGCTGTCACATGGCCTCTAGAGGAGATCGTTCATGGTCAACACAGGCCTCTGATGACATCACAGGAGAAAGGAGAAAACCATGGGAAGGAGGGTGGGGAGGAACAAGTACCTTTCAATCTAATATTAAAATACCTTCAAGAGTTGATGGACTTTTTGCAAGATGTTTTATCATCAACTAGAGGCCCAGTGCACGAAATGTGTGCACTCGGGGAGGGGGAGGGGTCCCTCAGCCCAGTCTGTGCCCTCTCACAGTCTGGGAGCCCTCGGGGGATGTTCGACTGATGGCTTAGGTCCGCTCCCCAAGAGCAGCGGACCTAAGCCAGCAGTCAGACATCCTTAGTGCTGCTGTGGAGGTGGGAGAGGCTCCCACCACTGCCACTGTGCTCGCCAGCCATGAGCCAGACTTCTGGCTGAGAAGTGCTCCCCCTGTGGGAGCGCACTGACCACAGGGGGCAGCTCCTGCATTGAGCGTCTTCCTCCTGGTGGTCAGTGCACATCATAGCGACAGGTTGTTCAGCCATTTGGTCGATTTGCACATTAGCCTTTTATTATATAGGATTTTATTTTATTGTTTCAATGGTACAAGACAGCAACTTGACATCATGTTTCTAGATCTCAAATAAATGGAGCACTATATTAAAAACTGTGAGTAATATGTTTCAAGTAATAAATATATTAGAAACACCCATATGCTTAGTTACTGGTTACATATCTCTACATCTATCACTTCCATTTTTAAAATTTACCGATCGGGTACTTGGATCTCACATTTTATGCCCTTATATCAATATGTGCTTATTAACTTAATATACTTTGTTATTGGTCTTTATCAAAAAGATCATGAAACCAATTCTGTAATTGCACAGTTGTTTTTTGAATGCTCTCACTTATATTTCCAAATACTCCTCTGCAAGGGAAACCATCCGTGATTATCCTAGAAGAACCATGGTAATCCATCTTTGTAAGAATGGAAACTTGAAATGTACTTTTACTTTTTTAAAACATCTCAGTGAAGAACTGGTAAATATGAAAGATAGCCATAATGAAAATGTCAAATTTTGTTAAAAGAACTTTGAGTGCCTTGAGAAGGTAATATTAGTATACATGATCATGCGGTATAGCAGATGGACACAAAAGTATACATTTTCTAAAATTTAGCTTTAGAAGTTCTGCACAATCAAGTGTAAAAATGATTCATGACACAGATGGGAAGAAAAGAAAAATGATGGATTATAGGAATTAGCCCATCAAAGGTCTGCCTCTAGGACACATAAATAATCATCTGCAATCTCTAGAAATTACACTTGAAATCTGAGAACTGGAAAATTTTACAAAAATGTTTATTTGTAATATTGGGAGACTATGGTATAAGTGTCATTGATTTTAAAAAAGTGAGGATATATTCTATTTTTATATTTCTGCCCACAATAATTCAATTTTAATAATTTCAGTTTCAAATATAACAGAGGTTTATTGTTGTAAAAGTGAAGTGTGTGTGAAGAGTGTATGTGTATATGTATTTAATAAGTTTCATGAAAAAAAAAATCCCTGATGGCAACAATCAGAATCTTCCAAATTTACATAAGGAAAACAATGCAGTCTTGAGTTTCAGCTAAATGATCATGAGTTTGAAATTTTGTTTCACAGGCTCATTGGCATTAAGCGACATGCATAACAAACAGTCCTGTTTTTAAAGATGCCAGATTCTTAATCATTATAAAATGAGTAATTAAATTCTCTCTTCTAAAATTAAAGCTTTGATTGAAATTAAACACATTAGAGCAGGCTCTTTTTCAAACATACTGCCTGTCAACATCAGTACTTCATTGTAACACTTCTGAGAGTTCTGGACTAATTTTGGCTTACCCAGAGAACATTCTGTGAGCCATTTTTTCAATTTTATGTTCCCAACAAATTCGGCACTTGTTTTTGGACAATTTCTGAAGCTCATCTTGTTCACTTCTGAATGAGCCAGGAGCCGAAATCGTATGTATTGACCCGTAAGATGATGGATCAATGGAATTGAAACTAAGTTCATACTTGAGCTGCACACCCACATCTTACGGAGCAAGGTTCATCCATCCCAATGCCTTGTTTAACATTTTTCAATGATGGAATCTGTGGTCTCAGACAACCTGCTAATGACGTGACCTGAAACAACTCATAAGAATGTAGCAATGTAGAGATTTGTGCAAATTAAAAACCTGCTCTTTCCAAAACTTAATTGTAACTAGTATGTCTAATTATTTAAAATCAAAACATCTTTGTCATGCCCTCTCTGAGTAACTTCATTTGGGGAATAAAGAAAAAGAAAAGCAAAGAACATACTAATTCCTGAAGCAGATTGCTTATCGTACAATTGCAAATAGAAAACTTGTCAACCGATAAGTAACTCACCATGGAAACGTATCATCAAAAAGTTCACATCCGGTTTATTAAAATAGAGCTGTGGTATACTGTTTGGAAATTAGGGAGAGAGAATGATACTGACTGAAATGTTGAAACAATGACTTATTATCATAATTATTCATCAGTTCTATCAGTTGGCCTCTTTTTCCCCCAGTAGGTAATGGTTCAGAAGAACCCAGTCAATCACGATCCTTGCCTGCCTGGGTACAATGTACTAACTCAGTGGTCTGCAAACTGCGGCTCTTTGGCCCCTTGAGTGTGGCTCTTCCACAAAATACCACGTGCGGGCGCGCACGTATAGTGAGATTGAAACTTCGTGGCCCATGCGCAGAAGTTGGTTTTCTGCTCTCAAAAGAAATTTCAATCGTTGTACTGTTGATATTTGGCTCTGTTGACTAATGAATTTGCCGACCACTGTACTAACTCATTGGGTGATGGCTAGAACAAGCTCAGATTCAAGTACTTGTGATATAGGCAACATATGTGTTATACCCTTCAGGTGGGACTGCATCAGTTCAGGACACATTCATCTGCAAGTAAAAGGAAGCCCACCAGCAGCGGCTTAACCCTAAAGAATATACACTGTTTATTGAACAAAGAGGCAAGTGGCTCTATGATGACTGGGCAGCCTCATGGTAGTGGGGCCTGAATCAGCGTCTCTGATTCTCCTGCATTTCACTTATGGTTGCAAAGTGGCTTCCACAGTCCAGGTGTCATACCCTCACATAGGGTATCTCAGGGCAGAGAGCAGAGCTCCTCTATTTTATAGAGAAGAAAATATCTTCCCACAACCCCCCAGCAGCTTGTCCCTCACAGCCTGTGTGACTGGGTCACAGGGCCACTCGCTGTGGCAGGGTGCTGGGAACGAGGGTACCTGGCTCTCTGGCTGCTGGGGTTGGAAGCTGGTATGGGAGATAGGGGTTAGGACTGGCTGGGAGGTAGCCATTCCTACAGCAATGCAGTCAAGCCACAGGGATTTTTAAATGGAATTAGTTTCTTGAGAATAGCAAGGCACACCACTATTCTTAGATGAAAATGGTAACTGGAGTTCCTGAACTGCTAAATGAAACATGCATAACTGATTTCCCCTTTCTGCAGCTGCTCTGCCTCTCACAATCCATCTCTCTGTCTGTCGGCAGCTCCAGATCCGTCATCCTCAGAGTGTAAAACCCTTCTTATTATTTTACTTGTCCCTTGCTTACTGGTCCTTCCTGGCCTGTCTCTAATACTTTTTGTTTTCATTCCTTGCTTTGCTGCGACTTTTTGATTTATCCGATCACTGGAGGTCTCTATGAGGAGGTGGCGGATATTTATTTACCTATATATTTCCGAAGCTCTGGGCAGCGATGCCGTGTCACACAATTTTAGGAGAGCCATTAATTTCCATGTGCCATGCATAGCCTCTGTGGCTGGAGGTGACAGCACTAAATTTAGGCCACAGAGGAGTGGCTTCATTGAGAAGACACCATTTTAAATTTCTCTTTCGAAAAGAAATTTATTTTCAGCAGCATCTCCCGTCGCCACTACCTTGTCTTAACTCTTTATTACATCTCCCTTGAACATTGCAATGGCCTCCTAACTGATCTTCCTGTCACCAATTCTTCCTCCTTGCAAAGATCTATATAAATAACCTAGGACCAGTGCTCACCATATACCTTTAGTGGCTCCCCTCTGTATAGAAAATAACCTCTAAACTTATTGGTGTGGCACTGAGGTGGTTTTTCAGAGCCTGGGCCTATATTACTTAGGCCCCATCTCCATCTGGCTCCTGCCAAGCTGATCTGCTTACGATTTCCTTCCTGTCACCTGGGATTTCCCATCTCTGTTTCTTTACTCATCCCACTCCTGCTGCTGGAATAACGTCCTGCCCAGTTGTCAGCATCAATCCTTCCCATCTCTAATGAATGGTGGGCATGTCCTCTGGCTAGTATGTACCCTTGGTTCTTGGGGGAACGACACCCCAATTTTCTGGGAGAGACTGCATAGCAATAGTTATGTGCTGCTGGGGTGATGACCAATCAAGATGAGATGTCCTTTCTTGCCAAGGGTGTACCCAAGCCAGGCCAACCGCTCCAGGCATGAGCATCCCTCTCAGTGTGGCCTGTTGTTTGTATTGTATTCATTGGCCTTTCCTGTCTTGATTGTGACCCTACTCATTTCTGGGTCCCAGCACCTGGCACAGTAGGCCCACCTTGTAGGAACAGGATTTGAATGCCCCTGTTCTGTCCTCTGCTTTTACTCAACCTTCTCTTTTCCCTTCTACCACTTTGTAGCTCTTACCCAGGACCGACTCTGTGTTAAGTTCCTCTTCATCGCCCTGGGCTACTTCATCACCTCTACACACACACACACACACACACACACACACACACACACTCTCACACACATTCACACACACTGTCATGCACACACATACATTCTCTCATACACCTACACTCTTACACACACCCTCACACATAGACATGCATACTCTCACACCCATAGACACTCCTGCATGCGAGCATAGTTGGTCTCCTCTCTACTCCATAGGGGTTCTCTTGTCCTTTCATTGAGTCTCTGGATGGTACAGGGTGTTTAGATCCCCGCAGGAAATAATTTCCACAGTCTATGAGTGTACACAGAGCCTGGCACTAGAGATATTAGGACCTGCATTCAGCAAGCATGTAGGTTAGTGGCACCTCAGAGAAGCATAGTACAGAAGAACATTAATACAGATGCCTGAGCCGAGTGCTCAAAGACCACCAGGAGGGTCTGATGGAAAGAGAAGCAGTGACTGATGGTGGGCAAGGGACCCAGCTCTGTGACATGTACAACATTTATAACCTCTTTGTGGCTCCTTTGCATCATCTGTCAATGGGACTGGTGATGGAATTGATCTTATGAGGAAGCTGTAAACGAGTGCATGCATGCACCATTCTTAGAAGTGTCCTGCATGTAGTACCTGCTAACTAAAGGAAAGAATATGAACTGAGTCATCATGAAAGATGAATTGGCTTTTTATAAGGCCAAGAAGGAGTACAGGAATGATTCAGAAAGAGAAAATGGTGTGCCAGTTTCTGGAAACTTCCTTAAAAGACAGGTTGCCTGGGCCCTATACCCCTTTTTTTGTCTCTTCCTCCACGCTTCTGCCTGGAAAGAAGATGTGAAAGCTGGATCTGGAGCCATCATCTTGGATCATGAGGGCTAGTGGAGCAGTGAGTGAGAAGGAGTCTGGGTTTCCCAGCCTTTCATGGAAGAGAGTCACACATTCAGCCCTGGATTGCCTGCCTCTGGATTTTCTTACAAGATAAGAACCAGCTTTCTCATTTAAGCCATTGACATTGTGGATCTCTGTTCTTGCAGACAAATCTAATCAGGAGGTGATTAGGTAGGGTGGTAGGCCATGCAGCAGATTGGAAGCAAATTGTGAGGGTAATTGTGGGCCAGCAAAGGAGTTTAGATCTCAGTGGGTCAGCAACCAAAGTTTTCCAGCAGAGGAGGGGCACAATTTGATTTAGAAGGAAGTAGGCTTTGTCACATAGAAGAGAGCCTGTGGGAAAGGCAATGTTAACAACAGACTAAGGAGGAAGGGAGGGTGAGAGAAGTGAGACCTGAAGCCCAGGCCACAGTATACAGACCACATTCATGGGGATCCCTTACATGGACTCATGGGATTCGCTAGAAGTAAAGAGAAGAGGAGTGAAGTACAAAGGCAATGTCCCCGTTGAGACTCCTGGTGATACACTTACTGACTATGGGAGGACACAGGGCAAAGGCACATGGGGAGAGAAGTTGTGGGGTGAGGGGCCGCCTCCTGGGATGTTTCTCTCTATAGCTCCATCGGCTTTCACGAAGGTACAGCCCATCCAAAGCAGTGACTGCTCCATCCTCTCCTTGGTGGTTGTACAGCTGCCTCGACTCTGTTTTCAGGGACCAAATCCCCTATCCTGACCACTGTGGGCTTCCGCTGAGGATGCTGGGACCCCAGCAGCATGAGCTGGTAAGGAAGGACACTGAGCCAAGGGGTGCCTGAGTGAGTAAATGTGAGAATGAAATTGGCCAGCTGCACAGTGCCCATCGGGAGATGTTCAGAGGGGATGCAGCAGCCCAAGCTTCAGGAAGGTTCAGGTGAAGGGAGGCTGAGGAAACTGGATCTGGAGCCTGGGGGCAGGACCACCAAGCACTGAGCAGGACAGTGAGTGGGCTGCCAATTAGAATGGGCTGCACCTACAGGGTGTGTAATGTGCTCAACAGGAAATCAAACCATAAACTTGGTTGATCAGGTGGGTGGATTTGGGAAATGTCTCCAGGATAGAAGGTGCAGCTCAGGAGCCCTGTGGGGGCACAGCGCTCTCTCCTGGCCATGCTGGGTCTCATTCTCAGGGTACCACAAGGATTTCCAGAGTCCACCCCATGTGGGCTATGGGGCCTCTGGCATCGTATGCTGGTTAGGCTGACTCAGGAACTGGTCAGACCACAACCCACAGGTCAGCCTTGTAGTTTGAGGGTCTAGAGAAGGGTGAGGCCTGATGACTAATAAATCATAAGAGAACTTGGTTCATTTGCTTTTCTGGAATATTCAGAGAACATTTAATACATGTGCCAAAGTTCATGGTGAAATGTTTAGCAAAAATAAAGCACAATATATGCAATACATTATGAATTTTTAAACAAAGATATAGGCACGTAGGTATATGAAACTTTTCTTTAAGGCCCTCACAAAATCCCCTCCATGTGTACCTGGAGGTCCTCAGGGTGGTCTTACCTGCATTTCAAAAAAATCCTCTGCAGTAACCATTGGGTCTGTGGCTTAAAAAGGATTTTCATAGATCATATGGTTTTTATTTAGCATAAATGACTGTGCAAGAGCTACAAGAAAGCATTGTATAGCAACAGAAAGCATATCAATGGGGAAAAAAATAGAAATTTCTGTGTTCTAATTCTTTCCTTTTTATAGCTTTCTTAAAGTGAGACCCAAATACTAGACTTTTTCTCATCAATTTTTGATTTGTGCCCCATATATCATCCTTTGTTCTATTAATGAGTTCTCAAGAAAGCCTATAAGACCATGCTTCCTTAGGCACAATTTCCTCAAACAAGGTGGTTGGGGACAGTTTTAATAAAACATTTATTCAGGTCAGTGAGCTGCTCCTGGCGTAGTCAGCACGTCCAGGAATGGATGTTAAAGACTTTAAGTCAGGCCGCAACGTTGTGTTGTAATTCTTTAAAAGTCTTTAAAGACTTATCAGTCTCAGTTCCAATATCAGGCAGGAAAATAAATACCCATTTTCTCTTTGCCAGTATTAACCAACAGCAATTTGTCCCAACACTCAAGAAGTTCTTCCTGCAAAATCACTTTGATTAATGCTCAAGTCCTCTTAACTAGACCAGACCTTAACGTAGGCTTACACATTTAAACAGACAGTGCTTAGATCTGATCCTGTTTTCCTCATTCCCCCTGCCCTCCGTCTCTGTCAGTAAAGACAGCAGTTCATGGGACACTAAGGTGATGGGGAGAAATTGTTCTATGCTTGCAATAGCAGCTGTCATTTATTGAGTCACTAACATAGTTCTGGTGCCATGCAGGGCAAGTCCCATTGATTTTCTTTTATTTTAACAACAGTTCTGCAAAGTAGATATTGTTAGGCTCATTAAAAAAGGGAGCTGGATGTACAGAAAGTTAAATAACTTGCCAAAGAGACACAGCCAGCGTTGGCTGAGCCAGGCTACAAAAGAGGTTCTCTAGGCATCTTCCCCTGCCCCCCACTATCTGATCCATCTATAACCTCTGTGTGCTCTGGAGGTAAATGAGGTGGTGGGGGCAGGAAGTTGGGGGCTGTTTCATGAGACATATGTTGCCTCTGTAATTTTTGAATCCATTATAATTAAATATTTTTTAACTGGCCCCCTTCTCATGAAGGCATAGTGTGTACCTTTATCCCATTGTATTCCCACCATATAGCAAAGCACCTGACATATAGCAGATGCTCAATAAATATGGATATATCTTTTAGGAAGACTAGTTTTGAGTAGAACCTCTATCATAAAAGACACCAAATCAGCTGGCTTTTCTGTCCGGCACTGGTGTACCCTTACTTCTAGTAATGCCCCCCACACATATTGTCCTGCTATGGTCTTCACCCCAGAACCCTTCCTTCCATCTTGGCTCAATCTTGCTCATCTCATTGTGTGGCATTTCCCTTTTCCCCAGAAGGACCTCCTCCATCTGTAGTCTTTGTCTCTCCGCTGCTCCCAAACTTTTCACTTTGCTGTTGCTCTTTGAATGTGTATTCTGTATCCTGGGTCCAAACCCTGTTTTCCTGGGGGCTGCCGGCTTCTCCACAATGGGTGAGGAGGTGAGGACATGCAACCAAGTGATGTGCCTGTAAACCAGCTCTCTGAAAAAATATAAAGAAAAACTAAAAAGAAATAGAGAGAGGCATCCCATGGAGTAGCTGATAGGCCTCCTTGTTCAGAATGTAATAGTTAGGCCACACAGGTATGTAACATATGGAAGGACTCAGATGTCCAGGGAGAAAGCAGACCCTGGTGAAGAAAAGAGGCATCTCCCTTAGGGGTCCCCAGATGGGCTGGGTGGCCCTGGATGACAGGGCTAAGGCTCATCAGAAGACAGCAGCTGCTTTCCTTAGTCTCCACTTTCAGATCCTACCCATGGCCCTCCCTGGAGGGCCACCACCACCATCCTCTGAAAACCAGCCCCTCCTCTGTCTGTTACACCAGACAATGCCAGCTTTTGGATGTAAAATTCAGGACGACTAATTCAGGATTCAGATTTCAGCTTGCTTATTGCTATGTCATTAGTTTAAAAATTGTTTCTGTCAATCTTGGTCAATATTACTAGAAAATATGGAAATACTATCTAAAGATAAGGAGAGTACATCACGCAAAAGGCAATACAATTTTTCATTTTATTACTCAAAATAATCTATAATTATGACTCAATTACCAATTTTGATTCCTTTGCCTGAGGGTTATTGTCATTTGTAAGTAAATGAATTGCATCCCTTTTCAAATGATTTGTCTGAAGACTTGACATTTGAAACAGGATTTTTTTGGGGGGTAGGGCTGGTAATGCTATTAACACTGGGAGAAGTCCTAAATGGTTAAATTATTTATATGCATTTCAGTAAGTCATTTGACTTGGTTTTCATAGGAACATGATATATTTTCTTTACTTTTACATCTTTCCCTTTAATATGTTTATTTTATTAGGCTATTACATTTATTCATTAAAAGGTGTGCTTCCTTAGAATTCTTCACCCTCCATAAAATTTGCCCTATAAAGGAGAATGTGTATCCCTGGTGGCTTACAGGTGCTGGTAATTATTGTTATTTAATTTCTTAATTATGTGTCTCTTTTCTTAAGTGCTCTGTGGGTTACTCTCTTTAAATATCCAGGTTAATGAGGCACTTTGGCCTCTGAGATTGCTGTTATTGTAAGGAGCAATTCTCCCACTTCATAGGGATTATCTCCATCAGCTTTCACATTAAGGTAGGAAATGGAGCCCTCTTGGTGGGGAGCTCTGTAAAGTCCTCTGCTGGAATTCTGTAGAACAGCGAGATTTTTCAACTGGTGTGCCATAGAATTTCTAAAACGTGCAATACCTGACTATTTCGTCTGGGGCACTGACCTCTTCCTTTTAGATTGTCAAAAATATGACAACAGCAAACACAACAAATCTGTCTTGAACCATAAATATATACATCATGTAAAAGAGTTGCATCTTATTGTTCCCATCACATAATAAAGTTGTTCCTGATTGGTTAATTCTTGGTATCAGAAATCTTTATGTACAAGTATAGGCACACTGATACTTTAAAAAGTCACTTTAGAGCAAAAAGGGTAGGTAATCACTGTTACTCTTATTGTTTGTAAATCAATCAAAATTATACCTATTTTTTTTTTGTCAGCTTGGCAAAAAATATATTTTTTTTGGTGTGCCACAGAATTTTAGTAATTAGTTTATGTCTGCCATGAGATGAAAAAGGTTGAAAATTGCTGGTGTGTAGCATTAAGAAATGTGTGGGAAGCACACTGGGTGTTTTCCCCTGAGTTAGTATGTTCCCTTATACTCTGATTAAGCATTCCAGTCCTTCGAGTCGGGACTGAGAGAATATTGTGAATTAGGTTTAGAGTTGGTCCCAATCATTCCTTCACTCTGGGGTTTGCAGCTGTTCCTGAGGCCCCAGCAGACTCTCTCACTAAACGTGGTAACTTATTCCTTCCTTAGCCCTGAGCCAAGAGGGCTTAAAACAAATAAAATCATCTCAGAATGAACCCACTGGTTGGTGTGTTAACCCTTCCTACTGTACAAATTTTAGGCTGTAAATAGTGATAAGTCTGAGATTTCAGATGAATTGGGAGATTATTTTTTCTTAGAAAAACATTAGCAACCATAATGGTCATTGCCAACATCTCATACAAATGCAACTCAGCTCAAACAAGCCTCTCTCATCTCACTCTGGATCATTCTTTATATCTATATCTATATCTATATCTATATCTATATCTATATCTATCTATCTGTCTGTCTGTCTATCTATCTATTCCTTTTATTTTCTTTATTAAAAATTATTTATTGAATTTATCAGAGTAACATTGATTAATAAAATTATATTATGTTTCAGGTGTACAATTCTATAATACATCATCTATATATTGCATTGTGTTCACCATGCCAAGTCAAGTTTCCTTCCATCACCATTTACACTCTTCTACCTCCCCCATCCTCTAGTACTCACCATACTGTTGTCTGTGTCTATGTGGTTTTTGTTGTTGTTGTAGTTTGTTTGTTTGTTTAATTCCCTTGAATCATTCTTAAAATCTCCCTTTCTCCCTGCTCCTCTTCACTCCCAGTCCTCACTCCCAACCCAGCACATATTTAATGAGCCACTAGGTCATATGAGAAAAAGTAACCTAACAAAATGGTGGTGGACTCAAAGCAGCAGAGCTGGTATGAAAACTGGCTCTGTCAAGTTTATTTCATGCAGGAGCGATCTTGCTCCATGCCTTCCTCTCCTTGGGCTTGCTCTTTCCTTCCCTGCTCTTCTCAGCCTCTTTCTTGAGGTTCCCCTTCTGCAAGAAGTTATCTTTTCATAGTTAGTGGGAGGAGGAAGAACCTCATCTCCATCTTCATCTACTTACAAAACCTCAGAAACCCTGCTTGGAGTAGCCGCCTTCTGCCTCTACGACATTGTTTTAAAGAAGCAGCTTCTAGTTAGATTATGCCCTGGTTTCATGAAGAGATTTTTAAATCAAATAATTGGCATTTTTCCAATTTCGTATTAAAATGTATACAGTTGTAACGTGATTCCCCTGTATTCTCACAATTAAAAGTAAAATAAAAACAATTGTCCCCCAAAGTAATAGCATTTTCTCTTCTTGGAATTTGCAAACTGTAAAGGCATCTCAATGTCTTCTTTCTGATGAGAGTTATCCACTTGTTCACAGTGTGTGCAGGGGTTTACCGGGTAAGCAGACCTGAGGCTGCAAACAATCCTGATTGCTGTGTTAGATGGGATGCATGAGGCCTAATTCCAACAACCAGTGCCTGACAATTGGTGGCAACACGTTACTTGCTCCAGTGTTTTGTAATTTTTGTAATTATGTACACTGCTGTTCTAGGCTTTGGCCCTTTAACTAAAACTGTCTCTCCAAGCCCTATAGATAAGAAACTTCTCATGTATGAGCTGAATATAGCATCAAATACCTACCTTCTAGCACTTGTGGTTTCCAGGGTCTCACGCTACTGAGCTTGGCTCTGATTAGCCTCATATTTACCCGGTTGCCCCAGGCCTTTCCAGTCCCGTTAGGCAGTTCAAGGGCGCCCTATAAGGTCAGAGCTTTGAACAATGATGTGAAGAATGGTTCACATGTGTACAGGAAAAGAGAAACGGATAAATGTGAAATGCAACGATTTTGTAACTCTCTAAAATATGAACTCAAAGCTTAGTAAGTAATCCAACTTGATTACCTGTTGCTGGAGAATTTGGGGGAAAGAAGTGAATTATCTTTATTTCTGAATGTTGTCTATGAATTTATGCAATCAGCACATGTGGAGCTACATGCAATTAAATGCACTGAGTTATCATGGCTTTTGTCTGCTCTGAGTGGGTTTCTTTGCTTTAAGTGATTTTAAAATGTGGGCTTGAAAATGGGCAACAAAATTCTACTTTCAAAATATATTGCATAAGAAATACATTAAAAATTAAATTACATGCATCTTAAAATTACATTTTACTGTGTAAGATATACTTTTGGATAACATAAGTGCTCTTTTTAAATAAATTATATTACTACAACAGTGAAATTGTGATGACTATTACTGATACACTCAACCTTAAATTCAGCTGATTAAATGCAAAATATCTACTAAACTGTCATCTTTGTTAAAGAGTAGGAAGCTTCTTGTTAGATTCCAGAACAGCTGGTTTGGCTCAGTGGATAAAGCGTCGACCTGAGGACTGAAGGGTACCGGGTTTGATTCCAGTCAGGGGCACAATTCTCTCTCATCATTGATGTTTCTATCTCTCTCTCCCGCTCCCTTCCTCTCTGAAATCAATAAAAATATATTTTAAAAAAAAGATTCCAGAACACTTAAAATACTTGTGAATTCATTTAAACTCCAGGTCAATTTTTTTTTCTTTAAGTAATATTCAGGGTCTTAGAAAGAAATATATTAAAACTTAAAGTTAACAATTATCAATGTATAAGTTGAGGAAATAAGGGTAACTTCAACATAATTTATTTTATGTTAAACTAGAGGCCTGGTGCACAAAATTTGTGCATGGGGGTGTGTGTCCCTCAGCTCAACCTGCACCCTCTCCAATCTGGGACCCCTCAAGGGATGTCCGACTGCCCGTTTAGGCGAGCAGTCAGACACCCCTCTCAAATCCAGGACTGCTGGCTCCCAACTGCTTGCCTGCCTGCCTACCTGCCTGATTGCCCCTAATTGCTTCTGCCTGCCAGCCTGATCACCCCCTAACCACTCCCTTGCCAGCCTGATCGATGCTTAACTGCTCCCATGCTGGCCTGATTGCCCCTAACTGCTCTCCCGTGCCAGCCTGGTCACCCCTAACTGCCCTCCCCTGCCAGCCTGATTGCCCCAAACTGTCCTCCCCTGCAGGCCTGGTCGCCCCCAACTGCCATCCCCTGCTGGCCCAGTAACTCCTAACTGCCCTCCCTTGCCAGCCTGGTCACCCTAACTGCTGTCCCCTGCTGGCCTGGTTCCCCCCAACTGCCCTCTCCTGCAGGCCTGGTCCCCCCAACTGCCCTCCCCTGAAGGCCTTGTCCCCTGCAACTGTCCTCCCCTGCTGGCCTGGTCACCCCTAACTGCCCTACCCTGCAGGCCTGGTCCCTCCCAACTGCCCTCCCCTGCTGGCCTGATTGCCCACAACTGCCCTCCCTGCCGGCCATTTTGTGGTGGCCATCTTGTGTCCACATGGGGGTGGCCATCTTGTGTGTTGGAGTGACAGTCAATTTGCATATTACTCTTTTATTAGATAGGATAGCTCTTAAGTGTACTAGTATAATCCATTGTTATGTAATGTATAGTTATTGTAAATTAAAATGTTTATTTATATAATTCATTTTATTTGTTAGTAACCATTTTAAATCTTACATAATAGACTTTTATAGAGATTGTGAGCACTTGTACAGTCATCCCACCACCACCCATACTTTTCAATGGTGACTCAGATGCAGAGAGATGCAGTGATTTGCTGAACACCACAGAGCTCTTCATGGTGGCAAACTGGCTCACACTTCAGTTATTCTGATGTCACAGTCAGCATTGCTCTTCTGCACCCTGCGATCTTTTTTAAGGGAATGAATTCGTGTGTATTTTTTTTTCTTATTACCTCATACACTTATTAACACTTACTGATCACTTATAGAGAAAATTAAATGCTGCTTTAATGTAAATGATGGGAAAGTATTTTATATGACCCAAACTATTCTCTGAAGGAAAAATCAACAACACAACATTAGTTGATTGCAGAAAAAAAATGTTATTGATTTTCCCCCTCTTTCTGGATATCTATATATTAATATATAAAAGCCTAAGCGACTGAACAACTGGTCGACCAGTCACTATGACGTGCACTGACCACCAGAGGGAAGACGCTCAATGCAGGAGCTGCCCCCTGGTGGTCAGTGCACTCCCACAGCCAACCTCACATGACTGGCCAACCTCCTGCAGTCTCTCCCCCTGGCTGGCCGGCCCTGATCAGCCCTAATCTCTGGCCAGGCTGAGGAACCCCACCTGTGCACAAATTCATGCACCAGGCCTCTAGTATATGGAATAAAAATAATGCAGTCTCCAAGTGGTATGGCTGAAATTAAGCCATTCTAAAAGAGAAGCGAGGTGATCCCTAAACACTATTGTCTTCCCAGCTGGGATCCAGAATCGAGGGAAAAATATGGTTAGCAAGAAAAGGACAACCTGTCATTATGATTGGTTTCATAATTTCTATAAATTCCTAAATACTCCTGAAACTAATGAACAAGTTTTGAAGAGAGAAGTGTAATACTGTTTTTTATATAATGAATAAAATATTACCTTCTTTTGTGTCCATTGAAAGGAATAGTATGTAATTTAATGCTAGTTATTTCCTAAATCAATGGTTCCAGTGAATAGTCCCTGGATCAGCAGTGTTAATGTAAGCTGGAACTTGTTAGAATTCTGTCCCCACCTCAGGCCTGTGGAATCAGAGAAGCAGATTTTAAGCAGCCCTCCAGGCAATCAGTGTCCACTAAAGTCTGAGAACTGTCCTAAATCATGCGCATAGACCCAATGAAGCTTTTCTGAAGACTGTGTAAGATGAGAGTCATATCATTCAGCTGGTCTTCATGCATTTAGAATCCACAATGCCGATGCTTTTCTGCTTTCTAATTTATGTGGAGCTATAAAGTGAAAACCATACTGATACCTTCCTCACCATGGGGCTATTGATGTGTCTGCAATGATGCTTGGAGAGAATTTTCAGCACATAAAAAAAAAAAAAAATGGGTGTGGAACAGCAGAGGGGTCATACCACTGGACATTGCCCCATTATCTAGAATTTTCTAGAGCTTTTCTTTGAGTGTCCTCCTCCCCACTCAGAAGTGATACATAAGGTACATAAGGAAGCTGAATTTAATTCAGCACAGACTAACATATGTTTGTAGCCGTGCTGGTAACAAGTTGGGATCTCTGTGAAAAAAGGAATAGCTGGTGCACTAATGTTTGTGTTGCTGAAGTTGTAGTTTCAGTTATCTACAGTCATGTGCCTCATAGACATTTTGGTCAATGACCTATGGTCCCATAAGATTACAATGGAGCTGGAAAATTCCTATCACCTAGCAATGCTGCAGCAGTCCTAATGTTGTAGCAAAACACATTATTCACATGTTTTGTGATGACGCTGGTGTAAATAAATCTACTGCACTACCAGTCATGTAAAAGTAGAGCACGTACAATTGTGTACACTTCATAATACCTGGGAATGATAAATGATTGTGTTACTGGCTTATGTATTTACTACAGTATATTTTTATAATTATTTTAGAGTGCACTTTTTCTAGTTATAAAAAGTTTACTGTAAAACAGTGTGCTGTGTTATGCTAGAAGCAAGCTCATGCGTCTTGTGTTTACTGTGTCTCTTGATTTCATCATTTTCTCTTGTGCTTGATTTAGTCTCCTGTTTTTCTGACAGTAACACGCTGTACTGGCTTGTAGCCTACACACTAGGCTGCACCATGTAGCCTAGGTGTGCAGTGGGCTATACCATCCAGGTTTGTGTAAGAGCATTCTGTGATGTCTGCTCAATGACAAAATTGCCTAACAACACATTTCTCAGGCTGTATCTTCATCGTTAAGTGGTGCAAAACTATATTTCTTATTTAGGACCTGCAGTGATTTTTCCTGTAATCTCCTGTTAGGAGTTTGGTGTTATCAGTTGTTTCCCTCTCCTTCATTTTGCTTTCCCTTAGTATCCCTGTGAACGAGTTGCAGAGAGTGGAACAAGTTCAGGTTTATCTTGACAAGACATTAGGTAGAAACTCAGAGGATGGAATGAGTCAATCTAAAAAAAAATCCACAGAACCAAGTAAAAAATAAATAAGAATTTGCCTCTTGATTCCTGATGGAATATGAAGGTACAAATTCCAGTCCTCTCTCTCTCTCTCTTTTACACACACACACACACACACACCACATCAAAAAAACAAACAAACAAAAAAGCAAGCCAAATACTTTGTCTCTTTTGGTATAGAAATTTAGAAAAAGTGGGAGAAGTTGCTGATATCCTGTACTTGATGGAGCTAAGAGAAAAAAAGTAAAGAGACACCTAAAGTTTCTTCCTTCTTCCAGATATCAGTTACTCAAATTCTCCAGGGAAAGTTAGTGGATGATGAGCCAGGCTAACCAAATTTATTGAAGAAATTTTTTAAAAAATGTGTGTCAACAATCATTCTTTCTGGCCATTAAAAGGACAAGGGTGGAAAGTGGGCTAGAGGAGCTACCAGAGCAAATGTTAAAGTAAGAACCACCAGCTCTCAGGTAAGAAGGCCACTAAGAAACAAGGACAACTGAGGAAGGATACTGCCCTGAGGCACAGGAACTTAGTCTGCAGGATGAGAAAGGGAGATGAGCTAGCTCTCTCTTCTTCCTGTTTCCTGTACGCAATAACCTTTTGGAAAGTAGTTCTGTGAATATAGACTAAAATTTCTTTGGATTCAGATCTATGATCCCTCCAAAGCTCATGTGACCAAAAT
Source organism: Eptesicus fuscus (assembly GCF_027574615.1). Taxonomy (NCBI): domain Eukaryota; kingdom Metazoa; phylum Chordata; class Mammalia; order Chiroptera; family Vespertilionidae; genus Eptesicus; species Eptesicus fuscus. The sequence continues at coordinate 101,690,979 of NC_072476.1, forward strand.
ACTGCAATCTATGCCTCCTACACAAGTAACTTGGTACCTAGAAAAAGGCCACTTTTCTGAATTCTGATGAGGCAAATCACTGGGAGGAACTCTAAACACACAGTTATCAATCTAAGTTCTCGAGGTAAACAGAATCAAGAGGAGAAAGATAAATGTTGATGGGTATATAGATAAATAGATAGGAATTGTTTTTAAGAAATTGTGGGGGCTGGCTAGTCCATAATCTGTAAGGAAGGTGGCAAGCTGGAAATTCAGGCAAGAGTTGATCTTGCAGTCTTGAGTCTGAAATCGATGGGGCAGACTAGCTGATGGAAAACTCAGGCAGGGTTTCTATGTTACAGCCTTGAGTTAGAATCCTAACACCTTCAAGTGATTGGATGAGGTCTACCCTGTTATCATGGGTAATGTTTATCCAACTGATTTAAATGTTGATCATCTATATAATTAAAGCATAATATGCTAATTAGACTGGACGTCCTTCCAGATGACTTTTCGGACGAAATTGGGGCTGTGAGAGAAGCCCAGGTCCCAGGTGCCAGAGGGAAGCCAGTGCTGGCAGCTGAGGGAAGGAAGGCCTACTCTTACATGGATTTCATGCATCGGGCCTCTAGTATCTACATAATATCTTCACAGTAAAATCTAGGCTAGTATTTGACCAAACATTTGGACACCACAGTCTAACCAAGTTAACACATAAAATTAACCATCACGTACACTCAAATCCCCTGGCACTTTCCCCATATTTCTGGAAGACATGCTGCCAAGATACTGTCTGTACTCCCATTAATAATTTAATGGGAGAGTTAGTAGAGAACAAGGAAACCCATTTTGTGAGTCAGTAGTTTGAAAGTTTGTGGTTTTTACTTTGAGATGCTAGCTTCTGTAAGGTATTCAATTTCTAAGCACAGTAATGAGATTAACTTTGGATGTTTCTGTGATGAGTACAAGGGCAGGCAGCCCCATTTCCCCAGCCGTGGAGACTCTGTTAGTTCTTATACTTGTTTCCTGGGAAAGCTCTTCCATGGGAATGGATTTCTAGGAGGTTTGGCTGGTTTTTCAAGGCACAGAAAGGGAGATGAATTCCACTCTGTAGGGAATTCACTAAGAACCTGGGAAACATCAAATCTCACCCAGTCTGACTTCACATGAAATTGTTGCCAGGGAAGATATTTATCTGACACTAAGGATCTTCATATTTGAAACACAAAACATGAAGGTCATTATAAAATGTTGTGAACTCCATCATGTAAGGAGGCTCACAAAAGACTCAGAATGGCAATGTCTTATGCATGTGCAGTCAATAAACTTAGTTTCTGCTTGTATGAACCATCTGGTCAGAAGAAAACTGCCGTTGGCTATTACAGGATCAATTAAAATTGTGGTTCTGGACACAGGTATACAGCTAGACTAAATATTAGACAAAGTTCAAGATGGACACAAAGAGAATGGCGGTTAGCCCAGCACTAGTAATGTGAGAGCCATGGGAGAGTGTTATGAGGCCCTGGAGGGTCCTTGACCACAGTGAGTTTTCAGGGGAGTGGGTGTACATTGGCTTTGACATGGTGTAGTAGATTTACTTTTATTTCTTGAAAAATTGTCATTTTACACAAACCCAGGATACATGGCTGCTTCATGGAGGGCTGTAATTTATAAAGCAGAATTTCTGCACTTGCCAGTTCTAGCAGGTGCAAAGAAACAAAGAAATAAACACAAACTTTCCACAAATGAATGCTCACTAGCCTTCTTAGTGAGAATCTCTTGCAGCTTGATTATTGGTCTTTAGTATTCAGCCTCACATATTCTTCTGGGTAGGAGTAGTTATAAAAACTCCATGGTAGCACAACAACCAAAGAAATAGAGCTACTTAATGGGATCCCACAGGTAATCTTATAAAAAAGGATTTTGTGTTGCTTACAGGATAGCTTGGATCTTTCTACAAGGATTGTATCAGCATTCTGCAATTTATTTGTTTCTTTCATGGGTATGAAAAGGAGAAGCTGGACAGCCACCATCATTAAATGTTAGTGAATGATTTTATGGGAGAGCTTGCAAAAGACAGCAATATGGTATCTCATGAAATAATCAGGGATTCTTTTTTGGCTTTATATAATTTGTTATTACAGAGATTTCATGGCTCCTGTTGGGGTTATCTGAACTCTTTTATGTTCCCTTGAATTCAGAATATAATGTGCCATATAAAATCATACTCTGGGGTTTCCTCTTTACTTTAGCAATCAAAGGATTACATCAACAACAACATACACATGCATGAACACACATGCAGGCACACATACACATGCCAAACTGATGCATTTAAACTGCTATTGCCTCCATGTAGCTCTTTCTCGATTTTTTCATTTTACCTGCTCAACACCTGGGACTAGAAATCAAACCTAATGTGACCGTGCTCTCACAAGCAAAATGTGGGTAAAAAAATTATGAGTGTTAACAATATTTCAAAATACATAAGAAATTGAATTTACTTTCCTCGCTCATGTCCTCCTCATACCCAACTTACATCCTCTTGAGTTTTATTTCCATTGTCACCAAAATCTGATGACATTCTTCTATGTTTAATGTGAGAGGGTTAAAGGCTGGATTGGCAAGGCCCACAGCTGTGAACCACTGTTCTTAGGAATCAGCTGATGCACAATGGGTCTTGCATCAGCTGTAGGTAAGCCTACAAATACATTTGGGAGTCTAACTTATTTGAATATTAAAGAAAATCTGCATATTTTACTGCTGCAAGACACCCCTTGTTGAGGAGCCATAGAGTCACCCAGGATCCTACACATTCTGATGAAGCATATCCTGTTCTTGCTCAAGGGGAACAGGTAATCAAAATCGGAAAGCCTACTTTAGTGTGTGTTAGCCATTTCAAACCCATCTGAGGCATAATCTATTTTCTTTCTGTTACATGTTGTCCCTGGCCAGGACAGTCTCATCAACTTTTATGGCTGCATAAATCTATTTATCTATTAACTCAGTCATTCATCCACTCTTTGAACACTTGTTGAGTCACCATTAAAGATAGTTTAAATACTGAGAATTACCCAATCTTTAATTTTATTTTTAAATGCTTTACTTATAACTAGACTGATATTTATAGCAGCCTGCTAGAGCATTCCCTTTTATGAGTTATCAAATATTGGATCCAACATGCCCCAAGCTAAAGGTGCCTTTAGGGCCCAATCTCTATGTTCCCTGTCTTGGTTGGAAGCTTTGCTGGACATGAGCAGGCTGTGAACTTCAGAGCCCGCCAACCCCAACCTCTCCTCATCAATTAAATTTGTCATTTCAATAGTCTTTCCCCTCTTTTTCCTCCTCTCACTCCTCTCTTCTTCCCCTTCTCCTTCCTTCTTCCTCCTTCTCCCACTCTTCATCTATTCTTTATCCAGTCTTCTTCCATTTTCTCTATTGCCTAGGGGCTTACTTATATCATAGATCTGATGGAGAAAAGGCACATTTTACATACAAGGATCTTTAGTATCTGCTCCCTCCATCTATACTACATTTCATGTCATTTGCTACTCTCTTCCCCTTCATACTCCTTATCTCCTGCCTTCCCCTAAGCTTCACTCCCTCCCCAACCTGAGCCTGTACTGTGTGCTTTGATCATGCAGGATTATGCCATAAATTCAGAATATTCTTTATAGTTTCATCCTCCTGTGTTTTGCTAATGCTTCTTTCTCCCTAAAAATCTCTGTCTAGCAAACTAGTCACTTTCTGGCCTGCCTCAAATATCCCTCCCTTTTGCTCAGGCAGATCATCACTCATTTCCATGCGCCGTTCACCCTTTGTTCATATTGTGGGTGTAAATCACCCTGAGGGCTTTGGAAGGTCCATGTTTGGAGTCTAAACCAATTCCTGTCCTTATGGCTGAAGCAAGTGCTGGATTTCTTATTGGTAAAATGGGGAGAATAATATCCACTCACAATGGTGTTGCAAGAATTATAATCCATGCATATTGAATAAATGGTTTGGGATAACTTAACCTGAAAAAGACAAGTTTTTGAACAGTTTGTCCTAATTTGATTCTTCAAAGAACAAATAAGCATGGGATCCCTAAGATTCACACTGGGCCAGTTTTGAATGTTCAAATGGATGTAAAATTTGAATTCCAATACTTGTGTCAGTTTAGCTTTTGATAGGTAATTTTATGAAGTATTTTTAAAGTCTGGCGAGTTGTTATGGAAATTATCATCTATATTTATTTAAAGTGAATATGTGGCCTCTTATATTAATACTAGAAGACCGATGCATGACATTCATGCGAGGGGCTCAGCTCTCGCAGCCCTGGCTTTGTCCAGAACGACATCCGGAAGGTTGTTCAGCTGTCCGGTCTAATTAGCATATTGTGCTTTTATTATTATAGAAGTTTTAAAGCTGTGATTCTACCACTATTAATGGTGTATCTTTTGGGTATAAAGATACAATATTTACCATGATGGATAACCAGCAAATGAGAAAATAAACTTAAATGACCAAGCCCTGATAGTCACAGATTTATTAAGTATTTTCATATCTATGCAAGAAATATGTAATTTTTTAGTTTATCATTAGCAGACTTGTTTCTAGTTTTTTCTCTTATAAATCAAGATTTCACCTGATACTGACACTGGGTAGGTACTGCTTTTATTTCTTCCTTAACATGACTGCTTAAGTATACTTGACTTCTTTCCTCAAGGCTAATCTCAATCCTACAGCAATAGCAGATGGTTAAGAATATGCAGACCCACATATAAGAAACAACTACTGCCATTATCATATCTTTCATCTAAGACCACATCAAAGACTTGAATACCCTCCTTGTGTCATATTGATTTTCAATATTCAGTATATTCCCTACATACATGTTGAGTACCATGGACTAGTTGCCTGATTTGGTTGAAAGATGAGGTGAATAAAATGTTAGGACGTGAAGGAAGGGTCTTATTTATTTGTTACAATGTCAGGCATGGTCCCCATAAGTGCCAGGTATAGATACTTGCCTCCTTCTGTGGGCAGTTTCCATGAGTGCTACTGTGATTATCAATGGATGTGTATTGATACTTGTCCCTCTCTGGAATCTGAGAGGCACCACCCATCCAAAATATTTCTACTGTAGACTTATCATGAAATAGTTCTGTTTTTCCTCTTCTTACTTTAATTGTCTTCCTCATTCTTTCCTATCTGGTATCTTCTTTGTGGTAGAACCATTGCCTTCCATAGGTGAGGAAAGAAGAAAAGTAAATGACTGTTTTTAACAAAATGTTCTCATTTACTCACTCACTCAACAAGTATGAGTTTAATACCCACCACTTGCTATTTCTGAGATCTGTGCTGGAGAAGAAAAGATGATTATGGGCCATCATAGTGCAGATTCTGTAGCCAGGCATAGAGGCATCAGTAATGTGCTAATCTCACAAATACATGTGAAATTACAACTATGAAACGTGAGATGAAGGATTTGTATATGATGGTCTCAGGAATTACAGTAAGAAGGTTAGCATGGGCAGAGGTGTGGGAAGCCCTTCTGAGGAAGTCACAATTGGGCAGGTATATGAGGTAAGTAGGATTTAAGCAGGCAAAGAGGGGATGGAAAAGCATTTTTAGTTAAAAGGAGCAACATGTGCAAAGGCCCTGCAACTGGAACACTGAGAGCCACAGAGAGCCCAGGACGGTAGGAACTGGAGAGAGATTTAGGGTAATATTCTTTATTCCAAGAACACTGGGTGACAGTGGGAGTGTTTTGGAAAGGGGCACAACACAGGTGTTTAGAGAGTATGGCAGAGAGATTAAAGACAAGCAGTTTGTGGTCAGATTCACCTGATCACATATGACCCTTGGCAAGTTACTTCACTCCTTTAAGCCTCCATTTTTCCATTTTTATAATGATACTAATAGTATCTATGTCATTCATTTGGTTGTTACTGAAATGAAACAATGTGTGTAGAGTTCTAAAACAGTGCTGATCACCCAATAAACCCTTGATAAGCAAACATCAATCAGATTATTTCCAAAAAAGGGAGCATCACTAAATATAGTGCTGGTATGGCATGGGCATAAGGCTGATTTCTTTCTGCGTAGACACTAGTATAGGTAGGAGTCACTTAAGATGTCTCTTTAGTAGCTGATATAGAAATAGTTGATGGCAAATTAAATACACAAACTTACTCTTTCTTTCAAATCAGAATAAAAATGGGTTTATCATATTATGGTAAATTGTCAATCTTATATCATGGTTTCACTGTAACTGGCTGGTTTTAAATCTGCAAGTTCAAATCAAAACAAACAAAACCCTTGCTCCAGGTGAGCTGCAGTAGCTTGAAGGAGGCATGTCAAAGTCAGCCCTGTAAAGTCACTGGTGCTTAAGAAAAATCACAGTGCAACCCATGAACCATGAGCTCAGTAATCAGCAATGACAAGTTGGCAAGGACAAGCTGGTATTTTCTTTTTAGTCTTGTCACTTGAAAATCAATAAAATATTTCTGATAAGTAGATATTTTATGTGTGAGGGGGTCAAACACTAACATATTTGTTTTAGTTTTTATCTATCCATTTTTTTTAGCCTAATTTTAGAACTCAGAGGAATTCTAGTTAGGATAAAATTATGAGAAGTATTTTTAAACTGAATAACAAATGAGTTACTCCAATTCCAATTTATCATATTCTCGAGTAATGAACAAAGAATAACTCAATAATTCATGATTAATTACATACATGTCAAAGCAGAAGTTTTAAAATACTAACCTGTCATTAAAAATATTCCCATTTTAAATTCAAATGTCCATTTGCATTCTGACTTCTCTTTTAATATTTTCTGCCTATTTCTTCTGAACTGAATTTTAAGGAATGCATGGTAGTCTCACTGACTATTCTTATATGTCATAGCTTTTTAATGACAAATATTAAAATATAAATTTTTTGTCCTTTGGTTTATGTACAAAACAATCCTATGATAACCTCCTAGTATTTTCAGTATAGAGTGCCTTGTGTTTGCCTCAAGTATTGTATCTTAGTCACCCTATGGGATTCTGTTGAAATTAAAAAGTCAGCATAGGCATATGTGGATTTTACTCTGGAGGCTCCTGTCTTGACTTTCGTAGTTGCTCTGTTTACAGATTGCCACAGTCTGTAATCCCTGACAAAGTCACAAAATGCTCCTGTGAAGGGCAAAGAGTCTGCTTGGCCTGAGAAAAAACAAAAAAAATCTGACTCTGGCAAATTTATTATTTCAATCCCATCATAAGACCTCTAAGAGATATAAAAATTTATTTTTACATTTTTATTTAACCGGACCTTTATGGAAAATAGCTACAAAAGATGGCTCTATTGGATAAGCCCAGAGTGGTGCACATGACACAAACTCATTAGCTATTTGATGAATGGATATTTAATAAACATTCGATTGCCAGAGAGTTGAAGTGCTCACAGGAAGGAGGGGTGAATAGAGAATGTTCCATGGGGAGGCAGTATCAGAGCTAGGCCCTGCCAGGAGACCAGAGTTAGTGTTTCCTATGTAGAACTCGATACAGGGAATTATTCAGGAGGAGAAAAGGAAATGACATTCACCAGTCACTCATTCTTTCATTATTGATTGCCTGATTGATCCATTCAATCAAGCACATTACGTACTTGGCCACTATGTCCTTGATACTGTGCTTGAGTTAGAGAAATGGAGTCTACAGTCACTCCACTAATTACCCTGCACCTGCCTGACATCTGGGTTGTGAGGTAATGATGGTCAGCGGGCATTTCCCCAGAACTCAGAGAAGAAAAGGAGTTACTTGAAGCAGCAGGTGTCAGAGAATGGCTTGGCTTGTGTTCTTGACCCTGGTTTCCCAATCAGTCCAATTCCATTTGCTTTCAGACATTACAAAAAAAATTGCTCAAAAATTCCCCACACCTTGAAGTCTCATTTCTTATGTACACACACTCAGACACACATACCTACCCCCTTTTCATTTCGATGGGATTTTGTATAGGAGGTGAGAGATCCATATCTTCCATCTGTTAGCTTGAACCAGAAGAAAGCTATTGATTTTGCCACATGTGTTTTAAGTCATCTATCTCACTCAGTTCACTTCTTGTCTGCAATAGTTTTACATTAAAGTCCTTTGCTTGTTCTAGATTATCAAAATATCATCGTACACACTGATAATTTCATAGCATTTCTTCTCAAATAATACTTCATAATTCATTTCATGTTTAACCATATTGGCATACATTTCTAGAATAGCATATTAACAATGTTAGCTTGAAAGATAAATTTTAAATCATAGTAAATAGATCCCTGCCTATTCCTATTTTACTTTAAAAAACTGAAATCTTTTCAATTGTACTTTTTACATGATCTCTTAGATTTGCTCCTTTTACCTGATAACATGATGTTATACTATCATATTCCTGGAATAAACACTAGTAAGGTGTTGTATCTGTAAGTTCATTTGCAAGTATTTTATTTAATATTTTGTATTTATTAATAAATAAGATTGCTAGTGTATTTTTAGTTTTGTGCTATCTTTTCAAAAATTTTATTGCATTTATTGTAGCTAAAAGAATTAACTAATGTTACCATGCTAGATATCTCCTTATAAATTAAAACCTAAGAAGGATGAATTGAAAATCCACTGTCTCTATGAATTTGTGTGTATGTCATACATGATTTAATGAACACCGAGGTTTACCTGACCTTCTCATTATAAAGAAGGGAAAAGTCTTGAAGCCCATTGTTTCAACAGGCTTCAGAGCACATCAGGGGAGAAATGGTAACTATCAGAGTGATCTAGATTTTGGCTCTTAGAGCTCATTCAATTTTAGAGCAACTATTTTTTTTTCCCAAAAAGTATTACAGATGTTCCCCTTTTGTTCCCCATCGTTCCCCTCCTTCCAGGCCTTCACCACACTATTGTCTATGCCATGGGTTATGTATATATGCACATAAGTTCATCTCTTTTAAAAAAGTATAAAATATTAAAATTCAAAATTAAGTAATTAGATATAGGGCACCAGTGCTATGAGCCTTAAGAAATTTTAGCTGTCTCAAATTGCCACCATTTTCCTTGAATCAGTTAGCTGGATATGAGCAACTTGAAATGTAATGGTGCAAATCCTGATATATATGTGTTTTGGAATGATAATATAAAACTAGATTCCTTTAGCACTAATACACATTTATTTTCCAAATAACACACACACACACACACACACACACACACACACACACACACACATACACACACACTTACTATCCAAAAGGCAGTTTCACAAATATCCTATATAATAAAAGGCTAATATGCAAATCTACTGAATGGTGGAACGACCGGTCACTATGATGTGCACTGACCACCAGGGGCAGAAGCTCAATGCAGGAGCTGCCCCCTGGTGGTCAGTGCTCTCCTACAGGGGGAGCGCCGCTTAGCCAGAAGCTGAGCTCATGGCTGGTGAGCGCAGTGGTGGTGTCAGGAGCCCCCTAAGGATGTCAGTCAGACATCCCCTAAGGGCTCCTGGACTGTGAGAGGGTACAGGCTGAGGAACCCCCCTGAGTGCATGAATTTTGTGCATTGGGCCTCTAGTTACTTTATGTATCAGTACCCAAATTTTAAATGTATTTGCTAACTATATTAATATTATTAAAACATTCACTTTTGGGGTCTTTTGGATTCTACTGAGACTCACAGAAGCTGCTGGAAGTTCCACACATGTAGAGTCTATAGCCCAGGGTTGAGTGTAAGTAGTGCTGAGTGTAAAAGCTCCTAGGGTAAGAGTTTTTTTAGCCTCCATATAATTAACCAAAGTTTTTAAATAAAATAACTCCTTAGTTTTACTTATACTATTTTTTTTCTTGTGGTATAATTTAAGGTGAAGCCAGGAAGGATTACTTTACTAGAAATAACATAGTGTTATTTGAAAACAAAATATTTAGTGACATTAAAACATCAGGCACAAAGCCACATTCTATGACATTTCAGGCTTATTAGGGTTTGAAGAACCATCTGTAAAGATTTCTCCTCATCCCTGGCTAGTATTCAGTCATACAGCTTGAAGGTATTACCCAGAGAGGAAGGATCAACCTTTTCATTTAAAAAAAACACACACGTTTTCTCCAGCCACATATGGTCATTCTATTTGCCAAGAGAATATGTCATCATAAAGATATATCTCAAAGGGTAAATATTTGAATTACAAATATTAAAGCAAAGAAAGTATGGATTTTGTATGAAATTTTAAACATTTTGGTGAGAGGCCAAACAAAAGGTGTTAAAGAGTAATTTTTGAGAAAAAAAAATAGAAATGTCTATTTTAAAATAAGATCACCCTGTGCTTGAAAATCAAATTTGTAAGAAAAAATTGTTTTAAGACAAGTGTTTTTAACTGCAAAAAGGAAAAAAAGGGAGTAATGTTAATCATTATGTTTAGTAGCTAATTCATTTACCTTGGATCATTAGCTCTTAGTAGTCAATTTTGTCACTTAGTTATTCTAACTTAGAGTTTACATTTACTTGAAATGTATATTACTTAAAATTTGGCATATATACATATTTATATAATTTATAATACCATTACAGATTATTGCAATAACACATTAATTCTCTGTGGTGGTCATTAGGGTACTCTGCTCAGATATCATTTCAAGAAAACAAGCTATGAGGAGCACAGTTGGCTGACAGCCTCCAGCTTCTAAACCTTGAGATTCACCACTGAGCTCACACTGAGCCCTCACTTCCTTATGAAGCTCCCTGCTACTAAGCATGCTGGGTTCTAGAGCGGGCTATTGCTGCCTGACAGGGTGATTATTTTTTCCAAAATGTTTTAAAATATCAAATTGCAGTGTTCTATAGTTGAAATGATATCTGAGCAGAAATCCTTAAGATTGACTTTAAGTTTACTAGAAGAGCAGTTAAAAAAAAGAAATGGATGAGTTTAAATATTCTCATTATTGAAAAAATGATGCATCTTAGTTTACTGGGTGGGGTAGGAATCAAAGCTTTTCCTACTTAAAATTTTTTTAAGATATATTTTTATTGATTTCAGAGAGGAAGGAAGAGAGAGATATAGAAACATCAATGCTGAGAGAGAATCATTGATTGGCTGCCTCCTGCATGCCCCCCATTGGGGATTGAGCTCGCAACCCAGGCATGTGCCATATGGGAAATCGAACAACTACCTCTTGCTCCATAGGCCGATGCTCAACCACTGAACTATGCAGGCCTGGCCCTACTGGATTTTTAATAAAGTTTCTCTGATGATACTTTACTTTGGGGGTGGTATCATCAGGATTTTATTCTGGGGGGTGGTAACGATTAGTTCACCAGTAATAAGTTGTTCTTCTGAAAACAATTCCCCTTCTTTTGGAGATCGGGAACTGTGTGTGCCTTGCTTTGGTCAATGAGATGTGAGAAGAAGTGGCATGCCACCTCCACGTTTAACTGTCAGGACTCATTCCAGATGGCAGAGACTTTGTTGGCCTCCGTGAGAACAGCAGAGTGCAGCACCCCAGTGGACCTGCATTGTTTCACTCCAAACAAAAAGGCAAACCTTTTGCTTGAATGCACTTAAACTTGGACACTGTTGGCTCATGTAGCTTAGCCAGATCTCTCCTGACTGACATAGGGGTCCTAGATAAAGTCCAGAGCCATCCTGCCTGCACTAACATTTCTCTAAGACAACTCTGTCTGCATTGGCATTGGTCCACATGACACTTTCTGCACTGGGAATTTTTACTGCTAATAAATACCCTAATAAATTGTAATGCTGTTTAATAGCATCAATGGATAAGCACTAAGAGCAGAACTTTGCTATGTTACTTAGATAAAGACTTTTTATCTTCTTTTTAAGAAGAAAATGTGTTTAATTCAAGTGCATATGATTTTGGTGCTTGTCTTGATTGATTGCTATAGAGCCACCACTTAAAGAAGTTAGATAGACAGCTTATTCTATTTTCATAAAAATTACTTAATTGACATCTGTTTAATAATATATAGATCAAGACTGTTGTAGACCAGACATACCCATTTTCTTTTTTAACAATCTAAAAAGTACAATGCCCTATGCAATTTATGTGTATGCATCTGTGTTCCTTAAATTGATGATTTAAACAAATTGATTTGCTCAGAGATGAACAGACCCAGGAAAATGTCATATCATTCCTAAATTAATACTCATTTTTGTAGGGCCTGTCAAATAAGCATTTTGTAGATTAATGAATGGAAAAATTTATCAAACAAAAGAAAGGATTAAAGGGAGTGTGCAGAACAAATTATTAGTCACCGTTTAGAATATTTGGAGGGCAGTCAGGAAACCAACCAGTGATAAAGCTTAACTGATCCTGAAATCAGGCGATGCAGTGAGTACAGGGGCTAATTCAGAACTCACGAAAGACCTGAACATTCTAGTCAATCTGGCACGACCATCTTTCATTCCTGAGGTATTAGAATTCTTTCTCTGGCACCACCTCTCTCATGTAGTAAATTACCCCGAGTTAACAGAGAGGAAAGTTCTGATTTCTGAATTGTTCCCTTGCTCTTCGACATTATTTCCATATTGAACTCTTCTATTTGTATCCAAATCAGTGTCAGGCTTTGAAAAAGGATTCTATTCATTTCAGTGCTATAACCATATACATTATGTGACATTTACTTACAATACAAAGCACATTCTCAAAGGTGAAGCATAGAGATCCAAGATAATCAGATTGCTGTGTGGTGATCTTTTCATATTACTTTTAACCCTGTTTTCTCACTAGTTATGCTTCCATCAAACTATTTCATATGTATATTTACAGAGTAGTAAAAATACAAAGTAAACTGCTTAAAATATTGCTCAGGAAATATGGATCATTTTCCACAATGCTCACTACAATAAGCAATGTATTCATAGTCATAGGACTTGTGTCAGTTGATTTTACTAGACTTTTATATGTGGTACCTTTCAGCTGATGAAATCATTATGGGACAGCTTTCCAGATTGGCATGCCATGAGTTTGCTGAATGTTTAGACTGCTTCACTTCACAGATCTTACAATCTACGTATTAAGTAAGTCCTTAAAAACCTCATGGTGAATAGTAGGTGGAAATGAGTCCTGGAAATATATATAAAGACATTGGCTGGCACACTGGAGATTCTTGGAAGAAAACCACTACATAAAACCACTTCCTTAACTCTTATGTACGCAATTTGCAGTTGGAGTATGTTATATTAAGCATTTTTGTTCAATAAAATAAGTAAAAATGCAAACCTGTTTAGAAACTATTATACTAGTATAATTAGTCACTTACTAACAGGCTTGAAAAATTTCAAGCATAGTCTGCTCTTAACACTGACCAAATTATAAAGTCTATTTAAATGTATTCTTTTCATGGAAACAAGGTAAATAGATAAACTAAACCTTTATAAAAGGAAACAATATGTATTGTATTTGGTGCTATGAGTTGGTGGGGAAAAAATTTCAGGCCTCGTGCAGTAATATGTGAGATTATAAAAATGTACAGCAAATAATCCATGCATGGAGTATGTCACTCTTTCTAACCTATAATTAAATCCCATCTCCTCGATCATTGGGCAGCTGAGGGCATGAATCTTCCAGTCGCATACAGATGAATGCTCTTTCTTTTCTTTTTTGTTTCAATATACATACTTCTTTTCCTCTCTTTTTGCTTTTTAATTTATTTTTCATAATAAATAGAGTTATTGGGGTGACATTGGTTAATAGATAATCTTAGGTTCCAACTGAACTTTTCTATGACACATGATCTGTATATTGTATTGTGTGCCCACCACCCACAGTCAAATCATCTTCCATCCCCATGTAGTTGGCTCCCTTTACTTCAGGTAACCACCATACTGTTGTCTGTGTCTATGAGTTTCAGTTTTATATCCCACATATGAGTGAAGTCATATTGTTCTTAGCTTTTCATTACTGAGTTATTTTGCTTAGTATAATATTCTCAATGTCCATCCACCTTGTTGCCAATGGCAATATTTTATCTTTTCTTATGATTGAGTAGTATTCCATTGTGTATATGCACATCTTCTTTATCCAGTCCTTTATTGAAAGCACTTTGGTTGTTTCCCTGTCGCGGTCACCGTGAATAATGCTGCAATGAACATAGGGGTGCATGTGTATTTGTGAATAAATGTTTTCAAATTTATTGGATAGATACCCAGAAGAGGGATTGTTGGGTCATGTGGTAACCCTAGTCTTAATTTTTTGAGGAACAGCCATACTGCTTTCCAGGGTGACTGTACCATTTACATTCCCACCAGCAGTAAATGAGGGTTCCTTTTTCCCTTCAGCCTCTCCAATACTTGTTATTACTTGTTTTGTTGATATTGGCTGTTGGTACATGTGTAAGGTGGTACCTCATTGTAGTTTTTATTTGTATTGCCTAATAGCTAATTGAGCATCTTGTTATGTATCTGTTGGCCATTGTATGTCTTCTTGGGAGAAGTGTCTGTTTAGGTCCTCTGCTTCTTTTTTAATTGGATTTTGTTTGTTTGGCATTGAGTTATATGAGTTCTTTATATATTTTAGATATTAACCCCTTGTCAGAGCTGTTGTTTGCGAATAACTTATGCCATTTGTTTGGTTGTCTTTTTGTTTTGTTGGTGGTATCTTTTGCTGTGCAGAAGCTTTTCAGTTTGAGATTGGGCCATTTGTTTATTTTTGCCTCTACTTCCCTTGCCTTTGCGGTCAAATTCATAACATTTTCTCTTAGACCAAGGACCATAAGTTTAGTACCTATGTCTTTTTCTATGTAACTTATTGTTTCAGACTTTATACTTAGGTCTTTAATATATTTTGAATTATTTTTTGTATCTGGGGACAAACTATAGGTGTTTTTTTTAACGTGGCTTTCCAATTTTCCCATCATCATTTATTGAAGAGGCACATGGTTCCATTGTTTGATATTTGTATTTTCATTTTTTTAATCCATAACTTTTGAATTTCCTTTTACCACCATGACTTAATAGTGAAATTGCTCCTGTGTTCTTGAAGATTTCAATATAGTGATAGACATCAGACCAACACATTTAATTGCTTGAACTAGCTCTTCTTATTGACTGACCTATATTTTTGTGTAGTGATTACTGTGTATGAAGGATGGCTCATAAAACGATCAATAACCCATGCAGAGGTGCATTTTAATGACTGCAATTAGGGGGTAAGGGGTGTGTGTACAAGGTTGTTCCCAGCATTTTTCAAATTCATTCTGGGTTCTTGGCTAAGATTTTAAATATATTTTTTCTGGTTGTCTATTTGCTGCCTCCCACCTAGTTTTGAAACATGAAGAGGCTAATTCCTCACAGGTTGTTGTGACATTAATCATATAATATTACTCTACTATCTCTTCTCCTGGTCTGTGCTTAGAGTGCACACTCTAGGAATCAATGTTAACAAAGCACGGTCCCTGTGTGGTTTAGCTGAGGGAGAAGGGCATTTTAAGTGGTCAGTTCAATAGGGCATTTGAAGTTCCTGGGAAGGTGTCAGAGGAATGAGTCAGTGATAAAAATTTGGGAAAATAAAAAATAAAATGACTGGCTTTTTGAATCCTTATCATTCAAATTTTCACCACTGTGATCACACAGTGTCAATTTCCACTTGGGAGGTCACCTATCCACACCCCTTACCTCAAAAACAGAGTCATTCTAGTTTTGTGAGATCAGCATGTTTAAAATGTACTTCAAACATGCTTGTACAGTGTGTTCAGCAGTTAAATCCATCAGAAGTTAATCTGTATGTGAGATGAAGCATCTGGGTTAGGAGGAGGTCTGGCACATGATTATGAACCTGTAGCAGAACTGCTCTTGTCTCACGTTGGCATTCAAAGTGATATGTGCCACTCAGATCTGTTTTCAACTCATTAATCACTGCTGTCAAGTATTGGTCCAGTGAAAATGCTGAAGACCTCAAGAAAGAAAGAAAGTGACATGAGGAAGCTTTTCCCCTGTGGCTCCACTGCCTGATGGCCAACCTCACCTTCCATAATCCCAACTTCCATGAGGCAGTCTCCATTAGACAGTTATAGCTTCTGGGTCCTTGAAACTCTCCTTCCTCCCATTATCCACCAGCTCCAGGATGGTGGCAGCTCTCAAGTGTTTGTCAACACGCTGGGTTGCCTCTCCTTTGGCTTCTCACTCTTCCATCTTACGTACCCCTGTGTTGAATTTCCCTTGTTTGAATTCTCTGGAGTGGTCTCTGTTTTCTTGTGTGGATGCTGATGGATATAAAAGGTCTATTGGGACTCATTAAAGTAAATCAAGTGGAGGCAATAGCCCAGTAAATTAGGCCAATCATTATGAATATTCATCTCTGTGTACATAGTCTATTGAGGTTAGAGGACCTCAAATTATATACTGCAGAACATAGTGGCTTAAAATATTGATGTGCTTGAAATTCTGCAGTTTGGCCAGGACTCAACTGGGACAATTCTGCTCCATGTGGCACCAGCTGTATGGCCTGACTAAGGTTAGAAGTTCCATTTTCTAAATGGTGTCACTTCTGGCTTTAGGATGGGTACCTAGCTGGGGTTGTGGGTAAGGCCCTCAGTTCTGCCTCACATAGTCTTCAAATGGCTTATGGAGGTCTTTTCATGGTATGGCCATCTCGGTTTAGTCAAAGTCTTATATAATGGCCAGCTTCCCCTCAAGCACAAAAACATAAGTTTCCAGGTCTGTTTAATGCCTGGACTCAGCAGTCTCAGAATGTTCTCTACATAACCTTCTGTTATTCAAAGTAACTACAGGGCCAGCCCAGATTTGAGAGGAGGGGAATTTGGCTTCATCACTACATGAGGGGTGGCAGGATTACTTTACAAAAGAGCATGTGAGATTGGTGATATTTTGGCTGCCATCTTTGGAAAAGTAATCTTGCACTTATTTGTTCCGTTCCACATCATGTTCCTGACAATACAACACTGCACCAAATTCAGCTCAGCCAGAATTCAGAAATTCATTCTTCAGTTGTACCAGCTTCCTTCTAAGTAGGCAATGAAATGTCTTCTTTTTTAGCTTAATATATATCTATAATATTACCTTCCCCTCTCAGTTGTAGGGTCTTCTCTCTTATCTCATCCTTCTTAATATTTTTCCATTACTATTTTTCCTGAGATCAAGAATACATCTCCTTTCCTGATTTATGCCTCAATTATTTCCCTTTTAAATGAAGATTGCTTTTTATAGTATACAAGTACATTATGAATACTAAACCAAATATTAACTGTTTGCTTTGGGTGGAGGGGAAGTTATGGGCCAGGGTCTCTATATTATCATGCTCATCCTATCTAATAAAAGAGTAGTATTCAAATTAACCATCACTCAGCTATACCCACAAGCCACACCCACCAGCCAATCAGGAGCAATATGCAAATTAACCCCAACCAAGATGGCTGTGGCCCCATAGAGAGCAGGAGAGAGGCTTGGGTTTCCCCGGCGATGGAGGAAGCCAATCTTTCCACACACCCTGGCCGGCTCAGGCCTCCACTTAAGGCTACAAAGTTTCAATTATAGAAGAAAAATAAATCCCAACAAAAATGACAGCAGCCATGGAGCTGGAGAGAACAGGAGGCTAGGGTTGCCCCTAACGATGGAGGAAGCCAAGCTTCTGCAGCCCTGGCCTGTCTTGGCCTCTGCTTAAGGCTAAAAAGTTTCAATTACAGAAGATAAATAAATCCCAACAGAAATGGCTGCAGTCATGGAGCAAGCAGGAGGCTTGGCTCTGCTCCAGGCTACAAAGTTTCAATTATAGAAGATAAATAAATCCCAGATACCAGGGCCTCCACTTGGGTCGCCAGGAGGTGTGGCCAGCCTGCAAACCACCACAGGCCCCTCGTCCAGGCCACCCCATACCCCAAGGGAACCCCCACCCTCATCTGGGACACCCTTCAGCTGGCAAACCAGCTGGCCCCCACCTATGCACCAGACCTCTATCCTATCTAATAAAAGAGTAATATGCAGATTGATCATCACTCCAACACACAAGATGGCTGCCCCTATGTGGTCAAAGATCCTGCCCCCATGTGGACACAAGATGGCCACCACAAGATGGCCAGCAGGGGAGGGCAGTTGGGAGGGACCAGGCCTGCAAGGGAGGGCAGTTGGGAGTGACCAGGCCTGCAGGGGAGGGCAGTTAGGGATGACCAGGCCTGCAGGGGAGGGCAGTTAGGGGCAAACAAGCTGGCAGGGGAGCAGTTAGGCATCAATCAGGCTGGCAGGGGAGTGGTTGGGGGCTGATCAGGCTGGTAGGCAGAAGTGGTTAGGGGCAATCAGGAAGGCAGGCAGGCAAGCAGTTGGGAGCCAGCAGTCCTGGATTGTGAGAGGATAGTTGCACATCCCTTGAGGCGTCCCAGATTGGAGAGGGTGCAATGTCAAAATTATAATAAACAAACGTGTTTTGGTTCAATTTTTCAGGCCAAAATGAAATATATATTTTTTACCATGGGACCCAAAAATTAGAGATTTTATTCAGCTACATGAGAAATAGCATTGGTAGGGACATTGGACCCCCAAAGTCTGGTGGCTGTTTTATGCCCTAAACTGAATGAGAATGCCCAATTGTTATCTTGGAAGTCTTCCTTTTTTTCCTGTTATGAGAATTTCATTTTTGGAGCTATTTATTTAAAAAAAACACACACACAAACAACTAAGATAAGACCAAGAACAGCATTTTGTTATAGGTCCTCCACCAGCAGCATAAATTCAGGCAAGAAATTTATTCTCTAAAAGCTTAATTTCCCCACTTGTAAAAAAGGATGAAATAATAAAATAATACAGGGTATTCCACAAAAACGTATACACAGCTGATAGCTCAATTTTGAAAATGAAATGTATTTTAATAAACACTGTATTAATTATTCAAAGTGTGTATGTACATTTTGGGACACTCTATATGTGTAGAACATTTAATATAACTCTCAGAACATAAAAATACAATAATTGGTACCAGCTTTAAGTAGAAAAGTTAGTTTTTGTTTAATTGCCATCAAATGTACACTATGCAATATAGCAAAGTTTTTGAATTCTTTCTCTTGCAGATAATTTTCTAGCTAAATTCCACCAACTTCAATAAGGCCAGTCATATTATATAGTCACTTATTTTCATGCTGAACAATTTTAGTGAGTCTATACTATTTAGACATTTTCTGAATTATAAACTATTGCTATTTTTGAAGATTTGGGGTTTATTTTTTAAATTAACTAATAGAACATTACTTACCCTTAAGCATTCTTACCAAATAAATATACCACTCGCACATAGCTGAGAGAGAGAGAGAGACTTTTCATGACATTTAAGTCCCCGAACAAAATTTAAACCATGCTCTACATTTGACCTCACACAGGGTTCTTTTCATAATGGAAATAGTTATGAAGCCCTTCAGGGAAAAAAATTGAAGGAAGTCTTTGAATTCCAGTATCTCTTTATATATCTACTGTGAGGATGAAAGTGACAAAGTCCCTAATCAAAATTTTGGATCTTGGTTATAGCTTGGGGATGGAAAATGTGGATAGTGACACTAAGCTTTTATTCAAACTTTGTTCTCTCTCTCATACATTTAGCTTGGCACAAGATTCACTGGAATAAAATTAGATTCAGAGAATAACTGGACTCCCAGTGATATTTGGGTATAAAGTGTAACTTGATGACACAATGGTACATGATTACATTATTGCAAAACCTTCTACAAATGACTTTTTAAGGACAAATTTGTTTTGCCTAAAGTGTCTATGTATTCCAGAGTAATTTGCTCAAGCTATGTGACCAGGTTATTATGTTGACAAAGATGTTTAAGGTCATTTAAATATTCTGTACCTAATCCAGTGAAGGAGGGAGTTCCCTCCCCTCAGTCATCACCCCTGTCCCACCAGAAATGAAAGGCTCTTGTTGCTAATGACAGTGCCATTCCATTCTGAATGGGGAACATCAATGGAGGTGTCTTTTTGCTATTTGTTATCTGCAGTAGAGAATACAAAATAAGCATAAATAAATAAATAAATAAATAAATAAATAAATAAATAAATGTTATTGCTAGTAGTTTCAGTCTTTCCCTCCAGAGCTTCAAACTATCAGCATCAGCCTCCTGTGGAGGGATTAGAACATCTCCCTCCTGTCCAGCTCCATCCTGATTCTAGTAATGGGAAGCTGCCCCTGACCTTTTAGATTCGTTACTTAGAGGAAAGCTACCCTCAGCTTCTTCCTTGCTAGTGCTCAGAGAGCTCAGGCTCTGAGAAACTGACTCAACCTCAATAAATATGCTCAAGAGCTACCATGCATTTAGCATTTATTTATTTTTGTTCTTTGGTAACACTCATTGTCTATCTTGCAATAAATGCCTCTGTTATCAATGAGCTTAACAATAGAATGTTCATGCTAAATTAGAAATTCAGTATTGAATCTCCACATCTTAAGAACTCCAATACTGAACGTGTAATTTGAACAAAATATTCCCCCATGTACCATGGGAGTCTGAAGTGATATCTGTGATCACATGATCACATGTCAGAAGATGAATCTGATGAGGATGCCTCAGCATCCTCTCCTATGTCTGAAGGTGTTGGTAGAAGGTCGTGTCCAAGCAAGTGAGGGTGACAGGTGCTGTTGTAGTGGCTGGGTATACACAATACTCTTCAGATTATGACTTTTTAAAAAAATATATTTTATGGATTTTTTTACAGAGAGGAAGGAAGAGGGATAGAGAGTTAGAAACATAATGAGAGAGAAAGAACATTGATGAGCTGCCTCCTGCACACCCCCTACTGGGGATGTGCCCACAACAAAGGTACATGTCTTTGACCAGAATTGAACCTGGGACACTTCAGTCCACAGGCTGATGCTCTATCTACTGAGCCAAACCGGTTAGGGCAGATTATGACTTTTTTATTTAGGACACAGGTTAGTTTTATAAATTAGTTTGTTTAATGTTTATTCCAAGTTTTATTTTACAAGAACCAAGTTGAAACTATAGTTGTTGGGTCCAATAGTAGAAAAATGTCCCAAAACCTTGATGATAACTTAGTATTAGTGTCATCAAGGCCTCAAATAGAAAGTCAGATACTTCTAATTATGAGCCATATTTTTCATCAAATATGTAGATACAAATTAAAGTTTGCTAAAATCACTCATCTAGTTGAACACAAAGTAATTCCTGACTGTGTGAATCAACCCTTTCGGTCTGCTCCTCCTCAAACTCATCAGTTAGTGCTTCAATTTGATAGGGGTTTCTTTAAGAATACTAGTTATAGAAATGTAAAAATCCTTTCAAATTCTCCATATTTATCTGGTGCAGCTGGGAAATATAATGGAAACAGATGATAGTGGATTGGTTGTACCCTGATAAGTCTCTGCTTACTTAGAGAATGAAATATTAATTGAATCTCTGTGAAGGTGGATGAAGACTTCATAAGGAGTTATTTTTAGTTATTTACCATATATCTTCCAGATAATTATTTGGAGAATGTTGATAAAAGACCTTAGGCTATAGAAATAATAAGAATAAAAAAAATGAGATTGCAAAGGAAAGGTATAATACAATCATTTTGGTATTGGTGAGGTTAGTCTACTTTTCTTACTTATTTTTAAGTCATGGTAATATAGAAATCATATACTAAAATGCAAAATTTCTCCTAGCACTGATGCACATACGATTATTTTTTTCTTTGCAAATCACTCCTTTAAGCATAATGTGTGCTTTCCAGATCCATGTCTATGGAGTTACATTTACATAAGCACATATGTTTATACACACAGAGAGATATATAGTTGAACTTTCTGGTACATTAGTGGTATCACGGTGTACATTTTTCTTGTCATGCATTTATTACTGAAAATGTGTCATAGAATTATTTTCATGTCAACATATGGACTTATTATTTTCCTTTTTAGCCACGGCAAGTCATGCCACAGTATTTATGTTATCACAGAATTCAGTGTTGTATCAGGGGGCCAGATCTCCATCCCTAGTCCAGACTACCAATCCATAATCCACAGGTACAGCCCATGAGCTAAACATCCCCCCAGGGCTCAGACCTCCCTCCAGGGCCCAAACCGCCCTCTCCGGACCCAGATCTCCATTCGGGGCTCAGACCTACATCCAGGTCCCAGACCTTCATGTCAGGGCCCAGAAGGACATCATGGGACCCAGTCCTCCAACCCAGTATTAAGTCCTTTATCGGGGTCTGGACATCCACAGTAGTCTAGAACACCATTCCATGACCTAGATCTAGCCCCTGACCCACAGCTCCACCTGATCCTGGACCACCCACCAGTGCCCAGACCTCTGTCCCAGGACCCAGACCACCATTCGGGCCTCAGACCTACATCCAGACCCCAGATCTTCATGCCAGGGCCCAGAACTCGAACGCAGTATCCAGTCCTTTATTGGGGTCCTGACATCCACAGTCCTGATCACTAGTCCATAATCCCGAGGTCCTGCCCCTGACCCAGACCTCCATCCGGGGCCCAAGATTGCGCACCAGTTCTCAGATGTCCATCCAAGGACCAGACCTGCATACGGGGCTCAGAACTACATCCGGACCCCAGATCTTCATGCCTGGGCCCAGAAGTCCATCCTGGGACCCAAACCTCAAACCGGTACTCATTCCTTTTTCAGAGTCCAGACATCAACAATAGTTCAGACCAACATTCCATGACCCAGAAGCCCAACCCTTGTGCCAGACCTCCACTAGGGGCCCAAAACACCCTCCAGTGCCCGGACATTAGTCCCAGGACCCAGATATCCATTCAGGCGTCAGACCTACATCTGGGTCCCAGACCTTCGTGGCAGGGCCCAGAAGGCCATCCTGGGGCCCAGACCTCAAACACAGAATCCAGTGTTATATCAGGGGGCCAGATCTCCATCTGTAGTCCAGACCACCATTCCATAACCCACAGGTCCAGCCCATGAACCAGACCCACTCCCAGGACCTAGACCGTCCTCCAAGGACCCTGACCTCCATCCGGGGCTCAGACTTATATCTGGGCCCGACATCTTTATGCCAGGGCCCAGACCTCAAATCCAGTATCCAGTCCTTTTTAAGGGTCCAGACCGCTACAGTAGTTCAGACCACCATTCCATGATCCTGAGGTCCAGCCGTGACCCGGGGCCCAGATTGCACTCCAGTGCCTAGACCTCCGGCCCATTACCCAGACTTGCATCCGGGCATCAGAGCTACATCTGGGTCCCAGACCTTCATGCCAGGGCCCAAAAGGCCATCCTGGGGCCCAGTCCTCAAACACAGAATCCAGTGTTGTATCAGGGGGCCAGATCTCCATCCATAGTCCAGACCACCATTCCATAACCTACAGGTCCAGCCCATGAGCCAGACCTTCCCCCAGGGCCCACACCTCCCTCCTGGACCCGAACTGCCCTCTCAGGACCCAGACCTCCATCAGGGGTTCAGACCTACATCCTGGCCCCAGATCTTCATGCCGGGGCCCAGAAGTCCATTCAGGGACCCAGACCTCAAACCCAGTATGCAGTCCTTTATCGGGGTCCAGAGATCCACAATAGTCCAGACCACCATTCCATGATTCTGAGGTCCAGCCCTTGACCCAGACCTCCACCCAGGGCCCAGACCACCCTCCAGTGTCCAGACCTCTCTCCTAGGACTCATACTTCCATCAGGGGCTCAGACCTCTTTTTTTTTTTTTAATTATTATTATTACTCACATTCTCCTTGCCAGAAACCTGAGAGTCTAATGATCTTTGCTCAGCTGGTATCACTACTTCTGCTTCCTCCCTCATTGCTCACACCTTTGCTCTTGAATCCTTCACAACTGCCTTTTACCTGTATCATTACTCTGCCATACTTCACCTAACACCCACTCACCCCTCTTATCTCAACAAAACATCAATCCCTTGATTTACCCACAATTTAATTTCTCCATGATCTGATGAAGTTCCATAACACCTCATATTCTTTTCTCTGTAAAGTCTGTGTGATTTTGTGTTTGTCTATCTTCCCTTCTAAAGTGCAATTTATAGTCTGGGTTCTTATGACCGTTATCTAGAAACCTCAGATTTTTTGAGTTATGACAAGAGAATTGGCCAGACATCACCAATTGTCTGATCCTGTGTCATTGGCTCCCAAATGTTAGCATGTTTCACAAGAGCAGGAGGGCTTGATAAGACACAGGGTTTGAAGGCGACACTTTCAGTTTCATATCTAGTTGGTTTAGAGAAGAGATCCTGAATTAGCTTTTCCAACCAGTTCCCAGATGATCTTGAAGCTGCTGCTCTGGGCACCCCAATTGAGAATCATTGCTGTATCTGTCCGCTTCCACATAGCCTGACCTAAGCATATAGAGTCACTAGTAGTGAGTGCTCTCTGGACCAAGCACAGAACTACATTCCAGGAGACAGAAACTGTATTCCCAGTTTTACCATTGTTGTTTTTTTCTTCCTGTGTCCTGAGCAAATCACTAAGCATTTATAAAAACAACTTCATCTTTCGGAAAACGCTGACTTAACTGCTTTGGAAAATAAAATATGACAATCCATTTTGGAACTTCAAAATTATATTACTGCTTTATGATGTAATATTGATTATAACTCAGCTATCTTATTGACCCAACAACATATTAATTATTGATGGAAATTGCCTGCCTGAGATTCTAATTCAGTGAAACGTGTTGTCATCCTCCTCGTAGTAAAGTTGTGTTCATCATCAGGACCGTTCACTGACAGACAGGTTGAAAGTCCTCCCCAGTGTTTCTTTGTGAGTGGCTTGCTCTGTAGCTAAACACAAGCCAGAGAATGACGAATGTGATGTGTACTGGGAACTGAATCACGCTCCTACAGCCTCACGGGATTTGTCCTGTTAACCCAGTTCCAGCTCCCAGATTGGGACAGACATCTAAATGTGTTAGCTATTGCGATGACTTTCTCCAGTTATACCAAGAAAAACTCCCTCAGTGACCATAGAGCTTCTGTGTCACTGGGTTGCTACAGGCACATATTGCTCTGCCTGAAAGAGAACAGTATTATCATTTGACATACTGCACTGTGGTTTCAAACTGGGTAAACCGAACCACCTGGTTCCATTTGTATCCAACAGTGTTAGCAGGAACAACAGTGTCAGAAAACCATTGGCATAGAAATGATATAAAAAAAATGAAGAAAGCCCAGTGATTTTTGAGAACAGAAATACATTTACATTTAAAGAAATACACTCACGTTGAAGACATCCCATGCGCCATCACTGATGGGATAGAACTATCTGTGCCTGCGTGTATGTAAACTGCAGCCATCCAGTAAAGCGCTCCACTCTCTTCCTGGGAATTTTGAGGTGGTGGAGCAGCATATTTAAGCCAATGAAAAAAATGGCCATTTTTTAATCTGATATTTTATTGGTGACCTGGGTAGGAGATTCATGCATAATTTGTTCCAGGCAAAATGGCTGCAGAATGAGCTTACTCAAGATTTTCTTTAACTTGATATACTTGGAGTCATAGACCCTTTAGGATTTTTGAGGTTTTGATTTCCTGCACTGAAAATAAAGCACGTGGCAGCCGGTGGGGCTTGGTGTGGCCAGGCGGTGGGGGGCAGCAAGAGGTCCGATCCTCTTTCATCAGGTCTAACACAAATATATGTTTCATATGGTAAGACTTCTACTTGACAGGTTTCTTTTATTATTCCTGTTTAATTTATAGCTTAATTTTCTTCTTTCTAGTTTTTTTATAGTAATGCTAGTCAGTTTTTAGAACTAGTTTTAAAAGCTTATTCTTCCTGAGAAAAAAAGTATGAAAACTGTATAAAATATAATAAATATAATCCTTTATGTCCCACCTACACATCATTGGAAATGGCTAATGGCAGTTTTTTCTTATTATTATGCTTTTTCGGTATCCCTTAAAGATACATAAAAGCTCATATTTTAATCGTGTTCTTGTTTTTCCCTTTTCACTATCTCCTTATAGAATTGAAGGCATTTATTTCTTATCATTTTCTCTCCTGGGTTATTGCAAATTCTGACACTATCATTAAAGCTATGTTTGAACTTTCTATTTTTTTATGTAATTACTTATTTCAGAGATTTTAGCATTCTAGAACTGAATTTGTCACTATTTTCTGAACCATTTTATTAACCCATATAAATAATTTAAAGCTAGTCACTTTTCATATTGCTTCTTCACTCTGAATTGGTTGAAAGGATCCAAACAAATCATTGACAAGGATGTTACATCTTTTATAACTATCAAGGTAGGAAACAAAAGATAAAGTAATTTTCAGAACAATAAGAAGAAAAAGTAGATAATTCATATTGGGATGGCACCATAGGCTGTCCAAGTATATTTACCATTTTATATCAGTTAATCTACTGGAATTACAGTTTAAAGAAGAATTTTTTACACTACCTTATATCTAGAAATGAAATATATGCATTATATTTTAAAGTATGACAATTTTAATGGCTTTTCTCCCATATAAGTCTGTATTTTCTCTTCTTATTCTCATAAGGTACTGGCTCATTTATTTGTTTATATTTTTAATTTTTTCTTTATTGATTAAGGTATTAGATATGTGTCCTTATTGCCCCATTGCCCCCCAACCCCACCCACTCATGCCCTCACCCCCCTGGTGTCTGTGTCCATTGGTTAGGCTTATATGCATACATACAAGTCCTTTGGTTGATCTCTCCCTTTTATCCCCAACCTCCCCTACCTTCTCTCTGAGGTTTCATGGTCTGATCAATGCTTCTCTGTCTCTGGATCTGTTTTTGCTCATCAGTTTATGTTGTTCATTATATTCCACAAATGAGTGAGATCATGTGATATTTATCTTTCTCTGACTGGCTTATTTTGCTTAGGATAATGTTCTCCAGTTCCATTCATGCTGTTGCAAATTAATTTGGGATGATATGTTCACACAGCATGCATACAGACCACAAAGACATATAGATAGAGTCATAAATTTTATAACTGTTTTAGGTTTACAGAAGAATTGCAATTTTACAAAAAAAAAAAAGGCCTGAAAGTATAAAGAGTTCTCATATACCCACATCTAGTTCTCCTGTTACTAACCTCTTACATTTGTATGTACATTCATTAAAATTAATTATCTTTTTGTGGTGTTTGTAACCTTCCCAGTTTGTGGCATTTTTTATAGCAGCCCAAACAGACTAAGACAGAAGTTATTTTTCCTCACACCCCTCATACCTGAGGGCTAGAGTAAGGGGTTGGCGTCCTTCTTGCCTCCCTGTGCTGCCTTCACGCCATCACTCACTCCTCAGCTCCCAACAACTACTGCTTCTATGAAAATGACTATTGAAATCTACCCTACTTCTTCATTTCTGCCAGCACTGTTCACCTGATAACTTCCTTAACTCATTGAAAATGATCCTCTGGATCCTGACATCTACATTCTATTTATCGTTCTGCATAATCCTTGGATTCCAACACCCACACAGATGTACCATCCATGATCCACATGGATGTACCATCAACGCCTTACCTTGAAACTCCATGCCTCCTCATCTTCCATGACCTTTCTTGCAATGGATTTTGACCGCCTCTTCCAGGGTCCTACATGAGTAAACCTGTCACCTCTCAGATTAAATTCTGACATTTCACTATCCAACTACGAGTTTCTATCCACCAAGATATTTGGCCAAGGATATCCCACTGCCAAAATTTTGAACATGAATGTAATTTTCAGCCCAATCCTTTTTAAAAATTTCTTCACCATCTCTTTGGCTTTCCCTTACTTCAATGTACAATTTAGGAGCATCATTATAATCCTTCATTTTCAATGCATTCCCTTTCTTCTCTTTTCCTGCCTGCAACTTGGATGGCAATCCTCCAGCCTGCATGAGATTTTCCATCTGCTATCTCCAGCCTTCACTGGAGAGGGTGGACATTGCTAGAGAAAATCACATGTCCTGTCAGTTAGGTATTCCTTTAATATCTTTATCTCAACTCTCATATGGGCACAATTACCTTGTAAATCTGCTTTCATTCATTCTTCTTGGTTTCTTCTCCTAGATGGCAATCTCATAAATTTTCCTTCCTCATGCCCTTAGTGGTTAACCTTGACTCATAATTCACAGAATGAATAGAAGGCACCAGATAGGAGACCTCTTATTGTTCCCTCCCAATCCATAAATCTGCCCACATTTGTACCTCTCTTCTCCCTTCCCATTATAACTGATTAAATGCCTTTTCTTTTATCAGAACCCAATAACTCCAAACATATACTATAGATTCCATCTCTTCTTGATATTATATTGCTCCTCCTGCTATCCTCTCTTCTGTTTCATCAAACTCCATATTTTCTGGATTATGTCTGACAGCTTATAAACTTTGTTTAGTATTGTTTTTCATGAATAAAACCAAACTAAACCCTAAACCTCCTTTACCCATTCACCCCTGTGCAGCCTCATTTGCTTTACCCCTTCACAGGCAAGTTTCTGTTAATAGTTGTCTACATGGATTTCCTGCACTTTCTCATCTTCTATTTGCTCCTAAGCCAACCACGATCAGGTATCTGCCATTCTACTTCATGATGACTCTTTTTAAGATCACCACAGTCTCCATGTTGCTACGTGTGTGAGTGTGTGTGTGTGTGTGTGTGTGTGTGTGTGTGTGTGTGTCTGTATCTCTGGTGGGGTAGAGAGACTTCTCTACCTGCCAGGCTCATCTACTCTTCTCCCTTGAAATTGTATTCCTAAAAGACCAACTCCATTTACAAAGGTTTAAATAATACTCTATAATGCTGGCTGCATTTTAACTGCATTCAATTGTGTCCCAATAAACCCTTTGCATGTCTAAACCCATTTTTGCTTATTTAATGGTATCTACTTTTTATAGAAGCTGAACTAACCCAAGAGATGTGGGGGTTATTTGTCCTCAACAAAGATAGGGCTACTCAAGCCTCAAAACAAAACAAAACAAAACAAAACAAAACAATTCTGCAGTCTTATCAAAAGGATGGATTTTAAGGAGGGAGTGACCATTCCACATGTGGGGTCTTGGGAAGGCAGGTTGCTATTGCTAGAGTGAAATGCCAGGGGCAATGGGTTCATGTTATATTCATGTGCTCTTGCATGCAGGGATTACAACAGACATGGCTGAGCCACACAGACTTTAGTGAATGGGTGCAACCAAGGCAAGCGTGCACTTAGGGGGAGAAATATTTTTTCCATATACTGAGTTTTAAGGCATCAGCGGGAAGAACAGCATATGTGCCTTTGATTTTTTACAGAGAGGAAGGGTGAGGGATAGAGAATTAGAAACATCGATGAGAGAGAAACATCGATCAGCTGCCTCTTGCACACCCCCTACTGGGGATGTGCCCGCAACCAAGGTACATGCCCTTGACCGGAATCGAACCTGGGACCCTTGAGTCCGCAGGCCGACACTCTATCCACTGAGCCAAACCAGTTTCGGCGCATATGTGCCTTTGAAAGTGAAAATCAACTGAATTCTGGGCTCAACAGAGAGCAGGTAATAATGAGGCTCTAGATTTAAAACATTGATGCTAGATTGGATAGCCAGTGAGCGGGGACATGAAAACATCGTCCTGATGGGAAAGGAACATCCCAAATAAAAACTAACAATTCAAGCTGACAACACAGAAAATTCCTAAACTTCATGCAGACAGCATAATCCCTGGATACCAGAGTGAGTGGAATAAAAAAATCAGAATTTAATTCTGTTGGACTTGCAAGAGCAAAATACTTGAAATTAATATAAATAAATTAACATTCTTCTTAATGATTTGATTTGATTCTTAAATGATTTAAATTTGGGTGGTAGGCACACAATGCAATATATAAATCATGTATCATAGAAATGTATACCTGAAACCTATATCACCCCAATACATTTAAAAAAAATAGATTTTTAAAAAGAACTGTTATTTCTATTAACACATAGAAATGTTTACCTCAATACATTATAAAGAAAAAATTTTGATTATTGAAACTATCCTATCTAATAATAGAGTAACATGTAAATTACCATCACTCCGCTACGCCCACGATTGGGCGGCGGGAGGCTGGGGGGCGGGACTCGGGGTGGCCTATCCGGCCATTGAGAGGCATGGATCCGCTGCCACTGAGGGGGGCTACCCTGCTATTGAGAGGCACAGGGGGCGGGACTCCCTCCCCCTTTGCTTCTCAACGGCCAGATCCGCGGCCGCTGAGGGGGCCTGCCACGGACACCCAGCTGCGCCTCTCAATGGCAGGGTAGCCAGGTGTTCACGGCAGCCCCCCTCAGCGGCCGCGGACCATCAAAAGTGGGGGAGCTGGGTGCCTGTCTGCTCCAGCACCAGACCTTTCAGAAGCCTCCGCCGAGCCGGAGGCTTCTGAAAGGCCTGGTGCACCAGGGGAGAGGCACCCAGCTCCTCTGTGAAAAGCGAAAGTGTGTAGGGGACCCTACACGTGCATGATTCAATCATGCACTGGGCCTCTAGTAATATTATAACTGTGTAATTTTTTACTCTTAGGCTTCAGTATACTTAAGTCTACATAAGTATTAATATGTATTTAACTAAAAAATTAATGTTTAAAGGTATTTAATTGTCTCTAATTTCTGCAAAAATTGTAATAGTGGAAGGTGCTTAATATTCAACTTGGAGTTGAAATTTGATTTTGGAAATTTCTTTATACATTTTAATATCGTAGTGTCTTAATGTAATTAGATCTCTTTGCAGAATCAACAATGGATTATTTTGAACAACAGGAAATTTGGAATGGAAAATGGAGTAAGAGGTGATTTTTAGTTTGGAATCAGAATAGCCTTAGAGTTATTTTAATTGTTGTACCCATCAGTCCCATTGAGGGGGCTTGTGAGAGACAAAACTGTGCTGTCCACCAGTGTTTCTAATGAAAGACCTAAAGGAGTGGCTTTAGGAACAGGGTTGATGTTAGGGGAGTGGGATTGTAAAGGTGGTCATAGGACTGTGCTGGTCCAAGATGAAGGGCTCACACCTGAGTCCAAACAGGTTTTTATATTACCCTCAGTGAGTTGAAAGAAGAGGAGGCTGGAGAACGTGTGTGTGGGGGGAGGAGGGCGGTACGGATGGGAAGGAGTGAACATTATCCATCCTTAGTGTTTGATTTCACGGGAATACAGATTTGGGGGCAAGACTCCTGGTATCTCTTAACCTCCTTCAGAAATTCCTCTCCACTGGGGACCAGAAGTTACTTTATGATATGTGAGAAGAAAACCCAGTCAGATGCACTTCCCTTTCCCTGGAGCTCTCTGCCTGCCTGCAGAGAGCACCTTCCTCCTCGGCCACCCCTTACTCAAGCCCCCCTCTGATCAGGAGAAGCCTGTGCTACCTGTCTATGCCAGGGCACGATGTCTTTTCCAACTCCGGAGTCCACTTTTAGCCATCACATTATGCTGCCACATCTAAGATACATTCTCCAGGACGTGCCCACATTTCCCTGTAGGAGCTGCCTCAGGAAAGTGTGTGTTCACAATGTTCTTATTTTGTGCAAGAACATGGCACAGTCCCTCCCTTCTCTGATGGAAAGGGTTGCAGAATTGGGAGTTTAATCACAAAGCCCCAATAGCTAACTCAACAGAAATCCATACTCTTTAACTCCTGCAAACTATTGCACATGTCATGAAGAATAATCAATCTAAAATGAGGATGTGCATCTGGGCTTTGATAGCTGGTAGAATTTCTAGCAAGAGCGAATGAACTATTCACTGTTCTAAGGAACTTCATGGCTTCCTGGAGGAAGAAATTAAAATTAATGTTCACTATGTGGGAAAGCATGAGAGTTCAGGCAAATAAGGCGATGCTTCCTTAATACATTTTATGTAATAACTGTGATTTGCTAGACCTCAAATAGTACCTAAAGGAAAAGGGGAAGGGATTTACAGTGCTGGTTTGAAACAAGACTTCATGTTTTTAAATTTCTTTCTGTATTTCCTTAAACAATATACAAGAAAGAACCCAATCTCATTTGGGGAGTATTGCTGTGGAACTTGGTAGTAGAGGGGTTTTGCTTCTTTGAATTGTTTGAAGCTATTTTGAGAAATATTTGCAGTAGTATTACAAAAAATCACCTGTTTTTTTTTTGGTTAAGGAGAATGAAGACCTCTGGAGCCCTGTCTCGTATGGGCATGTCATGGTCTGTACCACCTGGGAGGTGGTCACATGGTTGGACAACTGTGTTGGTCTATGGGGCTTAGACACAGATTAGTGTGTGGCTGATGTTGCCTCCAATTGCAGATACAAGATCATTTCAATAAATTGTCACCAATTGCCCACTTACTCCTGTTTTCTTGGCCATAGTGTATTAGCAATGCCGTATAATATTCGTCCTCCCTTGGCTTTGAAAATCCACCAGTATGTAGCAACTACTCCACCTGTTGGTATTTATGGTTATAATTTCAGATAGCAATCTTGATACACAACTCATAATGTCACCAATTTGTTTTCTAGTTTCCAGAAGTATCGACATTTGAATAATTTCAAAATAAAGCCAGTGAAAACTGCCCCAGTTTCTCTCCTAATCCAACTCTTAGAATTTCACCAAGGATGGGAATTCTTTCTTTTTTGCAAATGTTAAACAAGTTCACCATGGGTATTAGGAAGAGCCCCAAACCTCGGATTCTAGCACCATTTCCCCAGGCACTGAAAGACTGACCTCATGTGCTACCCAGGCTCCATGCAGACATCTGCACTCTGCAGGTGGCCCAGGACACTTGGGAGTTTAGTGTCAGTGACATTTTCAGTTCATGAAGTGTTTACTTGAAATTAAGACTGTCTCTCCCCATCATTCTCCAGAGGACACATTCTTGAACCAATGTCTTAGGGTAAACCAAAACAGATGTCTTCTCCATCTTCATGAGCCACATACTTTGTATAGAGAAGGATGGATTTGACATTCCAGAGGCTATATCTGTTTATGACTTCTGTTTATAAAAAAAAAAATCTTTAAAAAGATGGTATGCTGAATTGCCAGTTTCTGATGCACACTATCATTGTGGAAATAAAACCTCAATGCTCTGAATAAGTTTTATTTTCATTAATTTATCAATAATACATAATGTGCCCTAACCGGTTTGGCTCAGTGGATAGAGTGTCGGTCTGCGAACTGAAGGGTCCCAGGTTCGATTCTGGTCAAGGGCATGTACCTTGGTTGCGGGCACATCCCCAGTAGGGGGTGTGCAGGAGACAGCTGATCGATGTTACTCTCTCATCGATGTTTCTAACTCTCTCTCCCTCTCCCTTCCTCTCTGTAAAAAGTCAATAAAATATATTTAAAAAAATAATACATAATGTTAAGTAAGGGAAATTTCAGAGGATTTTTATATGTTTTTTCCCCCCAAATTACCATTTTTAATGTAAGTCCAATTTAATGATGGCCCCTCAGGCCAGGGCTCCCCTCTCCCCGCAAGTCATTTGCTTAGTTCACCTTAGGTGTCAGGCTAAGGTTGAATCAGGCTGTAGAATTCATTCTCATTTATCGCCATACTAGAGGCCTGATGCACAAAGATTCATGCAAGAATGGGCCTTCCTTCCCCTGGCTGCTGGCACAGCCTTTGCTCCAGCCCAGAGCTGCCTTTCCTCCTTCCCACGCTGCCCAGAGGCCTGGAGCAGCTGGGGCAGTGCGGAATGCCTGTGTCATTGCCATGGTGATGATGCAAGCATCCCACCCCAGGCCGCTGGGTGCCTGTGTATGCAAATTAACCCACCATCTTTGTTGGGTTAATTTGCATACTCGTTCCTGATTGGATGGTGGGCGTCGTGAAGGTACGGTCAATTTGCATCTTTCTCTTTTATTAGTGTAGATAAAATTGTGCCTGAATAAGCTTATATATGTCTATTAGTTTCAGATCAACTTAGAATTGTGTAGAGACTGACTGGAAATACAACAAAATGGGATTAAGAAGCCATCTGTAAGCCCTTTCCTCAGCAGGTGTCAGTTCATCTTTATGCACACAAGTGCTTGGTCAGTTAGCTCAGTGCATCAGAGTCTGGAGTAAGAAGGCTCTGAAATGTGGACCCCAGACGGGGGTCAATTAGCTTTCCTCAGAGATGCAAATACTGGTGCATGTCACCACAATCTAGGCAGTCTTTTCTAGAAATGCCTCCCTTAGGGTGGCCGATTTAGAGAAAGCTCATTGATTGTCACTTTCTCAATAAGAAGCCAAGATATAGCCTGTGAATTGATTTTTTAATCACCTTTTTCTTCTGTTAAAATTTACTTGACCCTTTTGCATGGGGAACATGTCTTTGAGAAGGTCAAGCACGGCACCCAGCTTTCTCGTTCTCTACTTCTGTGTTCCAATGAGACTATGATAAAAGGCTGTGTTCCACCTGGGATTTCTCAGGGTTTCCTGCTAGGCTTCACGTAGGAGTTATGTCTATTTAGGGAGAGAGCTTTCTATCTTTATTCTTATGCAATGGAGCAAGTATGAGTATGTCAACGATGATTTCCCTATGATCTGAAGTTGTCCTAAAAATAAGAAATGGAGGAAGAAAAAATCCACCTGAGCCCCAGACCTCAGTTCTATGGCTTCATCATCTCTGAGTATTTTTGAGTATTCACTTCTGTCCCTTATTTCCATGGCCAGATTCTGTCCTGCACCATCCAGTGACTATGGTGGAAAGGACAGTCCTTATCCCTTGAGATGGACAGGATCTGACATCTCGCCAGGTCCATTACTGCCTATACCCTCATGCTTCTCTCTCATCAGGACCTCAGGTACTTTGGCCATTTACCTTAAAATCATCACTGCTCATGTGTTTGTTTATATCAGAGTAAATTCATGCATTTTTATTTCATCCAAAGGATTTTCTATTATAATGAATATCTATTTTGATGCTCAAATTTTCACAGATTGGACCCACAACAACTCTTTCAGCTGACTCCTGGCTTCCTTTGATATCTTCCTAAGACTCATCTAAGGACTTGTTTACTTTCTGGTGCAATAAGATGTTCCAGACTCATCAGGTGCTTTTCATGGACCAGTTGCAGAATTAGTCATCTTTCTAGGGTGTCCTTGTTCCTTTCAGCAAAGAATATTATTTAGAAAACAAATCTTGATGTTAGGTTTTATGTGTATTAGATTCTTCACCAAGTTCATAGAAAAAGACAGAAGCTCACTCTAATCACTCTTTGGAGACACATTAGGGGAGTGAAAATGAAAACTTGGCATTTCAGAACACCTGGATTGTGATATTGTATTCATAAACCTCCCTTAGAATTTCTATGGAAAATGAACAGGTTGCCTTTTTGTCTTTGAAATTGTTTGGTTTTAATGCCAATGTCTTAATGTTTCTGCATCTTTTGTTCCAAACTTAGGTGTGCATAGGAGGGCTAAATAAATTGGCCAAAGTAGTATTTGTGTATAATAGAAAAATCTTATGATGCCACATAGTATCTTCCATAGGCTTTCTTTAAAGTTATACATAACTCATTTCATATAATTACATTTTACTGTTCTAGTCCTATGGCTACTTGGAAGAAAATTATATCTGTAGAAACTGTACTTTTTATTCTTTGCTTAACTTTTCTATGAGATTAAAAATGCACTTAGAGGCTTGCTGAATTCACTGCCAAAAAGGAGTCAAAGACTAAACAGAATCACAATTATTTCCAACAAGGTTTTCAGGCCTTATACTATTTGAAAACTCAGCTAACGTATTTCATATTTTCTCCTCTTCAGTTACAATATCATAATAATTCTGAAATCAATTGTTAGTGGTCATAACCACATAATGACATTTCTAATAATATTTCTTATTTTACAGTGGGCACCTGTTCCCTTACATCTTTGCAGTACTTTCTGGTGGAAATTTCACTATAACCTCTACTAGTGATTTTGATTGTACCTACCACTTATTAAGTTTCTTGTTTGTGCCAAGTGCTTTATATACTTCACCTCCATTAGTAGGTTATGTTTTACTTATTTCACTTCAATGTCTAGGGAAAGCAGTTGGAGCGCCAGTGTCTCAAGGTCTTAGGTGAGAGCTAGATGCCTCTAGACCCCCTTGTTGGTCCTATGGGTCCACAGTCCATGTCAGCTTCCCTTTATAGTTCATTATCCCTGCTGGCTCAACATTGCCTCTTTGCATCAAACTAGATGATGTGACTGCATGTGAATTCCAATTTCCTGTGGCTTCTCTTCCTTTATCTGATAGGTGTGATTCAAAATATGCCATCTACCCGCCAAATTTTCATTTGTCATTGCTGCTCTCTCTGATACTGTATCAAGTAATTAATAATTTTCAACCAAAAGATATATTTCCCTAAGGAATTTATATATTTAAAGGCACATTCTGCAAATTATTTAATCAGTTCACCACTGGGGAGGGGTAGCTATACAGTAAGCTTATTAAATGCAGATGAATTTCTCTAATAATTGGCATGGGTGGATGTTGATTATTTGATGGAAAGGGTAAGCATAAGAGATAATGTGAGCATGCCTGCATAGAAATATTTTAGGATTGCAGATCTCTAGGAGATGGAATTGGAGTAATTTTTCCTTTACGATGTTCTGAAATGAAGAAAGCATTCTAAACCTACTCTTTGGGGAACTCAACTACCAAAAGTTCTAACTGTTAAGGCCACTGAAGTGCAGCCTGGAAAAGAAGAATCTATAAACAACTTCTGTCTTAGGAAACCAAGGCTGTGAGCAAACACAAATCTAAACAAATGTTAGTTAAAAAAAAAGGAGGGGAACACAACTGTCTATAAATTAAATATGAAAACAGCATGTACACAGAAAATGTTCTTTTGAGGAATCATTGGGGGATACATCTATTTACTAGATAAATTATATCAATGATTTTTTCCAATTGTGAAATGCCTCTGCATTGTAAACATATTCTCATTTTAAAAATCAAACTCTCAAGTTATATCTGCCAGGATTTCTTTTTAATCCTCAAGAGGATATGTTTTCCATTGATTTCTAGAGAGAGTGGGAGGGAGGGAGGAGATGGAGAGAGAGAGAAACATCCATGTAAGAGTGACACATCAATTGGTTGCCTCCCTATCAGAGCCAGAGAACCTGCAACTGAGGTATGTGCCCTTGACTGGGAATTGAACCTGTGACCCTTCCATCCAAGGGCTGACTCTCTAACCACTGAGCAAAACTGTCCAGAGCTGCCACTATTTTATATTTGAGTTAGGAGTCTATATTCACATGTCAAAAGAGAACTTTTAGCTTACAGATAAGTTTTATAAGTTTATTGAAGCCAAAATTTTAAGGATACTCCCAAAAGCAAGATCTCAATGGATTGAGAAAATAGTCTGGAGAATGGCAGTTCTGCAGCTTATTTTATACATTTAGAATCAAAGGAGAAACCATAAGGAAGGTCACATGAAATCCATTGGTGGTAGATTAAGTCACCAGGAGATAGCAAAGCTGGGAAACCTCAAGGACTGGATAAAAGTGAAAATGGAGAAATAGAAGATTTCTTTACATTGGTGGGTGCAGAATAGTTATTCATTATCATTTACAAGCCCTGGCTGGGTAGCTCATTTGGTTAGAGTGTCATCCCAATATGCTAACCTTGTAAGTTTGACCTCCAGTCAGGGCACGTAAAAGAAGCAAACAATAAATGCATAAATAAGTGGAACAACAAATCTCTCTCTCTTCCCTTCTCTCTCTCAAAAAAAAAAAATCAATCAATAAACTTTAAAAAACAACACACTTCTAGCACATGGATATGGTATGCAGGCCACAAGATAACAATTAGGAGTCTTGTGGTCTTGTGCTTTGGTCTCTGCAATTGTGCTTTTGAGGGGTCTGAAAAAATAAAATGACTGACAATTCAAAGGTGTGTTATCCTAGCTGATTTAGAACCATGGACAGGGCTCCCTTAAGGTAGAGTTTGACCTTTGTAAAGGAAACTATAGGCCTGGGACATTACTACCCCCTGTGACCTTGCCTAGTTAGGAATTTATGATCAGACCTGTGTGGTTAATTTCTGTCAATGGGCTTGCCAGCCTTCCAAGTAGCCCACTAAGCTTGTCAACTCTACTATGTCACCCTTTTTTGTTCACACACTAGTGTTATTGATAAACTCTTTAATTCCTCCCATGGCTAACAAGAAGTCATTTAGATATTTGCATAATTGAATAAGTATGCGTGAGTGTGTGTACATGTATATTTGTGTATAGGTGTGTTTGTGCATGTAATTCAATTATGTATTTATCATTATAAATACATAATTACATTATGTATTTATAAAATGCATTTCTTAGAGATTTCAAATCCATTACAAGAAGTACTACCTTTTATTTAACTATGTTGTTAGTATATTGTTAATGGTATTGTTTTTACTCTTTTTCAATAGACATTTGACTTAGGGAAATCTACTTACTTTTTCTGATCCTTAGTATCTTCTTTTGCAATATAGAATTAGTAATACCTACTCTGTAAACTGGTTGAGATTCGATGCACACAGCGTGCTCACCACAGTGTCCTGTCCACTGCAAACTGGATGTAACTGCCAAGCCAGCACCTCT
The DNA here is from genome assembly GCF_027574615.1 of Eptesicus fuscus. NCBI lineage: Eukaryota > Metazoa > Chordata > Mammalia > Chiroptera > Vespertilionidae > Eptesicus > Eptesicus fuscus. The sequence continues at coordinate 101,729,397 of NC_072476.1, forward strand.
TCTCTTGGACTAGTTCTGGCCCTGAGAGCTCTCTTACACAGCATCTTTCCCATGGTGACCACGGCAAGGTCATCTGGGGGTGGCAGTGTTTCAGAGACTACCATGGAGGAACATAGGATCCTTTCTTCTGTGGAACAGTCTCTGAGATTTGAGTGTGGGTGTCTTTGCTTTCCTCCCAGAAACCATAATGTAGATGTGCCCTGGTTTGCTCCATGGGGCACCAGACATGCCAAGGTAGATCATCTGGGACCCAGCACCAGCCACTCTTACAACCCCACCCTCAGCAGGAGGGCGTGGCATCCTAGGACCTGTGCAGGGGTATCTGCCCCGGCAAACCATTTCTGTTCTGCTGGGTTTTGAGAAGGCTGACATTCAGCAGTCATAAAGAAGCTTGCTGGAGTTACTCAGCGCATTCTAAGCCTCTTTTTCTATATGTAAATGTTCTTCAAAGAAACGTAGCCTGCACATTTCAATAATATTTATTATGGCTTTGGAAGCAAGTAAAACTCTGGAACATAGATCAAACCTGCAGGAGTAAAAGGGAGTCAACCACAGACATTTGAACAGGGTTAAAACCTCTTCTTAACTGCAAATCTCTGAGTTTTATTTCCTCACCTAGCATGGAGCATCTGTAGCCTAGAGCCACACATTTTATTTTATTTTTTTGAGTCACATAAGTGTCCCATAAACTTGGTAACCTCCCTAAGACTTCACTGTCCCCGTAAACTGAACCATTAAGTAGCAATGGGCACATAGGCTCAGGGCCTTCAGCTCTGCAGAGCACTTGCCCTTTTCTGCTCTCCCATAGTCTCACACACCGGGGGTGAGAGGGCAGCCCTGACTGCAGGTAGACCTGGGCCCCAGGCAGCCTCTTTCCAGTTCCAGGGCCTCCAGCAAACCCTTAACTGTTTCTACATTTGCATATTAACATAAATACTTGACAATAATACAATTATTGGTAATAACACATGCTATATTCAACAGGTATTGCAATTCCCATTCTATATGTGAGGCACCTGATAACCCAAGAGAGAGAAACAACCAACCACTGTCTAAGCCAGCAGGGGCAGATCTGATTTCTGTTCAATGAACATTGTATTAATGATGCCACAGGAAAAATTTATAAAGGCCTTCCTTGAAAGTTAACGCATGCTTCTTCTACCCTGAGGAGGTAGTTTGAGAACAGATGAGCTAGAACTTTCTATTTTAGGCTTAAAGAAGTTACTTTTATGTTGTCACTCTATGGGTTTATTTATTTTATTTTATTTTATTTTATTTTTTTTTTTTTTGGTTAGCCTAATCATGATGTTTCAAAATTGTTGCAAATTAGATCTTTATATTTTATAATTGTTTTACTCTAAATGTTAAAGCTATGCTCATCCTTAATTTTCAGATGTTCTAATTTACATTGTACTTCCATTGTCTGCATCAACAAAATTAATCAGGCATTCAATAATCAGCCATGGAAACATATCTCACAGACATCTGCTTGCACCTGTAAATGTCACAACGTTGGTTTATTGTAAACTTGTCCTTATTTTTTATTCAGAAAATGTGATGACACTTTACATGCATCACTCCAGAGGAACCGACCGAGATAGGGGCTCCAGACTCCTCTTGGCCTCATGGCACAAGTAGAGAGAGATCGGGTTTGATGAACAGCTGGGTTGTGGTTGACATAGGCTATGTGTTTTGTACTTCAATGAACAAAAATTATAACTTAAGGATGAGTGTACATATCAACAATTAGCCAGTACATTTCTTACGAGCCAAGGAGGTGGTCAGCATCTTACTAAGTGCAAAGGAGATAAAACGGAAGTAGGAAATACAGTGCTTTATATTTAAGGAACATTACAGAGACTTTTGGATCACTGCCCCATTCTCCCAAGCACTGGGTGATTTCTGTGGATGCAAAGACAAACGAAAGGTGGCTATATTCCTGGAGAAACATGCTCACTATACATTATTGGGATATTTTGATGGAGCTAAACTTGCTAGTAGACAGAGCTCCTAAAGGCAGGGTCTTGCTCGCCTGACAGAATGGTATGCTTCAAAATACTGTTTGAATTGTAAACCTCTTCTGAGGGCTGAGAGAGCGTTTGGAGGTATAGATGTGTGATGACAAAAGCTAGTAAGAGGCTGTTACGCAAACTGAAATTTTCAGCTCTCATAATCATCGAAGAACCATTTCTGTAGGCTAGGAGATTGAGGGTGCGGATCCTAAATCATAGCTTTTGGAGATGCTACTTTGAAATCATTTGTAGGTCTTCAAAGAGAGAAATCTTCTGTGTACTCTACTGCTATCTGGTCGCAAGTCTGTTTTTCTTGGTGGTAATTTGTGTGTATGTGATAATAATGCTTAAGATCTACTCCCAGCAACTTTTAAGTATACAATACACATTAGCTACTATAGTCACATGCTGTACATTAGATCCTCAGAACATATTCTTCTCATAACTGAAAATGTGTACCCTTTGACCTATATCACCCCATTTCCTCCTTCCCCCAGCACCTGAAAATCACCATTTTATTATCAGTTTCTGTGAACTTGGCTTTAGTTTTATTTTTTTAATATTTCACATATAAGTGATACCATGCAGTATTTGTCTATGTCTGGCTTATTTCACTTAGCACAATGCCCTTCAGTTTTCCTCCATGTTGTTGCAAATGGCAGGATATCCATGTTGTTGCAAATGGCAGGATATATATATATATATGTATATATATAAAATCCATTCATCCATTGAAGGACTTTTTGGTAGTTTCCACGTCTTGGCTATTGTAGGTAATACTGCAAGGAACATTAGAGTTAAGACATCTCTGAAATATACTGATTTCAATCTTTGCAGATAAATACCCAGAAGTAAGATGGATGGATCATATGGTAAATCCATTTTTAATTTTTTGAGAAACCACCATATTGTTTTCCATAATGGTTATGCCAATTTACATTTCTATCAAGAGAGTATAAGGGTTCCCTTTTCTCACAGCCTCACTAACAATTGTTATCTCTTGTCTTTTGATAACAGCTTGATGGTAATTGTTCTTGAGTCTTGCACAAAAGTTCTGTGCAATTACATCACTTTCTTTCAATTATATGAATATTTGATCTTAGGAAGTCCTCAGTTGCTACTAGTAATTTTGAAATTTTAAATTATGTTAAAAGCAAAAGTACCGCCTATCCTCTGAGGCTTTTGCTTAATTCCAAGTATTAGTATTCTTAATTGGAAAGAGATTTTAAAGACAAATCAAGCAATGTAAGGCTTAAGAGATTCTGACACTGTTAGGGATTGTTTTACAATCATTGCATGAATTCTTTTTTATGTTTTTCCAGAAGGGGTGTTGGGGTGGGAGAGCACAAATGAATCAGTCATTCTACCTTATACTCTCATTATTTATTAACAACTGCCCTGGCGGCTTGTCAATTACTCAAAAATTTTCCTTAAGGTACATTACAAGTAAAGGGAGATTATCCAGCTTTCCCACCTCATTTCATGCAAATATACAAAATTATGAACTCTGAAAAGTAATTAGCAAGGACATGAGATCAACTACTTACTGTCTCTTTCTTTGAGCAAATTAAAATGTAATAAGTAGAGATCGTCTGTAACAATCAGGTATTAAATTCCTTTTCTCTTTTTCTTTTTAACTTTTAACATGTCCAAGGCCATAGAGCTGAATAAAATCTTAAAGAGCATCTTATTAAAATCCTTCCATTAGAAAAATAAAAAAACACACAAAAAAACACATCAGGTCCAGAGGAGTTAAAGTCCTTTTCCTCCAATGACCAAACTGGTGTGTCTGCATTTATACTGTGAGATATACATATGAAAACACAATATGTAATATATAATAATACAAGAGTAAACTCTGTTTCAGGTACCCACAACTGTAAACATATTTTTGTTCCACTGTGTGTGTGTGTGCGTGTGTGTGTGTATGTATTGGACATGTATGCATATGTGTGTCTGGATATAGATGTATGCATATAAACTGAGGGTATCATTCTTTCCTAAATAATCCTGTAATTTTTAGGTGACAAATGATATATAATGAAATATGTAAGGTGATATATAGTTTCCTAAAGACTAATAGAAAAAAAACGTTATTTTAATATTTATATGAGGAAAAATAACAATATTTTCATGTATCTAATTAGATTCACACTTTTTAAAAAGTGAATCATATTTAACATGAACTAAATAGTACCAAATTTATGTGCTAGTACTCTCCTGTAAACCAAGTCAACTTTTACACAAAATCCTAGTGAATGTATAGGACAGCCCATTAATACAGAGTCTGGGGATTAGGAAAGGTATCAAATTGCATTTCCCAAATAGGGTGATAATATTACCCCCATAATTCCACTGCAAACACCATCTGCCCCCAGCACAGGGACTGTTAAATTCTGGCTTTTGATGACTGTAACACTCTACAGCAGTGACTCTGGAAAAGCTATTTACATTCTCACTCCTTCAAATTATGATTATGGCACAGTGGCAAATCATCAACAGAGGCCTTTGGAATATGCAGAACTCAGTGTATTTCGTTTGTCTAGTCCCAAGGGCTTGACTTCAGTTTTTATCCATATAACATAGTTTAAAATGTCTTCAAAGAGCACCTGTGATTATGTTCCCTCTCAACCTGGTCATTAAAATACTGTAATTCATGCATTTCCATGTGACACAAAAGGACTTTATGGTTGCTAAAGACATTTGTCACTGGTCTGCTTGGAAAAGGACTGGCACTGGTGCCATTGGACATTCATGTGAAGACATGTCATTGTAATTTTTTAAAAATGTAGCCTTGACCCAGTTTAGAGGCCCTGGCTAGTGGCCTATCAGTTCCTCTTCTCCAGCACTTGTTCCCTATGGAACTTTCTAACTCCAGGCCATCATGCAGCCACCCTCACTGCCCTGGGATCAGGTACCAAAAAACTAAGGACCAGCCCTGTTCCCAGGGCCCCAAAGAGCCAATTCACAGGGAGCTGCAAACACAGCTATAAACACTCCTATCCACTCATCTGCTGATGGGCACTTAGGCTGTTTCCAAATCTTAGCTATGGTAAATTGTGCTGCTATGAACATAGGGGTGCATATATCCTTTCTGATTGGTGTTTCTGTTTTCTTGGGGTATATTCCTAGAAGTGGGACCACTGGGTCAAATGGGAGTTCCATTTTTAATTGTGTGAGGAAAATCCATACTGTGTTCCACAGTGGCTGCACCAGTCTGCATTCCCACCAGCAGTGCAAGAGGGTTCCTTCTTCTCTGCATCCTCGCCAGCACTTGTGGTTTGTTGAGTTGTTGATGATAGCCATTCTGTCAGGTGTGAGGTGGTACCTCATTGTTGTTTTGATTTGCATATCTCAGATGATTAGTGACTTTGAGCATGTTTTCATATGTCTCTTGGCCTTCTTTATGTCCTCTTTCGAAAAGTGTCTATTTAGGTCCTTTGCCCATTTTTTTATTGGATTATTTATCTTCCTTTTGTCAAGTTGTATGAGCTCCCTATAAATTTTGGATATTAAACCCTTATTGGAGATAACATTGGCAAATACGTTCTCCCATGCAGTGGGCTTTCTTGTTGTTTTTTTGATGAGTAGATTATAAAACTGTGGTACATCTACACAATGGAATACTACGCTGCTGTAAAAAAAGAAGGAATTCTTACCATTTGCAACAGCATGGATGGAACTGGAGAGCATTATGCCAAGTGGCATAAGCCAGTCAGAGAAAGATAAATGTCACATGATCTCACTCATTTGTGGAATATAATGAACAACATAAACTGATGAACGCAAATAGAACCAGAGACATAGAAGCATCAAACAGACTGTCCAACCTATGAGGGAAGGTGGGGGATGAGGGGATAAAAGATCAACCAAAGGACTTGTATGCATGCATGTGAGCATAACCAATGGACACAGACAGTAGGGGAGTGAGGGCATGTGCTGGTGGTGGGGGAGGCTGGGGAGAGGTCAATGGGGGGAAAATGAGACTCATGTAACACTTTAAACAATAAAGAATTTAAATAAATTTAAAAAAAAACCTCACTCTGCTTGGGTTACTAAAGGCATTGCCTGTGGCTACAGCTTGCTATTACCCTGTTTTCTCGGGTGACTCCTGTGTGACAGCCTTCTCTCATTTGGAGCTGCAAGCAACAGAATTCTGCCTTTTATCTGCCTGAATATCTTTGTGTTCTGTTGTGAGAACACAACCTCCCAAAGAATGTATAATCCTCTCTCAATTACAAAATGATCATGTTGATTTCAGTGATTGCAATCCCTTTGCTCCAAGTTTCTCTGTTAGGCAGAAGTCGACTTTTGAAAACACAGAAACTTACAGAAAAATGTTAGTCAATACATATTGGTTGATGGGTTTAGAAATTAGTGGGCAGAATGCATAACCAAGTTATCAAGAAAATGCCAGGTGTGTTTCAGTTTGATATTTGTTTCTGGAGTTATCAGACCATTATGCAAAGAACTCAATTCTATTCCACTGAAAATTACTTCCAGGTACTTGACATATAGTGCATATTAATTTGCTACATAGAGTCTTAGGCTAGATGATAGATTTACAAATTTCCCTGGCAAACAATTACTGAGTGCCTGGCATAAACCAGGTGATGAGTGGGTTGCTGGGATTAGAAAAAAGGAAAATCAAAGTTTATCTAAGACTAAGGGGATGAACCCCAATAAAATAGAGTCCAACCCCAACAAGCAAAGCTTTCTTAGCATAAAAAGGCCAAAGATATAGCATCTAACAGTAACCACCATCCCCAGTGCCTGCTGCATGTAAAACACACAACTGTTTTTACAAGTGTGCATTACATTTGGGGCTATTGTAATACTTTCATTGGCATTTGTTTTAAAATGCTGATTTCTATGAGATTGCCAAGAGTTTCTACAAGACAAAACACTACTCTTCTTGGCAGACTATCTCCTGGATGAAGGCGGGGCGGGGGGGGGGAGGGGGCAGCTACCTTATTTGAAATACCCACTTGTTTCAGCTTAGACGTGTACCACAGAGGATGGCGAGCAAAAACCTTGAGTCATGTCCTCTTCATCTCATGAAGGTGGACCCAAAGTTCCACTCTCCTTGTGAGGCTCATATCCCACCATGATCGATTTTCACCGAGACATTGAGAGCCTCTGAACCACTCCCTGCTGCCTTGCAAGTACTAAATACTCTACTCCTCCTCATAAAGAGGAGTCACAACATGCAGTCATCTCCAAAATTCCCAGTGATGTTTTACCTGCAGTAATGTGTGCATTATCTATTAGAATTTACTTAATGAAAAATGGAAGAAAACAAGGTTTGTAAATCTTAGAACATGAGTACTCAGAATTCTTGACTTTTTCTTTGACGATCACGAGACAACTGACAGCTGGCCACATCCTTAAAATCTCACCCCCAGGGTCTGAAAAAGTATCCATTTCCATAGTGTGTATTCTAAATGCTGTAACTGAATGGCAATAAATGATTTAAATATTTGTAAAAAGAAGAAGAAGAAGAAGAAGAAGAAGAAGAAGAAGAAGAAGAAGAAGAAGAAGAAGAAGAAGAAGAAGAAGAAAGCAACCTATACCAGGCACTCCATCTCCAACTCACTGCTCTTCCAACATGTGAGTCCAACTAGATGAGCTCCTCTCTATGGGGAGTGCTGCTTCCGGGAGTGGAGGAGAAGGGGATTCCAGGCATAAGTGCTCTGGTCCCTGCCCTCAGGGACCTCTGCCTCCAACAACAGACAGAGAGAGGATTGTAACAAGGGGCCCTGCCTCAAGGCAGGCTGAGATGCAGACAGCATTCTACCAGGATCTGAAAGAACGAAAAGCAACCCTGACTGGAGAGGTAGAGTAATCCTGCTCTGCACAGATTTAGGGCTCTGCTTTGTTTTATTTTAATTCCCAAGCCAGTGACTGGGGATGCTTAGTGTTTGGGCCATGGGCTCTGAAGCAGAGTTTAGATTAATCGCTGAAGGCATGAAGGCATTACTTGAAGAGTGATATGGAAAGGAGGTAAAAATAAATCACTTGCCTTTGGGCACAGTGGGAGTTCTCAGGCGGAAGAGGATCTTTGGAGAGTTTTTACTTTCAGGGCAGAATTTAAGCTCAAACCTATGATTTGAGGGACTCAATAATTAATTTTCAGTGGTTATTGAAAGGGGCAGGTGTCAGTGGCAATCCAGGTGGAAATGAAATATAGATAGGAGAAGTGAGGGGCTAGTTTTCCCAATCCAAATCCACTGCCCAAGCAATCCATCTTCTGAAAAACAATAGAGATTAAATTCTTAAAGGTTTTTAAGCAGCAAGAAAAATGAAAAATAAATCACATTTTGGTGGTTTAGGGAGTTTGAGGGCTAAAAACATTTCCATACCCATATAATTATGAATTTATGTTGACATTGTTATTTAAATTAGTATTGTGTGGTGAAAACTCATATTTCTGTTTTCTTTGTTAGGATGGCATAGCATAACTATTGACATTTTAACATCTTCACAGCCTATAAAATGCCCACTAATATGTTTTAAGGAAAAATATACTTAATTATACAGTACTTCATTGCATAGTTAGCATCGGCCCTTTTCATTTGTAAATATTCATTTCCTTTTAGTCTTCTTTACATTTTCTATCATAGGGCTAGAGGATATAAAATTGCTTTTTGGTAAGTAGGAGCCACGTAAGGTTACTCATGGCTGGTTGTGGGGAGGATAGGAAACGGAAGGTGAGAAAGGGTGTCTCTTCCAAGCAACTTCCTCTTGGAAGTGTGGTGTGCTTCACCTGGAAAGGATGCTGAAGTGGAGGGGGGAGGACACCGATGCTTGTGCACAGTCGTATTCTGTATCGGATGTGTATATTTTTGAAAGCATCAGTAAGATTTGTATAATAAGTTGCATCTTATTTTTCATACAGTATGCTGTTTATCACTTTATCCTAGCAAACTTGTTTTTGTGCTTGGAGGGGAAAAGTGAATGAGAGAGAGAGAGAGAGAGAGAGAGAGAGAGAGAGAGAGAGAGAGAGAAGCCCCTGGCAACATAGGTTCCATTTCTTCAATTCTCAAGGTCTCCCTGGCTTCCTGTATTTCCTTTCATCTGGGTTGTGAGACAACCCATCCAGTTCACCAAAGTTCAATTTCCTCTGTAATCCATCTCTTTCCTGACTTTTTTGTGATGCAGTGTACATACTTTGTATAATTACTTATGCTAGTCATTGGCCAGTATAATTTTTCATGAGGAAACAAGGAAGCTAAGACACCTGGAAGAGGTGAGAGTCATAACAGACTCTGCCTCTGTTAACAATGACCTGCCTTCACGTTTATTACTCTGAGAGGACAGGAGGCCAGAGCATGCAGCAGATGAGGGGCTGGGGACAGAAGGAGGGCCCTTGACATGGCAACACCTGTGCAAAGGCTTTAAAATTAAGCTTTTGCTCTTATTTGCAAATGATATATATATATGTAGAGATATATATGTGTGGACACCTCAGTATGTTTGCAATGGATGTCTAGTATAGTTTGGGGAATTTATTCATTTTTGATGACCTGGAGCCTCAAACATGTAACCCTTAATATAATCTAGCATGAAATATAAATTCACCTATTTAAAAACTGAGACTTTATCCAAATCTTTTTCACATTAGGTGATATATTAAAATTCAGTTATGGAATTAAAATAATGCTATTCTCACTTGCCTTTGCAGGAACACATTCCAGTGCTATCCTGTTTGCAAGTTTTGTTTCCAGTAAGTTCAATTAATTAAAAGCTTAAAACCTACATTTTTTTGGGTACTCCATTCTATGAATATTGTTTAAAGTTTTTTCAACATATTTGAACAAAATATAAGCAAAATTTGGAGCACTTATTTATTAATCTTATCCATATAATAAAGAGCTAGTATGCTAATTAGACCAGATGATAGAAAGACCTTCCGGAATGACCTTCCAGAACAACCAGGGGGCAAGGCCACTAGGCAGCTAGGGCCACGCGAGGCAGCTGGTGCTGTGAGGACCTACCCTTGCACAAATTTTGTGCATCGGGCCTCTAGTCCTATATTATAAAAGAATAATATGCAAATTATCCCTTTGATCAGGAGTTCGACCGGAGTTTGATAAGGGGGCAGGGCCGGCCTGCCAAATGCCCAGGGCTCCTCCCCCTGGCTGGCCTGTCCCAATTGGCCCTGATCCCGGCAGGCTGGCTGGACCCCACCCTTGCACAAATTTGTGCACCGGGCCTCTAGTAAATAATATTTAACCATATTTACTTCTTTGTGATTATGAAGATGCATTAATCTACAATTTCTAAAACTGTGTTAAGAATTTTTAAAATGAATTCACCAAAATATACTTTATCAGCCTTAAGCTTACTCCCACCATGTGTTTCACTAAATCTAAGTGACCAATTTGATGAAGGTAGATGATAACGAAGAAAAAGAATCCTCTGGCTGGAAAAAACACTTGTCTTTTTAGATATCAATTAGATTGTAATTACAAGAGTGCAAACTTTTATTTTCTCAAAACCATATGTAGATGGCCTGTACTGAATTACTGACTTAACGAGTTTCTCATTTTGGCTACTTTATAAAATGCATATTCTTTTTGTAAATATAAACTGGACCTAAGTACAATGCTGAGGGGTCAATATCTCTTTGCATAGCTCCTTAAATATAAACTCTCCAAGATAGAGGGTCCTGCAATTGGCTTCCAGGGAAATAGCAGATTTCAATAATCTTGGGATATGTTCTTTTTGAACTTGCTTTCTATTGTGAATATTTCTATGAACTTGGCCAAGTTTCTTTCTCATTCAGTGTGTTTCTGACATCTGCATAATTCCTTGTTAAGCAGATGTAGAATTTGAATATGCTAAACAGCATTGCAGGTATTTGTGAGACAGGACACCTTTCCATACATTTTACTCAGACTTCAGTCCTGCCTCATGCAGGCTTTAGCAATTGTAATAAGAGCTCTATAGCTGAAATCTGCTCTGCAGAACTTGTCAAATGGGAACATACACTGTCCCGGAAGACGCACGTGAGCTCCACTTCAGCTGGGCTTGGTAAACTTATTTCAAGAATCCTTCAGTGATAATGCAGCAGTTCTGCTTTGAGCCTGAGTTTGAGTTGGGGAAATATTTGAGGACATATTTTGAATACTAATTATGAAGAAACTCTTGTTAGTGGAGATGTCTATGTATCGAAGCTTTTATTTTATTTAATGGAAAGCTCTCACAGCTGAAATGTTCCTTGAACCTGAGCTTGCTTTCCTGCTAGGTTCTGAAACACCCAAGGTCACCCCTCTACTTGGGGGACACCTTCAACAAGAGACCTCCTTTCCTATCAGGGGAGTGATGGGTGCTGAACACACTGGCTCATTCCATCCAAGGGGTGCACAAGGCTAAGGGGATCTCCAGACCTTGGATATGTGGCTCATTGCCAAAAGTAACCATTATTCTGAGTATAGAGGGAGTTCCAGTTCCCACTCCCATAATTGCCAGTCCCTGGTTTCAAGAAGGGCAGAGGGGAGTGTGGAGAGCTCAAGAAAGTACAGCATAGGAAATACAGTCAATAAAATTTTAATTACTCTGCGTGGTGCCAGGCGGGTATTAGGAATATTGGAGGCAACACTTTGTAAAGTACATGATTACTTAACCTCTATGCTGCACACCTGGAACCAATACAAAATAATATTGAATGCAAACCACAATTAAAAAATAAAATTAAAGAAAAAAGATTTATTGCCACTGCTGGAGTGGGGGCTGGGTGAGGGTTGCAGACATGGGCAGGAGGGCAATGGAGGCAAAGAGCTCCAGGCTTATTCTGGTAAAAAAAAAAAAAAAGCATAGTCTTCCAGGACAGTAAGAACAGTGTACTAGCTTCCTAAAACTGCTCTAACAAATCACCACACACTTAATGGCTTATAAACAACACAAATTTATCACCTAAAGTTCTGGAGGTGGGAAGCTTGACACGGTCTCACAGGGCTACAAGGCACAGTAGCCCTGTGGGTCCTTTCTGCAGGCTCCAGGTAGGATGAGTTGCATGGCATTGTCCAGCTTCTAATGGCTGCTGCATGCCTTGATTTATGGTTCCTTCCTCCATACCCAAAGCAGTGAGGATGGTCAAGTACTTTTCATATCTTCTCACGCTGACCTTCCTCTGCATTCACATTCTCCTCTGCTCTCTCCCATCTCCATGTTCTTCTTCTCCTGACCTTCATGACTACATTGAACTCACCCAGATGAGCCAGGACAACCTCTTGTCTCAAATTTGATAAGTAGCAACCAAAATTATACCTGAAACTTTAATTCTCCTTTGCCCTGTAATGTGACATAGTCTGAAGATTGGGTTTTGGGCATCTCTGGGGCCATTACTCTCCCTACCAAGGGAACATAAGGGCAGGGCTATACAACCCAGTCAGGACCCAGAGAAAAAGCAGGTGCCCCTTCATTGGGGCACAGCTTTTATAACAACATTGGCACAATTTTCTTATTCTTCATCAGACCATATGTTAGGCAGCCTCATCAGATTTTTCCACCATATTGGCAGTACAAACCTTTGCTCTGGAATATTCTCTCCTGTTTTACCAACTTCTCTGAAATCCACCAGTGTAGCCAAAGAGAGGGGTATGGTTTGCAAATGAATAGCTGAGTGATCGCCTCTCATAAATCATGCATTGTAGAAAGTTGTGAAGACAAGGCAAAAATAATACAAAACTCCATGTGCATTAGTTAGAATTTGTTTCTTGCAATGCAAAGGACAGACACCACACTGGCTTTCTGTTAACTGCTAAGTGTCAGTGTGGCAGGGTTGGGGCCTCTTATGTAACAAGCAGTGTGGCAAATGACAATTGATAGATGTGACTTTATACATTCTCAGGAGGAAGGATGCTACCAACATTACTCTTTCTCTGCTGGAAAATGCGCGCGCGCGCACACACACACACACACACACACACACACACACACACACACTCCTTGGAAGGATGCAGGGACTGAAAGCAGTGAGAAAAGACCAGGCTTTAACCTTTAGATCCAAATGTGAAATTAGCCAAACTTCTACTAACTTGACTTCATAATACATTGCCAAAATAGTTTTACTCATCAATCATTATCACAAATTATACTGAAGAAAAATAAATAATAGTAATTTTGATCAAAAACAGATATCTCCTTCCTACACAAAGAATATATTTTTTGTTAGAGAAAATAATGAAATCTATTCAGGTTTTTTCCCCTCTGCTGACTTTAAAAATAAATGGCTTTTGTGATGGTAAATTTTCCCCTATGAGATCTTAACTCTCTCTCAGTGCTGATAAGTGCTATTTCTGCTTTCTGTAAGTTTTATAAAAACATTACAAGACCGTTTCCTTTCTTCTGGAACTCAGACATTTTGATGCTGTCCCCAGGTGGGGACAAAAGAAAGCAGGCTTCGGAGAAGTGACTGCAGAGACATTTATCCTGACAGGGATAACAAAGATGACTAGCAAGCTGTATGTTTAAATGTTCAACGGTTTTCTAAGGTGACAGCAACTCTGCAAACACAGGTCACGGGCCTGTCACCTGCCATCTGCCACTGTGCCGAAGGTGGACAGTGAACAGTAGAAACGATCATACGGGAAGGGGAAGTTGTCCTTCTTTCCCCTTCACCTGGTAGAAGCATCATCATAGACCAAAGGGCCACAAGGAAGGTAGCTTACAACAATCACATGCACCCACAAGTCAAAACCAGCTGCTTGGTGGAGGTTGACCAAGCCAACACACACACACACAAAAACAAACACCTGCTTCTCCCAGCTCCAGGGGAAAAGAAAATTATTCTGCAGCTTATTCAAGACCAGGCCTCTGCCTCCTTCTGGGAGTCAAGTGTAGCAGCAATATTGAATGATTAGATGTTAGGATTCAGAGAAAGAATATGGGTGGATTTGCACTGTCCCCAGAGCTTACTGTGGCACACACAGCAGATGTGCTGGGGACGGCGGGGGAGGGAGTGGGAGGCTGAGCAGGATTTGAGAGTGGGCACCCCCAAGCTGCATCTGATTTGGGGGAGGAGGACCTCCCAGGATTTTTCCTTCTTTTTGTGCATGAGGGCCAAGTTTACCCTTGGGGCTGGCCAGGAATCAACAGGTACCTGAGAACATGGGTGCCCATTCCCTACCACCAGGGCCCTGGGCTCCCCCCTCCCTCTCGAATGTGTCCTCAGCATCGCTACTTCCTACAGAAACACTAAATCTCCAGCTTTTGAAGCAATAGACACAGATTGGAGCTGCCCAAGAGCTGCCCCGATCCCTGGCACTGATTTTGCACAGGGAGCCTCTTGGTGTTGGCTCCACCACTTTTTCTGCCTAGCCGCCAGCTTATTTTCTGTTTCATTTGAGTGCGGAGGCAAGTAGGCATGTCCACCTTAGCTGTGCAGGTGACAAACAGTGAAATAATTATATTTAGATTCACTCAGTTGCCCTTTAGGTCCTGATCTATAGCTCCGTGCCTTCATCAGCCTCTGCTTCACCCCCAAAGGCAGAAGACTCACCTGTCTTCACTGTCATTATGTTACCATACTCCCTTTTCATGGTTTGGATACCTGCTTCTGGTACCAATGAAATGTCCTTATCCTATTCCTGGGAATAATTACTGGCTTCTCTTGCTCAGCGGTTGAGATCATCTTTCTGTTGCAACTATTATCATTCCAGCCAAGAAGAACTGACTTATGAACATAGGACAGTACAACACCAACCCCTTTATTAGGACTTCCCTGTTTCTTTTCTAGCACAGTCCAGTGGTCTCCATCTTGCCAGCACCCCTGGCTCTCTGGTCAATTTTTATTTCTTGCTATTGCTTTATATGTCTAGAATTAAAAATAGACTTATTCCGACGAGAGGTCCTCTCTCAAGAGTGATGTCATTTACCTCAGTGAAAGGATCCAATAATGGAAAAATTAGGAAGACAAGATTAATTTCTTCCTTGGCTATTGAATAAGACTGTAGAACCTTGGTGACACTGAGACAGGGCGCGGGTTGTCTGGCTGCTCTGTCAGAGTGGAGGGAGAGACACGAAGAAGGAAGACCCTTGACTGACAGATCCCTGGTCCTGGCCACCTCAAGGTGGGGCAACAGTGTCCACTAGCGAGATGGCCTTGTGCACAAAGACTGCCTTTTCCCAGGTACCTGTTTTCCCAGGTTCCTGAGAAATTTTGTTCCTTCTTAGTGATTCACCATAAAAAGACAAAGTCTTTTATTCCTTAGAGGAAGGTCTGTTATGGAAGATGACCATCATAGCATCTGCCTTTTTGTGAGATGCTCACTGTAGCTAATAACATTTCTATGCTTTTTGTTCTGATTAATAGCAAAAATTCCATCTCTAGAACGTTAATTAACCCACAGAACTCCCTGGCCTTTATTATCTTCAGTTATTATGAGACAAGACAGAGGTTTAGTTACTAAGATACCAGATACCTCGTCTCTCCCAGGCCTCATTATGTGAATGCACACCCTCCAGGAAGGTTTAGAATGTGATCATACTACCTGAACTTAAGACCCATGCTACCTTTAAATGGTACCTAAAGCTTTTCATAAGGAAGCCCTGCATTGACTCAAATATTTTCTAGATCTATAGTGGTAGAATCAGCTATTTGTTGCTTATGCTTTTTTTTGTTTCATTTATGCCTTATAATGGGCATATAAACAAATATGAATGGATACCCATTTATGTGTGTGCATGTGAAAGAGACAGAGAATGAAAGGAGAGAGAGGGAGGGGGAGAGAGCCTGGGTGATCTGGGGCAGGCTGAGGACCACCTGCCTCTCTTAGTCATCCCTCTGCTTGGTTTCCACCCTGTGCTTTGCATAGAAGGGGATGGTTTCCTGCTGGTGGAGGGAGGAAGGTGAGAAGAATGTCTTCACATTTATTTTAATTTATTTTATTTCATCTTTATTTTATTTGTGCAGGACTCCGGACAGAGAGGAGACTATGACGACAATAGAGGCCATACTCTGATGTCCATAAGCTCCTCCACATCACAAACGGGAGCCAGGTTAAAGCAAGTTAGCAGCGAGCTAATGGGGCAATGCCAGCACAGAGAAAAAATGTTTTCTCAGGAGGCGCTGAGGATTCTATGATACAAGATCTGTATATTGCACTGTGTGCCCACCATCCAAAGTCACATCATCTCTGCCACCATTATTAGGACCCCTCACCCCCAGTCCCCTATCTCTATGGCAACCACATGATGCTGTGTCCACGAGTTTCAGTTTTATATGCCACATATGAGTGAAATCATATGGTTCTTAGCTGTTTCTGACCCACTTATTTCACTTAGCAAAGTATTCTCAAGTTTCATCCATGTTGTCACAAATGGCAGTATTTCATCTTTTCTTATGGCTGAGTAGTATTCCATTAATATATATATATATATAATATCTTCTTTCTCCAATCCTCTATTAAAGGACAGTTTGGCTGTTTCCATGACTTGGCCACTGTGAAAAATGTTGCAATGAACACAGGGATGCGTTTATGTTTGCAATACATGTTTACAAGTTTTTCGGGTAGGTAGCCCGGAGTGGGAATGCTGGGTCATATGACAACTCTTTTTAATTTTTTGAAGAATCACCAGACTGTTTTCCCTAGTGGATGTACCAGTTTACATTCCCACCAGAAGTGAATGAGGATTTCTTTTTCTCCACAACCTCTCTGACATTTGTTATTGTTTTTCTTGAAGATAATAGCCATTCTAAGAGGTGTGAGGTCATATCTCATTGTAGCTTTGATTTGCACTTCCATAATTGCTGGTGAGGTTGAACATCTTTTCACATATTTTTTGATCATTTGTATATCTTCTTGGGAGAGGTGTCTATTCAGATCCTCTGCCCATTTTATTAATTGGATTGTTTGGCGCTAAGAGTTCTTTATATATATGGGGTATTAAATCTTTGATGGACTTGTTATTTGCAAATATCATCTCCCATTCAGTAGGTTGCCTGTTTGTTTTGTTATAGGTTTCTTTTGCTGTGCAGAAGCTTTTTAGCTTGGTATAGTCCCAGTCATTTATTTTTGCCTTTACTTCCCTTTCTTTTGGGTTCAAGTTCATAAAATGTTCTCTAGGATCAAGGTCCATAAATTTAGTACCTATTTTTCTTCTATGTAATTTATCATTTCACATCTTATATTTAGATCTTTGATCCATTCTGAATTAATTTTTGTTCATGGAGACAAATGTAACTAGTTTCATTCTTTTGCATGGAGCTTTTCAATTTTCCCAGCACCATTTATTGAAGAGGATTTCTTTTCTAAATTGTGTGTTTCTGGATCCTTTGTCAAAAATTATATGCCCATATACATGTGGTTTTATATCTGGGATCTCAAATCCATTGACCTGTGTATCTGTTTTTTCTGCTAATACCATGCTGTTTTGATTACCTTAGCTCTGTAGTATAATTTAATGTCAGGTACTGTGATACTTTCAGCTTTATTTTTCCCCCGCAGAATTGTTTTAGCTATTTGGGGTCTTTAGTGGTTCATACAAATCTGAAAATTTTTCTTTTGTTCTATTTCTTCAGAATATGTCATTGGGATTATAATGGGGATTGCATTAAATCTGTATATTGCTTTGGGTAATATGGCATCTTAACTAAGTACATTCATAAAATTGACAAACCCCTGCTTAGATTCACTAACATAAAAAGAGAAAAGACCCATATAAACAAAATCAGAAATCAAAGAGGAGATGTTATCACAGACATCACAGATATACAAAGGAACACACTAGAATACTATGAAAGACTATATGCCACCAAATTCAATAACCTATAAGAAACAGATAAGCCGAAACCGGTTTGGCTCAGTGGATAGAGCGTCGGCCTGCGGACTGAAAGGTCCCAGGTTCGATTCCGGTCAAGGGCATGTACCTTGGTTGTGGGCACATCCCCAGTAAGTGGTGTGCAAGAGGCAGCTGGTCGATGTTTCTCTCTCATCGATGTTTCTAACTTTCTATCCCTCTCTCTTCCTCACTGTAATAAATCAATAAAATATATATTTTTTTTAAAAAGAAACAGATAAGTTCCTAGAAATATATAACATTCCTAGACTAAATCATGAAGAACTGGAAAATCTAAATAAACAGACCAGCAGTGAGGAAATTGAAACAACCATCAAAAACCTTGATAAAAGTAAAAGTCCAGGACCAGATGGCTTCACCAATGAATTCTACCAAACATTCAAAGATTTAAAACCTATCCTTCTCAAACTCTTCTAAAAAATTGGATAAGAGGCAATTCTTCCTAACACATTTTATGAGGTCATTAAGTTTAGTTTCTTGTAGGACTGAGGATGAGGGCCAAGACTGGAGCAATTGCTATTGGTACTGATTTACATAAAAAGGAAGCGGAGGATAGATGCTGCTGTAACTACTGGAACAGGTATAACCCTGCTAAGGATACACATCAGCATTGCTTTTCCCCCTTTCTTCTTCTATAATAAAAAAATAGAGTAACATTTTCTATATAATATTTATTCTCTTGTTTGTGCCTTGTGTTCTATGCATCTTTCATTCAACAAAATCTTTGCTCTTGAGAGTTCATTCATTCTGTGTGGTTTTAATGAGCTTCCTGATAATGTCACAGTCAAATCATCATGTACTGCTTTGAACAGTGAGGGGTAAAGGTGGAAAATAATTACTATCTATTTTCCATCTCGAGGTCCATCAGTGTCAATAGGACGAGAGGTAGCAGAAAAAGAGTAATGAGGAAAGGACTTTTCCCAGCAGGATGCTGACTTAATTAATTTATCCCAAGCTAATCCAAAGAGAGTGGAAAATTGATTTAAGAATAAAATAACATGCTTATTTTAATCACTAAGCTTATTTTATCACAAGTTTTGTTTTAACTCTTTAAGCAATCAACATCATTTGTTTTAATGGAGATATTGTATAAACTCAAGCCCAAAAAGGTATGTAACAATTTAATCACATTTAATGAATTCATTCATTCACTTAATCAAATACTAAACATAATGTTAAAACATGCAGTTACAATAAAGTGAGGGAGAAAGACTCATGAATAAATAATAGTGTAGCAAGAACATCAGTTCCCTCCCTTAGCTTTGTCAAGGAGCCCCAGATGTGACTTTCAACCCAATGTATTTTTAATTAGCCATTTTTGTGACTCCTTAATGTAATATTTTCAGTTAAAACCATAGACTGGTAGTCAGATTCAAAGTTCTGAGTAGTTTTCAAATATCCCTGAGTGAGCAGGATAAATATAAATTATGCTATCTTTTTTTGTTAAATTGAACTTATTGGGGTGACATTGGTTAATAAAATGATATAGGTTCCAGGTATACAATTTTACAACACATAATCTGTATATTGTATTATGTGTTTATCACCCCAAGTCAAGTCTCCTTTCATCACCATTTACCCCCCCCCATTTACCCTCTTCTTCCTCTTCCCACCCCCCTTCCCATGAGTCTTTTTCTTCTTTGCTTAGTCCCTTCGCCCTTCTTACCCAGCCCTCAATCCCCTCCCCTCTGATAGCTGCCAGTCTGTTCTATGCAGCTAGGAGTCTGTCTTTGCTTTATTTCATTCATTAGATTACACATATAAGTGAAATCATATGGCATCTGTTTTTATCTAACTGGCTTATTATACTTAGCATAATAGTCTACAGGTCCATCCATGCTGTCACAAAAGGAAATATTTCCTTTTTATGGCCAAGTAGTATCCCATTGTGTAAATGTACCACAGCTCTTTTATCCACTTATCTACTGATGGACCCCTGGGCTGCTTCCAAATCGTGACTATTGTAAATAACACTGCAATAAACATAGGGGTGCATATATTTTTTTAAATTAGTGTTTTGGTTTTTTTTCAGATATATTCCCAGAAGTGGAATTGTTGGGTCATAAGGCAGTTCCATTTTCAATTTTTTGAAGTAACTCCATACTATTTTCCATAGTGGCTGCACCAATCTGCATTCCCACCAACAGTGCACAAGGGATCCCTTTTCTCTATATCTTCACCAACACTTGTTATTTGTTGACTTATTGATGATAGCCATTCTGACAGGTGTGAGGTGATATCTCATTGTGGTTTTAATTTGCATTTCTCTGCTGATTAGTGGTGTTAAGCATTCTTTCATATGTCTATAGGTCATCTGTATGTCCTTTATGGAGGGAAGTATCTATTCTAGTCCTTTGCCAATTTCTTAATTGGATTGTTTGTATTTTTGGTGTAGAGTTTTATAAGTTTCTTATAGTTTTTTTAAATTTATCTTTATTGTTGAAAGTATTAAGGATAACTCCTTTGTGTTTTTTTTTTCCCCATTAACCTCTCTCCACCTCGTACCTATCCCTTCCAGGCCTTCACCACATTGAAGGCCTGAGAGGGATAGGTCTGTGTCCATGGGTTATGCATATATGCATATAAGTTATTTGGTTAACCTCTTCCTGTCACCACCCCCTTCCCCTCTGAGACTCATCAGTTTGTTCCTTGCTTCCATGTTTCTGTATCTTATTTTGTTTTTAATGGTTTATCATTCTGGTACATTAATAGATCAGATTATAGGATTTCTAACCAGACCATGCTTTGAATCTTAACTTTCAGACACTAATTCTTTGACCATTGATTAATCACTTGGTTTTCTTCAACTGTAAAATGATTATAATATTACATACCTATAAGGTTTATAAGGTTGTGTGGTGGCTCAAAAGAAAAGTTGGAATTAAGAATTTCAGCCTGATGACAGATCCATAATTGATATTGCATTAGTAGCTATCATTGATTAACTAGTTAATGATTCCTTTATTTATTAATTATAACATTAATTATTTATTAGTTAGTAGCCCTATTTATATTAGGAATATAGAGAAAAACTCAGACAGAATACTTGGCATTATTGCTCATTTTGATGAAAACATTGCATTTCAATCTTTCTAGCTACTTATTAGTAAAATTTTTAATGAAATTGTTGGCCATTTAAATGTATAATTTAGTGATACAGGATCATAATTTTTCTCCTATAAGCAGCCAGGATGCAGCATCTGGGTACAAGGTTCTCAGTTCTGAGGGCTTCTCTTGGCCACAATGCCGCATGCTCACTGACGATAGTTACAGAAGCCCATGCCAGGCCTTCATTGAAGTCAGGAAACACTACGGCAGTGTTCGTTAGCCTTGTTTTTATTATTGCCCTTCTAAACAGACATTCTAGACACTCTTTTCTCTAATCATTTCCATTCCCATGCATATACAGATACATACTATGCATTTATTCATGTACTATCTGTATATACCTATCTAGATCTAGATCTATTGGTAGATGGTAGGTAGGTAAATTGCTAGGTGAAAAATATCTGTGCTTTATACATAAAAATAAAGGTTTTTAGCTCCCCCAAATTTTCATCCCCCTGGGAGCGATATCACCCTGCTTGGTATGGTCAGTCTCTCTCTAAGACAGATCAGCTTACTGACCTGTGGCTGGAGAGAGAACTAGACCATTGGTGAGTACAGATATCTCTTTGTAAGAAATCTCTTAAGAGTTTAGGGACAAGTTGAGCACTCCCAGTCTTCACAGGAAGGAGATATATAAACAACAAGCACTTTACATGGCCCATCTATTGTGCCTGAGAAGGATGGTGCCTTATAAATAGACAATTTACCCAAACTGTTTAAGGATAGATGTAAGATTTTGGAGTAGGGTATTGACACTATCAGAATCATACAAGGAGGACATTGATCTATGGCAGCATCTGTGTGGATCTAGGTTGGGTAAACCTGGATAGTGAAAAATGCTGAAGGGGCTTTTGTAACAAAGCATGTGTGAGAGAACAATCATCTAACAATAGCCATGGCAGTGAAATGGAGGAAAAAAGGGAATGATCAAAATTACACATAATAAGCTGGACAAGGGCCAAAAGATGATCCAGAGGTTGGAACCTGGATATGGACACTGAGAAAAGTGTGTGTCATTTGCATACCAAAGTAATGTCAGAAAGAATATCTGGTTTAAGATATTTAAAAAGAACATAATAAATTTTAGCTATTGTCTGTTGATAGATATATTTATTTGAGCTTAGCCACTAATATATTTAAATAGGTTTATATGTGTTTGTCTCTCATGCAGGCCATATTTTTCACTTATGCATATTAAAAGAGATATATTTAAATTGTGTCTTAACTGATGGCGCTTACTAGTAAAAGATTAGCAATAGCATTAGCTATTTGTCTAAAATAATTTATCTTATAGAAACATTATTCTATTGCCATTTGAAATGTGATGTTTTAGCATATATTTTCATAATAAAGGAGATCTTCAAGATGGTAGAGTTGTAGTTGAAGAAACCTCCTAACAACTAATGCTAATTAGACTCGTGATTATCTTTATGATATTAGAGCTCTTATTAAGCATGATTTTTCTAAAAAAATTATTTGTTAATCTATAGTGAGAATGTCTCTGGGCAGAAGCTGTCAGGACTCTTATGAGTCTGTTTCTGAACACAGAATGTTTTCTTCGACATACTGATAATCATCTCAGGTATCCCAGTGAGGCGAAGAAAACTCCATCACCACTCTGTGTTCAATGAAAATGATGTCCTATGAGAATCAGCTATAGTGGTTAGGAAGAAAAATTCCAAAACAAAAGATAAGCCTCATGGACCTAGTAGACACATAAAAAGTCCAAATGTAGAGATGGATCTTCATCCCCAGGCAGTTTTGCGATGTACGCTCAACCTGTTCTGATATCATTAAGAAGCCAGAATAAACAGGTAAGATACAAAGCTGCTGTAGGTTCTCTTACACTGGGTTTCTTGGCTACACTCATAATTTTGCTTCATTGTGGATCTATCCAATTGTATTTATTCAAGTGAAGATTTGGATTCAATTCAGTGGAGGTATTAGTACAGAGAGGTAAGCTCCTCAGGGGAAGTTGTAGCAATTCAAAGACAGCTACAGCTAGAGCCAGAGCTGAAAAAAACATGACATATAGATTAAAATAGAAAGGTAACATACACATCTAAGTTTAGCAAACACATCTGCTGGAAATTTATTCATTAGTTATACAGACTCAAAATCCATTATGATGTCACAAATCCACATGAGTGCCTTGGGTTCCCAATTGCTAGACTAACTGAAGGATGTTGGCATGAGTTTTGATTGGATTTTCAAGGTGGCTTTTTGTGTTACACATATCAGCAGGCACAGACCAGATGCTGTAGGGTTTGCTCATAGAATGTAATTCCAATGTGTTCATTCTGGCAGGAGTATTTGCACATCAGATGCAAAGAACTTAATCACAACTCAAGGGAACAAAATAACTATAGCTTCTCCACCTTCTTAGCCCTCAACTTTCTCTGAAAACCCAGACTTGTCCAACATACTATCTTTGTGAAGGGATTTTTATGTGCATGATAATCAGATGTACAAATGTGTCTCAGAACGAGCTAAGGAAGAAAAATATCCTATGATAACAAATCCTTAGGTGAGATCATCATAATTTTGTCAGACGAAATTTATATTATTTTTATTTCTATCCAGATAGAAGCCTCATGTAAAATTTACAAATAGTTTAACTCCATATCCATATGTTTCAAATCAAAGAAAAAAGCAAGCACTATTTTTTTCTCAGTGAATGTCCACATTTAAATATTAACAATGGAATGTGCCATAGACATTCAGTGACAGCAATAGCTATTGCTACTAGAAAGAGTATCATGACAGAGTTGTATATTATAAAACTAGAGGCACGGTGCATGAATTTCGTGCATGGAGGGGGGTTGTTCCTCAGCCCAGCCTGTACCCTCTCCAATATGGGACCCCTTGAGGGATGTCTGACTGCCCGTTTAGGCCCGATCCTGGTGGGCAGTCGGATCCCTAAACGGGCAGTCGGACATCCCTCTCACAATCCAGGACTGCTGGCTCCCAACTACTTGCCTGCCTGCCTTCCTGATTGCCCCTAACCACTCTGCTGCCAGCCTGTTTGCCCCCAACTTCCCTCCTCTGCCAGCCTGGTCACCCCTAACTGCCCTCTCCTGCAGGGTTGATTGCCTCCAACTGTCCTCCCTTGCAAGCCTGGTCCCTCTCAACTGCCCTCCCTTGCAGGCCGGGTCCCCCCCAACTGCCCTCTCCTGCTGGCCATCTTGTGTCCACCTGGGGGCAGGATCTTTGACCACATGGGGGCAGCTATATTGTGTGTTGCAGTGATGATCAATCTGCATATTACTCCTTTATTAGATAGGATAGAGGCCTGGTACAGGGGTGGGGGCCAGCTGGTTTGCCCTGAAGGGTGTCCCGGATCAGGTGGGGGTTCCCTTAGGGTGTGGGGTGGCTGAGCGAGGGGCCTGTGGTGGTTTGCAGGCCGGCCACACCCCCTGGCAACCCAAGCAGAGGCCCTGGTATCTGGAATTTATTTTCCTTCTACAATTGAAACTTTGTAGCCTGGAGCGGAGCCAAGCCTGGGGCTACCTCCACAGCGGCAGCCATTTCTGTTGAGTTTATGATTGAAACTTTGTTGCCTTAAGCAGGTGGGCCTGGCCAGGGTGTGCAGAAAGCTTTGCTTCCCCTGTTGCCGGCGGCAACCCTGGCCTGCTCTCTCAAGCTCCATTCTGCCACCATTTGTTTGAATTTGTTTAACTTCTATAATTGAAACTTTGTAGCTTGAGTGGAGGCTTAGGCCTGGCAAGGGCAGGCGGAAAGCTTGGCTTCCTCTCTTACCTAGGAAACCTTGCTCTCTGTGGCTGTAGCCATCTTGGTTTGGGTTAATTTGCATACTCGCTCTGATTGGATAGTGGGCGTGGCTTGTGGGTGTGTCGGAGGTATGGTCAATTTGCATATTTGTCTATTATTAGATAGGATACTTCATATTCTGTTCTGGAATTATTACTGTAATTTTTCCAGTACAGTTTAAATTAAATAGTTAAATTTTATTTCAGTTTAACTCAATTTTATTTGGGGTGAAGGTACATATTTTATTCTTAAGTCTTAAATTCCCAACAGAGTTTTGCACATAGCAATGGATGAGTCAAACAAGAAACTTACATTTAAAGCTTGTCTGGGGCAACTGCAAGATGAGTCGATTTCTACTTGCACCCACCATAATCTTAAAAGTTTTTATAAAGACTTAACTGGATTCAGTCACATAATTGTGTCTAGATGGCCTCAACAACACCTTGTTCTCTCAAGGCTGCTTGACAATGGTTCCCACTGGGGGAGTGGTGGGCAGAGTGTACATTCCAAGGACAGGGAAGGGGGTGAGGAATCTCTGATTGTCTAGGTCCAACTCAAGGATCAACTGTCGGTCATGTTCTCTGGATGACCTCCTCTAAAAGCCTTGAGGGAGTGCATAGCCTTAGAGTGGAATGCATCCACTCATACCCTAGAGGCTCTTAGACACCAATATGAGATTCAGGTCCTACCTCCTCCAGTCATTGAAAGCAGATATTGGTAAACTTGGGCCCATGGTCCAGTTCCTGTCCAAGGTCTGTTATTGTGCAGCTTATGAGCTAAGAAGATTTTTACATCATTAAAGGTTTATCAAAGAGAAAAAAATACATATGCAACAGAAATCTATATGGTCCACAAAGCTGATAATATTTACTCTCTTACCCTTTACAAAAAAAGTTTTCAGGCTCCTGACTTAGAGGAATACGTTTCCTGCTTTATCACCTGTTTTGATCTCACCCTCTCCCCATAGAGTGTGAGCTAATTATCTTTTCACCTTATTGTCATTCTAAAGCTAAAAGCAACAATAATAACATTTGTCATAAAAAGGAAAGAATGAGTATTGATTGAAATACTTCTTTTAAAAAGGAATGTATATTCATATTGTTAGAGGAACACTAAAAACATAATTGGAATTACTCAATTGGGTCATTTTATTTAAATTCATTGTGGTCAGCACATATTAGATCTTACTCTTTCATTCAATGTGATCATCTTTCCTTTTTAATTTGGATGTTTAAACCATGTACATTTAATGTGATTCTTGATGTAGTTAAGTTTACAGCTGTCATCTTGCTATTTGTTTTCTATTTTTCCCCATCTATTTTTTCCTCCTGCTTTCTTTGTTTTCTTATTTAATGGCCATATAGTAAATTTCACAGACACCTTTCAGGTGATATTTTACCCCTTTATCTATATAATAAAAGCCTAATATTCTAAGTGCCCAACCATTCATTCAACTGTTCAACCAGTTGCTATGATGCTCACTGACCACCAGGGGACAGATGCTCTGACTGGTAGGTTAGCTTGCTGCTGGGGTCCAGCCAATCAGAACTGGGCAAGATGGGCTGCACATGCCCTGGAGCCCTCCACAGCCCCTCCCTGGCCCCAATTGTGCACCCGTGGGGTCCCTTGGCCTGGCCTGCACCCTCTCGCAATCTGGGACCCCTTCTTTATCATGAGTGGGAATCTGGGGACTAATTGTCTTTAATGCTTTGTGTGTTTCACATGTTGACAAATCACAAGAAAATGCTTTCCTGGCCTAGTTAAACTTTAAAAACATTGATTTCTGTATAAATAAAAGGTGAGAATTTTTATTTAAATTACTCCTCATGTTTTTATGTACTGGCTTAAAATATGAGATCAAAGGAAGGAAGCCAGAAGTAGATATTTCATAAACTTCAACAGGACAGGAAATTAAATGTTTTGCCCATTTGAGTCCATATTTTGAGAAAGCCCTCTGCTTAGAGAGTCCTTCCCAATTCCATCTGTCTCAGATGACTTCTTCCTTCATGGTAATGTGCTCAGGCTGTAGGGTGTTTCCTGAATTCATTAGGTTCCTGCTCTTCACTGCACAGATTAATGTCCCCTCCTCCAGAACGCTCTATCTGATCT
The DNA here is from genome assembly GCF_027574615.1 of Eptesicus fuscus. NCBI lineage: Eukaryota > Metazoa > Chordata > Mammalia > Chiroptera > Vespertilionidae > Eptesicus > Eptesicus fuscus. The sequence goes on from NC_072476.1 coordinate 101,756,201, forward strand.
GTGCAGGAAATGGTGTATATGCTGCCTCTACTCTATGTTAATTCATTTTAGTTTTTATTCATAAACTGCTTGAACTATTCAACAATTGTGTAGTAAGTGTAGGTCTTACATCTCAGCTCCAAATAGCTGAGTCTCCTACTTTGGTGAGGAGGTTCTGCAAGGGGAGGGTCTGGCAAAGGTGTGTGTTTCACCTGAGTTTTGTAGGGGGAAATCCAAAGCAGAGATGCATAGAAAATCAAGCTCAATAAGGTACAGAAAAAAATATGAAGGGCCAAGGGGAGCAATCTGAGCTAGATGCAAAACTAGGAAATTGGGGTGTGTGTGGGGGGGTGTTACTGAGAATCTAAGATTCTTGCTAATGATTTGAATCAGATGGTTGAGATCAAGACCTCTGTGGGCCTCACTTGGTATATAATGAGAGAGAGAGAGAGAGAGAGAGAGAGAGAGAGAGAGAGAGAGAGAGAGAGAATATGAATGAGAGAATGAATTACTATAGTTTCTTATGGCTGGCATAATAAATGATCAAAAACTTGGTGACTTGAACCCAGGTAGGTAAACTCTACAGTTTACACATTTAACCACTGTGCTTTAGAAAATACTAGATACCCTGAGCCTCCATTTTTTTCAAACACTAGCAATATTAGGTTTGTTGTGAGATAACACATGGGAAGATGCTGGTGTGTGGAAAGCTGCTACACTTTTAATTACTGATATTAATAACCGAGTCAAGAGTCTCAGGTCGAGACTGAGAACGTCTTGAAAAATTCAAAAAATACCTGACTTTCACTGATGTCACCCAAGTGTGGTACACAGGAGAGCTGGCTGTGCTGAAATGGACAGACCTAGGGGTCATTGGAATGGAAGCTTCTACAAGGAAGTGAGGATGGTTTTCACTCTCCTGCCTCTGGCACCCAGTAGGATGGCTGCCACATGGTATGCAATCATTAAGTGCATGGAGAGAATAAATGAATGAATGACAATATCTTTTTTGAAAGCAGGAACTATTAATCATTTCTTCTCTAACTCCATCTTCCTCACTACTTCCTGCCTCTCCAAGGTCATGTAAAACTCTAGTCATATAAAATAATTCTTTCATGACAATCCTTGACTTCTATATCACACATTCTTTAGTCACCCATTTATCCTGCACTTCTCTATTATATTCTTCTTTTGTTGCCTATCTTTCTCATAGATCTGCCCCTTCAAGGTCAAGATCAGCAGTGGTCATAAATAGGAACTTATTTATGCAGATCCCTGCATCTTTAGAGGGAGAAAGCATGAAGCCTCATAACCTCCAATCTTCTGATGGAAACTCTCTCATTAGATTGAGAAACCTGGGGCAGAAATGGTGAGTGCAAACCTTGCTGGTGAGGCATGTGGATGTGTTGAAAAGAATATGAGCACTGGGGATGTCTAAATGTGATTTGGTAACCAATTCATGGAGTGCCAATCTGTGCCATGGGCAGTCTAGACTGGGAAAACAAGACAGGTAATGACAGTTAAATAATAAATAAGGATAGGTAGATAGATATAAGTATATGATAGATGGATAGATAGATAGATAGATAGATAGATAGATAGATGTTAAATAGGTATTTTTATGTAATTCTCTTTCTGCACTTAATATCTGTGGAATCTTGCATAAACTATAACAATGATCTAAGCCTCAGTTTCTGGATAAAACTTATTTAAATGCTTATCTCATAGGTTTCTGTACAAAATAAATAAGTAATCACAAATATATTTTCTATATTTATTTATATGTAAAATATGTGAACATGCATATACACAAATATCTATATTTAGATAGACAGATAGATAGATGAAGAGAGAGAGAAACAGAGTGGGGGAGAAGTGGGCTTGGTACATAATAGATAATAAGCTTTCCTTTCCTTTATTCCAAGCTGCAGGACTATAATGCAGTGATAACTACTGTTTATTTTATCATCTGAGTCCCAGCTTTCTTTCTAGACCCTTCTCAACCTACAGCATCAATTTTGGACCAGGATGTGGCCACCTGCCTTCCTTAATGGCCCTAAATGACATCTGAGATTTCCAATAACCTTCACTGCTTCTGGTCTGCCACCCCTGCAGGAAAGCACCAGGTACAGCTGGGCTGAGCCAGGGACCATGCTGGGAGCTGTCTTCAGATGGTAATTATCCTCACGCAGCCATGGCCCCATTAAAGACAAAACTTTAGAGATGAAAAGTCCAGGATCCCATCACCAGTCCCTACTTCAAACATAACCCCTGTGACTTGAAGGCCTTTCATGTGGCTCCCGCAGCTTCATGAGGCATCAGCATCCCCTACCTGAAGGCAGAACGAAGGATGGCACTAAGATGGCAGACACATCTCAGTTAATTGAGTTCATTTGCTAATTTGCAAAGAAACCCAATTAATAAAAGAAGTTGTGCATGTCTTAAATTTTTTTGCAGATCAATTTTGAAATGATAACTCACTGATCTGCTCTGACTGAAATGAGGAAAGCACTCCATGCTGAACCATCATATGGGAAGGTGATGAACATATGTTTCTAATTTGAGCTAAGAGAAAAGCAAAAATACACAATTTAGCAACTCTTAGTTCTTGACAACCACTCCCAGGTTATTTCAGCTAAAAACAAATGAGCATATGGTTCAGGGAATAAAGAGATTAGCGGGCTTGGTGTGGAAATGATGCTTCTGGGCTCAGAGTCTCACGACCACAGTGAGCTCATTCCTTCTGAGATTGGGGTCAAGTCTGGAACATCTTATGCAGATCTTCCCATCAGTAAACATGGAGGCTACCTGTCCACACAGGTGAGTATTGTGGGGATGAAGCAGCTGCCCTGGGTATCTTAAATCACACCGCAGGTGGGGGGAGTTCACAGGAGAGTATTGGGTTTCTTCAGAGCCTGCTGGTTCTGGATATGATCAGGGGTCTGATTTGCTGCAGGTAAGTGTGAAGGGAGAGGGGTGCCATCTACTCTGGAAGGAAGTGTGGGCTCAAAACAGAAAAGGAGTTTGGCCACCACAATGTGATGCTGGCTTTGAGGGGAACAAAAGACGCCACCCCAGAAAGTTTCACTTCGGCATGTGGGTTATTTTGAGCTGAAGACTATCTGAGCCTAGCAGACTCAGGAAGTGCTTCTTATCTCTCCCTTAACTGCCTAAAAGAATTTAGATAGGGGGCCAGTGCCAGGAAGAGAGCTATTACCAAAAATAACTTTTTATGTCTGAAAGACTTGTCTGCACGTGGGGGCAAACAAGTTTCCCAAACATCTGCCCTCTCCACTTCCTATGAAGTGACTTTCTGCCTTTATGATCCCAAACCCCTATCCTCTTCTCCTTAGTTCAGGATGGTATATAAACCTCAATGACATGATTGCTGGAGAATCTCATTTGAATGGAGCTCAAATTTTGTTTGTATGTACAAAATTGGTTTTTCTCCTGTTCAACTGTCTTATGTCAATGTCATTATTAGACCAGCAAGAGAACCTAGAAGGGAAATATTTTCTAACCCTACATCATTTTCAGTCATAATTGTTTTCTATGGTTAGACTATGAGCAACTTATTTCATTTCTTGGCATATCTGTTTCTGTTTAAATTCCTAAACCTGTGTACACAGTATGCTGGCCCTACGTGCAAACAGAAGTGGACAGGACTGCATTGAAAGCAGCTGGTTAGAATGGGAAGGCTAACCTCATAATAACTATCCACCATCTTACAAAGTTTGGAATAAACTTTTGAGCGGGGGAATTACTTTATAGAAACATTGCAACCTAAAAGATTTGGTTTTCCATTAAGCTTGCAGTCTTTAAAGTGAATACTTGTAGATTAGCAGACTTCGCAGGCAAGTTTCATTCCTGCCGCTGCTGCTGCCCAGTCCACCTGCTGACTGGGAGTTGGATCTGGGTGTGCAGATGTGTGAGTGCCTGACTCCCTGGGGGAGCCTGGGTGTGTACTGGCTCAGATGCTGGGCATCTCTCTTATGGTTGGGACAGGGGTTGAGACCTCATTGTTAAGCAAAAACAACAACAAAAACAACAACAACAACAAAAAAAACCTCTCTATTTCTTCACTGTGATAAGTTTTCTTTAGCTATTTCTTTCCATCCCCCACAAGGCAGTTAGTAAGAATACACCTCCCCATGCCCTCAGATTAAAAAGAAAGAAACAAAAAACACCCACATTAGTTCTTTGTAGCTGAATTGAATTCCAGTTAGCACAGCAGTTTTACGTCATCAAAATGAACTTATTGGCTGAAAGTTGCCATCGAAATTCCAAGTTTCATTACTCAACAATCAAATAATTCGTAGTGTGCAATCTGCAGATTTGTTATTGCTTCTTGTCATAGCTGTCTCCTGAGGCTGTAAACATTTCTAGTACTTTTTAAATCTCAGGAGCAAGTTGTTCTCACAGAGATTCTATTGACTTCATTTTTAATTAGTTTAAAGCAAAGCTGTGGTTAAAAAAGTAAATTATAGTTAATAGCAACATGAAAACTAATATCTAGAATAATCCACGGATGTATAATGTTGATCTAATGTAGCATTTGAGAGCTACAGGCCTTGTTTTTCCTGCCTTGCTTGGGAAAAACAAATTATATTATAAATGCACAATGGGCTTTGCCTTAAAACTGAGAATAAATTGGGTGTGAAATTTGGTCTACATGGCATTCCATAAGCACATTCTCTGACATAAAGCAAAAGTCGACCTTTTGGTGTTTAACAATCTGGTATTATATTACCTTTAATTCCACTTACCAGTGGAATTGGCAGTAATATCATTTCTGCAATGGGCTGTCAGGTGGGAACCTGAAGATATTCATTCTAGGAAATTCCATGTGGGCTTTGAGAATCTCATGTCTATTCTGAGTCCTCCTATCTATTGTGCCGCATCTGCTGTAAGTTTCCATGAGCTCCCATACATGGTCCAGCTGAATTACTGATCACAATTTGCTGAGAAAAGGCTCCATAGCTCATATTGGCTAAAATAAACCTAACACATCAGCCTGGCCCTGCAGTACACTCTATCTTGTGGCCATCTTGTGGTGGCCATCTTGTGATGACATGGGGGCAGCCATCTTGTGATGATGTGAGGACAAGACGCCAGCTAGGTTTTTATTAGTAGAAATTCCTACTGTACAGTGTTGTCCTAGATAGCCTAGGTAATATTTTTCAGGATTTTCTGTGCTTTCTGGTTGTCCCATCTCTCTTCCCTGCCAGAGTTGATAGACCATTTTTGAGAGATGGAGGCCAGGCTCTACAATGCCTCTCGGGATTCCCTGTACTCTCAGCGACAGCTGAGGCCTGTCCCTACTTTCCAAGGACCTATTGTCATCATGGCAGAATCCACTGTTTAGGGGGACTCTAGTCTATCAGCCTGAGAATCTGAAAAACTCCCATCAAAAAAATAGGAGATAAAATAACATCAAAAGCCAAATAAAATATCCAAACATTCTCAGCTATTTAGTTATTTCAGGTAACAATTTATAGGTTTCAATGTCGTTTCTCACAATTACATGTCAAAATAAATGTTCAAGATTTGCTAAAAATGCATTCTCATTCCAGAGGTGTTTCCTTACAGTTTAAGGTAGGGATATATTTCCCTTTTGAAACCTGTATTCAGCACGGATGCAATTTATATTTGGTCATTTATAGCTCCTGGTCATAATTTATAGAGGAGTGAGAAAAAGAAATGGTAGGAAAATCTAAACTATTCGCTTGGGACAGAAAACCAGAACAAAACAAAACAGTGCAGCCACAGGCTAACACACCATCTGTCTTCCCATAATGTTAGGTCTTTGGACAATTTTTGCTAAATTTGCAAACTCAGTAAATGATGAGTCTCGCTTATTAACGTACTTTCCCCTTTCCCCACAAGGAAATTAAATCTTAAGGATTTCAATGAGAAGCACATTTTGAATAAAAAAAGAAACCACTTTATCTTCCTCAGAAAAGCTGTCATGCTTTTCTCTGCCGGAGCAAAGACTCTTATTTTCAGAGCAGATTTGAGTTTGGAGGTCATTAACTTTAACTTCTTTTTAAAATTCTGGGAGGCTTTTTATTTTTATTTACTCTTCAGCAATGTGTTCTTTTCAGGATCAAGTTGAGAGAAGACAATTTAAAACATTTAACTTGTCTCCGAAATCATAGTATTCCAAAAGACATAGAGTTTTCAGTTTGGTTTTTTTTTAATCATACATATATTTGCGACTCTAAGAGAAGAGCAGAACTTAATTAGCAGCAATTTGTTAAGTATCTATGGAGGCTGGGGTATACTATGGCTTCCTGTAGGAGGAGACATAGCCCTTTCATTATAGCAGGAGGGTGTGTTCTCCCACATAAAAATTTCCAAATTTTTTTTCACTTGAGTTAGCTGAGAACTCCTAGAGGACATAAGGTGGTCAAGCCTGACATTCAGAGAAGTGTTTCAGGACCCATCTTGAAAATTCCTATGTCCCTAACACAATGACTATCTCATCACCTTTTGGAGTACTCTTTCCCTTTTCCATTTACCTGTTCAGCTTATAAAATGTGCATGCTAATAGCACGGGAGATTTAAATAGCGACATAGATACAGAAGAAAAGGAACATCAGTGTTTACCTAAGTCAGCCAGGGGAATCTGGGAAGCTGAAGTTGGAAACAGGGCTGACTGTTCTAAAGAAGTGCCCTCTGCTAGTGTCATCCCTGTGCTCAGGGGCAGGCGCTTACTCCACCTACCACCTTTGTTAAAAGTGTTCCCAGCTGTGTTGTCTTTTCTTAATTCAATCCCTGGCCCCAGGTCCACAATGACTGTCATCCTATCATACCTTCCATCTCATTCCTCCCTGTCTCCAGCACCTGGTAAGCAGATAAACAGTGCCTAGTTCAGCTTGGTGTTTCCCCCCATTATTCGGGTCTGTTCCAGAAGTCCTTACTCTGCCCCTCAATCAAATTCCAAACTCTTTCTGCCTTTATTTTCTGCTGTCAAGCCCCTTACATAGACAGCTAGTTTAGAGGGCAAGGGATACTGGAGTAATGAGGAAGAATAAAGCAGAACAAAGCAAAATGTCCCACCCAGTGGCAAGCTCTTGGACATTTCCTTGAAGTTGGTAAGCCCATGTCATTTCTGCCAACATCCCATTGGGAGGACCCAAGTGCATGACAATACCTACCTGTAGGGGGGATGGGAAATGGCATGTAGCTCTGTGCTCAAGGAGGCAGAGTGGGTTTTAGCAGAATATTAGGCAGCATTGTGGGTATTTTAGCTTCGGAAATTACTCTTCGAAGATTAGTCCTCCAATTAGAGTAGTTGGTCTTCATTATCACTCTACCCTCTCCGAGCCTTCTAATCTCAGGTACCAGTTTTTCTAATCTGGGTCTTCAAGGGACTTTTGCTTTTGATTCCCCAAGTGATATTTTGGTTCTACAGGAACAAAATAAGTGCTAAAAGCTTGTAGGGGCACTAGTGGGTTGCATGTTAGGTGGCACTCTTCGTATTTCCATTAAATTCTAGGTATCAAAACTTTACTTATGGAGCCTGGAAAGTACATCATAGCTGGTAACAATTCAAGTTCAGCTCTCCTGCTCTATTTACTAGTCTTGCACTATAATCTCCAGATGCTAAGAGCTTCAAATGAAAAAGTTTCATCACAATACTCTCTGTAAAAACATTGATTAATAGATTCCAAGGCTTCTGTAGAAACTCCATGAAACCATCAAATAAGTGTAAATTTTAGTTTAAAGATGATTTTCAGGGGGAAAAAATCTAAAAAGCATTAAGCTACTATTAATAACCACTTTTGAGTCTTTTTGCTAAGAGAATATACTGTACCTCACATTAAATCAGACAATACTCTGTGTAAAATCCTTATAACATGAATGTTCTGAGACTGATACAGTCTACCCATGATTATATTCAATGCCGTTTTGTATCTTAACCTAGAAAAATATTGCTCTCTTTCTTATTACAATGGAGTTTCAACTGAAGTCAGAAGTCATCTTAATTTAAGTTTAGGAGAGTTGGTATCGATGCCTTTGCCATGCCCATCAGGTCTCCACACTTCATCTTGTTTAGCCAGGATTTTAAACCAAGTGGAGGTAACAAAAACTTGGAGACAAAGCGATACGTTTTGTAGCACTTTCTCCTTGCTTAATGATATTTAAAAATGACAAATTAAAAATGTTTCTTTATGAGATGTGAGACAACACCTACTGATGAGGTCAAAAGTATAGGAAAAGTGGTTTTGCTAGATAATGAATCCAGCACTGATGTGCGTGGGTGTATGTTGGTGTTTGGGCAAGGGAGGATTTTAGAAGGCAGCAAAAGTCATTTGTAACACTTAAAACTGCTTTACCTTGGAAATTAAAAGCTCCAGAGCATGGTAATTCCACTGAAACTTTATAACCAGAACCTTCTGAGGTCAGTGTTATCATAGCAAAACCTTTCTTCTTATGATTAGAGAAAAAGAGTAGAAATGAGTTTACTGAAGAGTCAAACAAATATTTTTCATTGCAAATGAAGCGTTTGGTATTTGTGAGCATTATAAACAGTGGAGATTGTAACATGGTGTGTTATCTTCTTAATAAATACTTCAAAGAACCATAGTTTCTAGGGAAGGATAATTTAGAAAGCTTTATGGGCTGTTTTATGAAAACAGTGCTGGCAAAACATTTGAAAATAGTTATTTTAAATACTAAGCAGTTATTGTTTTTGTTGAAATGTTACAATCAATTTTTACATTAGAATACAAGACTCATTACCCAACTCATTAACTGTCACAGGTTCTAAAGCAGGATTCTATACAAACAAATGCTGCTATAATATAAGTGTGATTTTTCAAGTCATGTTCTTCCTTTCGAAGATTTTTCAATAATTCTTTCTCTTTCAAAAGATTGCATTTATTATTTTCAACACAGCTGTTGGACAAAATCAACCCAGCGCATTTGAGGTCTTCTGTATGGTTCGTCTTCCATCAATGTCTGTGTGGTGATCTAGCTGATGGCCCATTATTGGGAAAACATCCAGCCTGTTGGCATTTGGCATCTTTATCCTCTACGCCTTGCTCTTCAGGAGTGTGGGTTCACTGATTCCCCCAGATGTAACATTTATAGGGCTAGCCCTCGTTGCTTTGGCTCAGTGTATAGAGTGTCAGCCTCTGGACTGAAGGGTCCCAGGTTCCGGTCAAGGGCACATGCCCAGGTTGCAGGCTCAGTCCCTACTAGGGGGTGTGCAGGAGGCAGCTGATCAGTGATTCTCATCATTGATGTTTTTATCTCTCTCTCCTTCTTCCTTTCTCTCTGAAATCAATAAAAATATTTTTTTAAAAAACAATAAGTTAATAAAATTTATTGGGCTAGTGTTAGACCCTCACCAAGGGTTCCCAGAAGTGCCAACGACCTGATCTGGATAAGTCAGGAGGTGAGGGCGTGCACAGTAGCGAGGGAGTATAAAAGTCACTTTGGAGGGAGTATAAGAGGAAGTGGCCCTGAGTGAAAGGAGATGATATCAGCTTGGGGTGACTTGAGTCAATGTTTCAGGGGTAGCGCGGTAATTGGTCACAATGTTTGAGTGAAGAGGTTCTGGGAAGGGGTGGGGATGACAACACTAAACTAAAGAGAGTGAAGTGTCAAGATCCCAAAGTGGCCTACCCACTAGTCACAGAGAAGTCGTGGTCACCAAGCATACAGGGGAGTGGTATGAAGTGAGCAAATGACAGGAGCATGCAGGTGAAGGGGACAATGACTGGTAAAGGTGAAGGTGATCCTCTCTGGGGAGAAATAAATAAGCCACTTTGGGGCCTTTGTGTGTTTTTGTTTGTTTGTTTTTGTCTTATTTTTTTTTGTCTGGCCCTTTGTTTGTAGTTGACATGTCAAAAAAGAACTTCTCTAGGTGGAAATGTAAAGGAACCCATCTTATAGAAACAGAGGGTAGAAAAGTGGTTGCCAGGGGCTGGGGTATGTGGTAAACAGGGATAAGTTGGTCAATGAGTATATATTTTCATCTATGAGATGAATAAGGTCTTAGTATCTAAAGTAAAGCATGGTGACTATCCTATATAATAAAAGCCTAATATGCAAATTGACCTAAAGGCAGAACGACTGGAAGAACAACGTGTCGCTATGACATGCACTGACCACCAGGGGGTAGACGCTCAATGCAGGAGCTGCCCCCAACCTTCAGGCCCCAGGCCCACCAAGGTGTTTGCCAGCACGGGCCCCCCCTGATCACCCCACTGGTCACCCCACAGATTGGCCCTGATTGCCATCGAGGCCTAGGGACCCTATCCATTCATGAATTTCATGCACTGGGCCTCCTGTATTATATAGTTGAAATTTTCTAAGAGAGTAGAACTTAAATATTCTCACTGAAATAAAGATAAATATGTGAGGTAACAGATGTGTTAATTAACTAGATGGTGGGAATCCTTTCCCAACATATACATATACCAAATCGCCATGATTTACACTTTAAATATCTTACAATTTTGTCATGTATGCTTTACTAAGACTGGGAAATAACTACTCTGAGCTGTGAAAAGAATGTGCCAGAAAAAAATGAGGGAACAAAAAAAAGCAGGAAAATGAATGACAATCTTGAATACTAACTAGGTGACTTGGTCAGTTGACCGTCTGTGGGAAGATGGTTCATAGTTTTTCTATTTCACATCATTCACATCCTCTTCTCTTTCAGAAGAAGCTGTCTGTCTTCAGTTCTTGGCTTTTCTTTATCTTTCCTGTTGGTTTCCTGATTATCTCATGCTCAGGGATGCTGATAAGACAGCCTCTTAATTCTCCCAAGATGACATTTAAAATGACCTCATGATGAAACCCCCAGGACTGCTCTCCAAATCTCAACCATGAATAATGGCTCTGGATTTTAGCAATTAAGATGAAGGTGATGATGGGGGAATTTTGTTAGTTCTGGGCTCTTGAAATATGAAAAACTAATCTTTGACCTTCTTTCTACAAGTCTCCTGTTCTTTACTCAAGCTATAGGTGTTTGTTAGTTTGGAATAGAAAATTTGGGAAAGTTCTATAATCTCTGCTTCTCAGCTAAATAGAGTTGATGGTTTTATTGGACCAATATTATAATTATGATTTATGGAATCGAGCTTAGCCCAAACTGTTGACTTTCTGTAAAGCCTATAACCATGTTTCATTAACCTGAGTTTTAATAATACTTGTACAGGCTAAACATATTGACTAATTGAAAGATAAATCAAATTAACAACCTTATCTTTTCCATATGGAATTCTAGCTATAAAAAAAGACATTACATTTATTCTAATAAGGAGAGAGTGGAAAACATATGAGCACTGTTAGATGGCTATTTAAATTATTGAATTTTAGATATATTTTCTCATACATTGATTCTAGTTTTTCCTGCTGGCTTTATGTCTTTGAGCAATTACTTAGGACTTAATATCAGCAGTTGTATGCATAGTGAATTGCAGCATCATAATATGTTATTGGATAAATGTAATGTTTTTCCAGATGTAGGTATTTTTCAAAATTCAGCAAATATACATTTATGATTTAAGCATTTCATTGCATACAAATTTTATATAAAACTCTAAACAAAAAATGAAGTCTAGTTAATGAGATGTATTTAGGGAGATGTGTACTGATGTCTGCAATTTACTTTGAATGCATAAAAATGTTCTCATGGGAGACCAGAAGGTTGGATGCCTGTACTGTGCTCAGTACCCTGGTTTCCCCTGACATCCAGTGCCTTTCCAATCCTGCCCACCTGTACTGACCAATTCTGACCACTTCTCCCCTCCCCCTCCCCTACTCTTCCTCCAGATGCCAACATCTCTCATTGGATGACCCTTAACTGGTCTCCCTGCTCCTGCCATTGACCTTCTAGATCCTCTTCCTACAGAGCTGCCAGGGCAAGCTTTAAGCAACATAAATCAGATCGCATCTGCAAAATTGCCAGCAACATCTCCCTTATGTCAACTGATGACTTGCAATTGTCACATGCAATTTTTCTAAAAAATCATCTGGGAGAGATGTTGGCTTTTTATAGCTAAAGATGACCCAAGAACACACCTTTTGGATGTGGGTTTTGCTTTTATGCTCTTAATATGGAAACTGAAATAAAGGAACTGCTTTTCCAAACATTATAAATTCATGGCAATATGTGTCATAATTAATGTATAGATTTATACCCCTTTGGGGTTCTAGTTCTTTGTTAGCTTTGTGCATGATAAATCTCTTCTCTAGACTATACTGGCTATTCTACACTCTTAAGAGTATATTTTAATGATGCATTTTCTTAATTTGAATATTATCCATCTTTATATTTTTTTATGGTCACTGATTTGTCATGACCTGTTCAAAGAACCTTTGGCTGCCTTAACATCATGAGGATATTCTCCACTGTTATCTTCTACATGATTCATTGTTTTTACTTATTACTTTTAGATCTATATTTCATGTGGAATTGATTTTCTCTTTGATATAGGATAGATGCCAATGTTGTTTTTTTAAGCCTGTATGGATATGTAACGATAAAGACCCATGTATTGAAGAAAAATCATCCTTCACCTATGGCTCTCAAGTACCACCGTTGTCAAAAATCATGTGGGGTGTGTGTGTGTGTGTGTGTGTGTGTGTGTGTGTGTGTGTATGATACCTTGGTTTCTTTTTTGTTCTGTTGGATATCTGTACATATTTTCATCAATACAAACTACATAATTGTGCTGATATATTCTTATTGAGTTTTAATATGAATTTATGTTACCAGTTGAAAATCATCTAACACATTTCTTCATCTATGAGATGTTCCCTTTATCTCTGTTCATATGATGGACTATAGCAATAGATTTCTTCACATTGAGCCACTCTTGCATTCCCAGAATTTATGTTCATCATGATATATTATTTTCTTCAATGTGTTATTTAGTATAAATTTGCTCATGTGATATATTGAGGAAGGAAATGCATTCCCCTTTACTCATGTTTGTATAGAGGAGCCTGGTTTCCACTTGACTCTCCAGGAATGGCAATATAGAAATGGATAAATTGAATTTTCCTTTCTGCACTTTATTATTAGTTTCCTCAAATTGAAAAGGGGTGGGGGCTATGAATCAGTCTGTGTTTAGTTACCAGTGGTAAGGATATTATGTCTCAGAGCAAGAAAGAAGGAAATTTATTTTGCTACCTGTTTCAAGGATAAGAAAGGCTGAAAGTAGAGGAAATAGCCTCTTTCCCTTTCCAGGTGTATTTCAGGCATGGCGTCCATAGAACGCAGTAAGTAGCCTCTACCAAGGAGAAAATGCTGTTACATTAAGGTTCTCTTTTTCTATTGTGTACACTTCCCTTTCCACGAACCTCAAAAGTAGACTAGCCCCAGCTTTGATCCCAGATTTCTCCAAAATGTCAAAGACATAAAGTAGAAAACAAGATTAATATTGTTTTTAAAGGTGTAATTCCTAAACATAATTAAGGGTAAATGTGTTTTGATCTTTTATTTTTCCTTTGAAATAACACTTTAATAAAGCCTTGTGTAATTGATTTTTAAGAGCCTGGAGAGAAGGCTCATGATAATTTTTCAAACTCTTCTTTGATATCCTGGTGAGAAAAACAGAGAAAGGGAACGCCAAGATCTTGAGCCATAGTGACTTTTGAAACCTAACTAGAAAATCTTCCAGAAGGCCGTGGAGGAGCCTTCGGATGAAGCGTTCTATGGGTGCACTTGTAGTGCTGGGTGCAGGGAAGTGATGTGTCTCCATGCAGAGAGGCTATGTGCAGCTTGTGGCAATCTGAGCTGTTTCATATGCTACAATAATGCCACTGTTTCAACTCAATTTAGTATTCTCGGGCACTAATGAAGAAAACTCAACTGCATGAGTTGAGGAATATGAGGTCATTGATAAGCAAATATTTGTGTTATCTTTCTTGTAACATTTCATGTTTTGGGTGGGATCTGACTCAGGTTGTGGACAAATTAGGAAACAAGGCAGATATCTTAAATTTCTTATTCTTGCTATTTAGTGAAAACCATTGCAGCAGACTTTACATATACATGGGATTTTTTTTTTCCTGTTTTTAAGACATTCTGTTGTTACTAGAATTAATGTGCTTTATTTTCTAATATTATTGCTAGTCACCTGGTTCTTTCAACTGACAGTTGAAAGAATCAGGAAACATTCTATGTTAGTTTTTCTTTATAAGCCATCTTTTGTACTCTATGTATGACATACCTTAGAAGAGAAAATGTGGATTCAAATGATCTCTATAGTGAGCATAACTTTCAATATCCTCTGATGGTTAAACTAGAATCCTAAATTTATTCATACCTTGAGACTCAATAATAAAGGATGTCTCAGAGTGGGCCTCTGAAGAATTTTATGCAAATTATATTTTAAATTTAATCATATTTTAATGTAGTTCACTACTTAAAAGAAGCCAGTCAAGGACTTTCCTTAAAGAATTGACTCTCGTTTCACTACTTTTGGTATTTTTTTGTCCTGTAAGTTCAAACTAATTGAATTTTCCTAGAGTTTAATACACCTGACTTAGTTTTAGAATGTATCTCACACACACACATACACACACACACACACACACAACACACACACAAACTAAAATCCAACACTTAAATTCAGCTTTCAACATTAGATGAATCTAATGAATGTATCTTTAGTTGTTTTGTGCAAATAAAGCTGTGCCCATTTGACAACGCATTCACTTGCCTCTTGTTAAAGAGGGAACTAGAATGATCTGATTTCTTGATTGAGGAGTCCTGACAACCTGCATATTAAGAAACTATTCATCTGGATTTCACTGCCCTCATCTCCTTTCACACGTCCGTTGTTAAAATCATCATCGGGCAAGTTGCTGGCTCCACCTGGAGATGTTTCCTGCACACATCCTTTTCTTTCCATCGTCCTGCCCACTAACCTCACCTGGGTCTACGGATCATGTTCCCACCAGGAGATAGTTGTTTGGAATCCTCACAATGTATCTATAACGATTTACCTGTAGATTTACACAAAGGCTGCTATATTATGTACATTATGAAACAAGCTCAAAGGACACATTTTTAAAAAGGATGGTTTGAAAATAAATGTATAGATAAGATAGAAACATTTCTCTCTGGATAAATTGGCCCAGGCACCTCGGTTTGGAAACCACTGTCTTTACTCACCATTGTAACACCCCACAAATTGGCAGATTAATGCTAAATGCCTGAGTTTGGGATTAAGCAACTAACAAATGAGGCTTTGTGTTCTTTCCCACCTCATTCTCTTCCTCTCCGGGGCCCCAGACAGCACAGACTTTGTGTGGGAAGCACCTCCTGCTCAGGCCAGGGTATCCTTCCTCAGGCACTGGGTCCCAGTCTCTACTGAAGTTAACATGTCACTCTCTAGACTGTGCCCATGTAATAAAATGACTTTTCATAATGTAGGAAATATATGATGTCTTATACCCAGTTATTGTCCCTATACCTGGAGTGAATTTTATTATGTGCTAATTTTACAGTTTCTTAAACAGAGATAGGAACAAGCAAACTAAAGAAAGCAAATAAAAAGTAAATAAAATGAATGTACTTTTCTTTTTGTTAATTCATCCTCAAATTTGTACTGTCCTTCAGATTTCTAATGTGAAAAAAGTACATAATCCCCCCAATTTTTTCCAAATATGAAATTGGATTGCTCACATATTAGAATCACCCAGATTCTTCCATTTTATTGCATTTACTAAAAGAGAATGTTTCTAAAAGAACACATAAAAACAAAAAAAGGTAACATCAAAAGTACACTATTTACAAATTATACATATTTTAGTGTAGTAAAGTTGACATTTTATATGAATATTATATTCCCGAAAGACCTATATTTAGAGAAATGATATTGTATTGAGAGAAATATATATATGATCTTTTTATTACTTTCTTTCCATATCTTTCTTTAATCTTCTCTAGGGTAATATAAAATATAATAAAGCCATAGTTGGACAGTCTGTTTTGGTGCATGACATTTTTCAAATGCATGACATTTAGTTTGCTGTGTTAACAGGCCTACATGTACTAGGAAGGCATGATAAGGGACTGAATAGACTACCTTTGACTCTATCAGCATGAGAGTTTCTAAGTGAAGTCAGCATGAGATAATGCATTTGCAGCAAATGACATTTAGGGTTAAGTGAATTTTCTGAAAAGTCTGTTTTTTCCACTTTTCTCCAAGTAGTGATGACAATATCTTAGGTGTTAAATGGATAAAGGTTAGGGTAGCATTTCAACATGCATGCTTCCCCTGAACACCCATAGTAGACTTATCCATTCTTGACTTTATTTAGCAGTTGTCCCGGGAAAGGAAGGATGAAGAGCTGCCCCATTGGCTGGGGATCAGAATGAGAGCAGAAAGTACAGAAACTACAAGTGGGACTACTGATCGTTCTCTGCAGTTTGATTAAAATTTCTCCTCCTGATTCCCCACAGGCCACAGTGAGGTCTACCTGGTTAGCAGTGCTCCCTATTTGAGGGGCTCTTCCTGGTCCATTTGGAGAAGTGTTGAGGCTCATGTCTGAGTCACTACAGGCAGCCTGGAGACTGCAAAGGTGCAAGAACCCCAAACCATGGAGCCATGGCTATGGAGGGCAGGTGTCAGGACACTGGGAGGTCTTAGGACTTAAGGAATTTGAGATTGGAGGAATTCCTTTATCTCCTGGTAGGATGACAAAATATCAGCATGGGAAGGTGTCCCTTTCTGCAGAATGTCCTTACATACAATGAGCAGCACTGACCTTACCGTTCCCTGAAGTAAGCAGAGTGCAGGGAAATCTCAAAGCAAAGACCATGGAAGTTCTGTTGTCACCTTCTACAGAGATGACCAATGATGGGCTGGAGTCTCTCAAAAATAACAGTTTGTGCTTTGATCCATCACTTCATATGCCAAGGTTTTGACAATGTCACACCCCTGGAAAATCTATTTGCAATTACTTAAATTTCCTAACACATAAAGAAAACATCTACCCTAAAATGTTGGAAGACAACTAATCAACATAAAAATGAACAATAAGAAGGGGTATTAAGAGTGAATTAAACTATGCTGTCTGTTTTAAATGTGATTTCTGCCGAGATCCCTAACTAGGATGGTTCAGCAGCATGGCACCAAGCCATGGAGTCATCTGTGACATTCAGCATAATATGAGAGTTTGGGACCAGGGGAAAATGGGCAGGAGAATTTTGCAAAGAATGGGATACCCCATATGAAATGAAACATACCCTGTGGATAAAATATTTTTTTTAAAAAAAGAACAAGAGGTGTGTTTAAATGCATGGCTTCTTAACATGTTATGTGTATCTCAGGCATCATTTAATAGATTCCAATCATATATGTTCAATCATGTGGTTCACTTTATTGCTATAACTTTACATACTTTCTCTGACGAGGTCCTATTTCTAACTCACATTGGGAAAACAAAATTTTATTGAGTATTAAACTAAGATTAATCCACTAATTTTTCCAGGCACTCTGGTTTAAAAACACTCATGCTGGGATAATTATTCATTCTAAAATTCATTTAACTCAGAGCTGGGTTGACATTTGCACTCTGAAGTTCCTCCAGTCCCTATCCAGCCAGCTGGTTCATCTTCAGGAAGAGTCTGTCCTTGGCCCTAGCATAGCTGGGCCCACCTAGCACTGTGCCAGGGCTGAGCTCCTGTGCCAGGCCAGACGGCCTCCGTGATGCCCCTTTCTGTGTCATGCCAGGTGTCCTGAGAGTTATAGCCTGGCCTGGGCACTATATACTAATGTGTTTGCTGTATTACATCTAGGGAATTATAAAATAAGAATGTGTTATAATTAAATAGCATAAATCCATGGTAGCTATGTTTTTTATTAGTGCCAAAATTCCCTATTTCAGTGCTTAAAATGAGTTTAAATTTAAGTGTTTACTTCCTTTATTTTTTGTAATATAAAAAATATGTATATATAAATATACTAGTATATGTTCATGTGAGTTTTTATGTACATTATTGAATGTTATACATCAATTTTGTGTTGTGTGTGTATATATATATATATATATCAATTTTCTGTTATATAAACAGTAGCAGACTATATACTTTTATCATTCAACCTGGAAATCATTCCACAGTACTACATAAATGCTATCTCCTATATTTTTATGTGTGCTAGTATTTTACTCTGTGGATGAACCATACTTTATTCTACCAGGTTCCTATTACTGAAAGTTGGAGTGATTTCAAATATTTTGTGATTATTTTTATATGCTTTAATAGAAATCACTAGAGTTAAACATGGAGTACATGTACTTTGGGAAAAATTGTTCTCTTAGTCTGATCCAGTGATACAGGGAGTAGTGAAAAGATTTTTTTTTCTCTCAAGAATAATGCATAATAATGGATTAATCCAGCGCCGCACCTGTGGGTCCACTAACTTTACCTTTCAGGTTAGTCATCTGTGAAAACAGTCAACCCATCTGACCTGTTTGAAGGTGAGAAGCAAGTGCACTGAACTCCCAGGGTGGAGACCAGGGACTAAGCCAGAGGATCCTGTGGTTGGCAACTGACTTAGAAGCTCCCTAGCAATTGATGGGTGCTCTCTAGGCTTCAGGGTGCAAATCAACTCCCATCAGAAAGAGTTAAAGTAAGAATTCAATAAGATAATGTTTATAAATCATGTGTCATAGTGCATAGACTAATAGCCTAGTAAATGCCAAATTATCATCATGATTTTCATCAACATCGTCAAAACACTGTTCTCAGGCCACTCCTACTAACCCTTTGGGTAATCTTATAGTTCCACCAGTGTTTTGAAAGTTGAAAGGTTAAGTTGAACCCTTTGGCCTGATTTCTTTAACTGACTTTAGTGACTTGGACAAAATGTGGCCATTAGTGTTTGCACACTTTCACTCCTATCACCTTTCAAAAACATTCAAAAACTTAGACCCCAGTGCAGATCATTATCAGAGCAGTGCCAAAGCACTAGAGCGAAATCTTCAAATGTGAGACTCCTGTCTGTAGCTGAACCTCTGAATTCTCTAATGACCAAAAGCATTTCACTCAATATGCATATTGGGTTTAGAAGAATTTCTTCAAGGTAGGTCTGAAAGGGAGATCTACAGTATTTTGAACATTTATTAATGTAGAACAATCTCTGTAAAACTGATCAGAATGATTTATTTTTTTATCATTATTGGTAGATACATGAAAATTTACTTAAAAGGCTAGGAAAATCACATTATCACTTTTTGGAAGTTGTGGTTTAAAACTAGTGCAGCAGTGCCCAGATGGTGTGGCTCAGTGGTTAAGCATTGACCTATGAATCAGGAGGTCATAATTTGATTCCCAGTCAGGGCTTGATCCCCAGTAAGGGGTGTGCAGGAGGTGGCTGATCAATTATTGTCATCATTGACGTTTCTATCTCTCTCTCTCCCTCTCCCTTCCTCTCTGCAATCAATAAAATATATATATATTAAAAACAGTGCAGTATACAGATGATGTTTTAACAGAATTGTACACCTTAAAGCTATATAATTTTACTAACCAATGTAACCCTGAATACATTAAAAAAATAACTGGTGAGAACAAGTCTTTTTGGGAAGGTAGGGTAAGAGTTGATACAGTTTTCCTGTTCTATTTGGGTCAGAATTTTCATTAAATTAGAA
The DNA here is from genome assembly GCF_027574615.1 of Eptesicus fuscus. Lineage (NCBI taxonomy): Eukaryota > Metazoa > Chordata > Mammalia > Chiroptera > Vespertilionidae > Eptesicus > Eptesicus fuscus. Next base: position 101,775,812 of record NC_072476.1, read on the forward strand.
TTCTATATGAATCCCTCCTAGGCGTATAATTTAAATTGAACATTACAGCATTGTTATACTAAGAAATATCTCATTTTCTGAGATTTTCCTTGGCTCAGTCCAATATATCTTAGTTATTTTCACTGAAAAATCATGACCTATGTAATTAAAATAAATCTACCGAGTACTATATTTCAATATGAATTTTCTATATGGAAACAGAGCTAAGGGAAGGAACAGCACAGACCCTGAAATTATTTCCAGTTCAGAGACTATTATGGGCTTTGCTGCTTCTTATTTCTCAAGTCAGGTTTCCAAAACTTAATATTTAATAAAAAGTTGACCAAGACTTTTCAAATTATACTTATAATTAAAACTGTATTAAAATGTTTCCCTTAAGTAAAATGAGGACTGTGGACCCAAATAAAAGGGCCACATATCAAATCTGACAAGCTCAGGGGAGGGCTGCATGGCGGCCCTGCAAACTCAGACCGAAAGCAACCACACACAGGATGGTCTGAACATAAAAATTCCTACCTAAAAGCGGGTCATGGTGGGTAGTCACATGCTAGGCCTGTAGCTTCCTTGACAAAGGTCAGTCTTTACCTTACGTGAGCTTTTTACTTCTAAGATAACATGCCCTTGGAATGTCAGAGTAACCAAATAACCCCCCTTTTCCAGACCCTTCAGAAGACTACCTCTCACCGGAGCAGGAGACCACAGAACTCCTCATTGTTATCTTGTTCCCCAAATGCCATCTTAATTGTTAACTATTCTATTCCAAACAAGGTAAAAGAAGCTCGTGTCTGTTTTACTTTTTATCTGGTCTCAGGGATTGCCCTACTTTGCTTTCTCCCACCTCACCTCCCAATTTATCACCAATGAATTTCATGTAATCCTCCCCCATTATATCTCCTCCTTTGATTCTAATTTATAAAATAAACTGTAAAACTGCCATTCTCCAGAGCATTTTCGCCACCCATTGAGATTTTGCTTCCTAGCCATTGTCATCAGTTCGGCTCAAATAAACTCATAAGAAGCCTCTACAGACTTGGATGTTTCTTATAATGACAGGATTTAAAATTAGCAAAGCATCTCTGTGATGGCAAACTCAGGGATTTAATAATATTGATCTAGAAGCTGAGAGACTTCCCTGATGTTACCAAAATCTGGCATTAGCCAATATTTATAATGTCCCCTGACAATACCACTGGAAAATGAGACATAGATAAATGGAATTAGTGACTCATTAAGTTAAGAACATAAACATGACCAAATTCAAGCCTGTTTGTAAATAAACAATAAAACCCTTTAATTTGTTAGAGTAGCCGACCTGGATGATCTACAACCTGGTGAGAAAATGACAGTAAGGTACAAGAGTGAAACTTGAAAACTCTCAAAATACGGCCAAAAAGTCAGTTTGCTGCCCACATCCTTTGATATATGGGTCTTATTTCCCATCATTATAAACATCATGAATGTTTATTAAAGTCATCAATGTTCTTTAAAATAAAAATGAATAATAAATATTTATTAGAGAGACCTCACTGCTGTGCTTCAATAATCAGTTGGCATTCAGTTCTCACATTGAGATATTTAAATGAAGAGTGGTTCCTAGCAACTTTTTATATTTCTTGGAAAATTTCTTAAAACATTTTCCTGGCTAAAGCCTGTTCTTTTATCTTATCTCTTGACTAATAACATGATAACAAATATCCTATCTTATTTTGAATTCTCTTGATTTCTTTGTTTTCATTTTGAAAGTACTTTTGATGATTTAATATAACAGTGTATTTAATAGAGTAGCTATACATTTGATATAATGTCTCTATTAAAGGGGATGCAGTTCTTAAATAAATATAAAACTCTTCCTCTCATGTAGAAGTCCACTTTATCTTTCCAGTGGAATTGAAAGAAATTTACTTTTTTAAATCTTCCCACTAATGGGAACCACTAATGTTTTCTCCATTGTGTTCAACTTAATATAATAATTTTTCTTTATGCCCATTGTTATTCTTTTTAGTATGTTTCATAAAATTTAAATGTGCTGTTGTTAAAACCAGCTATATTAGGGCCATTGCTGCACAAGTAAAATGAAGAATATGAAATAAGTGACAGATGGAGAGAAGAGGTCTAACCCAACAGCAGAGGACATTCTATGCCCAGTTGGGGTTGCAGAGTCCTCAGTGGCAAAATGCAGCAGGCTATTTTAAGGTTTAATTGCTGCACTTAAAGCCATTTATCACAGAATAGCTCAGCAACCTGTTCTCAATTTTTAAAAACATCACATTCACCGGCTATCATGAAAATCACTGTGTCATTGCAAGAGACTCAGAAAAATATAGGGTTTCATAAATATGGTAGGAAAGAAGGAAATATTTCAGAAATATATAGAAGGGAAAGAGAGAAGGCAGAGGAAGGGAGAGAGGGAGAAAATATTGGCTTTTTGTTGATAATTAAGGTGGTCTTAGAGCAACAAAACACAAACCAATTCTTTTTATATTGTATTCTTCAGATCTGCTTGGTTCTTTGTTATACTTTCAAACTATTGTTGAAGTTCTCTGTCAGTTTCTCTAGTCCCTCTCAAGTGTGGTGAGCATCCATCCTCATGGCTATTTCTTTGGATTCTGTAGCAGGCAAATTAGTTACCTCTGTTTCCTTGTGTGTGTTTTTTTTTTCCTGCGAAGTTTTATTTTTTTACTAGTAGCCCTGTGCAATGAATCCATGCAGCAGTAGCTCGCTGCTGCCCTCCTGTAGCTCCCTCTGCCCGCCCCCCCCGCCGCCCCTCCCTCATAGCGAGGTCGGTTGTTATGCCTCATGGCGTAATGACCATTTGCATATTACATCTTTATTCTATAGGATTGCGAGATAGTCTTCTGTCTTTTCACTTTGTTTGACTTTCTGTATTTGTTTATATACTAGATAAATTAGATGACAAAGCTATCTCTCCCAGTCTTTGTAATAGTGGCCTTATGTAGAAGCAACAACTATGTAGGCTTGGCATCTTGTTCTCTGAAGTTGATAGCTCCTTGCTGACTTTATATAAAATATTTATTTTTCTAAAATTACCCTTCTAAAAGCCTTTAGCATTGGGATATTTTAAAATTATAAAGGATATGCATTATCTATATTTACTGGGTATTTCGTCACAACTCAATTTCTCGTGTGTTAGTGCTAATGGCATCTTGTCACTACAGAGTTTCTTTCAAATAGAGTCTATGAAATCAGGTTATAACAATCAATTAGGTAATATTTGTGCATATGTATATTTTCTCACCTAGTTCTTACCTAAAGTTTCTGACAGTAAATCAATAATTAGTGAACTTTGAATAAGGTGCAAATTATTATATCAGATACAAAAATAACAATCAGGAGTCCTTCACCTATACCAGTGATGGTGAACCTATGACACGCGTGTCAGCACTGACACGCATAGCCATTTCTGATGACACGCGGCCGCATGCCGAGGATGAAACATTTGCTGCTCCTGAGGATGAAACATTTGCGACTAGAGTCTTGGAGTTAGTTTTTTTCCTCAAAGTGACACACTACCCAAGTTATGCTCAGTTTTTTGGCGAAGTTTGACACACCAAGCTCAAAAGGTTGCCCATCACTAACCTATACACTGTGACATTTGGGATGGAATAGGGGGGAAAAAAAGATTATGAGTTAAATGGCAAAGTCATCTACGTTCAGTTAAAATCTAAACTTTTTATATCCAAAAAGTTGATTATTTATTTCAGTAATTCACACAGTCCAGAGTCAAAATAAATGAAAAACCCAGGAAAGTAAGATTACCAAGGATGGGAAGGATTTCTGAATGATTCATTAGGAAAACAGGGTCATAGCTGCCCAAGGAGGATTCCACGGAATTACACACAAAGATAGACATTCGAGATAGGGCAGTGTCTCCAAATAGGGAAATTATTCACTCATTCACTTATCTAACATACTAGAGGCCCAGTGCACGAAATTCGTGCACGGAGGCGGGGGGTGTCCCTCAGCCTAGCCTGCACCCTCTCCAATCTGGGACCCCTCGAAGGATGTCCGACTGCCCGTTTAGGCCTGATCCCACTCGGGCCTAAACGGGCAGTCGGACATCCCTCTCCAATCCAGGACTGCTGGCTCCCAACTGCTCACCTGCCTGCCTTCCTGCTTGTCCCTAAATCGCTTCTGCCTGCCAGCCTGATCACACCCTAACCACTCCCATGCCAGCCTGATTGATGTCTAACTGCTCCCCTGTCAGCCTGTTTGCCCCCAACTTCCCTCCTCTGCTGGCCTGGCCACCCCTAACTGCCATCCCCTGCAGGGTTGATTGCCTCCAACTGCCCTCCCTTGCAGACCTGGTGCTGCCCAATTGCCCTCCCCTGCTGGCCATCTTGTGGTGGCCATCTTGTGTCCATATGGGGGCAGGATCTTTGACCACATGGGGGCAGCCGTATTATGTGTTGGATTTATGGTCAATCTGCATATTACACTTTTATTAGATAGGAGGATAGAGGCCTGGTGCATGGGTGGGGGCCAGTTGGTTTGCCCTGAATCCTGGATCAGGGTGGGATTCCCTTGGGGCGTCGGCCTGGGCAAGGGGCCTGTGGTGGTTTGCAGGCCAGCCATGCCCCTGGCGACCCAAGCAGAGGCCCTGGTATCTGGAATTTATTTACCTTCTACAATTAAAACTTTGTAACCTGAAGTGGAGCCAAGCCTCCTGCTTGATCTGTGAATTTGTTTACCTTCTATAATTGAAACTTTGTATCCTTGAGTGGAGTCCTGGGCTGGCCAGAGTGTGTGGAAAGCTTGGCTTCTTCTGTTGCCGGGGAAACCCAATGGTAGCCATCTTGGCTGGGGTTAATTTGTATACTCGCCCTGATTGGCTGGTGGGCTTGGCTTGGCTGGTGGGCATGGCTTGTGTAGCAGAGTGATGGTTAATTTGCATATTACTCTTTTATTAGAGAGGATATTTCCTGAGCTTTGTCTAGGCTATGCAATGTGCAGAGAGCATGGCCCCAGACCTAGGTCATTCTCTCTCTTGTTAACACAGATGAGTGGAGTAAACAAATTTAAGGAGGTGGTGATAGAGGGACACTGATTTTGACTGAAATTGTGAACAAACACCGTGGGCACTAAAAAAGAGAGGGAGAGAGAAATCACAGTCAAAAGGAGTGTCCTGAGTATTGCACATCATTCTCACAAATCCGTATAAACTGATCATTTAACATAAGCATTATCATCCCTTTACCTAGTTCACCCAAGTTCTAAGAACTTTCCCTCAGAACTGATGGCCATGTCTGAGTGTGATGGTTCATTTTATGTGTCAACTTGACAAGGGTATCTGGGTAGCTGATGAGACCTTATTTCCGGGCATGCCTATGAGGGTGAAAAGATCACAATTGAATCAGCAGACTGAGTAAAGCTCACCCTCACCAAGCTGGGTAATTGAGAGACCAGACCGAACAGAGCAAAATGTTCCAGAAGGGTGAATTTGAGCAGACATTAAACTTCTCTGCCCTTAAACCTCTGAGCTTCTGGTTCTAGGGCCTTCAGACTCCACTGGAACTTACACCATTGTTTCCCTTGTGTCTCAAGCATTCAGGTTTGGACTGGAACAATACCATGGGCTTCCCCGGGCTTCCAGCTTCCAGACAGCCAATCATGGGACTTCTCACACTCCATAACCATGCGAGGTAACCCTTCGTAATAAATATATTTCCATACATCCACATATATCCTACTAGTAGCCCTGCACATGAATCCGTGTGCCAGTAGCTCTCTGCAGGGCCTAGCCACTCTGTGCCCGCTTCCCAGAGGCCCTCCGTGGCTGGGGTGGAACGCTTGCCTCGTTGCTGCAGTGGCAAAGCAAGCATTCCTCCAGGCCTCTCACGATGCCTGCTCTCAGCGGCCGCTCCCCCAGGACTGGGGGACTCCAGTGGGGCTGAAAGGACTGGGCGCCGTCATCTTGTGGCTATGGGCGCCGCCATCTTTGTGACAGAGTGATGGTTAATTTGCATATTACCCTTCTATTAGATAAGATGATATTCACATATATTCCCAGAGAGCTGTTTCTCTGGGCAGCCTTGACTAATAATATACTGAGTCTTCAAATATGGGAACAATTCTCCATTTTAACTTTTAGGAGCTGACTTCATGCATCATGCTCTTGCATAAACCACATGTCTGCATAATATTTATATATTAATAAATGAAGTGAATTATCAAAATCTGGGCCTTAAGTGATGTCAGATATGAATAAGTAGTTTACAAGAATTTGACAAACTCCTATTTTTTTAATGTATCTGAACAATACAAAGGGTTATTACTTAGAGTTCTCATATAACTGCCCACCTTTATCTTTTCCCTGCACCATTTTGTACAAACAAAAGGATTTACTAGCAGCTGTATTAATCTCATCAATCCTTTTAGAAAAAGGCATACTGTGGTCTACAGGCTTAATTTTCTCTTTTCCCCCAAGTCTGTTTTAATGGCCAATTCCATTCTCCAACATTGCAAATATTATGCTGTCCATACTCTCTCTCATTCTACTTGCAAACCAGCCAGTTATTTTATGAGTTCATCTCTTTCTTACAGTATTTTATTAAACATGCTAATAACAACCGATACATGCAAGCAACATTAATTTGGAAAGCACATTATCCAGACTTGAGGATTGCCAGAGAAAATAGAGACTGTCCAGTGAAATTTGAATTTCAGATAAACAACATTTTTTTTTAAGTTTTAGTATGTCCCTGATACTGCATGGAATCTACTTATACTACAAACATATTCATTGTTTATCTGAAATTCAAGTGTAACTGAGTGTCATATTTTTATTTGCGAAGTCTGACAATCCTACAAGAGCCTCGGGTTCATCAGGTAATACCAGCTTCCCAGCTATCACAGGTGGGGCGCTCACAGCAATTTCACAAGTCAGGACTGTAGATTTATAGCTCTGCCTGGTGCACACGGCTTCTTAGCAGCAGAGGACATTGACAAAAGTCCAGGCCAAACAGGACAACATATTTAGCTAGGACATGGAATAAGTCACAATTATCCATACTCACACCTCCAGTTATAAAACATATTGCATTAATTTTGTTATTCATCATAAATGCTATCAAACTTCACTTCCTACTTTTCTGTATAACCTTTTTAAAAATATATTTTTTATTGATTTCATAGAGGAAAGGAGAAGGAGAGATAGAAACATCAATGATGAGAGATAATCATTGATTGACTGCCTCTGCATGTCCCCTACTAGGGATCGAGCCCGCAAACCTGGCATGTGCCCTTGATAGGAATAGAACCGGGGACCCTTAGGTCCACATTCCAATGCTCTATTTACTGAGCAAAACAGGCTAGAGCATAACCTTTAACCTATATTTTAAAGGTCTTTTCACTGCAGTATAATAAATGAAATAACACAATTTATTCAATATTTATTTTTACTTTATCCATTCATCTTATATAGTTTGTTTTAAATTTAATGAACTGCCATCTTAAAATCACCTAATTATTTGTGAATTTAAGTTTTAGTTAAATTATGATTAGAAACATCAGATTACTAGTGATATACATTTGTTTAGTGAGATCACATCTTAATTTATATGTTAAGCATAATTAAATATATTGTATAACATGCTCTTTATACACATATTTTTCTTAAAAGTACAAGCATATTGTATTATAATAAATATAGCATGTATATTATATATACATACATTAAATTCTACTTATAAGTAAAATTTAAATTAATCAGCAGTGTAACCATTACAAACAAAGGTTTTTCTTATTTAGGCAAAATTTACCCTAAGAGGCATCTCCTATGTGCATGGTGCTGTTATGAATAAAATCTTATAATTTCAGTGAAAATCAGTTCAGTTCCAGTGATTGAGCTAGTAAGAATAAAAGTAAATCAGCCTTTGAAAAATAATAATGTGAGCCTAACTTCATTTGTCTTACTGAAGTTTTTCTATTGAGCTTAATATATCGAGAGAAGGAAATTATTTTCACATTTAGGTTAGTCACATAATTAATTAAATCTGAATTCAGATACATTTAAAGAAGTACCCTAGAGATATTAAAAATGCCAAGATCCAACACCTTCCTCACAGCTTTCTACAATAGAGCTGTTGTAACAAATAGAAAGTCCAGTAATGAAATCAGAGCAATTTCAGAACTGGTGGATTATGGCCCATGAATAGGATCCTGGTCACTCCAGTTGTAGTTTGACACGTCAGTCTCATTGTAACCTGAATTATAAATACTTAGCTTTTCTGGTGTCAGCTACTAAATTTAAACGTTTCATTTTTGGATTTACTCTATAATATATTAACAGCACTGGTGAAAAGACCAGAAAAATATCTGATAATCCAAAGACATAAAAAGGGCTAAGAGAGCAATGCATTTTTGATATTAGATCAGATTTCATTTTGACTTCTTTTCTATAAAAAAGAATAAATCCAAAATCCATTCAAACAAAATTAATAGAATGTAGAGTTTAAGCCTAAAGTCTCTGGAAGATTGTAAGAAACATAGTTTGGCTTTCGATCTGTTTATTTTCCCCTTTGCAATTCTACCAAGATGAAGTAGAGGCTTGAGACAGTGTAGAGAAAAATAAAAATGAAATAGACACATAAACCTAATCTCTTAGGCCTCTTGAAAATTAATGAGCAGGAATATTTAATTTGCTCAAAGTAGATTATGGACTTTATGAAGGCATGATTGCTAAGAAAGTCCTAGAGAATTTGTTTTAACCTTGTGATCATGCTATAGGATTTCTAGGCTCTTTGACCCTAGAAAGGGTGTCCAGGTGGGGGATCTCTGAGTTTATCTTCGTTCTGGTGCGCCTGCTGTGGTGAGTGAATGTTCTGTAGGTGGGAAAGAGAAGCGAAGGATGCCAGTGGTTGGGGAGATCTTCAGTTCCTGATCCTATCATCTTTTCTTCATCCAGTGAGCTGTGGACTCACAGAGGACAGCTCTAGTATAAGGACATGTGTCATATCATTAAGCCTACTCACCAAGAGCCAATTCCCTGGGAAACTGGACTGGACCATGTCCCCAGATAAAGGCAGGCCCAGGGAAGGCTGGGTAGCTTCCTCCACCTTTCCCGATTAGACTGGCCCCCATGAGTCCTCTGCACCCATTTAAGGGAAGAGACTAATGCCCATTCTATGAGACTGCATCTCAAGAAGGAATCAGATCATGCCCACAGACCATGACTCAGGACAAAGTTCTTGCCTTGAAAACTACCCCAGACTTGGAGGAGGGAGAGAAGGGCAGAGGGAAAGTGGGAAACTTGAATGCCCTTCACCAGAAGCTCCTTTATCCACCAGCCCCTTATGGATTCAGTTACCTTGAGCAACTCTAGAGGTCATCCACCCCACTGGGCACTGAAGCCCAGGATTTCTGAACTTTTTCACTCTGAAATTATCTTTCCCAACTGTAGACTTTGCAAATGGTGATATTGCATTTTATCTCACTGTAGGTTCAAGAAGATCACATTCCCACTGGGAATGACTTTAAAAAGCAAATAAATAAATATAGACTGCAATAAAAAATGAGAAGGAAAATGGAGCTGTGAATGCTGCCTTTTTTTTTTTACATTTTAAGTCCAAATCCTGATCAAGGTAATAGCAGATAGGTGTACCTCTGTGTGCGTTAAGTGGAATCAAATTAGATGATTTATCTTTAGCTGGATAATCTTGATCTGGGATACATTTAGATGTAAGAAAGTGAGAGCATCAATCCCTAGTCAAACAGAGAATTAGGCCAAATGTGTAAAATCTCCTTTGCACTTTTGACTTTGCTAAAAGAATGATGCTTAAAATGCTCTACTAATTTGGAGTTCTATCCCAAGACAGAGTCAACTGGGGTAAATAAATAAACTCTGTGAGCAGAATTGAAGTCAGAAATGCTTCTCACTGGTGATCTTTCCCTGCTGGGAATTTTTAATACTAAATTGAGTGAATGTAGAATTTTGAGTTAGAACACTCAGCTCATTTGGATGACATTAATTCTCTTGGATGCATTGTGAGGAAGAGTCCACCGGACATATCCCCTCTGCCCACTTATTGCACAAGTGGTACACCATTGCCTGTCCCAGCTCCACCACTGTTCATTCATCCTGGTGCTCTGTCCTCAGAACATTCTCCTGATGCTCACCTTGTGCAGAACGCAATGTGTAAGAGGAAGATGGCATTGAAGATGGCAATTCATTAACTTGTGATGAGATTTTTTTCAAATTAATCATCCAGTTTGGGTCATTCTTCTTTCAACTTCCTGTCCTTTGGCCTCATCAGGGTTGATGAGAAGCTTTATGGCCATCACAGGCTCTTCCAGCTGGGCCCTCACATCATCGCCCTCATTACCACCACTCCCATAACTTTGCCCAACCTTGAAAACTGGGGAGGGTGTTGATCTGATGATCATGGGCTACTTGTTCTCGCAGATGCTAGGCCCAATCACCAGCTGTGTGTCCTTGGGCAAGACAGTTTAACTCCATGACCAAGAATGCTGTTTGGTTGCTAAATTTAGTCAGAACAATATTAGTTTTTAATTTTGTAACTACAGGATGGGGCAAAAGTAGGTTTACAGTTGTTTGTTTAAGGAAAACAATTTAAGACTTAATAAATGATAATACAGCCCTTTCTAGTTTGGCTCAGTGGATAGAGCATCAGCCTGTGGACTGAAGGGTCCCAGGTTCAATTCTGGTCAAGGGCACATGCCCAAGTTGTGGGCTTGATCCCCAGTGTGGGGTGTGCAGGAGGCAGTCGATCAATGATTCTCTCTCATCATTGATGTTTCTATCTCTCTCTCCCTCTCCCTTCCTCTCTGAAATCAATACAAATATATTAAAAATAATTTTATTCTAGAATAAAATGTTTCACATACTCACAACTGTGCACCTACTTTTGCCCTATCCTGTATTGTCAGATAGTGTATCAGATATAAGCAGTTTATAAAATCCAAATACAGTCATTGTAATTGTCCAAGGTTCTTAGACAATTTCTCTGCCACTCCACAAGGGCCTTACATAACTCATCCTGCTCGATGTTCACAATACCTAGCAATCAGAGTGTTTGCACCACACCTTGTAGGAGAAGGCAGTGCTTAGCCTGATGCCAGGGGCTGGAGTGGCTGATGGTGGTGGTAAGTTCTCACTGGGTGGGTGGAAAGGATTTAGGAAGTCACTGGACCATTTTCAGTTCTCTAAAATCTTATCACGTAAGTCTGTGCTTGCTTGTTCCACATGTATTAAAATCAGTTTTCTGATTTTCCAGAAGTAATAAAAATTCTATAAAAGCTAATGCTACATTTTAGAAAATAGGAAAATTTTACTATTATATTTTATTATACTATAAAAGTTACCATTCAGTATTTTTAGATGTATACTTCAAGTCAACTCCTTATGTAATAAATTTTATTTTTGCATATTTCCCTATGTGTACATATGAGCACATTATAATAAAATGAACCAAAAATGCTGCCTTCTTTTTTCAATAATTATTAAGCCATAGTCTTTTTTCCCTCCCTCAATTCTTATATTCTCTTCTCCATTAAAATGTATATACTACCCAAGTACTCATTAGGACTTAACCATTTTCTGTTGGTTGGATTCTGGTTAAAATTATAGAAATTTTCCCTAGAATGTTCCCACTTTTCCAGTCAGAAGTGACACAACATTTGATTATTTTCATATACACATTAGGGCCATCTTCATTTCCACTTAATCAACATATCAAAATATATCTGAATATGATTTATCTCTAAAATTCAGTTAGTGGCATTTCTTTTATTGCTTGGAGCTAGTGGTCTTTGCAAACTGTTTCTACCTCCTTTCCCCTACGGTGGCTCCGAATTTTTGCAATAGAGGGAGAAGCAGTGGGGGTAGAAGATCCACATGGTACAAAAGCAATTGGTATTCAGGCACCATCCCTGCCTCATTAAGAAGCTATGACTTTCTTATAGTCCTGGGCAGATGGAGGGCTCTATTCCATAATGCTTCTCTCAGATTAATATTCAGTCATTATTAATTCAGGACATTGGCATCCAGTACAGTGAGAGCACTTTAGTTATTATAGTCTAATGAAGGATGGTATATTGCTACTTTAATAGTTACAGTATACATTAGAGAGGTAAAATCCTGATGGGGCAATATTTTTAATAACTAGTAACAATGATCCCAAAATTATGCCATTATCCTTCGTAAATGAGGGTCAGCAATTGCTGGACTCTTGCAGTATGAAAAGCCTTTCGTCTCTGGCAACCCGTTGGTTTGCTCACATGGTCTCACTGGACTGGAAGCTCCTCCAGCTGAACGCAGAGATGTAACTTCATTTGGAGACAATGCAATTGGCTTATGGTATTTTGCTTAGCTTTTTTTCTCTGATGGCGAACAGTTGGTTTTTCATGTGCAATCATATTTTGGAAATATATTGTTCAATTACAATCATAAATGATGCTCAATCTGACTTTATGGAACAGCCTAACCAAGTGCTTTTGCAGGTATTATTGTGGATGAGCAATGTTCCTTCCAAGTGACTTCCAGGGTAGACAAAACCTCCTGCTTTACTTGTTACACAGAAGGTTAACAGATAACGCGACCTAAAAAGGGAAAAATTTACAGCAAAATGAAAAGTAGAAATCTGGGAACTGCTGAACAACTCCTTGAGGCAAAGTAGCCCTGCCATTTTAACCAGAGAGCGATGTTGACGAAGACCCAAAACAGCCATGGGAAACCTCCCCCAGCCTACATTCTTAGAAGTGCTCCATAGACCAGGAATCAAGTTCCATACAAGCACCCATCCCCGGGACACGGTGGCCAGTGGGCAGGGCTCTCTGGGTGTCATTCCACAGTTTACCTGGGTGTTCTCTGAAATGAACAAGTCCTAATGCTCTCGGTGCAACCCTGTGTGGAAAATTCTTCACTTTCAAAGGTTCTTTGACATTGTTTATTGTTGGGAATAACCAGCTCTGTTCTGCTGCAGTCCCACTTGCCTGGGTACCTGTCCCCACTCTTTGGCCTTACCTGTGTCCACCAAGGCCTCTTCTCCCCTTGTGGTCCTGTTGGATCTTGATAATGCCAAGCTGAGATCTGAAATTCTTTGCCCTAAATTCATTGTTCTGACAAGGCTTTTATTCATTTTTATCCATTTATTCCAATGAACAAATGGAGACAGCAAACCACCCCCTTTGTTAGTCTCTCATAGTATACATACTTCTCTGATGGCTTTTAAAAAATGTTGTTGCTTCATTTTTGTTTGCTGTGTAGACTTTTTAATGTGGGTGAATCAACCTATCTTCTCATGTAAGGTTTCTGATCAATGATTAGAAAGGTCTTTGCCCTTTCAAAATTATTTTTTTACTATATTATATGCTTGTGGTTTTAATTTTTCATGTGATTTTTCAATACAACTGGAATTTTATTTAGTGTAAGTAGTACGGTTGGGATACAATTTTCATTTCCAGGTAGCTAGGAAGTTGTTTTGGTCACATTTATCTAATAATCCATATTTTCTCACTGTTTTGAAAGAGCAACTCTAGATTTTTTACTGAATACCTCTAGGTTTTTAGTTTATTTCTAGGTTCTGAATTATGTTCCATTAGTTGTTCACTCTCTTCATGCAGTAGTGACACATTATTTTAATTACTGTAGCTAATTTAATTAGTGTAAATCTGTTAGATTTTTTTATTTGTGTAATTGACACAGAACATTGTGTGAGTTTGAGGTGTGCAACAGGTGATTTGATGCATTTATATATTGCAAAATGACTACCACTGTAACATTAGCTAACATCTCTGTCATGTCATTATCTTTTGTGTGGCAAGAACATTTGATATCTAGGCTCTTAGCAACTCTGACATACAGAATACAGTATTGTTGACTAGAATCACTATTATGTTTTAAATATCTGGTAGAAATCATTCAACTTTATTACTCTTCCTTTTTGGAAGTTCCCTACATATCCTTACACACTTGTTTTTCCAAAGAAGTTTAAATTAGCATATGTATGTGCAAAAAACATATCCTTTATACAATCCTTGTTGTTTATTCAATACTATGTACAGGAAAATTTGTGAACACTGACTTCTTGATAATAATGTTTCGGTTTTTTCAGTCCTGGAGTAGGACATACAAGTATCTTCTGTTGTACCCCTGAGTACCCTTTTAAAGATTTATTCTTCTACATTGTACATGCTTTATAAGGTTTACATTGAGTGATTTTATCTGCTTCTAATAAATTGGGTATTTCATTCCAATACATTTACTAACTGTAGAAAATTGGAATTTGAGAAAAAGTTATAAGAAACCCATTATCTTCTCCCCTTGTACTTGCCATCCTCGAAGGACCATTGTGAGAATTAAACAGACAATTCCTTTCAATTAGTTTGGACTGTTATAGCAAGTGAGTCCACACAAGTACTAAGTATGAGGACAGTGCTTTGACTAATTAATATTCAGAAAGGAAAAGGGATTATAACTAAGAATAGTAAGTAGGCCTTTGTGTTTTAGGAATGACCCTTTGTCTATAGGATGGAGATGTAGGGTTTTCATAAATGATGCAGGTTAGTTAGTACAGCAAGGTTAGGAACATGACTTAGTGCCCTGGCCAGTGTGACTCAGTTGGTTGGAGTGTTATCCTGTACACTGAAAGGTGGTGGATTCCATTCCCAGTCAGGGTATATACCTAGGTACCCAGGTTGCAGGAGGTGGCAAAACAAAGGCTCTTTGTCGGTGTGTGGTTCCCTGCACAGGGAAGCTCAGGGGCCCCTGGTTCTTTCATCTGTGCCTTTGTTTTCCCTGGAGCCTGGGTCCCCGGCATCCACTCAGCAGATGGAAGTGTGGACTGCTGCCTTGGACTGGAAATGATCTGCATCACTTCCCCTCACTCCCAACAGCAGGAACAGGTCCACGCCCCACCAAGCCACAATGGGACTTGGAGGTGTAACCCAGTGGGAAGTTACTTCCCAGAGACCGTTTCTTACTGTGGAAAGGGGGACAGTGATATTGGCAAGCAGTGCTTCAGAAATAAACAACTAAAATATAAAAGTTTGACTCCTTTTTGATATTTAATAAAACACAATCAATCCTGGGATCCAAAAGACAACATGAACTAATAGTTCTCAACACAATTATTTGGTTGACACTCTAGATTTCCCTTCATCTTTAAAACATTATATTCTATAACTTTAAATGCATTAAATATTTGCTCAAGACAAAAATATTATATAAAAATCTCAGAAGTTGCCTGGCTGGTGGTACTCAGTGGTTGAGCATCAGCCTATGAATCAGGAGGTCATGGTTCAATTCCCAGTCAAGGCACATGTAGGGTTGAGAGCTCTACCCCCAGTAGGCGGTGTGCAGGAGGCGGTCAATCAATGATGCTCTCTCATCATTGATGTTTCTATCGCTCTCCCTCTCTCCCACTCTAACATCAATAAAAATATATTTTAAGAAAATAAATAAAAATCTCAGATGTTCATTGCTTTTTTTGAGAGGTTCATTACCTTGCAAGGAATGACTTCACTATCCCAAAACTTTTGGAGTCTGTCCTCAGAAACACTGATAAAAAAATGTTTTGTAATTCTTAGTAAAATGTACTTATTTTATAAAGTACATATTTTTCATTATATCACACAGTAATATTTATTTAAATTTGTACAAACATAGACAGTATACTCTATTTTAGGCTAATAAAAAGTCTTGGCATGCACTATTTGAAACAGTGTGCTATCAAGGGAGAATAAATACTTTCCTGAACACACTTTTACTTACCTCAGCTAGCCAGGAGATTTCGAGGAGTGAACTTCAACCAAAAAAGTGATATAACCTTTATCACCAAAAGAAGTTTGACTGAATATTAAATGACTTAATGTTTACTTCCTTGCCAAAGCCAGGTCCTTGTTGTCCCTTGCACTTAACAATGGGTGCTGCATTTATTTCACTGAATAAAATCACAGAGAGTGTGTTTCCAGTGAGAATCGTGGACATGTGGACCCTATCAAAGCAATCCTAAATACACATTCACATCATAACAATTCAAGTACGTTCTCTTTCTTTTACACTCCCTGACATTCTAACCAGCTTCACACCACTAACATGATCCAACCACCTACAAAATGCATTCTAATTTATTAAGTTTCAAAGTTACATGGATTTTTATAGCAATAAAAAATGTTACAAAGATCACACTCTATTTTTCCTGAGTGTGGTTATGGTGAAAGGTTATTTAATTTTATTACATATCTCTGTTTATATTGAGCTATTGCCTAAATAAACTCAGCTCTAGTAATTGCCTGAATTGTTTGTATTCTAGTGACCATCTTCAGTGTCTGAGTTCTGGGTATCTTCAACCAGAATTGCAGCACTGGTGTGAGGAGTAGTTATACTTGTGAAAAGATATTTATAGATCCTATCGTTTCATGCAATTTTTCCATTCTAAAATAAGCTGGCAAAGGGCTCACGATGTAGGCAGCACTACCATAGAGCTTTAGACAGAATAAAGTTCATAAAACCAGATGATGATAAGAACAGCACGTTTTCATGTAGAGATTTAAGGTGGCGTTATAATTTAATTTCCACAAGGCAACCTTACATGCATGGGTTTTTCAAGCGTGTAATTGTGAAATGCAATTGGAAATGCCAAATGGAAATGCTGCATACAGAATTCCTGAACAGTCATGATGGACACAATCTGCCCTCATAGGAAGTTGTGGAAATTGGGAAGCACTATAGTACTTGGCACTTTGTGTTTCTATAAAGGAATGACAAAAAAATAAATAAATTGAATTATTCAAAGCAGGCATATGAGGTGACAGGGAGATGTTTTCCCTGAACTTAGAGACCCTGTGGTGGTGATGTCATGCTTGAGCTGCCTGGCATGTTGGCCACACACACCCCTACTCCCCCGCCAGGGACGCTGCCAGGGAGAGTAGATGCCTCAGTTACTATCAATTGCTACCCACTGGCACAGAGGCAATTTCTCAGGATATGCTTATTATTATGAGCTGTTTTGGGTTAAATTATATCCCTCCACAGTTCATGTTGAAGCCCTTTTCCCCAGGACATTTGGAAATAAGTTCTTTGCAGATATAATTAGTTAAGGTATAAGGAGGTCATACTGATGGGCCCTTAATCCAATATGACTGTTGTTCTTATGAAAAGGGGAAATGTGGAAACAGACACACGCAGGGAGAATCCCATGGGATCATGAAGGCAGAGATGGGTGATGCTTCTACAAGCCAAGGAATGCCAAAGATTGCCAGCAAACCACAGATGCTGGGAAAGATGCCTGGAACAGCTTTTCCCTGACAGATCGCAGAAGAAACCAGCCCCGCCAGTATCTTCACCACACACTGTAGCCTCCAGAACTATGAGACAATAAGCTTTAAGCTATTCAGTTGCTGGAACTTTGCTACAGCAGCCCTAGAAAATGAACACAATAGCATTACTGTAACTAAAGCTATTTATATTCAAGTAAAAGATTACACTTTGAAATGAGCATGACTTCCTAAGTAAACAAAAATGTACTTGGGTAGAATTTAATGCTGTATGTTAGTTTGTAGTCTAAAATCTACCTAATAAAGCATTCTATAAGTAGCCCATATATTTTAATTAGACGCTAAGCCTTCATGAATATAATAGGTAAAATGTCATAAATATCTGCGGTATCTCTGCTTTTCCTTGGTAAACTATGGACAAATAAATGATTGTGGAAATGAGCAATAATATCTAAGGCCTGCCTCTTAATTCCTAGATAGCAAAGCTCTTAGAAGACTACATTATGTAACATGAAAGAAAACATAAATGAGATTGTAAAGAGTATTATATAAGATCTTCTTAGCCATTAATCAATAAAAATTTTGACTTTTTCACTAAAGAATGTCTCTTACACATAGATTATTCTGTCGGAGATGGAAAATGTATGTTACATGTTGAACTTTAGAACGGGATCAAATTTAAGTTGTCAACTTAAAATAGACTATTATACATATAATTTGTGATAAGTAAACCTCATGGTAACCACAAAGTAAATACACACCTATAGTAAGTACACAAAAGATAGAGAAGAATCTAAATATACCACTAAAGAAAGTTGTCAAGCCACAAAGGAAGAGAGCAAGAGAAGAAATGAATAGGGGAACTACAAAACAGCCAGAAAACAATGAACAAAATGGCACTAAGCACATACCTATCAATAATTACTTTGAATGTAAATGGACCGCATTCCCAGTCAAAAGACATAGAATGACTTGAATGGATGCAAAAACAAGTCCCATCTTTACCTGTAAGAACACATGCAGACTGAAAGTGAAGGGGTGGAAAAAGATATCCCATACAAATGAAAACCAAAGGAAAGCTCAAGTAGCTGTATGTATATCAGACAAAATAGACTTTAAAACAAAAACAGTAATAAAAGACAAAGAAGGGTGTTATGTAATAATAAAGGATTCAAATAGAGGATATAACATCTGTAAGTATTTATGCACTCATAACATAGGAACTCATAAATATAGAAAGCAAATATTATATGCGGAGAAATATTTTTTAGGGAGAAATAGACAGCAAAACTATAATAGCAGGGGACTTCAATAGCCCACTTATATCAATAGATAGTTCAGACAGAAAATCAATAAGGAAACATTGGCTTTAAATTACATGTCAGATCAGATAGACTTAACAGATATTTACAAAACATTCCATCCAAAAGCAACAGAAAACACATTCTTTTCAAGTACATATGGGACATTTTTCAAGATAGATCAGATGTTAGGGTACAAAGTAAGTCTTAATAAATTTAAGAGGACTTAAAAGTACTACTGGTTCTCCTTTTGGTTTAGTACTGGATAATGGGCAGCATGAATAGAGTTTGGAATTTGCATAGTTTGTTTTGGTTCCCTGTATACCAAGGAGCCCAGATAGTTGTTGTTTCAAGGAATAATTTGATCAATATATTCTTGGAATCTAATTCAATAAATGAGAATCATCTTTGCATTGTAAAAAAAAGGGGGGGAGCAGGGGAATTAAAATATGCTTTGAGATAAATAAAAATGGAAATGTAACATATCATAATTTATGGATGCAGCGAAAGCAGTTGCAAGAGGGAAGTTCATAGGCATAAATGCCTACCTCAAGAAACAAGAAAACCTTAAATAAACAACCTAACCTTACACTTTAAGGAAGTAGAAGAACAAGGCCCAAAATTAATAGAAGAAAGAAAATAACAAAGATTAGAGAAGAAATAAATGAACTAGAGACTAAAAAGACAATTGAAAAATCAATAAAACTAAGAGCTGGTTCTTTGAAAAGGAAAAATTGATAAACTTTTAACTAGACCCACCAAGAAAAAGAGAAAGGACTAATAAAAATCAGAAATGAAAGAGGAAATGTTACAACTGAAACCACGGGTACACAAAGAATCATAAAAGACTGCTATGAACAATGATATGCCAACAAATTGGACAGCTTAGAAGAAATGGATAAATTCCTAGAGACATACAACCTACCAAGACTGAATCATAATGACATAGGAAATCTAAATAGACCAATAACTAGCAAGGAGATTGAGTCAGTAATCAAAAACCTCCCAATGAACAAAAGTCTCGAACCAGACAGCTTCACTGATGAATTCTACCAAACATTCAAGAAGAATTAATACCTACCCTTATCAAACTCTTTTAAAAAGTAAAAGAGGGCGAACTCTTTCAAACACCTTTTATGAGGCCAGCAATACCCTGACCAAAACCAGACAAGGATACCTCAGAAGTTCTAGCCAGGTCACTCAATGGTTAGAGCATTGGCCCAGGGACGAAAGGGTGCCGGGTTCGATTTCTGGTCAAGGGCATGTACCTCAGTTGCAGGCTTAGTCCCCCAACAGGGTCAGCGCAAGTGCTGGAGGCAACCAATTGATGTGTCTTTCTCCCCTTGATGTTTCTCTTTCTCTCTTCCCCTCCCTCCCTTCCATTCTCTCTGAAAGTCAATGGAAAAATATCCTTGGGTGAGGTAAAAAATAAATAAATAAATAAATTACAGGCCGATATTCCTAATGGACATAGTTGCAAAAAGCCTCAACAAAATATTAGCAAACTGAGTTCAACTACTAATCTCCCTGTAATTCTCCTAAAAGGAGACATGACATGAGTTCATGTCATGGACTGAAAGGAGTTGGAGGAGGAAGGCGATGAAGAGTTTCATTCTCACGCCCCCAAGTTCACAAGTTCCTGATCTCATCAGCCAGACAGCGGCTGCCATTTGTTTTTCCTGGAGGGACAGTATGTGGATTGGAGACAGCAGAAGGTGACACATTAAGATGTTATGGGGTTCAGCCAGAGTTTAGCTTCTGCACATTAAATTGAATCAGAAGTCACTCTCCCTCTATAGCCATCATGTTAAGCTGTCTTGGAGAGATTTGAGTAAATCTTTACTGGAAGGGATTGTTGTAAAGAGTGCGGAATTTCATGGTTTTCTGGTCTGTAGGCAAAAATAAAGTTTGTTAGTGAGTCAATGTGGGCTTTTAATTTTTCTGTGAATCCTCCAGGTGGCCATTCTGGGGAATGATGGGAAATGAAATTACTGACTTTGGGAGTTTGGTCTGTGTTGCTATTAAATCATCTCATGCTATTGCTTAAGGGAGGTTCCAGAAGTCCTTTTCCTGTGTTTTTGATAGATTCCTTTCCCACAATCATACTGTACTTTCCTTTAAAATTATTGTCAATGTTGCTAGTGCTTCGGAAATATTAAACACAAGTAAATGCTTCCCCATTCCCCATGGCTAACTTTTCTTTCTGTTATAACAGTCTGGTTTGGTAAAAACAAAAAGGATTTTGTCCTCCTGAGAATGAAAAAATAATAATGTCACCCCAACCTGTTCCATTTGTCAGTGTCAAGGTTTAGGCAGAGGGAAAGGAAGCGGCAACAGTGGCTGAAAGACATTGCCCTTCCTCTATACGGTTATGTTTGCTTGTCTGTGGTCCTCGCTCAGAAACTGGAGGACAGCTGCCCCTCCTGAAGGTGTGTCACATTTGTTTGTGTGAGGGCATTTGCCTTTTGCTTAATTTGGAAACACCTCATGCTGCAGTGGATGCTACAGAACACTAAACTCAGGGGGCTATGAAGCAGGAGTCACCCCCTAATTTATCACTGATTGTCACTCCGATCACTCTCTGACACTGAACATCTGCTCAGGAGTTGCGGGCCCAGCAGGCCCTCAGAGCATCCGCAGCGGGAGTGCAGTGGTCCCACATCTCCACCAGCCACATGAGGTCCTGGATGTTTCCTTCCCCAGCAGGTGCTGCCTGAGCTACTGTCAGCCTGACAACTCAGAGAGAGAGAGGAAAAGACAGTGAAAATGCCATGAAACAGAACTGCTTGCTGGGTCTCCTAAGACCCTTAACTTCACAACTTCTGTTGACAACATTAAAGGGGAGTTAATTAGACATTGATGTGACTGGTACTTAAGTTCATGATCTTCAGGCTAATTTGCAGAGGGTTTAAGCAACCAGAAGTTTTGCACCAGCTTGAAAAATAATTCACATGTGATGAAAAACATTAAAAACATCCAAATAATCAATCTGTAAACTGAAACTACTAATGATTAAAAGTTGTGAACAATAACAACTTTTAAAAAGACAAACTTCAAGAGTTCAGCTTAAAGAAAAAGGAAAGAAAGACTCATGGACACAGACAACAGTATGGTGATTGCAAGAGGGAGTGGGAGTAGGGGAGGTAGAAAAGGGTATAGGGGGATAAAAGGTGATGGAAGGAGATTTGACTTGAGGTGGTAAACACACAATATAACATGCAGATGATCTATGGTAGAATTGTAAACCTGGAACCTATATAATTTTATTAAAAAATCTCACCCCAATAAATTTGATTTTTTAAAAGAGTTCTGCTTAAACCCTGCTTTTTATCATGAAAATAAACCAATAAATAAATAAACTTATATATCTTGGCTTGTGTCCTGTACAGTGAATAGTATTTTATGTACTTATTTTTAATTAGATAAATGATTTAACTTTCATATTCCCTATCTATTTATCACTACATTTTATATATGTTTTTATATCTTTTATATGCTTCCATATGTAAACCTATTACATTTTCTTCTAATTATGGCATACTGGTTCATCTGATGCATATGTCAGAGTTTCTCCTTTATTCTTCTAAAGATAGACACATAGGTTAGTCCAGTGGTCGGCAAACTGTGTCTCGCGAGCCACATGCAGCTCGCGAGCCGTGGTTTGCCGCTCTGTTGACTAATGAGTTTGCCGATCACTGGGATAGGGGCTTAATCACAAGGAACAACAACAGCCTGTAATTATTGGAATCGAGTGTCTAGGTCAGTGGTAGGCAAACTCATTAGTCAACAGAGCGGCAAACCGCGGCTCGCAAGCCACAGTTTGCCGACCACTGGCTTGTCCTACAGGCATTAGTAGTGCTTCAGAGCTTATTCTAATACTTCCTCATGGCCATGAATATTGTCAAAATGATGACATTTGTGTAATTTTACTACATACTGTCAATTTCATTTTCATAATGTCTGAAACAGTGACATCAGAATTCTAGCAACTATGTTTAAGGTTTGAGGTCCCACACTCTCATCACCACTTAGCAAATGTTAGTAATTTTTGCCAGTCTTTAAGTATAGAGTGGTTTCTTATGGTTGTTTTAGTTTATACTTCCCTGGTTGCTGGTGTGGTTGAGAATCTCTACATATACTTATTAGCAATTTCTACAGAAATTTCCTTTTGTGAATTATCTACTTAAAAATGTTTAGTTATTTTTTCTTACAGAAATAGTTCCTATATCTTCCATATTAATCCAGTATCAATAAACTTAAGACTTCTCTAAAAAATAAAGTTTGTTAATTTTAAAAATGGTTTTCTACTATGTTGTCACATAGTAAATATAAAATATAAAAAAAGAGTTGTTAAAATAAAACCACTGTCACAGTAGTTGTCGGAAACAATTTCTTCATTATTTATTGTGGGTGGATTAATTCCCACACTGAATGTTTTTAAAGATCCGGGACTATCTATACTAATAAGAGGGTAATATGCTAATTAGACCAGATGTCTTCTGGACGTCCTTCTGGACAAAGCCACAGTGGCAGGGGCTGAGGCAGAGGCGATTAGGGGCGATCAGGCTGGCAGGGAAGAGCAATTAGGGGGATCAGGCCAGCAGGGGAGAGCAGTTAGGGTGATCAGACTGGCAAGGGAGAGCAGTTAGGCAGTTAGTGGGATCAGGCCAACAGGGGAGCAGTTGAGGACATCAGGCAGGTGGGCAGAGGTGATTAGGGGTGATCATCAGGCAGGCAAGGGAGCAGTTAGGGGCATCAGGCAGGCAGGTGGAGTGGTTAGGGGCAATCAGTCAGGCAAGTAAGCAGTTAGTAGCCAGTGATCCCAGATTGCGAGGATTGGAGAGGGTGCAGGCCAGACTGAGGAACCCCCTCCCGCCATACACAAATTTTATGCACCAGGCCTCTAATAGTACTATAAGAGGAACACTTGCCTTGGGCTCTATGTTTAGAGCAGGGTAGAGCAAACTGCGGCCATGAGCACAATTTGGCCCATGATTTGATTTTGTATAATCAGCAATCTAAAATATTTTTAAACATTTTAATGGTATTTAAAACTCTAAAGGCAAAAATATTTTAAGATGCATGAAATATTTATGGACTTCAAAGCTCATCAATAGAGT
The DNA here is from genome assembly GCF_027574615.1 of Eptesicus fuscus. Taxonomy (NCBI): domain Eukaryota; kingdom Metazoa; phylum Chordata; class Mammalia; order Chiroptera; family Vespertilionidae; genus Eptesicus; species Eptesicus fuscus. The sequence goes on from NC_072476.1 coordinate 101,799,486, forward strand.
TATATTGAAACACAATTAAGTGCCTGCCTAATATCCCCAGCTTTGCCTCTTGGCCCACAAAATCTATATTTGTTACCTGGCCCCTCACAGGAAAGGTTCGCTGTCCCTATTTTAGGGGGTCCACTATATTATAAAGCCAAAAGGCTATTAAAGAACACTTGGACATCAATTTCATGCAAGGACCCATATTTATTGCTGGTTCAGCAAGACCAAAGCTCTAAACATCTGTGTTCATAGCTAATATCTGCCAGGCCCCAGGGGAATGCATCTCCACATATCTTGTATATTTCCTCTAAAAAAAATACCTTTGTCTGAATTCCATGGGGTTTTGAGGGTTGTGCTGCTGGCAGGGCCAGAGATGGACTCAGCTTTGGAGTATGGTGTGGATTTGAATAGTAGCAGCACATAGGTGAAGAAAAGACAAATGAAAGAACATGCTAAATCCTTCCTTTTATATTCCATAAACACAAATACACTTATAAAGCAGAGTATCATCCCAAGTAGTGTGAATTATATACTTATTTTCTTTTCTTTGGATTCAAATGTGAGGTTCTGAGAGTACTCATTAAGTAGCAAAAAAAATTGCAATTTACGTATGGTGCCTGAGAAGTATTTTAAACAATCAAGGACCCTTAAATGTGTAGTCTAAAACATTCTTAAATTTGTATGGTCTACATACTATTAAGTATATTTAGTCTAAGAAACATGCTTGAAGTATGATATGATTCTTTACATTGGCAACCACAATTGGAAAAAGTTTTCTCAGGGCTGCAGGTAGAGATAAATATTAATCCAAACTTACCTGAATAGAAATGTGCCCAAAGAAATGTAATTATTTCATTGTAATACGTCACAGCAAATATTGAAAACATTTTAAATGGTCTTATATAAGAGACTGATTAATAGTAAAGTTTTGGCCTGGTTGAGCATTGACCTATGAATCAGGAGGTCATGGTTCAATTCCCAGTCAGTAGGGATTGTGCAAAAGGCAGCCAATCAATGATGCTCTCTCATCATTGATGTTTCTATCTCTCTCTCTTCCCCTCTCCCTTCCTCTCTAAAATAAATTAAAAAATCAATCAATAAATCAATATATTTATTTACAAAAAGAAAAAAAAATTTGCACCTAGACAATGAAACCTAGGACTAGGCAGCTAGGATATCCTTATGTAATAGCGTTAACTGAAAAAGCATGCTTTTAATGCCTAGGGGTGGTGAGTATCTGTGAATGTTCCTTCCTAGAGACCGCAACCTTTCCTGGGTTATTTAGAGTTTTTTACTATGAACACATATTTTGTAAGTATATTTCAATTTTAGAAAGAAAGAGGTTTATGTGAGTTTAGATATATCAGTAAATAAATCTGAAATATTGGGTTAGAATGAAAAAGCTATCTTGCACTAAAAATGGCCCATTTTCTCCCCTGAGCTGTTCTCTAGCCTAATTTTCTGTCTGTATTTTATTTCTGAATTGCATGAAAGATTTGTGGAATACCATTAGCTACAGTGGAGAAATTACTTTCATGCTAAACTCTTGTTCTTACCCAATTCTAACTTCTTGAAAAAACTATAGTCTAAAATTTCTCTAGCGGTTTTCAAGCCAAAGATAACTTTTATTTGAAAAGCTTAGAGGAAAAATAATCCCTTAGCTCCTGTTAGTTATTTATGCATAAATCAAAGTGATGTTTTTGTATTGCATTGGAAAAAGGAATACCATTCACATGTTTTAATGTATAACCTAGAAGGATGTGTACTGAATACCCATTAATTTGTCATGGTGGCAGGTAAGCAAAATAAAATGGCAGTAAATGAAGATTGCTGTCTTTGTGGATTCTCTGCACATATGTAGCCCTGGTGTAAGTCTTCTCTTATGCAAATGCCATTCTCTAGTGTTTGTTTGTTTTTAATTATAGCAGCTGGACAATACGGCACTTCTCCTAATTTTACATTATGTTCCCATCACTCTGGAGAGAAAGGAAGCCGGTGGATACAAAAACCTGCATGGACGTTGACCTCATATTTTCACACTTTGTAAAGTCTGGACAAGCTGAACTCTCTGCTTGTGCCCAGCAGTCATTCTGAGATCTCCACTTACCCTCATTTTGGTCATCTGCTTTCTGTACTCCAACATAAGTCACCTGTGCAAGGGAGACTGAATGGGTGGCCCCAGCATGCAGAACCTGTAGGGGTTCTCCAGGGAGGCAGCAGAGCGCGAGACCAGCAGAGGCAGGCTTGCTCCATGGCAATAAAGAAGCATGTACTAGGTATTTCCTACCCATGGCTCTCCTCTACCCCCAACCAGGAGATTAAGGCAAGGAGATGTCCCAGAACCCCAGAACTGGGCCATGCCCCCTTCATCCAGTCACTACAGCTGAAGTGGGAGGGAGAAGGAGTGAATGAGCCGAGTAGACTCTTTCCCACTCCAGCTCCCTGGAACCACCCGCCTGGCCATCCATGGTGGAGAGAGAAACATTGGACATTAAGATTGGAGTTCTAAACTGGATGACTTTTTAAAACCTAGTGGATGTGGTCAAGAGGACATTAAAGGAACTGCTACAAAGCAGTGAAGGAAAGTTTGATGTAGCACAATTAGTGGCAGCAACTAAGAAAAACAAAGCCACACCAGGGTTGTCCCCTAAAACAATCAGACTGTCCACTCAGTGTTTCCATGACCCATGACATATCAGTTAGGGCCAAGAAGATGGGCAGAGTGTCGATGAATTGTTCTTATTACTTATCATTTCTCAGCTTATTCATTAAGATGCTTTAATTAGTGCGTGTAGACTCAGGGGTATTTTATAATATGTCATATTAGCCTTTGAAAATGTATTGCTGAGAAACACAGATCTCCTGCATACGTTTTTCCTTTTCTATGCCTGCCACAGAAATTGGAATCCCTCACACACATATATGAGAAATGCAGGGGCACATGTCAATGTGAAACAAGAGTCCACTTGTGTGGATGGGACTAAGGCCAGGGAGACCTGGGATCAAGTTGCCTGTCAGACAGGTGAATAGCAGCAGGTGGGGCCGGATGGAGACCAGCTAGAAAGACTTGCAATATGGCAAGAAAAGAGCTGAGGGGCTGCTGATAGGAGTGGAGAAAGGGAACTGTCTGGTCTTTTTTCCAGATTTCCCCAGGCTAGCCTCCTCCGCTTCATGGTACCATTTTGGCTCCTACTTCACATGCCTCAAAGTTGCTTTGTTATCTGGCTTCTGTGCATGGGCCAAGCAAAGGAATTTCCCCTTTGCTGGTACCACCACCACCGCCACCACCACCACCATCCCCCATCCCCCATCCCCAATCCAGGCCTACAGGCCGGTTTGTTCCATGGGGAGATTCCTGCCTTCTTGAGAATTAAGCCCCTTTGGTGGAGGATGCCTGCGGGGTGTCTGGGAAGCTGTAATTTCCAGACATAATTAAGTTTAGCCAACTTTCTCCTTGTTTTGTTAATACTAATTAGCTGCCTATACTAACAAAACCACCTGAGGTGCCTGGGTTGGTGATGTCAGGAAACCAAAGTGGGATATGATCTGTAAGAGCTTCTAAAGGGACTATATCTTGCCTTGAGGTGTGGAAGCACAATTCTGGAGAGTGTCTTACAATACAGGGAAGGATGTTACCAGTCATTCTTTATGCTGTTTGTATAAATGGGGTAAATGGACCCAGGGCCAATCACCTGATGAGGATCTGCTTTATTATCCGAGGGAAATTCAGCTCTCAGTATATTGAGAACAAAACAGGATCAACGCTGCCTCCACTCTTCCCCTGTTGGAGTCTTTATCTCGTTACCATGACAACTCACTCCATAAATGTGCTGCCAAACACAAGATAAAAAAAAAAAGTGGAGTGCCTTTATCTAATAAAATTGAAAATAAATCCTCAAAAATTCAAAGTAAATAATAATCCACTATCCAAAAGAATAAAAATGTCTTTGGGATAGTTAGATCATTGGTGAAATAGATTTAAGAATTCCTGAAATTGTTAAAGTCTTCACAAATTAATATTGAAAATGTATTTTATTGAAGATTTCAGAATCAAATACTGGTGTGAAACAATTTTAACCTGCTCAAGAAGTATTTTAGGAGCTCTGTGATATACTTATGTTTACTCTACGTACACAAGTAATGTATGAAGTCATGCTATTTGTAAAACAACAGAACCAACTAGGACTAAAGTGGAAACAGAATTCCTCCTTCACTCTCCCTGTCTTCTCTTCCTCAAAGGAGCCACTCCTAAGAGTTAGTATGTATATTCCCATACTAATAAATGCTATGTATATAGAAGGAGATACATTTCTTATATGCCCCTTCTTATAAACTCTTTTACGTACACTTAACTTAAAATGACTTTGCAGACTTTTCATAGCCATGCATTCATCTGTACTGCATTCCCTTTAATGTCTGCAAAGTACAACATAACATGAATGTACTCAAAATGTTAGCCATTCTCCAATTGATAGATAATTCAGGTTGTTTCCAATTTGTCATAAGTACAAACAAGATTTCGGAGGACTTTTTGTACATAAGCCTTAATGCACACAGTTTCCTCACTGTGTGGTGGGTGTGGAAGGTAGAAGTGCCGATCACAGGATATGTGCACTTAATAGTTGACCGGCACTTCCAATTGTCTTCATTAAATGGTCTATGTAGAGCTGTGTATTCAAAGGTGAAAGGGCTCACTTCTGCTTTGTTTCCACATCATCAATATATTTTTATCAATGTGATAGGCAAATATAACATGGTATATAAATCTCATATATGTAATTGATTTTAAAGTTTTCTTCCTTGATTACTATGAGATTAGGTATTGTTTAAAAAATGTGTAAGCATTTCAACTTCTTTGTTTATGTACAGTTTTCTATGTGGTATTTGTCTATTTTTATTGAATCTAAGGGGTGCATCATGCATGACTGATATTAGTATTTTGCTGTGGCACATGCTGTGTGTGTGTCCACTAGATCAAACTAATCATTGAATTTACATGCTTTCCCCAATACCCTCTAAGGCTCCACATCATTCAAAATAAAAACCAGAGTCATCACAGTGACATCCATGACCCTGCCCAATAGGGCTTCCTTCTACCTCTTTGATCTTATCTACTTCTCTTTCCCTCCCCTAGGTTTGCTCTGCCCCAGGTACCCTCACCTTCCTGCTGTCATTGAAAATGACAAGCATGCTGCATCCTCAGGGCCTTTGCACTTTCTATGTCCACTTCCAGGACATAAATGCATAGCTATCTCTATGATTTGATACCTCATTTTCTTCAGGTGCTCAATCATCACTCTTTGAGTGAGTTTTCTCCACACCCTCTAAAACAGCAACTCCTGCATTTCCCCTTCTCCCTGTCACTCTAATACTACTTTATTTCTTTCCATTACACTTCTCACTGGTATTAATATTAGTGATATTATACTATTAACTAGAGGCTCAGTGCACAAAAATTCATGCACTCGGGTGCGGGGGGGGGGGGGGCAGTCCCGCAGCCTGGCCTGTGCCATCTTGTAGTTCGGGACCCCTCAGAGGATGTCCACCTGCCAGCTTAGGCCTGCTCCCTAGAGGATCAGGCCTAAGCTGGCAGTCGGACATCCCTCTGGCAGCCTGGGAGCCCTCGGGGGATGTCCAACTGATGGGGAATGGGCCTAAGCTGCAGTCAGACATCCTTAGCACTGCAGAGGAGGCGGGAGAGACTCCTGCCACCACCACCATCACCGCTATGCTCACAGCTGTCAGCCTAGCTTGTGGCTGACTGGAGCTCCCCCTGTGGGAGCACACTGACCACCAGGGGGCAGCTCCTGCATTGAGTGTCTGGCCCCTGGTGGTCAGTACGTATCATACCGACTAGTCATTCCTGGCCATTCTGCTGTTAGGGTCAATTTGCATATTACCCTTTTATTATATAGGATATTTAATATTAAATATAATCAAATATAATATATTATTTATTAGTCTCTGCAACATAGAATTTGTTTTTCTCCACTATAATGTAATCCCCCTGATGGATTTCAGTCTGTTTTGTTTGCTGCTGGATTCCCAGTGCAAAACACAGTGTCTGGCATGCAGAAAGCAATTAGCTAATACTTGTTTAATTAATTAATCTGTCACTTAATAACACATTGTTATCAGCTATGCTTAAACCCTCTGTGAATAGATATTCACTACCTTATTAGATAATTTGTTCTATCCTTAGAGAACTGTATTATAAAGTCATTGAATAAAATCCATCCTATTTACTTCTAACTAGTTGTTTATAGGTCCATCTAATTCATCCATACAGAATAACTTTAGACCCGCTTCCTTCTGAACTTCCGTGACAAATCTGGATATTCTCTTCACCAAGGTGCATAAGAAATACTGAAGAGAGGACACACAAGAAGAAGGAATTTGAAGAACATAACACAAGGGGCATGGCATAGTATCTCTAACTTGGCATCTCAACCTCTTCCAGATCAATAGCCATTGTCTGTTGTTGATCAGGAAGGCATATTAATGTTCTCAAAATACTTTTTTTAGTTCATAGTCAGTTCTCTTGGCTCATTGCAGGTTTCTGTCAGATATTGTCTAAAGCAGTCCTGCTAGCCAATTAATATGCAATGGAGGTAAATCTGAAGCCAACATTTGAAAATGAATCTTCCATGAAATATGCCAATAGCAGTGAAAGAAAAAAATAATGTAACAAATAATGACAGGATTTTGAAGGTTCAGGTCTTTGTAAAAATTTATAAAGCCATATAAAGTCTTAAGAGGTGGCATGAGATAGTAATGAAAAGCATGGATTCTGGAACTAGTTCTCAGTGTATAAATTCTGATTGTGTTTCCCAAGGATGGATCCTGTTGGATTTCTGAATTATTTTGAACCACTGAGTTGTATGTGTATTTCCCATTTTACCCATTTTTGAAAGGTAGAGTCTATAGCAGCCATCTAATACTGCTCTCACAGTGGAATTCAGAGAGGGTCACATACCCTTCAAGGAAAATATTCTGAATATTCCCTCTGAAAAGTGAGAGGGATGAGAAACACTGACGATTAAAATCCACCTTGGCCCAGATTATTTTTTATAATGTGCCTTTGCATATTGGCTGCATGATAGTGGTGGGGAAGACAAAGTAACTCCTCTCTAACTCACGGGTCTGTAGATGAAGAGGTTCTGTAGTCCAGGACTGTACTCCAGGTACCATACCTGAAGAGTCTCATCAACACCTGAACTAGATATAGTGATAAAATCTCAGCTTTTCAGCTAATGCTATAATGGTTGAGCCCCAGGGGGCTGTGGAAGGAGTGAGTATGTTTTGCACATGGAGAAACATGAATCATTGGGATGCAAAGGGTAGAATATGGCATCCAAATCCAAAGTGGCCTCTAATGATCATCACTTCCTGGGACTTAGATGTTATGTAGTCCCCTTACACATGGAATCAAGCAGCCCTGTGGCAACTCCCAAGTAGAGAGGAACTGAAGCTTCCTGGCAACATCAACTCACCAGCCATGTGAGATTCCAAGAAAGCAAGTTCTCCAGCTCAGCCAACCCTCACATGACTGCAACCTGGTTAGCTGTCACTCTACAATAACACAAAAGAATTGGCTTATAAGCAAATATGTACAGATTAATAATTGAATCAAAGTTATTAAATAAAAAATAGTTCAGCAAACATTTCTTGACCACCCATTTGTGGCGGTTGATACTATAGAATGGGGTATGTCTCCCACCTGCAAGAATCTTCTGGTTCTTTCAGGTAGACTAATTTAATCACAGGAGGTCATTAAACATGGACAAATAGAGGTTTTCAGAGGACACTGTAGAATAGGAAGGAAGTTTACATCTGAGGAATAGAAGGGCTCCCTGGGTAGGTTATGACCAGCTTGGGCCTTGAAGAGTAACTCCACCCAACAACTAGATGGCCTCCTGCATGTAGGCTAGGCTAACTTATTGTTCTAAATGCTGTAGAAACAGCCTGGGAAGAGATGAACCCCACCCATAAAGTGGGACTTAAAAGCTTTGTAAGAAGATAGTGTTTGAACTTAATTTAAAATAATAAGACATTGGACCAGCAGAAAAGAAGGAAAAGGGTATTCATCAGGAAGAATCTTAGAGAGAAGGCTCAGAGTTCAGAAAGTGCACAGTGACTGAGAGAGAAAGACCTCTCCTGTGCATGGGGCATGGGGTGGGTGAAGGTTGGGAAGGGGACTGAGAGCCTGGAAGAAGGTCGGAGCGAGTCCTGCAGCAATGGGTCCTAGACCCACATTATGGAACTGGCATGTTTCGGGTAGGTCTAAGGAACCAGCTGAAAATTTTTAAGTAAATGTTTCATGGTCAGATTTGAGTTGAGAAATGATTAGTTTTGTCCTTGAGCAAAGGATGGATTAGAGGAGAAAGGGTAGGAAACCAAGGAAAATAGATTAAACTCTGCTTCAGTGACCCCTAACACTAACTCATTGAGATATGATGGGGGCCAGGAACCATAGCAACAGAGATGGAGAAAAGAGGTCAGAGAGGTACCTGAGATAGCAGTAACTTGATAGTACACTCTGAGAAAGGTAATGGGCTTTGGTATTCCACAGTAGTGGACAGGTTATTATTTTCATTATATTATTACCTAAAGCATATTACCCTCCAGTTTATAGTAGATGGTAGACCAATTATCTAGAAATCATACAAGTATTGTTGTTTGGCCTGCTCAGGTTTCAAAATAAATTTTTAATGGACTGAAAAATTTATCCATATTAAGGGCTGCTTAAAGGCATAATACACAAATCAGTTTCCTTCACTTCTTTGCCCTGAGCTTACAACTGTACATTATAAAAAGAATAAGCTGGGCCAAGGTAGAGTTTAGTCATCAGTGTTTCTCATCCCTCTCACTTTTTAGAGGGAATATGCAGAATATTTTCCTAGAAGGGTGGATGTCCATCCCTGTGGGAGCAGAGGTGGACTCCAGCCTGGTCCAGGGAACTCCCATATAGCAGGAAGGACTGCATCTGCTTGGAGTACCTTGGGTGAGAGCCAATGAAATGGAAAACAAAGATAAATATTTATTTAAGTTGGAGGAATATGCCAAACTCTAAATGTTTGTAGCAGAAATCTCAGCCCCAGATTCTGAGCTCTCACTAGTACATAAGTTTCCAGAACAAACAATGACATAATAAGTAATAACTAAGAGCCAAGGCCTCCCTCAGCATTCTAGAGGCAGGCCACCCAAAAATAATCTGGGAGCATAAAGAGACGATCTGTCCTTCCCATGAGGGAGTTGCTTCTATAAACTGACAAGGAAAAGAAATAGTATTTCACTTTGTCAGAAAAGCTGATAATAAGCTTTAACTATATGTTGGATTTCTACAGAATCAAAGATCATTGGAGAAATCCAAAATTATATGAAATCAATGGTATTTGTTTACTAGCAGTGGCCACACATGCAAAAGTATACAAAAAGGGAAATGTTCAACACTGGGTTTCTGTAATTAAATTGTTCCAAGCCCAGCTCCCTCCTCAAGTCAGAAAATGCCCTGTGTGATCTTCACATAAAACAAGGTGTTCCCTGTACAACTCCCTCCCTCAGCATCTGCCCTTCTCCTTCTCCTCAGGGTGGCACTTACATTCTGGGGTTACAAGAAACCTGGGCATGGGGCTGGGTTGGGACTTAGGTCTCAGAGGTCACATGGCATCACTGCTTTCTGTTGGTGACACAGGCTGGCCCCTTACCATGGGAGGGGGGTGTGTTCTATTGGGGCCATCTGGAAGAGAGCTCTGAGGAGGTTAGTATTCACATACTAAAGGATAGTGTAAACCAAAAAAGAAAAGAAAGAGGTCACAATTAAGGTTGTACAGGAACTGGGGGTCTAGTCCCTTTGCATAAGACAGAGGTTTGTTACACAGTAGATTGGGGCAGTGATATCAAAGTAAGCTATGTGGGAGCCACAGAAGGTGCCAGTATAATTTAAAAAGGAAATTCATCTATTTTTGTAGTACTTGTTAATCTTATACTAGAGAAGAGAGGGAGGTGGGCATGGAGCATTGCTATTTCTTTCAAAGAAAGGAAGACTATAAATTTCTACCTCGAAAAGTACAAAATCACTAAAATATTTCTAGCTCTGCCGAGTAAAGTTGACACTAGATGGAAACATTGTGTTGTCATTAGAAATGAGAGACCAGACCAGAGCCCAGAGTCAAAGAAAAGTCTCAGCAATCAGGGAAGCTAGTGACTGACTTATTTGGAAACCAGAAATGTCATTTTGCCCTGATAGGGATAAGGAAGGTGTCCCTTTTAGGAACTATAAATTGTGCTGCCTGGTTTAAATTATCCACAACGAATGGATCCGTTCCTCCCCCTTTGACCTTGTCCTTTGGTGTTAACCAGACACAGGAATCACTCCAAAGTCTTCAAAGGCCCCGCCGCCTTGTATTAAGTTCTTGAGAATCTAAATTCCCACCGTTATAAGCTCATTGTCAACAGGAAAAAAAAAATTCCAAAAATAGTCCAAAAGCACCTCCTCGTTTAACTTGCTGCCAGACACACCAGTGAATCTCTGCAGAACTGAAGCCCCTTTTCAGGGCAGTGTGGCAGCTGCTGACTGACAGAGCAACCCCTCCGAGTTTCACCAGGAAGGAAAATGCCCATCCCGCTGGAATCATGGAAGGAGACTCTCATGGGCAGCAGGACCACTTCAAACTCTGCAGAAGGGCGACCAGGCCTTGAGGCCCAAGAAGAGCAGGGATTAGATGCTCAGCGTGGGGTCTTGGCCATGGGAAGGCCCATCTCCCACATGGGCTGGCCAGCGGGGCCTGCACTTTGCCACGTGTTGGGCCACCAGAGACCCAGGACCGTGGGAACCTGCATTGACAAACACCAGGACAAGAGGAAGGTACAAATGTGCACAGAAGGTCATATCATCTGAGTGGGTGCTAATTTATGGACATTTTCAGGGGATGAGACTCACGGAGGATTTGTAAATACAAGATGAGAAAACAAAATCACTAGATTGCCCACATGCAATGTACTGAAGGGGTTGTTTTGTTTTGTGTTGCTTTTGCTAGTTCTAGAAGTCTGAAGGGACTTCTATTTATATATTGGGTGTTGCTGACCTGCTCTAACTAAAAGTAGTTTAAACAACAGGAATAGGGACTTGAGGCAGGTCACCCATCTCCACCTGACAGACAGGAGAGCTGCCATGGGCAGGCCAGGCAGGGGGCTCTTCCTCTTTCCACAAAAGTCCTCTTTATGCTGGGTGAAGGGGACACCTTGTGTCACCTCCCTGGAAAGAATGTGCTGGGGTCCTGACACATCTTTAAGGGCCTAGTTTCCCCCATTCCTCAATCAGGTGCTTTAAGCATGGTAGTGAAGCAACACCTTCAGGCAAAACAGACCACTCCAGAGACCACAGCCTCAGGGAACAAACCTAGGATTGGCTCTGAACTCTCTCTGTAAACACAAGGAGTGTTCCCAGGGGAGGCTATTAGTGAGCACAGACATCACTGTTTCTGGCTGGTTAAGAATTGAGGTCCCATGTCTTGATATTTCTAAGTTTCCAAGATTCCCAGGAAGAACAGAGAATGCAGGGCAGGGACAGGGACAGAGCATAGCCCTGGGGCCTCAGGACTTGCTGTCCAGACACTGGATAGAATCACAGCTTTGGTTGTTCACTCCACCCATTTGCATTTCATCCCCTCAAAACAACACACAGGGCTTGGACTAGCAGATCTCTGACCTTTGGTGGCATTTAGATGAGACCCCACGTGGTCATAAAGCATAATCAGAATATCGTTGATTCCATCCATTCATCATTCACTCATACCATGCACGTGTTTAAAGACTGATAAATGCCAGAGAGCTGGGAAGACAGAGATGATAGGATATCACGCTGGACCTCAAGTAGCATCCACCATAATGAAGACTCAGATGCACAATTAATTACCTTGGAGTATGTTAACGGGTATATTAAAGGTATTAGGGTTTAAAGTTTATTAAAAAAAAACAATGACATCTGACCTGACATGTCACCATTTGAGGTTATTTGGTTCCATGGTGATCAAAGTGTCCACACCCACAAATCTCATGTGATAATGAGAGGAGATGACCAGCCATCTCTCATATTCGGCAGATGAGTGGCTACCCTAAAGTCCTACTGCCTTCCCTGTCACACTTTGTCAGATTAAACCCTGAGACACTTACAGCATTCAATTCTGAAATGTAAATGTCTAAATTATTGCCCCAAACCCGAGACATTAACCAAGTCCTCCATATGACACCCAGCATCCCCAGCCACTGTCCTGGGCAGTGGTGCAATAGATCCTCTCATAACTGTGTGAAGTACACAAATGAGAAGAACGAGGTCCTGGGATTTTAATCTTCTCAAATTTTCCCAGCTGGTAAATGGTGTCTAATGAGTTCTTTTAGTTGGAAATGTTGTCCTGTTTGTTGAAATAAAGGACGCCGACCACAGCATGCCGTTATTTAGTGAATGGTTTTACACAGAGACACGCTCTTTCAGGGTATGTGTCATAAGTCCCACCACGAGTCACAACAGAAGAGCTTCTTGAGATAAACTTGAGCCAACTCATGGCAGCAACTTCAGTGTTCATATTCACAGCTTCCTTATCAGCATAGCTCTTTCCATGTGTTGCCTTTCCATGTGTGCTTCACTTCTGGACTGTCATCTGTTCTATGGCATCTGTTTTTTGCCACTTGTGCTATATGAGGTGCCAGCTCTCTGCACAGAGTGCGATCTGGGTGACTGCCATTCTGTTTCATGGACAAAGGTCTAGAGAGAGACCCTACCTCGCAGAGAATAGCAAAATACTCAGCTGTTATCAGATCATTAGAGAGAGGACTGAATGCCAAGGGCATTCATAAGTGCTCTTATCAGGTCAGATTTGAGAACCACAAACTCCACATAAACAGGAAGAAGCCCTGGGGAGGTGCCTGGGACCCTCCAGCTAGTGGGGCCAGCACTGGGTCCTGAAGGCAGGAGCCCACTGAGGACCCTCTGAGCTCCTAGAATCCTTGCCAGGCTTTTCCCTCCATCGCTTGGAATGACAATATTTATCCAAGAATGGAACTCATGTGGCTCTTCAGAGGTCCTTGAGGAAAAGCTGTCCATGTTTGCCTGTGTGGCCTGCAAGGACAAGATTGCTTGACACTTAAAGTAGAAGATTGATATGAGCTCAAAGTACACAGGCCACTTAATTCCCAGGTTTCCCAACAAATATGCATCGAGTGCTGGTGGATGCAGCTGTGCACATGGAGTGGATGCACGTCCTCTCTAACCCCATTGCTCTTGTAGGAATGAAGGGTTCTACATGCAATGCTATGGAAATGGGCAAGTCCACATGGGATCTCAGCGCCCTTTCCCTTCCACAGTGTCTGACAGGGCAGGTCCCGCAGGTGGGGCTAAGACCCACAGAGCAGGGCAAGTGTGTGAGTGCACACGTGTGTGTGAGTGAAGGTGTGTAGGCACACCTGTGAGTGGGTGTCTACTCTATGTTTGAAAGTGTGTTTGCAAGTAGGGGTATATGTAATGCCCATGTATTAGAGTGTGAAAATGTGATTGTGAGTGAATGATGAGTGTGAAACATTGTGAGTGTGTGTGTAAGAGTGTAAAGCATACTTGTGGTATATTTTGTGAGTGTGTGTAATGTGTGAATGAAAGTGTGAGGGTATATAATTAGACTAGAATGGTGGGTGTGAGTGTGTATAAAAGTGTGAGAGTGGATTTATTATGTATCTATGAGTGTATATGGATGTGAAATAGAGTGTCTGTGAGTGTATTGGATGTGAGAGTGTGTCTGTGAGTGTATGTGCATATGAGAGAGAGTGTGTGTGTTGTGAGTGTATGTGCATGTGAGAGAGAGTGTGTGGATATGAGAGAGAGTGTGTGTCTGTGAGTGTATGTGCATGTGAGAGAGAGTGTGTGTGAGTGTATGTGCATGTGAGAGAGTGTGTGTGAGTGTATGTGCATGTGAGAGAGAGAGAGTGTGTAAAAAGGGTGTGTATTGTGTGTTCTGGGGGCTGGGAGATGTGGTAAGAAGGGATATGAAGAGTCTGTTAGTCACTTCCTGGGAAAATATGGGCATTGCATGTTCCCTAACCCATGTGTGCACATATTGCTGAAACCTCACAGCCTAGAGGCCTAGGAAAGGATGTGACAGTCCTTCAAAATGAAAAACCAGGTCGGCAATAATGACAGAATTCCAACTATTTACTCTCATCCTTGCCCTTCGGTGCCTGTATCTCGGTGGCAGCTGGCACCTCCCACACACGTTCGCCTCAGGGATGAAGAGGCCATCAGCTACAAAGGGGTGTGCGCTCTGTACTCCTCCATGCACCTTTCACTGTGTCCCTTACCCCCTTCTTACTTCAGAATCCTGTGATGCTGATCACTTCAGGCTAATGCCTTCCAAAAAGAAACGACTGAGGAAAAGTCTGTTTGCTGATTTCACAGTCTGCTTCCATACACTTGTTAAAGCAACTTACGTAACAAAATCAGCAGAAAAGCACAGCAAGTTTTCTGAATTTGCTGTTTCTGTTTTGCCCTGAAGGAAGCCCCATAATTGGGACTGTTAGCTTGTTTGGAAGTCCTAACCAGAGAGCGTGGCCATCACAGCCACCTCTTCCCCGAAATCTCTCTGAGAAAAGGAGTGGTGTCAGCTCACATCCCCCAAACACCTGCTTTCAACCCAGGGCTCCTCGTAGAAGAGGAAGAAGCACGCAATTAGGAAGAAGGCACAGATGCAGAAACAAGGGAAGAGACCGACTGTTGGAGCACATTCCATGGGCGAGAAACCAGGGAGGGAGTACAGACCAAGGCTTCATCTTCAGGCTTTCGTCTTGAAATGTGATTCCAGTGATTCCCCTTTTGGAAATATTTATTTGGCTCTTCCTTTTTAGAAGAAAATATTCCGATTACAGTTTACATTCAATATTAGTTTGTTCAGTTGAGTAAACGTGTGTTAAGCCCTGAACACTGGGGCCATAACTTGTATTAGAGAGTTTGTTTGCCACAGATTTTTTGCAGACCCAAACTAAGGGCTGTCACAGGTGGCAGGCACCTCAGTAAGAATGAGTTCCAGTGATGATGCTGCTGAGCTACAGCCCCAGGCAAACAGGAATCAAGACTAGTGTATCTTCAGCCCTTGGCCTTGGTCTTCTGTCCATCCTGCAGCTCCACACAGTGGCCGCCGCTGCTGCTGTTCTGCAGGGCAATGACCTCCAAGGAGAAGGGGCCTTCAGAGACATGAGGGATCTTGTCACTCCTCCCCTGAGACCAGGCCATGACATTACATTTTGGCTTCTGAATAGTGCAAATAATATCTGTCCTTCATGTATCAATGCCAGTATGTGTGTGACAAGACACTGAAATGATTGAACAAACTGGAAGAACATTGCCCGGTCTTATGTTTGTGTGGATTTTCATTGTTGTGATCATCCAGTTTTAAGACTAAACCTAGAGCTAAAGAGAAAATCCCCAGTAATATGGTGAAAAGCGTCCCACTGTCATTTCTAACATGTCAGGAAGCCAGCATATTTTTATTTCTGAGAAGAACAGCACCTGCAGCAGGGACTCCTGCCCTGAGCTTTTCATATTGACCTAAACCAGAGAATTGGGAGGACTTTGAAAACATTTTAATTGAAGACTATGGGGGAAGGGAGACACTGCAGTTCTACGTGTGAATAACACCTACGGAAAATTATTGGAATTGCCTGGAGGGGGGTCTCAGTCTTTACAGGAACATCATGAGCAGGCACTAGTTCTCTTCCGGCCTCAGGAGGCAACCCCACATGCCAGACAGTTAGGTGTGTGCTGCAAAGAATTGAGAGGGAAAGAAGACAAAAATAAAATTGCACATTGACCACTACAGTGCTTTACAATATTAGACAAAGTGTATTCAGATCATAAAAGTCCTCTATTGCTTTATGGTGACCAGTGACAAATGCATCTTTTTAAGCTGAGATATCTCACTTTAAGCTGGTTCTGATTCATTGTTAACTGAAAAGAACGAAGGTTGTGGGTTCTTAACAAATGTGAAGACTAATCAATAAATGCTATCTATAGAGACAAAAAGAAGTCAGACTTTCAAAATGACCCATTCTAGACTCATAGAAAATAGATGAAATAAAGAGCTTTTAGAGAAGCACTTGACAAGGTTACAGGAGTCTGTTTCTGGAATGGATGAAGATTTTTAGCACAATGGCTAGCAAAGTAAAATTCAGATATATCAACTTGAACATTAAGCAAGCAACCTATTTACCCATCAATATAGAGTGAATTAAACACACATGCATTAATTTCTGTAGAAACAGAAATGGAAATAGAAATAAATATTTCTTATTTTGCCTTAAAGTTATCACAACCATTGTAATTTCATAGTCCCTGAATCGTATTATTTTGGGCAACTTGGTGCTGTCTCTCTAGGTTCTGAAATGAGTAATTGCATTGAAGTTTGGGTAAGGATGTTGCATCCTTACTTACTCTGAGAAAAGCCATTGACACAGAGGAAAATTTTTTACTCCTTAAACATGCCACCTTCCTGCTGCAGTTTTTTGCTGAGAAGGTAAGATTGCTCAGTGAGAGATGAACTAGACCCCACTACACACCTCTTCCAACTAACTGCTCTACAAAATGCAGAATAGAATAATTGTAGGTAGTGATTTCAAATAATGCAAAAGATTTAACCATTTTCCCAGTAAAAGTGAGTTTCATATGGAAACAGAACATTATAATTTTTAGTTTAGATTGTTAGGAGTGAGGTAATGAGGAATTACTATTTTTTATTTATTGGGAAGGATCCATGCCTCATTTTGAGTCATTTATTTAGATTTGCTCCATTATTTAACTCATGCACATGCCTATTTTTATATGTGTGCATTATATACAATGTTAAATTATTTTATGTGTATTTATAAATAGGATATGTACATTGTGTGTTTGTGTATGTATGTAAATCTGAAAGAAGTGTCACTAAATATTTCTGTGTACTGAACATTGAATTTCTGGTGATTTTTTTCTTTATGCTGCTTTCTGATGTTTATGTATTTATACAATGAACATACACATATATTATCTTTGTTACTAGGAAAAATGTTAGGGAAATATTTGACTGCTCAGTATTTGGCTATTTCCTCCTACATATTTTCTCCTTTAATATTATGGAAAAATATTAGAGCTTTTTAAAAAAATGGATGCCTAGGCCAGGTGACTCAGTTGGTTGGAGTATTGTCCTGTACACCAAAAGTTTGTGGGTTCGATTCCCTGTCAGGTCACATACCTATAGGTTGCAGGTTAATTGCTGGTCTGGGCACAGGCGGAAGCAACCAATTGATGTCTCTTTCACATTGTCATTCTCTCTGTCTCTCTCTGTCTCTCTCCCTTCCTCTTTTGCTCTCTAAAAATCAATGAAAATATCTTCAGCCGAAACCGGTTTGGCTCAGTGGATAGAGCGTCAGCCTTCGGACTCAAGGGTCCCAGGTTCGATTCCGGTCAAGGGCATGTACCTTGGTTGCAGCTGATCGATGTTTCTCTCTCATCGATGCTTCTAACTCTCTATCCCTCTCTCTTCCTCTCTGTAAAAAATCAATAAAATATATTTTTTTTAAAAAAAGAAAATATCTTCAGGTAAGGCTTTAAAAAAATGGATACCTTATCTCTCACCCCCAAAGGCCACTGCCATTTTAAATTAATAGGGAAAAACTAAAATGATTATAAATTACATTTTATTTATCTTCATAGTGAACATTTTTAAGGGCACTGGAAACCATTTGAATTCTCATTTGGCTAGAATCAAATATTTCTCATACACTCTGGATGATGCTTGCAAACCAAGTTGGTTTTGAAGAAACAGATCTGAAGTGGCCCCATGCAAAATAGACGGTTCAGTATTACGGCCAGATGCTAATTCTTGGTGCCTCAGAAATCTCCATTCCAAATCAGTGACTAAAGGAGAACATACCCAACACACTTGCATAGGAAGGCGTTGGCTTTTCTCAGAACACAAAATAATAAAAATAAACAAAAATCTTAAAAGCCCAAGCAATTTTCTTTGGTAAAATTACTTTTTGTTGCAGCTACCACCATAGAGGGGAAAACACTCTTCATGTCAGTCCTAGTTTCCAACAAAGCAGTGAAATTCAGGTCACAGCATTTCTGATAACAGTCATGTTGCTTTTATCTTTTCTATTTTCTTAGCACATAATTTTTTCACAACTGCTTATTTTTGTTGAGAATAAAATGCTGAGTTTTCCTCATTTGCTATAGAACATGTCTAATGTTAGATTAGTTCAGAGTAAAATAAATTGAATTCTATTTCTTCTAATGCATTGCTTCGAAGAAAAGGAACCATGAAAAGAAAGTGACAGAGAGGAAATAGTGAATGTGAGAAAACCTGCCCTGAATAAACACTGTGCGTTGCTGTTTTGATTTTATAGCATTTCCAACATCATTTGTAAAAATGTTCGACAAATTGCCCTTAATATTTTGAAAGGAATTCAATGGATTCAGGCAAAGTTAGAGGAATATCCATTGGAGGCTGAGGTATGTGGCTTTGACGCCAGAATTAGCATCATGGTCTTGGATCCTGAATGTTTACCAGGCTACAGGCCCTCCTCTGCACCCCCAACACATGGGCTTTAGGGGTCGACACCCCTGGTCTTGCCTCTGGATTCAGGACTTACCAGCCACCTAAGGTGGGCAAGCTGCCTCATTCTCCTAATATTCCATGTCCTTATAAGTAAATTAGGAACAACATTAAATACATAGATTAAGGAATAGTAGATCAAATGGTAAAATACTTAGCAGATGCTTAATAAATGTAAGCTAATATAAAAATTGTCACTGCATGCTCTAGCAGGTTTGGCTCAGTGGATAGAGTGTCGGCCTGCTGATGGAAGGGTCCCGGATTCGATTCCAGTCAAGGGCACGTACCTTGGTTTGCAGGCTCCTCACTGGCCTGGGCCCTGGTCAGAACTCATGAAGGAGGCAACCAATCAATATGTTTCTCTCACATCAATGTTTTTCTCTGTCCTTCCCTCTCTCTTCCACTCTCCCTAAAAATAACAATGGAAAAATATCCTTGGGTGAGGATTAACAAACAAACAAACCAAAAAAGTCACTCTGAGCCAAATGTATATTTAATCAATTATGTTTTTCTTTATATTTATTCATATAGTAACATCTGACTTGTTACATTTACATGACAATGCCACTGCACTCCATCTGTCGGAACTTATTCTGATAGAAATCTAAACATCCTGGACTGGACGGAATAATGGAGTATCTTCAGTCAAATACATGCACAGAAACTAGGTTAGGGCCAGATTTTCCCTTTTCTCTGTGGCTCCACTGTGTTTATCTTTCTTTCCTTTCTCAGATACAGTCTCAGTGCAGCCATCTCTCACCTGTCCCAAATATTCTCCTGGTCACTGGTCTGCTTCCTCCAATCTCTACTATAGCAAATCCAGAGTTTCTTCTACAAATGAAAATCAATTAAAGGGCATCCCTTTGCCTCAAAACCAAAAGTAGTCTTTGCACCATTCTGCATCCCCTTCAAAGACAGTCATTTTCTAGAATCCTTGGGTTCAAATGACTGTTGCCTGCAGGCTGGTCAGTCTCCCAAGAGCATCAGCCTCTGGGCCTTTGCATACCCCAATGCATCCCCTGCTCTCTGCTTCCTGGCTAGCAGACTGTCACTAGCGTTTTTACCTATATAGGTATCTTCACAACTATGATAAGCTACCCAGGAAGCTTTCCTTGACCTCCTGAGGCTGGAATAAACACATGTTCAAGCCATAATCTCACATTTCACACTATATGTTAACAATTTTTAGCTGTCCCTCTCACCAGACTGGATGCTCCTCAAGAACACAGCATAAATTATTTCATGAGTATTCTCCTTGCCATGCATAGAGACAGGTTTGTGTTGAGTAAACATTTGTGCAGCTCTCTCAATAATGAATGAATGAGTTAAACAGATAAGACGTTACTTCAATGGTACTCCTCTGTTCACATTCAAGATGGAATCAACCCAAGAGTCCATGGACAGATGAACAAATAAGTAAAACGGGGCATACAATGGAATATTATTCCAACCTAAAAAATAAGAAAATTTTAACACAAGCTATAGCACGGATGAATCAAGCCCATAATACTAAGTAAAATAAGCCCAACACAAAAAGACATATTCTGGCCCTAACCAGTTTGGCTCAATGGATAGAGCATCAGCCTGCAGACTGAAGGGTCATTAGTTTGATTCAGATCAAGGGCACATGCCCAGTTTGTGGGCTTGATACCGAATAGGGGGCATGCAGGAGGCAGCCAATCAATGATTCTCTCTCATCATTGATGCTTCTATCTCTCTCTCCCTCTCCCTTCCACTCTGAAATTTAAAACAATTTTTTAAAAGTTATCATTTTTATTCACAGTTTTTTAATGATTATGAATGAAAATATAAGAAAACTTTCTTCTGAATATGATGTGGCTTGTCTTTCTACTAGTTATTGCTTTTCCCATTTACCATTTCTATGAGAAGCTGGTATGTTTGACACAAAGCCCAGAGGTTTCATAAACAAAATATTATACCAAAAATATTAAACATAAGAAAAACTAGTAATAATACATTTCAACCTCCCTACTTTTGCCTGGTAATAAAAATGGCTAAAAAAGTATCTTTTGATCCACATAATTTAATGTAGGAAAATAGTGGGTGGGAACAGTTCAAATAATAAAAGTAGGCTACATGGCTGAAAAACTTTATAAAAATATGACTCCATATATACCAGTCACAGGTATTGTAACTTTCATGTATCCTCTATTTTTTTATTTTACTAGAAATAACCATAATTGTTGATTTATAATTATTTGGTGTCCAAGAGATTTAAGTAAATTTATGGAATAAAGTATTTCACCATGGGGCACTTGTCCTTCACTTATTAATTTTTAAGACTTTAAAATAACTCTGGAAACAAAATTTTTGTTGGGTATATGTATTGAAAGCACTTTTTACAGTCTGGTTTGCATTTTCATTTTAGCATTCAAAAATTTCATAATTTTAATAAAATCTAAATTATAAGTATCTTTCTTTAGAGTCAATGTTTATTGTGCTCTATTTAGGAAAGTTTAGCCCTACTCCCAAGATCAAAAAACAATCTCATATCTTACTCTCTAGAATCTTTATTATTCTTTTGTTATTTCGATCTAGAATCTATTTAGAATTAATGGTATGATATGAAGTTGAGGCCAATATGTTATCTCACTTGACCGACCATAATTTATTTAAAAGTGTAAATATTCACTTGACCCACCATAATTTATTTAAAAGACTGTCCTTTCCCCCACTATACTGTAGAACCAACTTCTGAATAAGTTATATCTCCATTTGGGGATGAGTCTCTCTTTAGATCCTATGTTCTATTTAATATTCCATGCTCTATTTACCTGTCAGTTCCCAGCTCAATAAAAATTCCTTCAACTTTGTTATTTGTATTCAAGCTTATCTTGGCTATTCTTGGCTATGCATTTCTGTGTGGATTTTAGCTTCAGCATTTAAATTGCTACATAAAGACCTGCTGAGATTATAATTGAGATTTCATCTACCAACTTTAGTAAAAGAGTCATTTTTAAAATATTGATTATTCCAATCTATTTAAATGGTATACCTCTGCATTTATTTGTCCTCCTAAACTGCTTTCAATAATGTCATATAATTTTCTGTACAGAAATTTTACAAAACCCTCTTTATAGTTGTTTCCAGAAATTTCAAATATTTATACTATTAAGAGTGTTACACTAAGTGAAATAAGCCAGTCAGAGAAAGAGAAGTATCATATGATCCCACTTAAATGTGTAATCTGATGAACAAAATAAACTGATGAACACAATAGATCCAGAGACATGGAAGCATAGAACAGACTGACAAATCTCAGAGGGAAGGGGGAGGAGGGTAGAAAGAGATTAACCAAATAACTTCGATGCATATATGCATGACCCATGGACACAGACAACAGTGCAGTGAAAGTGAAGGCTTGGGAAGGAGTGGAGTGGAGGGGGTAAATGGGGCTATCTGTAATACTTTTAGCAATAAATAAAAATTTTTAAGAATGGTATTTAATTTTTTTATGTTTTAGTTGTTTATTGTAAATACGATATATTTATATATGTTGATTCTTGTTACAAACTGAACTGTAACAACATTTCAGTTGAAGTCCCAACTCCCAGCACCTCAGCATATGACAGTATTTCAAGTTCAAGAGAAGGGACTTAATGCAAATCTATAACATTATCAGTCTATTTCATATGGGTTTGGTATAAATAGGATTGTTAATACTAGCAGAAAAGAGTGGCACTGGTATACTGATGTAAGGGTGTGAACTCGCATGTATTTTTATATGCACGTGGGTGAATAAAAGATACATGGATCACTTCCTAAGTTGAAAAGAAGGGAATTTATGGAAACATTTGCTGGGAGAAAATCAATTAGGGGGTGAGGCGTTATCCCTGCTTCCTGTGAGAGCAGGCGTCTACCCTCCCTGTCAGCTCTCGAGAACAGAGTATTATGAGAGCAGATAAGATAGAAAGAGAAATAGTTTAGGGGGTATTAATAATGAAGAGGAGATGACAAGTTGAAATGTGGTGATGATCAAAACCGGAATGTATTGTAACTCCAAATTCTGTTGGCTGGCATTTTATTGTAAAACTCTATCTGGTTTTATTGATGTATCCACAGCGTAAAGTTTCTTTTATAACTGCTGTCCTTGGAGAAATGGGCAAAATGCTATTTTTACTGTGTTGAAGTTAAACTTATGAAGACTGCCATTCTTATAAAATAATAACATACTTCCCATTATGGCAAATGGAAGAAACAGAAAAGAGAAAATCGGCTATAAAGTAGAAATAAAGATATAATTTAAATAATTATGGTAACTTAAATTGAAGGCAGAAAACAGAAATACTTCTATGAAAGGCACATGTAGGAAAACTTTAGAAAACTCCCGAGGTAAACAATAACTTACGATATTGAGTTTGAAATATAATCACAAAATCTTATTAGACTCAATTAATAGGAGAGAAAATATTGGATAGACAAATTGACTGTTTAACAGTGAGTGAAATAGTAATCAATTTTCTCCCCTAAACCCAAAATCTGCCTTGCCTTTTTATTTTATTTTGTTGTGAAATTACATTAATCCTCCTGTGAGAAAAAAATAAGTATCAGGACATTTCAAATCACACTTGCTAATAATCTTCAGAAACTATCTGTCTATCAAAGTTTTTATTCAACGAAGATTCATGTTACTTCTTCCTGCTTATCATTTTCTTCCCCACATAAGGAAGTGAAGATGCTGCCTATCGGGGTTATCATCCCAGCAAACTCACCTGGCCATCTTTCTTGCAAAATATAGGCTGACTCCACCTACCTCCTGCCCCACCTCTGTCCCAGGCTTCCATCCTGACATCCCAGAGCCAAAGCTGGATGCTGTCTTGCCCTCTCCCTCCCAGTAGTGAGATGCTGTCCTCCCTCCCTCACACCTGTTGGCCAGATGCCCTCCTTGCTGACTCAGCTGCTCCCCATACTGGGTGCTCAGTGAAAAGCAGCCTGAGTGACCTTTCCACACTGTGGGTGGATTCTGTCCTTTTCCTGTTGAGAGGTCTCCATGGATTTCCACTGTACTTGGGTTAAAACATACAATCCCTCCTGTGCCCTTCGAGGCCCTGAGTGACTGGGCCCAGCATACTCACTGACCCCAATTCCACTCCTCACTTGGTCTCTAAAGTTCCACCATGGTGGCCTCTTGTCTTATCTGAAGATGTTGGCACATGCTGCCCCCTCCCAAAACCTCCCCTTGCCCTCACCTGCCTCATTGCACCCATTACCTTGGCAGAGGGCTGTACGTGACCCTCAGTCTAAATCAGTCCCCCATCTTACCCCCTACAAATAATCTTTTCTGTGACTGCCTAGTCTTATTCATAGCTTAAAATAATGCAGCTATTCGTTCTCTTGAGTGTTTAATATCTGTCTCCCCTGCTGATGGAGAATTGTTTGAAGACAGGAATCGAATACCTTTTGTTCTTCCAGGTAGACTTTGTGCCTAGAACACAGAGCCAAGCATCATTTCTCTAGAGCAAGCATGTCAAACTCAAAGGCTAACATGGGGCAAATAAATGAGGCATGCAGCCCACGGGCCACGAGTTTGACATGCTTGCTCTAGAGATACTGATTGAGAGAATATATGACACAGAGTCCTCAGTCACTATAGTCTGAATTTCCCACATGAATTCAATGACTCTTTTATATTAGAAACTAACTTCTCCTTAGGCAAATTGCCAACTATGTTGGCTTATTGTCTCTGAATCCCATCAATACCTGTGAGGGATGGTTATTCCCATTAACAGATGAGAAAATGAAGATCAGAGATAAATGACTTGTTTTTTTTTTAAGTTACATAGAAAGTGGCAGACACTGGTCTCAAGCCCAGTTCTTTTTTGTTCAAGTCCAGTAATATTATTTGCAACAATGACCTGTTATTGAATAAATGCTGGTCAAAGTTTAATTCATGTTTTGACCTTCAACCAAAACTATATTCTGAGCATCTTAATAAATAGACAAGTGAGAATCCCCAGGGCTGTTTACTTCCTGAGCAGCTTCCACAAACTCTGTGTCCTGGAAGTCTATGAAATGCCCAAGAAAACAAAACAAAAAAAATAGTATTGATTCTTTGCCAGACACTTTAAACACAAGAGTACATTTCTCTCAGCAATGAAGAGAGATAGAATTCTCTCCTTGTAGAAATGATAAAAACTGACACTCAGAGAAATTACAGAAATTGCTTCTAGTCCCACAACTAATAAATATAAGGCTTGGGATTTGAAGTCAGATATGCATGACTTACTCCAAAGCCATATTTTTCCTACTGAACAGCATAATATTAGACCTCAGAGAGTAACCCTTTATGTCCCAAATATTCTCATAAAACAAAATACATTGACAGCCTGAAAGAATTTTCATATCACATAAATATCCCTATGCACAAGGACCCCTATCTGTAATAGATGAGAGAGAGAGAGAGAGAGAGAGAGAGAGAGAGAGAGAGAGAGAGAGAGAGAGAGAGATCTGGTGTCTTCCTTTCCTTATAAGGCCACCATGCAGGTAGGATTAGAGCCCCATTCTTATGACCTCATTTAACCTTAATCACCCCCTTAAAGGGCCTAGGGATTAGGGATTTAACATAAATTTTGGAGGAACACAATTTAGTTCATAACAAAAAGTCCCTCCCTTTGCTTGTACTTTTCTTGTTTTGGACTTTCTGTGGGTATAACAATTGCCTTCTGAAGGTTGCTTCCATCACTAGGGTCTGTTTTTAATATAAAAGGTTAAAGGGTTGCTTTCTGAAAGTTTATATAAATGTAACTGAGATTTTTTGGAGGGAGTGGATTATTCTTATCTTCCTCATTTTTAAACTCTGAAAATTATTTTTATAGCATTATTTTGAGGAGAGGTTGGTATTGTGTTTACCTTAGCATTTGGGGCTATTCAATATTTTTTCATCACATTCTCATTTGTAAATTTGATTAAATGGCATCTTCAAGGAATTGATTTCATTTTAGATACATACTAGTATTTTCGAAAAAAAATGATTTCTATCTTAAACTACAATAACCAATAATTTAAAATGTTTTAAATTAAGTTCTTAAACTTTGTGCATTGTCCTTTCTGTAACAATTTATTACTTCAAACTAATTTGTCATTGATGTCTTGTGGCTTTATTTTGAACTTGAATCTAAAGAATGAGATGATTATTCAAAGACTTTCCCCCATAGCATTTATCAAAGACACATGGTTTGTAGTGACGACTCAATAATTTTTGGCATGGTACGTCTAAGTAGAGGACAGCAGCATTAGAAAGATCATTTATGCTTCTATATTATCAGAAACTATAGCACCTCATTGAGGATATTGTCTCAGTATAAGAAATAGTTCTACAATGTCACCTAGCGTGTCAAGCCCTGTCCTGGTCCTGCCCTTAAGTAACCCACAGTTGAGCCTGAATAAAAAGGCATGGTCATATATAAACTTTGTAATGCATAATGTTATAAAAATGGAACCATGGAGGGAGATGATGGACCTTCAGATGGGAATGCCATGGCTGTAAATGATGAGCATAGCTGTTCCACTTTGACCTATTTCAGTTGACCTTCAAAGGGGAGATAATCCTGATTTGGTTGGGCGGGCTACAATGTCATCACATATATGTCTTCAAAGGAAGAGAAGGCAGAAAGTGAAGTCGGAGATATTCCAAGCAATGAGGGGGATTTGACAGCTGCCACAGGCTTTGAATATGGATGCTGCCACATGCCAAGGAAAGCAGGTGGTCTCTAGATGCTAAAAACCACTGATCGTCCAACAGCAGCAGGAAATGAGGACCTCAATTCTACAACCACACAGAACTGAATGTGGCAAACAGCCCAAATGGTATGGAAGTGGGTTATCTCCCAGAGCCTCCCAGGAAGAGCCCAAGGTGGCTGACACGTGGGTTTTGGTCTGGGAGATGCACCACCTAGATTTCCGACCTACAGAAATGTGCGGTAATAAATAGGCATGGTTTAAACCATTCATTTTAAACCCTGAATTACTATTCAACCATAGAAACAAATATATCTCATTCAGTTAAAAACTTAATTTGTGGTTAAACCAATGTATGAAGTTGAGAAAGATATCCAGGGAAAAAAAGAAAAAAATGCAGCTTCTCTGATGTGTAGAACAGATTTTTCTTCTCTGATCTTTTACTGGAACTGAGCCCACCAGGTGTGAAAGCTTTATAGGTAAGGAGCCTGAGGTCTCTTGGGTGGAGGCACATTCTGCCCCAGGACTGATGTATGTATCCAAGAGCTGTTTGTGGAGCCGTTGAAGGCATCACGGGGGTCGCTTTCATAGATTCCCAGGGTAAGATGATCCTTCAACACTGGGTCACTAGAAGGAGAGGAGACGGTCGTCCTAGATGTTGCTCTAAATTAGGAAATCAATGGGGGAGGGGGGGTCAGACTGGAGAATTGCATTTTCAGCTCTGAATTAGGAAGCAAATGGTACTTGAGTTTAAGTGAAATTGGAAAAATAGAAGAGAGAAAAGAAAAAAAAATGGAGAGAAGCTCAGCAAGAAAATTTTTTCTTTTTACTTGGGATTATAATTTTGTTAGAAATGCAAGATGATGAAATCAATGACTGTCTTTTTTCTAACACAGCTACTTAGAGATGGAATGTATTTGACATCTCTGCTTTGTGAAGTCCCTGGCTGTCCTCTGCAGAATTCTGGTTTTATGGTCAGGACACAGAGTTAAATGTTAAGGATTTCCAGGTAAGAAAGGTTGGCCTTCCCTGGGGAACTCTTTAGAAGGATTAGGGCTTCTTATTAGTTCTAGTTTCACTCTGTATCCAATGTTCTTTCCCTAAAGTCTCACACAGGGGTTGGTAAGAAATCTGATTCTAAATGTTCCTATGATTCAGGTTGTGTTTTTTTTGTTTGTTTGTTTTTTTGCGGGGGGCTAGAATGCATCTAGATACTGATTTTTAATGAAAATTATTTTCTTATTTTAAGATTTTCATTTCAGTCCCAGAATCTGGCTTCTCATGAATCTGATTTAATTTAATTGGCCTTCAGTTTTTTGTTCTTTTTTTCCCTTATGTTCACTCTGCACTACCATTGTATTTATCATATATTTCCTCCATCTTGAGTCAAGATATGGTCAAATCCATAGATATGGATTTGATATAACATGCACAACTCTATTTAAGATTGTATTACCAGTGTCACTGTTTTCCTGGAGGTTAATTCATCTGTCTGGAGCCCTCACTTAAAATGCTATATGTGCACCATTCATCTGTCCATCATCTTGTCGTGTGAAAATACTTTATGTACTAAAGCCTCCTTCAGAGTCCACTCACTAAGAGCTTTAAGTTGATATGAAAAAGACAGACCCTGAAAAATAACAATCATGCAAATGATTTAAAGGAATTAATAACATCCAGTAAGTTTCACACTTATGTTTAAAAATATCTCAAATAGGAGGAACCAAGATGGCGGCATAGTTAAACAACTAATCTGCTGCCTCACACAACAATTTCAAAAACACAACTAAAAGACAAAAACGTCTACCACCCAGAACCACGGGAAAGCTGGCTCAGTGGAAGATTTACAGCTGAGAAGAGAAAGGAGCACAATCGCTGAAAAGCTGAGGTACGGAGGCACGCGAATCGGGCCTGCGGCGGGCGGCTGGGTGCGCGGCTTTTCTTCAACCCGCAGGGAGACAAGCTCCCGATCACTCTGAAATCCAGTTTCTGGGGACACTCGGGGGACCCAGACGCCTACGGGGAGAAGCTGGACTCTCGGCCATCGGGTCGGAAAGTGAGAGTGACTTTTTTGCAGTGGTGCGCCCAGCAATCAGTGTTGACTGCGCTGGAGCGTGGGGCGCAGGGACTTGGAAACGGGAAAGGCAAAGACGGCTGACGGCAGCCATCGCCGTTGGCCACGCCCCAGCCTAGTGACGCCCTGAGACCCCGCCCAGCCCTGAGGCCCCGCCCCGCACATTCTACAAACCCACCCAGGCTCCCCACAGCGGCTTTTGCATATAAATGGCCTGTTCTGTGGCAGCTTAACCAAGTACAGCTCCAGACTGCTCCAAAACCGCCCAAGCAAAGGAGGAGAAAACTAGCCCTTGCTGTAGCTCCTGCTGGGGAACACACAGTACACAAGGGTACACCAAGAGTGTCCACCTCAAGTAACTGGGAGGCTGACCCGTTGAACCAATAGGACACCTAGTAGACAAAACTACCCTACCAACTCAGGGAAGCAGAGAATATGAGAAGGCAAGGAAACAGATCACAAACCAAAGAAATGGAGGAGAATAAGCGACTGGACATAGAGTTCAAAACCACGGTTATAAGGTTTTTCAAGAATTTCATGGAAAAGGCCGATAAATTCAATGAGACCCTTGAGGATATGAAAAAGGACCAACTAGAAATTAAACATACACTGACTGAGATAAAAAATATTATACAGAGACCCAAAAGCAGACTAGAGGATTGCAAGAATCAACTCAAAGATTTGGAATACAAAGAGGCCAAGGACATTCCTCCAGAGAAGCATGAAGAGAAGAGAATTCAGAAAGTTGAAGATAGTGTAAGAAGTCTCTGGGACAACTTCAAGCGAACCAACATCAGAATTATGGGGGTACCAGAAGAAGAGAGAGAGCAAGATGCTGAAAATCTATTTGAAGAAATAATGAACGAAAACTTCCCCCACCTGATGAAAGAAATAGACTTACGAGTCCAGGAAGCGCACAGAACCCCAAACAAAAGGGATCCAAAGAGGACCACACCAAGACACATCATAATTAAAATGCCAAGAGCAAAAGACAAAGAGAGAATCTTACAAGCAGCAAGAGAAAAACAGTTAGTTACCTACAAGGGAGCTCCCATACGATTATCAGCTAATTTCTCAACAGAAATCATGCAGGCCAGACGGGAGTGGCAAGAAATATTCAAAGTGATGAATAGCAGGAACCTACAACCAAGACTACTCTACCCAGCAAAGTTATCATTCAGAATTGAAGGGCAGATAAAGAGCTTCACAGATAAGAAAAAGCTAAAGGAGTTCATCACCACCAAACCAGCATTATATGAAATGCTGAAAGGTATTCTTTAAAAAGAGGAAAAAGAAGAAGAAAGATAAAAATTATGAACAACAAATACATATATATCAACAAGTGAATCTAAAAGTCAAGTGAATTAAAAATCTGAGGAACAGAATAAACTGGTGAACTTAATAGAATCAGAGGCATAGAATGGGAGTGGATTGATAATTCTCAGGGGGAATGGGGTGTCTGTGGGGGGAGTATGGGAAGAGACTGGACAAAAATCATACACCTATGGATAAGGACAGCGGGGGGGGGAGGTAAGGGAAGAGAGGGGGTGAGAACTGGGTGGTGGGGAGATATGTGGGGAAAAAGGAGAAACAATTGTAATCTGAACAATAAAGATTCATTTAAAAAAAATAAAAAAATAAATAAAAATATCTCAAATATCAACCCCTCCATGAATCATTACCTTACACTTCTTTGCACTAAGGCATTGGGTTTATAACCCTTTTGGGCACTTTCCTTCTATTTTCTGTGACAGCTTTCTGTGATTTGCTGATATCCCCCTGGCCCACAGTTTTCTCACTGTAAAGAAGGGATCACTTATTCTTTATAACCTCTCTAACAACTGGTGAAGAGCATAGAGCATAA
Organism: Eptesicus fuscus; assembly: GCF_027574615.1. Classification (NCBI taxonomy): domain Eukaryota; kingdom Metazoa; phylum Chordata; class Mammalia; order Chiroptera; family Vespertilionidae; genus Eptesicus; species Eptesicus fuscus. Next base: position 101,829,739 of record NC_072476.1, read on the forward strand.
TAAGATCTTAGACAACTTTTCGACTTAGCATTCTCACTATCTATTTATTTACGCATACACAGATTTATCACATTCTAGGCATAAGCTAGGTCTGGGAGCATACTGGCAATGCCGTATGATTCTCAATCAACTCTTCACTGAAACCTGCATTCTGGACTTGTGAGTGAAGACGCTGATTTCCTCAGTCCCAGGGATGGAATGAAGCTCTCTCCAACCCACTGCTGCTCCCTATTCAATGACTTCTTATCATGGATCAAGTGTTTTGTGTGTCTCCTGGTTTGGTGTGCAGACATTTTGTGGGTCACATCACTTTTCTCACACAGACAGGAACGCCCCATTTCATCAGTAGCTGAGCTGTAGGCCACTCCATCGCCGTGTTTGACTTTCTCTGACCTAATGCAGCCACCATGCCATATTACAAGACAGTGCGGCCTACAGTGCTTAAAGGTGTGGTGTCTGGAGCTAGTACTCAGGTTTTCCCAATAGCTCCAGCATAGTTCCCCAGATGCACATGTGCTTAACTGCAGGAGAAGATTGTCTTCCATTTATGTAACAGTTTTACATTGAGTTGATTCCTGGCAATGTTGTGAGATAAGAGACAAAGTTTGTTTTCTCCATATGGACGTCTCAGGGTTTCAGTACCATTTGTTGAGAAGTATATCCTCTCCTAGTATTTTGCTACTTGTGTTGAAAAATTTCTTGAACATATACCTATTCTAATATTTCTGGACTCTCTAGCCTGATATTTGATCTTTGTAACTATCTTTATGCCAATATTGAACAGTAATGACTAGTTAGCTTTACCATAAGTCTTGTAATTTAAGATAATTTAAATCTTTCTATTTGCTGCTTTTTTTTTTTGAAGTTGCATTAGCAAATCTAAATCTTTTCCATGTAAATTTTGATTCCAGTTGTTTGTTTCCATGTAAATTGCATTTCCATGTAAATTTTAGATATAGATTGTCTAGTACAACAACCTGCTGGGATGTTGATTCAAATGGCATTGAATGTATATAGATCAATTTGAGGAGAATTGACATCCTTACAATATGCCATCATCTAACCCATTAACATAATATGCCTATTTATTTTCATGGGCCTACTTTAACCTCTCTCAGTATTTTTCAGCCTTTAAATGTACAGTTCTTGACTATTTTTGTTAATTCTGTTCTTAAGTCTTTCAAAAAAGAATTTTTGCCACGGTAAATGGTATTGCTTTAATTTCCTCATCCACTTGTCAGGTGCTTGCATATAGAAACACAATAAAAACACCGTCAGCATTTTCATTATAGTTGTTTTAAATTCATGGTTGATGATTCCCACGTCCTTGTCATATCCTGGTCTGGTTCGGATGCTTGCTCTGTCTCTTGAAACTCTGTTTTATGCTTTTTGCATGCCTAGTTAATTTTTTGTGTGAGGGCAGGAATCATAAACTGGGCAAAGGGAACTGTGACTAAGTCTTTAGTAATGTCCTGGAAGGGGGGTGGGAGGGAACATGTCCTGTAGTCCTATGATTAGGTGTGTTTTAGTGAGTCTGTGCCCCTGAACTATGAACTTCACACAGACTTCTCAGTTTTGTTTTTCACCCTGGTATGTGGTACAAGATGGCCAGAGGGACTGGAGGTGGGTTGGAGGTGTACATCTCCCTTCTCTCACTTGGAAGTCTAGATGGGGCTGGAGTTGGGTATTTCCTTTACCCCTGGTTGCATAATCTCTGATAAAACTCCAATAGGTTAAGCTCTGGCAAAATAGTTTCTCTTGAGGGTAGGTCTTGTTAAGTAGCATAGAATGCTCTGGTGCATTTAAAAATGATTCCTTTTCTCCTCCCCCTGCTGAAAACACAGGGGAGTTTTCTCTGATCTTCATTGAGGACCTGGTCCAGCTCCCGAAGGTAAAACTCTTGAATGTGTGTCCATCACCTCCCTGCCCTATGTCCCCTGGAGTTTTATCTCTCAGGCTTGTCCACTCTGAGCCTTCAGCAATTCATCGGTTACACTTCAAGTTTTCCTAACCAAGTACTGTTTCCCACAGAGGTTTCTGCTCATGATTTCTGCTTTGGTAGGTTGTGATTATCTGTATCTGCCTGTGTGTCACTCCAATTTAGGGGTAATGGTTTCCTTATGACCTCACTTCTCTGATGGATCTAAGAAGAGTTGTTGAAGACTTTACCTGGTTGTTAGCATGGAGTGATGACTTCCAAATTCCTTCCATCCTAGACCAGGTTTCATTGATGTTACTAGTACTATTTGTTTTATACTTTTGATGTTTCTGCCCTCATATTTATTATTCATTTCCTTCTACTTACTTTGCATTTAAATTGCTCTTCTTTTTCTAGATTCTTAAGGTAGAAGCTTAGGCCATTGACTTGAACCTTTTGTCTTTTTTTATAATATAAGCATGCAAAGCTATACTTATGAGAGCTGCTTTTGCTGCCTCTCACACATTTAATATGTATTTCCAAATTGGTCATTTAAAAAATATATTCCCAATGTTTCTTGTAAGTTCTTCTTTGACCTATGTGTTATTTGGAATTGTGTTGTTAATTACCAAAAATTTGGGGGAGTTTTCAAGTAATTTTGGTGATTTCTAATTTAATTCTGTTGTGGCAACAGATCATCTATATATATAAAAGGCTAATATGCTAAGTGTCCATCAGACTGGTAGCTATGATGCACACTGAGCACCAGGGGGCAGACACTCAGTGCAGGAGCTGCCGAGCTGCAGTGACTTGGCAGCAGGGGTTCTCAGGTGACACACCCCGAAACCATAGAGGAGGGAGCCAGATTCTTCACTGGGCCACACGATTCCACCTTCAGCCATGGGTTATGTTGTTGCTGGGGCACTGTTGGCCCAGAATGTGGTTTACTGCACACTTGCATTTGTGTTCCACACCCTGTATGACAGCAACTTTGCAGAGTGCCCTCTTGCACTCCAGAACCCCTCAGGGGATGTCGGAGAGCGGGTTTCGGCCCGATCCCTGCAGGCCAGGCCAAAGGAACCCACCTGCTGGAGGGACCCTGCTCACTCCGCAGATGCCCTTTGAGCCACGGTGCCACCCCAGGTGCGGCCGGCCAGGGAGGGACCGTGGGAGGTTGGCTCCAGGGTGTGCTGGGCCCATCTTGCCCAGCCCTGCCCTGCCAGCCACCTTCTAATTAATTTCCTTTCAATGTGCATGAATCCATGCACTGTGTCACTAGTATATTATAAAATATCAATAGTTTAACTTTATTAAAGGGTGTGTTATGTTACATATATGTATTATTATCTTGGTGAATGTTAATTGTTCACTTGGAAAGAATGTGCACTCTGTTCTTTTAGGGTGAATTGTTTTATAAATGCCAATTAGGTCAAGTTGGTTGATAGATTGTTCTATTACCCAAGTGTTTTCTATCCCTATAGATTTTTTCTTTTGTCTAATGTGCTGTGTCAGTTGAGATATGACTGTCAAATCTCCCTGCTGTAATTGTAGATTTGTCTTTTTACCCCTTTATTTATGCTAGCTCTTCCTTCATGTATGTTGAAGCTCTATAAAAGGTATATACATGTACAGAATTTTAAGTGTTCTTGTTTTATTCATGCATCATTATTTAATGCCGCTTTTTCAGTGTTAAAAACTGCTTTATTCAATCTTCTATCTTTTGAAACTTGTCTTAATTAGTATTATGAAATACTATATATTTTTCCATATTCAACTGTGATTTTTATATTGAATGAATGTCCCTTATATTCAGTATATAATCTTGCTTTTTAAAAAGAAAACCTAACTATACTGTGTAGATCATTTTCATTTAATGTATTCAGAAATACTGGTTACACCAACTTCTGGGAACAAATATTTGAGAAGGTCAAGGTCAACTACATATTAAGAAAATAAGGTATTTGGAAGGAGAAGTGAAAAAGAGTATTACATCCATATTTATTTTAAAGTAATAAACCTGCCCTTTTTACCAATTCATTCTCCATCTGTAGAAACTGAAACTTTTCAAGTTGAAGTGTCCTCTAAAGTTGATATTTTTGCCTGACCTTGAGTCTTTAAAAACTTTGTTCTCCAAAACCCAACCAGTCAGTACCTGACTAATGAAATTTTTAGTTAAAATTAGAATCCTAACTTATGTTAATCGTATTGCACACTTTTGAGAAAAGATATAAAGAAGCAGTCAGGTGAACCCTTACAAATTTTCCTCTGGTATTTATATTGCTAACAGTGACATCAACAAACCTTCCTAGAAAATTATAATTCTTTACAAAATGTCATAGAGTAATATATTTTACTTGGTGTTTGAACACAGGTTTTATTAGAAATTTTAAGGGAACCAGTCTTTTCTCCTTTGAAACCTACCACTTTACACCTATATTGACAACACATGCAAAGTGCAGGATGTACAGAAGAAAAACCACAAATCCATTTACTGGAAGATAACCAGCGGGACTTATCCAATATCATCAAATACCAAACAAAATTGTGACAAAAGTTTAGTAAAATGTGTCCTTTTAAATAAATGAATTTTAATAATTTATATGTATGTTGCATATCAGAGCTCAAGACACTCCTCTTTAGAGAAAGCAGTGCCTTGAATAGAGGTAAAACCATTGTGAAGAGAAAAAATATATATATTTCAATGAGACTCTGTTCCATTTTAGCTACATGTTCTGTGATGTCCTAGTGACAAATGTTCTACTGACGTGGCTATTCCTAGGCGGGCTGGTATAGACTCTGCATGTTTGCCTCATGTGTCCTTTGCTGTCTGGGCAGATGCGATCTGTTGTGAGCACAGACATGCAAGCCCTGTGGGGCTTCTCACCACCCACCCAGGCACCCACACTTTCCTTACCCCTGCTTCACCCAGATGCCTTCAGCTCCCTGTTCTACCCAAATTCTACTGGCCTTCAGGCCCAACCTATTGACCACGTTCTCTGGGAAACTGTCCCATAGACTTCAGGTGGAATTCAGGTTCATTTCTCTGCAACGCAACAGAAAGTTGTTTGTCCATTGATTTAATACTCCCTGGGGTGGTCGTTTATGTGTCTGTGCCCCTTCTGAATTGTGCACAGGGGTTACTTTCAGACACAACTAGCATGTGGTGTGGGTAGAACATGGGTTTACTGGGGAGAACTTGGGAGCTGAGAAGTAGAAGAGACACCCACCCTTGACTTAGTCTGCTCAGGGCTGCTGTAAACAAAATACCATGGATTGAATAGTTTTTCAACAACTAAATTTTATTTCTCAAAGTTCTGAAGTCTGGAATACCCAAGATCAAGGCACTGGCAGATTTGGTATCTGGTCCGACTCCAAGTCTGGTTTATAGACAGACATCTTCTGGGTGGTCCTCACATGGCAAGAAGGGTGAAAGAGCTCTCTCATGATATAGTCTCCTGCTAGAGGCCCCACCTTCAAACATCACCATATTTGGGTTTAAGATTTCTACAGATAAATTTAGGGGGCACAAACCATCAGTCTATAGCAACCTCTGAACCCTCACTATACACAACTGAGTCTCCACACCCTTTGTTTCACCTGTTAGTGTATAGCATCTCTATCCTCAATGCTCTACATATTTATAGGGTCAGGCAGCAGGGGACACCTATGTCACTACTACCCCTGGACACTCCCTTCATTGAGAATTTCCTTGTTAGGAAGAGTGAGCAGGGGCTGGCATCAGCCTGTTCTGTTGAGCAAACACTGACATGCTGAGCCACCTCTCTGCCAAGCTACCCAAAGAGTGGAGGGAGTTGCTTTTAGGGCCAAACAGTTTTGTCTCTCAGCAGGACGCTGACAGGAAGGCCAGGTCTTGTTGATTTTTCTATCCTGAGTCCTAGCAGATAGATGGCTGGGATGAGCATGAAGATCTAAAATGTTATTAACATAATGTATGTTCAATATGGACAATAGAACTACACATCCAAATCAAGACACGTCTGGAAGTCTGTGACAAATGTGTGACACATAGCCTTCATCAGAACATTCCACAGACATTCTTTCTGTTTCCACCAAGATGTCAGTGATCCAACAACCTAACACCCCAACAACTCAACCAGCTGTCCTCAGGACAAGAAACACTCTTTTCATTTAAACCCCCAGGGTCCTGCCAATCTCCCCAAATTGTGCTCACTTGATTTCCTTACATGTCCTTTTCTGCTTTAAAGTTCATATCCTCAGCGACTGTTATTTTTGTTGTTCCCGGGTGCTTCCCAAGAATATAAAAAAGTGATTTTTTCTGTCTGTTCTACCATGTAATTCTCCAATGCAAGTACACACTGCTAAGACTCATAAAAAACAGATGCTCTTCTAAATGTCAGACAAGTTACAGCCCCTGCTTGGACTCTGGCAGGTAACAGTATCTTAGTATCTCCAGCACAAGAAAGAGAACACAGACAGAATGAGTTTGCTGTTGTCACTGCTATTATTCAGCAGTTTGGCTGAGGACTGGCTGGTATTTCACTGTTCGTTATACTGCAGAAAGCAAAGCAAACATATAAGAAATTGTATTTAAAAACACAGATTTACTAGTACTAGGTAGAGCTTTGTTTAAAAGACTTGTCTAGACAGAGTACAGCATGATTGCAAATTCAAATCAGTCCAGGGTGATGCAGCCAAAAGTTGCCCTTAGAAAGCTTTGGTTCTCCATTCATAAAGAGGGAAATTTTCTGCCCAGTTCCTAATGTTCAGCAACTTAGATTTCTGTGGTGTCAGGGACTATTTGATTGGAATGATTCCTCCTTTTTCTATTACTGTTTATTCATTTCTTTGATGGCTATATTATAACTCTGTACTTTCGAGTCTTAAAGGTTAGGTCACTCTATTATATGACAATCATTTTTATTAGAAAGGTATCTTCGTTAGCAAGCAGCTGGGCTAAACAGCCTTAGTAGTGTAATTTTTCAGGTTATCTTATGCATGTGATCTAAGTTGAATGCCATTTATCTAGTTCATTGTCATAAGCATTAGCTAATAACAAATATCAAGTACAGAGTACTAACCCTAATAAAATATAACCCCAATGGGGAAAAATTGATTCTATTATATTTCTACTAGAGGCCCAGTGCATGAATTCATGCACAGGTGGGGTCCCTTGGCCTGGCTGGTGATCGGGGCCAATTGAGGCTATCTTGCCCCATCCTGATTGGAGCCGATGGGGGCCGGCTGGCCACGAAAGGGACTATGGGAGGTTGGCCGGCCCCAGGAGGTTGGCTGTGGGAGTGCACGGACCACCAGGAAGCAGCTCCTGTGTTCAGTGTCTGACCCTGGTGGTCGTGCACATCACAGCACATCATAGCTACCAGCTGGCCATCTGGTCGTCTGGTCTTAATGGTCGCTTAGGCGTTTTATATATATATTTGTCTATTATTAGATATATATATATATATGGATCTTCTCTATAAATTATCTTCATGAAGTCTAAGTTGTTGATAAATATATTGCAAAATTAGCTCTCACTGCACCATTGCCCTTTCTCATGTAAAGCCATTTTTCCAAAAGAACCCAATATTGCCAATTCTCAGCTTCAGAATCAGAAAACTTGAGAATACATTGGAATCTGCAAGTCACATTGTTCAAATTTCAGGAATTGCTAAGGGAAGTCATATATGTTTTTTAGTTGCCACACATTAAAAAAAAATCAGATATACCTGGCCAGTGTTGCTCAGTGGTTGAGCATCGACCTATGAACCAGGAGGTCATGGTTCGATTCCCGGTCAAGGCACATGCCTGGGTTGCAGGTTTGATCCCCAGGGTGGGATGTGCAGGAGGCAGCCAATTGATGATTCTTTCTCATCATTGGAGGTTTTAAAAAATATTCCAAAAAAAACAATTTTCCAGTGCCTAGGTCTGGTTGCGAAACAGGAAACTAAAATCTCCGGGGTGAGGCCCAGGCATAGGGATACATTATTCCACTACAGATTTTCTGTATAAATTCAGCAACACACGTTCTCTGTGGTGTCTACACAGGAACCAAAGTACTAAACCAACAGTTCCTCTGCATCGTCACAGGTGAGGGAGGGTGATCTTCATGGTAACCAAGCCACAAACTGTGGACTTTAAGAAAAGTTCAAATCAATGCTTCCTGCTCATAAGCATTTTTGCCCATAATGAAACGCTCGTTATCTTCCTCAATTGACTAATAAGAAAGCTTTGCTTCTGAAAAAAAGCCTTGTTTTTGAATGTTATTTAGACTCTTGCAAGCAAAGAGCTAAAACTAATCAAACAGATGAGGCTCTGCTCACAGAAGTCTCTGGGGAACACATATAACACAGATGTACAAAAGCAAAATCAGAGAATTTTAAGATTTTTCCAACTTATCAAATGCTATGATTGCATCCCCTTCTTCTAGGAAAACATGTGTATTATAAAAATAATAAAGAAAAGAAAAGTAAACGTGTAAGGCAGAGTTGCTGTCCAAGTGTGACAGGAAGTGAGTCTTGCTGACCTCGATTATTACCAGGCCATCTATATATATAAAAGACTAAGTGACTGTCCAACCATTGGACCATCCGACCAGCTGGTACATATGATGTGCACTGACCACCAGGGGGTAGAGGCTCAATGCAGGAGCTGCCAACCTGCGGTTTCTTGGCAGTGGCGGTTCTCAGGTGATGCATCCTGGAACCAGAGAGGAGGGAGCCTGATTCCTTGCAGGGCCACGTGGTTCCACCTTTGGCCATGGGTTATGTTGTTGCTGAGGCACTGTTGGCCCTGAATCTGGTTTACTGCACACTTGCATTTGCATTCCACACCCTGTACGACAGCAACTTTGCAGCGTGCCCTCTCGCACTCCGGGACCCCTATCTAGATAAATATATAAAAGGCTAAGTGACCAGCTTTACGTCTGATGCACACTGGCAATTTAAAAATAAATGTTGACTCACGCATGCATGATACATATAAAGCTCTCGTTGGCGCGAAATGCACGTGTTTTGATCTGTCATTGTCGATCATGAATTTGGTTGTTTTTATATCATGTCTTTGTTGTAGTTATATCATGTTGTTATTGTTTATTTTTTAATCAATTTATATATTATTTTCATATACATTTTACTAATTTTCTTTCATCTCTGACACTTCTATTATAGAGAAAGGGTGAATAATGATATTAAAATATTTCTTCTAATTATTTTGCTTTCAATGTGCATGAATCCATGTACTGGGCCACTAGTGTTATATTTAACAAGTGCAGGGGTGCCCAGGTCCAGGCAAGTCAGACTTGGGCACATCCGTTTTTATTTTCACATCAAGAGGCAGGTCAATCAAGAGAAATGGCTATCTCCAGAAATTTTAGCAAGTGATGAGGCCACTAGAAGGGGGATCTATGGCAGGAGCAGAGGAGGGGGAGGGCCCAAGGCTGCAGGGGAAAGTGCAAGTGACCTGGGATCACAGCCAGTGCCTATGCAGGGTCAGATCTCTGCACAGGGGTATTTCACTCCCTACATGGCAATGGCCAAATCACTTTGCTAGCAAGAATTCAGAGCAGGTAAAGAAGGCAGTGGTGATTTCAGGAAAGGCAGCATGAATAATCTAAAATTATGCCTTCAATGGAATTGCATTAAATAAATGAACAAACAGTGAAAACACATTTTAACTATGACGTTAATTTAGTTTGGCCTCTGTATGTTAATGTCCAATTCTATTGGCAAGATTCTATAACCCCAGTGTATGCCAAATTCTTTTGTATTAGTAAGAGGCCATGAAATACACAAATTATGTGAAATGTTTTTGTAGCTGAAATGTATTATAATTCGGTTCAAAACATATGAAATAGAAACAGGCTTATTGTAGATACAGAAAGCAAAGCAAAACTGGTCTGTTGTCAGAGGAGAGAGGGGGTTGGGGCCTGGGTGAACAAAGGTGAAGGGATAAGCAGTACGAATTGGTATTTGTAGAATAGCCACAGAGATGCAGATTACAGCCCGGGGAATATAGTCAATACTTCCAGACAACTGGGTTTGGGGCCAGGTGGGTGCTTGGGGCAGTGGGGGCACCACTCTGAGGAGTGCATGGTTTTCCAGGCACTTTGCAGTACATCTGCTACTGGTGGAAAATGGTATTGAATGTAAACTGTGGTTGAAAATAATAAATAAAAAAGGTGATTAGGACACTTAAAAATATTATTTTTATAAAAATATTTTGTCACTTAGTACTGCAAAAATTGACATGACATTTATAGGTGAAACATGAGGGAGCAGAAATGCATTTCAGTTTTTCTGAATCTCCATTCCTGCCCCCGCATGCTAGTGCTCTCCTTCCTCTCCTTCGCCCTGAGGAGGGTTGTGGGGAAGTTTGGGAAGCCTTGCAGGGGGACAGAGAACGTGTGATCTTGCTGAGGTTGAAGCAGGATGTGTTGATGCTTTAACAGGTGAGACAGGAGATGACACTCGGGGGGATGCTGCAGGCATTCCGCATCATCAGCTCTCAAAGGTGCCTCAGGGGAAGCTCAGAAATGCTCAAAAGTCACAGGTCCAGGAACAGCTGTGCCTTGAAAGCACCCACCAAGGAGGAGAGGTTTCAATTCCCCCAAACCCTCCAAAAGTAGTCGGGTGGCTCTCCAGAAACGCCAGGCTGTCTCCAAGGCAGTGCACTTCAACAAGAACCCTGCTGCAGAGAAACAGGTGTTTGAGGGACAGAATCTGGTTAAGGAGGCAACTTGGAAATATGGTGTATTGCATACTGAGCATCACTGTGTCTTTATCCAAATGGAGAACAGATACATCAGACAACATAAAATAGCTAAAAACGGATTTCAAAATGGGAACAATTGGTGGTTTAATTCTAGCATGTACAGCCAGTGGGCTGGTGAACAATAAATGTATCAATAGAAGGCTTGGCTCATCCTCATGACCGCCTCCTGGTATGTTGACTGAGGATGGGACACGTGCAGTTGAACAAGCCCCACATTCAGAAGGGCCCTGCATAGGGCTTTATGCTCTGCTGTCACTATGCAAAAACTTTAAATGATCTTCTAACGAGGGACCCTGTCTTCCATTTTGTATTTGACCCTGAAAATTATGCAGTGGATGTTGCTGGTGGGAAAGAGATTGATAGAAAAACAGAAGGTCTGAAAGGTGGGGGCAGGCCAACCCCTTTCACAGCTGCTTTTGGCAATGCTGGGGCTTGGGGTACATGGTTTGCTTTGTCCCTCACCCTAAACTCTTGGTCCCTAAGCATCTGTGCTCAACTCCGGCTGGTGGAAGGGCATCCTACTCCTTAGGTGGGATTTGGGAAGCAAGTTTCCAAAAGGTGATGGTTTAGCACAATAATCTCCAAATGCATTCAGCCTCTGAATTTTATTTTAAACCTTCTTAACAGTATGCCTGATGCTCTGGTCTAGACATCAGGAAGCTGGCTGTTAGGAGGTCGTAGTTGCCTAGGGTTTCAGTCCACCTTAATCCAGGATAAGCTCATTTTAACTTGATTACATCTGCAAAGACTCTATTTCCAAGTAAGATCACATTCACAGGTACCAGAGGTTAAGACGTCAACACATCTCTTTTGAGGAGGACACACTCCAACTCACAACAGTGCCTAAGTACCAGAAAGAATATTATAATTTTAAGATAAGTATATTTTCCTTAAAATTTTCCCTGACAAGCCAATATTGTAGTGAAAACATGACATCATTCTCTCACCAGTATTCTGAAAGGATGATGTCCCTGGCCAATGGAAGTGCTGATGTAAAGAGGATTGTGTTTGATGAATGGTAACAGGACCAAAAGCAGAATTACAGCCTCCCCTCATCTGTGAATCCGTGCAGTAGCTGGGGCTCCGTCCGGCCCATGAACAATGTGTGTGGGTCTGTTCCTGCTCACTTAGACGTGAATCATGATGAGAACAGACAATGCTGAGTGAGTTCAATCTCTAAAGGAGGCCCGTATTGATTCTCTGTTGCACAGTCTGTTCAGGGCCCCGTTGCTGGCAGCTACCCATGGGCAGCTGAGAACTATCGAGCCCTGTTCTCATTGAGCTCCCAGTCCACAGTGCCCTGCAGTCTGCACATAGAGATTTTATAGGGACTGAGAGCAGTCAGCATGTGCCACAGGGAAGCACTGAATTTAAAGAATACCAGCCCTTACTCTAAGTGCAGTGCATTGAGGATACCTCTTTTCCAGTGGGTTCAAGGCATTCTTGATTAGATGAGCTCTTTGAAAGTATATGAAGCCTTGTGTATTTTTTTCTCATGGACTACTCGCAATCACATGGTGAAAAGGTTCTTGGTGCCTTAGGAAGCAGCGTTGCAATGTCTAGCCGTGTGCCAGGGAAAGGGTGGAAATGAGTTGCCTGGAGCAAAAAGCAAGGCCCTGGCTGGCTTGCTGATAATAATCCTGAGAGAGGAATGAAGACTTTCATACTCCAGGGAGGCTGGATGGGTTGAATGTGACTCCACCAAAAATGGGTATATTGGAGCCCCCGCCCCCAGGACTTCAGAATGTGACTTTATTTGGAGATAGGGTCTTTATAGAGAAAATTGAGTTAAAATATAGGGAAGACGGTGGACTATGAACCAAGGAGAGAGGCCTGGAACAGACTCTTCCTCAGACCCCCAGAAGGAACCAGCCCTGCCGACGCCTTGGTCTCAGGCTTCTCACCTCCAGAACTGAGGGACCATGAACTTCTGTTGTTTGTGTCCCTCAGCTGCTCGGTCTGTGGTGCTTTGTGAGAGCAGCCCTGGAAGACAGACAGGGAAGGGGTACAATCCATCCAGCACTTGGAACATTGAGCCTAGAAGACACCCAGCTCGGCTCTGAGAGATGAGAATTTTAACATTGGTTTCCCCACTAGTAAGACCATATGTACAGTACAGAAACCATCTTTTCATTGTTTTCCAAGGTGATATCATTACTTTGCCCATAACATTAATTTTTAAAAAGTAGATGAGTCTCTAGGATCTCCTAACTGAAAGGTAGGATGTCTATATTCAGAAATATCTCTTTAGGATTTAACTTTTTGGTGCCAAAGTAACTCAGACACTAGATGACTAATGAAACTAGTTTGGAGAGTCGAAGATCACTTGGGTTGTTTACCTCGTCGATTTTTGTCAGCTTTTTCTTTCTCGTTTTTATGCTTTGATCAGGCTTTGTTAGTGATGGGTGATGAATTGTCCGCTATAGCGTCCTATGGGGAAGAGCCTGGTCTGCGGTCTGGTGGAGCCTGCAGCTGTACGCTTGACTCTGCCATCACCCTGGGTAACTGACTATTGTCCGTGGTTACTTGTTACAGAACAAGCCTTTATTTAAAGGCATTTGATTTTGACTCTTCGCTTAGAACAGTGCTGCAAAGCTTCCATCCTCCACCTCATTCAGAGAGGAAAGCCAAAATGTCCAAATATGTCAAGACTCCATTTAAAAGTCCAGAGAAAAACATTAGGAGAAGGCACGGCACAGAACTGTCCAGTTAGTTTAATTGACAAGGGCTAACTTGGTCTTTACTCAATGCCCTGAGTTTAAGGCAGCTAAATGCATCCTTAGGAGGCTGTAATTTTTATGTGGTTCTTCATTATATTGAAAGAAAATCTACCTTCCTGAATGTCATGTTGTTATTGTGTTTTGTACCTTGGCATGACACATACATAGTAAAGAGACTCCCATTTCATGCGACAATTTGCCAGAAACTTGGATTCAGTGGGAGGTCTCCTCCATGTCATCTGCTCCTCAGGCTAAACATCTGACCCCTTTCAACTTTTCCTCTTGTGGCAATGGCTGTCCATGGCCATCCATGTTGGTCTGCTGCGAACAGTCCCCAGTGAGGCCTTGTCCCTAGGCAGGGTAGGCCAGGAACAGAATACTTGGATCTGACCTTGTTCTTCATGGTGCTAAGCAGAGTGGCAGGTGATTGTCAGCCATCTGAGGTGGATCCTGAGCTTTCGCTGAGGCCCCATCCACACAGGGAGGTGGACTAGTGTCCCCAAAATGTAGGCCTTGGATTCTACTGATAATCACATGCAGTTTGAATACAGATTTATATTGCAGAACAATATTGGCAAACTATAGCCTGTAGAACAAATCCGGCCCACTGCTTTTGTAAATAAAGTTTTATTGGAACACAGCCACACTCATTTGTTTACATATTATTGTCAGTGGCTGTTTTTACCTTACAATAGCAGGGTTGAAAAATTGCATCAGAGACTTTGCAGTCAACAAATCTTATAATATCTTGCCATTTACAAAAGAAAAAAGAAAAAATATGTTTGCCAACTCCTTATTATAGAATATCAGATTTATCCTGCCCCCCTCTCCCAAATATCTGGCTATTTTATTATCTCCCTCCAAAATTATATTTAGATTGAATCGTAAGATCTTAGGAACCTAAGAGGTCTAGAAATAATCTAGCCTAATGCCCATGCAAAAACATGACTGGAATGTTTTTTAAATGTGCATTTATTTAACTGAATACAAAGATAGACGCATTCTGTAGTTTGAAGCCAGTCGAAATCAATCCCCTCCCCCTTCCCATGGGATATATTTATTTCAACTCTGTGCTGCAGGGGTGAGGCTTTCCTTTAGTGTCTTTGGTGACCTGTTCCCCGTGTGCTGTCCTCATGAGTGGCTCTTGTCTGTAAGGCAAAGATGTTCTCTAAGCGCATTAAAATTTCAGCTCCTTAGCTTTTGTCTCATCAGTACAGACCTCAGGAAGGTCCTCATTGTAGAAATGATTTTGTAGTCACTCCGTAGTCATTTTGGAGCTTCTCAGCAGCACCGAGTTCAGAGCTAAGATGCTACAAGAAGCAGTTTCGTTTTCACAAGCTCCCTTGGAAATGGCTTAATGAAGCTCAGATCATTAATCTGGTTCTTAAACCTGAGTGCATCTTTCATCTCAATGTTTTATTCCTATAACTGCGTAGTGTCCTGTAAATGCCTTGTCTACAGACTAAAAACATGAAATGAGAAAGCAGAGAAATACAAATGACTAAATTTTTTTTTAACAAATATTAGGTTCTCCATTCAGAGCTTCTGATGTAGATTCTGAGGGTTAGTCTGGCTCTCCAAAGTGGGTCCCGATGCTGATGCGATCCCCATGACATCACTCAAGACGTGTGATTCTTTTAAGATTTGCTTTGTGTTGCAGCATTTCAGAAAAGATGTCATTGTGGCTTAAGCTGAAGTCAATTTTAAAGTAAATGAAGTAGTGTTTTGGAGGTGTACAGATAATTCTAAGAAATATCACATTTAATTTATTTCTGCTCTGGGATATCTTCAGTGCATTGTGGAAAAAAGCCATAGTGCAATGAATTTTAAAATAGGTGTTGCTATAGGGATGTTCTGATACTTCGGGCACTGTACACACTTCTCTCTGAATGATAATTGCAAATTAATACAAACACACGACTGGCAGGCCTTGACAGCTGTGAGAACACAGGGCCGACAGGACGGGCTGCCGGATTATCAAACCGGTTCTAGAAAGTCAAACAGAAGACACATAAAAATGCATTGCCATTAGAATAAGCACAGGAAGATAAGAGATATTTTTTAAATCACTATTCCTAAGTGAAGGGAGCTTGCAAGGGCACTGAGCTGGTTTGCTGGCTGCCTCACCCTCCCAGGCTGACATCACTCTGGGGAGGCAGCCTGCTTGGGAAGTGCAGTAATTATTTGTTTACCCTCTGGCTCCACAGGTGACTGCTTCTCAGAGGCACCAACCAGTTCATTCCGGTTTTCAGATTTCTCCATTCATAACATCTCCCCAGTCCTCCTCTGGAGAAATAAAGGAGAATTACGGGCCCACGGTAGGTACTAATAAGTGGTTGTTACATGAACGGGTGAATGGAGGGATGGATGGATGAATTGATGGTTTTATTGACTTTCTTCATTGTAGTCCAGTTTATCTGTTTTCATGTTTGTGGCCTGGGGTTTTGGTTTCAGAGTCAATAAATCATTGCCAAATCTCGTGTCATGATGTTTTTCCCATTTTCCCCCCAAGAGTTTTATAATTTTAGGCCTACTTAGGTTCTTTTTGAGTTCATTTTTGTATATGAAGTAAGGTAAGGGTCCAACGTAATTCTTTGACATATGGATGTTTAGTTTTCCCAATACCATTTTTTTGAAAAGACTGTCCTGCTTTCAGAGGATTGGACAAATGGAGTTCCTTCGTCGCTAGTGGCAGTGGGGTTCTTGGGGTGCCCCTGGAATGAGCACTTCTGGAGGCCCCCGCGGGAGGATGCGATATGGTAAAGGCTTTATTTCCGCGGAGTTACATTCCTCAGGTTGTAAAGCCCCTAGACCAGTGGTTCTCAACCTTCCTAATGCCGCGACCCTTTAATACAGTTCCTCATGTTGTGGTGACCCCCAACCATAAAATTATTTTCGTTGCTACTTCATAACTGTAATGTTGCTACTGTTATGAATCGTAATGTAAATATCTGTGTTTTCTGATGGTCTTAGGCTCTAGAGCAGTGGTTCTCAACCTGTGCGTCGCGACCCCCAGGTTGAGAACCGCTAGCAGGGTCGCCTAAGACCATGGTCGGCAAACTGCGGCTCGCGAGCCACATGCAGCTCTTTGGCCCCTTGAGTGAGGCTCTTCCATAAAATACCACGGCCTGGGCGAGTCTATTTTGAAGAAGTGGTGTTAGAAGAAGTTTAAGTTTAAAAAATTTGGCTCTCAAGAAATTTCAATCGTTGTACTGTTGATATTTGGCTCTGTTGACTAATGAGTTTGCCGGCCACTGGCCTAAGACCATCGGAAAACACAGATATTTACATTATGATTCATAACAGTAGCAAAATTACAGTTATGAAGTAGCAACAAAAATAATTTTATGGTTGGGGGTCACCACAACATGAGGAACTGTATTAAAGGGTCGTGGCATTAGGAAGGTTGAGAACCACTGCCCTAGTCCCTTAACCCACTCCTGAAAGAGGTGCAGCTGGGGCTTCAGTAAAGCTGAAAGCAAGGCCAGGGTCCAGTTTCTGTTCCATGGTGGAGTTGGGTCCGATGTAGCAGCAGGCTAGATTCCGTCCATCAGTCCGTTGTGAGGGTCCCACATGACGGTGAGCCACGTGGGCGAGTGCAGAGCATGAGAGCCTCATATTCAAGGGTGAGGGGCAAGCAGCAAGAAAGAACGCAAGGATCTCTTGTTTAGGAGGTGAGTGTCTTAGATTTCACACCCTTGCAGTGGCCATGCCTATTTTCATCACTGACTGGCTCCCAGGTATGAATAAAGGGTTGAAATTTCAGTCTTCCTCCCCTGACCAGAGAGGAGAGAGGGGCTGAAGGTTGAATCAGTCCCCAGTGGCCAATGATTTAATCAAACTCACCTATGTAATAAAGCCTCCATAAAAACCCAAAAGGACAGGTTCAGAGAACTTCTGGGTTGGTGAACACATAGGGATTTGGGGAGAATGGTGCCCAGAAAGAGCATGGAAGTTCCACACTCTTTCCCCATACGTGGCCCTATGCACCTCTTCTATCTGGCTGTTCCTGAGTTATATTATTTGTTAGTAAATGGGTGATCTAGTAAATAAGGGGTTTTTCTGAATTCTGTGAACCACAGAAGTAGCAACTTAAGTGAACTCAAGGTGGGGATTGTTGGAATCCCAGACCTACCACCTGTGGGTCACAAGCATAAGTGGCTTCTGAAGTTGGGGGAGGGGCAGTCATATAAGACTGAGCCTTAACCTGTGGGATCTGATGCTGTCTCCAGGCACATAGTGTCAGAATTAAGTTGAATTGCAGGATGCCCAGGTGGTGTTGAAGAATTGCTTATAGGTAGTTGAGGAAAATGTACCCCCCTCCCTCACCCTGCAATGGAATTGTTGGGTACAGGAACATTAAAATAAATTGTAAAATAAATTGTTTTCTTAATTTATTGATTGATTGCTTATTGTTAGTGTATAGAAATGGAACTGATTTTGGGGTGTTGACCTCGTATTTTATAACTTTGCTGAATTTGTTTATTAGTTCTAACAGAGAGAGAAAGAAAGAGAGTGTGTATATGTGTGTGTAATTATTAGGGCACACTTGCATTTAAACTGTTGGTTAATGTAAAGTTTGGGGAACTCACACATTTGAAAATGTTAACAATGCATGTTTTGTTTCAGTAATAATTAGTTAATATTAACAAAAAGGAGGGGAGCAAATGGAACCAACTGGTTTAATTAGGAAATGACAGCTTCTCAGTCACTCTGAGCATCTGAATAGGAAGGAAAGTCACTTTCCAGTATCCCTGGGAGTCCGCCCTGCTAATGGGGGTTGGGGGAGGAGAGAGAAATGATGCAGAGGAAACTCCTTTACTGAGCTCATGCATAGTAGGGACCTAGATGGCAACCATAAAGCAGAGGAGACAAACCTGGGAAAATCTGGGGGAAAGATCAGAGAGGATAAGGACACAAGCCCAAGAAAAGCCAGGAAAGAGATTAGACAGTTTGAAAGAAAGCCTGCTCTCTCCCAAGCCCAAAGAAATATTCGGAAGCTTAGCAAAGGCCCCAGTCTCTTTTTGGCAGCTAAGCAGGCCAGAGAGCAGCTCCAGGCTCAGCCTGGCCACCAGTGAGCCTTGGCAGTGGATATGCAAACAGGGAATGAGGCACAGGGAAGTTAACCTGTGGAAGGTCAGCCTCAGGTGGCGGGGTGACGCAGCTCCGGGCTCTGTTGACCCTCCTGGGCCTGGTGGACTCAAGTGTGGGACTGCCGGACTTTCCTCACAGCAAGATGGAGCTAAACCACCTGATCACAGATGAGGCATTGGATGTGGTGTACCTGGGGGCAGTGAACACAGTCTACCAGCTGAGTACCAGGCAAGTGCCTTGTCCAGTGAACACGCCTTTTCAAGGGCCTCTGTGCCCTATGCACCTTCTAATAAATATTGCCACTATCGCTTAAAATCCAACTCTGTGTCCCTGAGATTCCTTTTCCAAGACACACTGGAAGAACCTATTCAGACCAGTCTTCCTCCAGTGACAGTTTCACTTCAATGGACCCAAAATGTGCCACCCAGATCCCCTTTCAAGGATGCACATGCTGTCCACAGGCAGACAGTGCTCAGCAGGCACCTGCTGTGCTCTAGGACCTCTGAATTCTGCAAGGAGCTGCCTCACCCACAGCCATGTCCTCCTCTGGGCACCTATATCCAGAGACTGAGAAGAAGGTGTGTGGACAACTGGTCTGTTCAGCTCAATGTAGGGTGACTCTACTGACAGTTCTCCACCCACATGGTCAGGTGGCCTCACACTTGAACTCCCCCTATGCTTAACCTGCCTCCACCCCTTTTCTTTCACAGGTGATTATTCAAATGAACATCTTGCACTAGAACATCATCTTACTGTTTGCTCCCAGGAAACCCAGTCTGAAACAGCCACTATTTTAAAGGTGATTACTGTTGTATTATTTGTAATTTGTAATTTTTCAGATAGGTTGACAAAAGTTCATTTAGGCAATGGCAATAATTTAGAAGCCTAAAAATTTCCATTTTTTAGAAGCCTGTACAAGAGACAATTCCAAGTAAATGCTGTATTTCTGTTTTAATTATTTTATTCTTATTTTCAAAGGAATGGATGAAGATGAACTGGGGGTCTCATTTACTTTTTCTTTTGAGTTGATGTCCACCAAATACAATTGTTCAAATCCCAATTTACTGAAAGACTTAAACTTTCTGAGGGGTTATTTCATATTTTCAACTGTAGTTTTAAATAAATCTATTATAAAATTCTAATCAAAGTCATTAATATTTAAATAGTTTCCTTTTAGATCTTTTCTGTCCTATAAAAATAATGTTTTATTTATTAATAGGCTGATCACCTTCAAAACTTTAGCCTCTTAATTTTTCACTTCTCCCATGAACAGTGACTGGACTTGTGAAAAGGAGAGACACAAAATTCCTCACTGAAATGTTTATGTTCTACTCGTTGACTCACAGGCCACACTCACAGGATAGACAGTGAGTGAATAAAAAGTAAAGGCAAAACCTCATTCATGTGTGTCCCATGGTTTTCCATAAGATTGAAATCAGTCCAATCTGAGTGATTCTTACGTGATTGTGGCACAATCAGCCATGATAAGCATATTTTGTTGATGACTTACAGTAACAAGATTAACATGTGTAAAGCCTCATATTCATATAGACAAACTCAGTCATTTCTCGGGTAGTTTGATGGCCTCGTTCCAACTACAGAGGAAGGCCTGTGGTTATGCAATTACTGTCTTCAGTGGCAATTGCCCAAATCTATAATTCAGGTAAAATTGGCCTCCATTTCATGCTTCAATTATCAATGTTCATTGATCCTTGAAACTTTACAATAACAGGGCAAAATGGAAAGGCATTTGGTCTGGCCATTAGACAATAAAGAAAACCACCTGGGTGCTAGTTCTTCCTAATTTGAGCACTTATACAAATTTTCTGGGAACATTTTAATACCATCCTTCTTCCATTTTTACTAAAACATTGAATAAGGAGGAAGTGTACTATTCTGATGTTTTAAGAACATTTTTTCATAATGAAATCCTAATGCCCAGTGAGGGGTTACCAATAGAAAACCATGTGTGTGGCAGTGTGGAGGGGTACTGTTTCTGTTTTGTCTTAAAAAGTGCCCGCAGCTCCATTTTGGCATCTTTCATAGTGTTTACTAGGATTCCTGGCATTCCACTTTCTCTTGGAATATTTTAGACGCCATGTAAGTTAGGGTGTTCTTCAGTTACAAGTAACATAAAGTTGAGAAAGTTAATTATTTAAATCCTGTTTCCCTCAGATAAATGAAGGTTTGAGACATGCAATGCTGAATGGGAAGAGTACCTCCAAACTGTCCCCAGGGTACCAGACTCCTCCCACCTTCCTGCTCTGTCATCATGAATGGGTGGCTTTCACCCTCATGTTTACAGTATGGCTGCAGCACCTCTAGGCGTCACATCTTTTTTCCAGGCAGCAAAAATGAGATATAGGTAAGGTCAAACAGTGTTTTCAGCTGAGTCTTTCCCTTTGTCTCAGAGAAAACGGTGGCTACCTTAAAAGTCTCAACCAAGAAAATCCTGATTGTAGCTGATTAGACAGAACTATGTCACATGGTCATCAGTGGCTCAAAGGAAGCCTAGAAAATTGAGATTTTTTTTTTTTTTTTTTTTTTTAGTTAGACACATGGCTGCCCAAACATAACGGGGTTTTCTTAGTAATGGGAGAGTGGTGATAAATACTGAGTAAACCAATCTTAGAATCTTCTACAGCCCCCTCTGTGGTTAGGGTTACACATTCATGCTTGATGTAATAATTGACACTGGATTTGAGTCAACGTAAGAGTCAGGTTTGTGGTATAAAGAGGAAGGAGTTGTGATTCAGATGGGAATCCTCAAAACGTGGCTGGCTGACTAGTTTGTGGTATGCTCCGAGGCCTCCTCTTCTCTCTGTGCAGCTAGTACTAACTTCACGGGGTGTGAGAGTGAGTGGGAGGATGGTGGGGCGAACTTGGAGAGAAGGGGCATGAGTGTTGCAAGTAGAGGTGGAATGATGTACGAAAACCACGATGAAGCCTCACTTATTTGCACGGGGCTCCAGATAATCATATCACCATTTCCCTTGATACTGCGTTCATCACAGGAAATTCATTTCCGGTGCACAGAAAAATAAGTCAAGTGCAGCCAAGAGAAAAAATAAAATGAAGCGTGCCCAAGTACACCAGCACACAGCTTCTGGCCACCCAAGCAGTGTCCCTGTTGGGGTCTGCAGAGCTGATTTTCAAGCCATAATGTGGTTTTTTATTAGCTATAAAATAAATCCGCTCTTTCTCTTCACGTTGTTCTCTATCAATGCTGAACAAATGTGAATTTTAAAAAGAAATGTTTCCGTTCCTATCACTTTTCATATTAGGAAAGTAAACATATTCTCTGTCTTTGATGGTCTACAGAATCTTTTTTTTTTCACGTAGCCTTCATGACATGATTAGGTGAAACTGCACCCCTATTCTATCCTGGAAACGACTGTAGGGATGACATCCAGAACAAGCATTTTCCCTCCTGGTGGAGCTGAGAATGTTAACCTCGCTGATCCCCTCTCAGTCTTTTCTGTCCATTGACAGCACAAACTCCGCTTTTGCAGTATTCCTTTCAGACGGTTGCTTGCTACAACCAATCCATTTAGATCCGCTGATCGCTTCTGTAACTGTTCTCCAGGCAGGTTTTCATGTTGACAAGGAACTCGTGTGCTTTATAAGTACAGCCTGTCTTCCATACACAGCTGACAGAGGGTCTTAGCTTTCTGATACTAGTTTAGTCGTTTAAGTTAAGACTAAGTGAATTGCACATATAGAGATGGCTGCTGAGTTCTCTATTCCATGACTACTATTCCATGACTATTATTTTCCTCAAGTTGCAGAGCCTTAAAACTTAATGAAATGCGCCTCCTTCCTTTTCTCCTCCCAACACCTCTGTTTAGGTCATAGGAAAACAAACACCCAATTACAGTTTTCTTAAGTTTCTCAAGTACATTGCTGCCCCTTGTGGTAGCTGAAAAGATGTCACTTCTCTTCCTCAGTTCCAAGACTCCCTCTGCCAGCACTTGGCATCTGTCAAGACTGAAATTAACAGCAGAAATATAGGCTACATTGGTTCCACTTGTTACTAGCTCTGTGCCAGACCACCCATTGTTAAAAGCAGCAATTTAATAAATTACTGCTGTAAATTGTCACCATTTAATTGGACGCTATTAAAACCACGTTCTTTTGTTTTCTCCTGTTTTCCTCTGGGCTTAGGGGTAGAAGAGGTTTGTGTAACAGATTGCATGATAACCACATTGTTTTTTGAACTTTTTTCATAGGGGGTTGTGTATTATGGTTGGTCCAAGGTCAGATGTCTGGTCATATAAGTCTGATTGTTTCTGAGCTGGGTCAGATGTGGGGCATCTTCTGGAATTTGTGTATCTGTGTTTTAGCTGCATGACATCACTGAGAAGTCACAGTGAGCCCCAAGTGAACATTTATGGGTAGGTTAAACCACAGGGCCACTAAGAATTGTGACCACGCAGATGTAATTATTGGGTTTTCAGCAGTTCTTGTAAAAGCAGATAGAAACCAAGAGATGGATAAAGCATAGAGTGATGCATTTTCTTCACATAAAAGGGGGAAAAAATGACTAAAAGGGAAAACCATCAATAATCTAGACATGAATGGCTCAAATCCAATACCCATTAAAAATACTGGAAGGATTCATCAAAGAATCCATTTGTACACAACTCCACGACCACAGGGCTTTGTGAAGAATACATTCAAGAGCCAAAACCAATTTCCTCCTGAGTATTGTGACAAGACCGAAATATTGAGCGAAGCAACAGACAGGACCTGGTTTGTTGTGAAAGCCACTGTCCCCTCCTGTGTGTGGCTCTCTCTGTGACAGTGAGATAGAAAGTTTGGCCCTTGGGATCTTAGAATAGAAGTGCTGATCCCCTGCAAATCTAACCAGCACTGCAAACCAATACGCTGGGAACCGAAGCCAGACATAATTCCCATCGATAGTTTACCAGGAAAAGCAAGATTAGGAAAAATAAAATAAATTTAAGAAAAGATTATCAATAATGATTCCATCAAGAAAAATAGAATCACAAGCGGAGCTGTATTAATATCTGCCTGAGTCCTCTGCAGATGTATCACTGAATGATTCATTGACTTAATATTTAATTCAACAATTAGTTCATTGTTATGATTATAATACTTATTGAATGATACTGTGGAAATAAATGAAGACCAACCAGATGAGAAAAGCACAGCCTATGTATTCTGAACTGGCTATGGCAAAGGAGTCAGCCACGACCAGTTGTGTTTCAGCAGAGACTTAAAAACTATCAGAGGAGTGGAGAAGGTTTACAGGGAAAACAGGGGAGGCTCAGGGGTGCACAAGGGGAGGCTGTCAGCCTGGGGAAGCTGGCGGTGAGCTAACTAGAAGCTGGGTGTCCCATGTACTTGGTTAGGGGAGCACTCTTGGCCTTCTATGGCTGGTCCTAAATTGGAAGCAGGGGGGAAATTGGGCAGCAACCCCTGTACCAATCATCCCCTAGTTATTTGGGATGATTGGTACAGGGGTTATTGGTTAGCTTCTGGGATTGTCACTAGAGATACTGGTCTGACTTTCAACAAGCCTGACTCACAGAGAGCAGACTGGCTTCTGGGGCTGGTTATATAGATCATAGTTTGGTTTCCTGGGCTGGTTGCTGCAGGATGTAGGTGAGAGTTCTATTTTTATATTTGGTCTGGTCATTGTCCATTTGTATATCCAGTCTCTCACTACTGTATGGCAGGCACTGACATGTAACATTCATTATTTTATTCAATCTCATTTAATTCCAATATGATGCTGTGAGAAACCCTATTTTACACCATAAGAAACTGAGGTTTCCTCTGTTCATGTAACATGCCCAATCCACAGAGTAAGTGATGGAGTCAGTCATCAGATTAGATCATCTGACCCAAACACTCTGCATAGCTTCCCAAATTCTCTGGTGAGGCAGGGATAACTGTGAGATTTTGAAGTCGAGTAATAACTTGAGATCTGTTTGTCTGTTTGGTCTTTGTTTCCAATTTTATTGGAAACTTCACTTGTACAGTGTTTAAAAATCCTCCCTGTTGGTGTGTCTTTCTCTTGAAAATATTAAATCAACTTCTATAGCAGAGGGATGAATAAAACAGGGCCCAGCAAATAACCTGAATGTGTGAGTTCCCTGAATATAAGGCCATGGGGGAGGAGCCACCTCTTCCAGAGAAAGAATGCCCATCCCCACAGGGGCATTGTGGGCTTCGTAATGCACCTCACAACACTCTCCTGAATGGGCAGGAGCTTGGAACCCTAGTTCTAATGTCTGCAGTAAAATCAAGTTGATACCATCATAATTAGCTAGTTATTAATGAAGGAAAGGAGCAAAGAAAAGGCATGTTCCCTGCAAAACACTGGTGGAGGGGTCCAGCAAAGGGAAGATAGGCACATGTCCAGTAAAGTTGGGATGACACGGGAACAGAGGCCACAATGGGCGTGGCCACTACAAGTGTGAGAACACTTAGGAACATATGATCCCCGAACAAAGAAGTTCATGCTCTTGGTTCCTCTTGGCACTCTTGCCTCATGGCTTGTGTTTGGCTTCCTGGCATTCTGCCGAGTGGCCCACTACCCTGGGGACCCCACAGGCAATGAACTAATGGACTGCAACTAGCCTTGTGCTGTACTGGACCTGGCTCCAACATGGAAGGGAAACTCTGGATATTGCCTCTGAGTTTAGCCCTACTGAACCCCCAGCTATACTTCTTCTATGAATAGACTAAGGGAAATGGGACTTTGGAAACCCAGGGATGCAATTCCATGGAAATAAAGCTTTCTTCCATGCCTCATCCTCCACTGGAGGCCTCTGGAAATGCTTATTCCAGTGGTACCCGAAGAACCCCACTCCCACTAGCAATGAGGAAGGGGTGTGAGACATGTTTTCTCCGGTAACAACATGGGAAAAGCACTCAAAGTTCAGTCAAAAGTATAGGTGCTTATGAAGAAGTTCAAGAATTTTTAATGCCCTTTTTTAATAAATAGGTTTTAAACTGATATCCTCTAAAAATTCAAAATCAAAATAATTAACATAAAATAGCATAATTGGAAAATCATAGAGAGCAAGAATGAAATAAAATTGGTTAATATGAATGTTATAATTTGATGCATTTTTGAATTTTATTACTACCATAGGATACTACATTTTCAAAGGTTAAAGTGCTTTGTTCTCTTCTGCTATGGTGGGTCTGCAGCCACCACTAAATGACTAGGGATGCCCACATGGAATTGTGGACATATGCAAACTCATTAAACACTGAGCTCCATTCTGTAGTGTTTGCAGAACAAAATCAAAGAATATTTTTTGGCCTACATTGTAAAATATTTTGGCCTGCATCATTGATGAAGGGGAATTATATTTAACAGTGTTGATGGAAGTCCGTTGTCATGGTAAATGTAGACCCATGACATGGACATGCAGTGGTCCCCAGACTGCTCACACAGAAGCCACAGTAAGAGCCACTGGAGATAATAGGTGTAATTTCACTTCTTATATATATATCTAATAAAATAGCTCCTTATCGATTCCCTGTTAAAATAAAACTTAGGGAGAGTTACATAGCAAACTTTAAAATGGTAGAATTTCAAAAAAGATCTATGTGGTTTCAACTGTTACTACTGCCACTGAAGCTGCTGATAACTGGATGAGACAATTTATCAATTACCTGCCAGGTGCTTAGCATTATTCTAAATAGTCCAAGGGTAGAAAATTGTAGGCTTAGCCCATTAGCTCAAGGAAGATTCACTGAATAAACAGTAAAAAAAAATTGCCTAAAAGCCAGGACATATTAATTTTGGTTTTCATGCTGGCAAGAACATTTTGATAAGTAAAAGTGTAAACTGGTTTTTATAAGCTGATTACAATTAAGATAGATGGAGGAGAAAGTATTTGGAAAGGCAGTGTCTCTGAATAAAGAAATTGAGGTGTAATGACTGCCACCACATCTGATCATGATGTAAAATTTCCAGCAAACTTTCATGCACTGACTGCTTCCTGTGGCATGAACAATGTTAAGAAACAAAGGATTAGGTGAATGTTTCAGATCACACAGCCCAGTAGAAATAGAAACAGAGTGATGCCCTAGGCCTGCCTCCTGCTTAAAAGTCATACTCTTAGGTGGCATGCTTCTCGAGCTTGAAAACTGTTTCAATACTTTATATATATATAAATAAAACCCCCAAACAAAAAAATTCCTTATTGGTGTATTTATATTAATTCACGGTACAATATGCTGCAGCAAAGCCATACACCGACTTGCACACTTGCATACTGTGCCTCAATATCCACACGGGAGATAGCATTGTCCTGTCCTTGCAAGTGTGAAACTGGGTGATCACTGCACAAGACTTTACTTCCTTCAACGTCCAGTTGAGTTGGAGAAGAGTCTCTAAAATCACTTTCCTAACTCTTCATGTCTTTTCATTTCTACATGTATTCATAAAATAAAAAAGATCAGAAAATCTATTTTCCAATTTAATGAACTATAGAAAACACTTTCCAAATTCTCTTCAAAAACCATTCCTCCCCCTGTCCACCATCCCACAGGCCAGTCATCAACTCATCATTTCTGATTAGATTAGATTCTGGTAAAAGGCACCCAAAAGTCCCTTCCCTCAATGCAAATAAATAAAAAGAAAAAAAAATATATATATATAGACACACACACACACACACACGTATACATTCATACACACACACACACACAAACACATGAATATCTATCTATATATATAAAAGCCTAAGCCACCGTCTGACCATTCAACCATCCGACTGGTAGCTATGATGTGCACTGACCACCAGGGGGCAGATGCTCAACGCAGGAACTGCCAAGCTGCAGTGACTTGGCAGCTGCAGTTTTCAGGTGAGGTACTCGAAACCAGAGAGGAGGGAGCCTAATTCCAGGGTGCGTCACCCGAGAACCACCTTCTCACAATCTGGGACCCCTTGGGGGATGTTGGAGAGCCGGTTTCAGCCCAATCCCCTTAGGCCAGCCTGAGGGACCCCACCAGTGCACGAATCCATGCATTGGGCCTCTAGTTTATAAATGAAAATTGAGTACAACATAGTGATTAGACATTTATATTCCTTATTTAGTAATCACCCTGGTACTATGTTGTACATCTGAAACTAATACACAATTGTATGTCAACTATAATTCAAAAATAACATTTTAAAAAGTCTCAGAAAAGATTCTTTAAAAATATAGATATCTATGGATCAGAAATGAGTGGGGAATAAACTTGAGCCTATATGTAGAATTAGAAGCAGTTACCACACATTTCTACTAGGTGGTTTCTTTTAAGGTTCTTTTCATGAATGCATCTTTTTATTGTTTCCATGAGACACAGATTTCTCTCAAATCCATGACTTTATATACCATGTTGATTTGCTGTCCTCACTTGAGCTATCAAGTATGCATTTTCATAGACAATCACATGAGACACAGCCTCCTTCTGAGTAGACTTCAGTTCTTAGGCTGGCACTCTAACCACTGGGCAACCAGCCAAGGTCATTCCTTTACTGTTAATCGAATTGTATGGAAAGACCTACTGTGTGGGACAGACATGTTAAATGTGATGGATATAAGAATAAGTAAGATAAAATCTTTTCTTTCTTAAACAGCAGAGACTAAAAGAGAAAAAAATGATAGTAAATAGAAAAGTAATCTATAGGTTAAAACTGCCTATGTCAGTCCTTAAATTTAACTTAATGGACATAACCAATGGAAATGGGATAAAAATTATCCTAGGAGCTTGGGAAAGTTAACTTGTGTCTGAAGGTGCAGAGGCTGAGATAAAAGGTATTGTTTTAAAATTCAACTTCAACAGTATCAAGGTTATAAACGTTCATACAGTATAAACATCTCTTAAATGAATTAAATTATGAACTCCCTAGTTTTAAGAATTAATTTTTAAATACTTCAAAATATTTTAATGCACAGGCCCACACACAACCTTCCATATGAGAAGAGTCAATATTTAAGTGAATCGATGACTTTCTAGAACTGTGCTGAGCATCCATCCTTGCTTGAAACTGAAATGCACAGGGGAAACTTTCTTCCCTGCTGAGTCACAGGAAAGCACATGTTATGAACATAGCCCCGTCTAATAAGCTCCTCACATCACTTTGCTGAAATCAAAAGACGTGAAGAAATGGTCTTCCTTCTTTCCTTCTACAGGACCCAGAGGGAAGCTGGCTGCCTCCCCCCACACCCCTGAATTAAGCCATCACTTTTTACCACTCTCTTGAAATGGATTGATGTCTCCCTGGCGTTCTTACATAAACACAAAATGAATGTTGAGCTTCTGGAGGGCACAGTCTGATCATTTCAAATCCCAAACTGCCCCCATGACAAAGCTCTGCCCGAGGTTGACTCTCCACAGCGGCTTCTGGAATGTGAAAGGATTAGTCCTGGGATCCTCAGTGATGCTTGTAATGCCCATCCCCACCCTCAACAGGGCAGTAACAGCACTGTGAACAGTTCCCCTGTATTTAAGCAATAACATTCTTCCAGAACATGAAAAAAAAAAAGCTGATATTTTTCCTTGTCATAATGCACAATCGTGCAGCACAGATCTGCTCTCTGCTTTGTTGATAAAATAGACTTGGTGCAGCCTGTCGACTTTTATTGATGATATCTCTTTATTTCAGCACTCCCTGTTCTCTCTGACACTCCAAACCCACGTCAAGTGCAGCCGAGCTCCATGAACTTGGGTACGACCCAGGGAGAGACGAATACCCATACATCTCCTTAATCCAGCTGCAAGATCAGTCTTGTCCATAGGCAACTAAGGTAAGAACAAGACAGTGCCCAGCACGGGTCATGACAAATGGGTGACTGTGGCTTCATGCGGCTCAGGGCACTTTATGCCCTTTGCCGGGCTAAACTGAGAGTGTGAAAGCGGGAACCTTATTAGGGAGCTGAGTGACACTGGTAGGAAGGAGGCCGCATGGACCCTCACACACAGGCTGCTACAACGTGTGTTAGGAAAAATACATGCCCAGAAGACCCCTTCTCAGGACACTGAATAGAAGACTGGGGTCCCAGCCCTGATTGGCCCAAGGGAGGTCTGTGGCATGCAAGTCACTTTGCCACTCCTGCCTCAGTTTCCTCAGAGTGGAATGAGAGGGCTGTACCTAACTTAGCTCCAAAAGCAGTGCAAGCTTTGGTACTTCATTATTTCAAAACATTAAGGATAAACACAGGTTGTATTGAGAGTCATAGCATTTTAAACACATCTAAGAGTTTCATAATGCAATAAGGATGGGCCTCTGATACAGTGTCTTATAAACATGCAATTCCCTATGCCCCCAAATACACAAACCTATTCCACATTGGTACTAAAGGTATTAGAACCACATTTGACAGGTCCACATTTTTAAAAAGTATTTGTCACAATGAGAGTTCACATACACAGGGTGGGGCAAAAGTAGATTTAGTGTTGTGAGTACTCAAAACACAGTTTATTCTTACATTATTATTCATTCATTATTGTATTATTTTCCATTTGAACGACTGTAAACCTGTTTTTGCCCCACCCTGTATATGAATATGGAAAGGTCTTCAAAATGGTCTACTAAAAATATTTTTGTAATACTGTTAAAATACATTATTTCCCTAAATGCCCTCCTCATCAAATTTTACTAATGCTTACGCACCTTATAATACTAGGAACTGTTCTAGGTCCAGCCTAAGACAGTACATGGCGGGCCTGGAGGAAGAAGGAAAGGACAAATCTCCAGTCTGAGCAAATGCCCTGTCAAAGGGCCAAAATGGACAGTGTCGATCCAGCCACACTTCTTCCTACATGGGCCAATGGATCTGTGTAACCGCCAGCTACAGTCCCACTACCCAACAATCCATGGCAGGACCCCTCCATGTCACTGAGTGTGTGTGTGGGGGGGGGGTTAGTGTGCACCCACTTCCAATCCTGCAGTCACAGTCCTTGTGGAGTACAAGGTGGGCTCTCAGGAGCTTCAGTCCTTGAAGGCAAAGGAGTCGAGACAAGAGAGGATCTGGTCCCTGGGAATATTGTGGGACAGCAGCTCAATCAGAAAAACAACCAGGTGTGTGGGCCTTAAGGAGCCCAAAGAGGTCTAAGAAACATTCACAAATCGGCTTAGGGAATCTTTTCCATATTTCCCAAAAAAACATAAGAAATCAGTTATTCAATAAATTGTAAATATACAGATCCCAAATAATTTCCCTTAGAAATGTTACTTCAACAAAATAGTCCGTAACTTTAAACACAAATCAATCATTTTACTTTGACTACTATTTGTGAATATTTAGTAATACACCTATAGTCATGCTGAATTATTCACATTTATTTTTTGGACTTGACATATTTCTACTAGTGTTAATTAACCCACTCCTTCATTCACTCTGACATTCTGCATATTCTGCTACATGCACCTTATTCAAATGTTCATTTATGAATAAATGTCGGCAAGCAGATATGTACATAAACATTTAAAAATAATAATCAGATTAAGTTGTTTAAATATAAATTATACTAGTGGCCCAGTGCATGAAATTCATTCACATTAAAAGGGGATTAATTAGAGGAAATAATTTAATATTACTATTTGCCCTTTCTCTATAATAGAAGTGTCAGAAATGAAAGAAAATTAGTAAAATGTATATGAAAACCTTCCTCCTGTCAGAGTCTGGGGTGCACCATGGGACCCAGAGTCAAGTCCCTGCCCACCCACATGCACCTCAAAATCGCGTGAGACCCAGATGTGGCCAGCCCCCCTCCCCATTGGGCTAGATCCAGACCCGGCCAGTCCCACTCTTGTCAAGCCCCGCCAGGCAGGGGACGTAGCCTCATGTCCCCTGGCCCAGCACCAGGATTGGGGGCATGGCCTGAGGTCCCCCAGCCCAGACCAGGGCGGGGGGCGTGCCTTGAGGTCCCCCGTCAAGCCCTGCCAGGTGGGGGACACGGCCTGAGGACCCCTGTCAAGCCCCGCTGGGCAGGAGTTGCAGTCTGAGGTCCCCCAGCCTGGTGCTGGGGTGGGGGATGCGGCCTGAAGTCCCCTGTCAAGCCCTGCCGAGTGAGGGGCATGGCCTGAGGTCCCCCGGCCTGGTGCTGGGGTGTGGGGAGCAGTCTGAGGTCCCCTAGCCCAGCACCAGGACAGGAAGCGCACCTTGAGGTCCCCTGTCAAGCCCCATGGGAGTGGGGGGAGGGCGTAGCATCAGGTCCCTGCTGATTGCTCATTAAGGCTTCATATGGGAACTTGGCCTCAGCTGTGGGTGCAGCCATCTTTGTGATGGAGTGATGGTCCATTAGCATATTCCCTCTTTATTAGATAGGATGTATAAATTTTCCAATACAGCTAAGTTAAATGCTGTGAGTTTGAAGTCATTTAGACCAAAGAAATTGGCAAAATTGTAAAGACATTTAAAGTCTGTTTCTGATATCTCCATAGAGATGTTCTACTCCCATGTTCAAATTATTCATTGACCACTCAGGCTCTGGATTTAAATCCCCTCTCACTTTAGGCACGCATGGTTTTATTTTTCTTTTGTGCAATATCAGTTGTGCATTTTATTTTACAATGACTACGTTTGTTGAGCATTCGTGTTTTTAGCATTTGCACATCGGTGGGAAGTTGAGGGACTAGGCGTCCCAGGTCAGAGCAGTCTCCCATAGACTGAGATTCGCATGGCACTATCCAAGAGAGATGGTTCCAGAAACACATGGCTGCCATGAATGCTGGAAGGTCCACTGACCAAGGAATTTGAGTCTATTTATGAGCCTTCTTGTGAATTTATTGAAAAATAGCTTAGTTTCCTCAGAGTTTCCAAAATAAATGTAATATCTCCTTATAGTAGTAGTTGGAATATGTTGTGTTAGAGAAAGAGAATACATAGGATCCTCAAGTTTCATATGCATGAATACTAATCCATAATATGCTGGAGGTCACTCTCCTGAGAATTCCCTTACTCTTCATCTTAACTATGTCATTCAGTGAAACAGTAGTAATTTCAACATGGAAAACAAAATGCTTTCCTCAACATAAGCTCATTAAGCCTGCCTAAATTCTAATTAGCAAAATCTTCTATTTTAGGAAATGATTTAGTTTAAGAGACTTAGGCATTTTTTCATAGAAATTTTGGATGGTAAAGCATTATGTATCAGAACTTTCCCTGACATTTTCTTTTCTAAAAGCTCTTCTTGAGTATTAGTAGAATGAGCTGCAGGAAAATACAAGGCTTACTTCTAGGATACACTGTCTCAGTACTTTGGAGGTGATATAAAAACAGTACAGACCAACTTCCCTAGAGAAAATAGTTCCTCTCTTCAACATCCATCCTATCACAAAAGAGAAAATCCAATGTAATTTAACAGATACAATGATTTTCTTCCCAAAAGAGACAAAAATCGGCAACTTTTTTCCTGATACATCTGAGAGTTAGACATATTAACTTGGTTTTCCATTCCAGTCTGTCAAAATTTGGTAAGCATCAATGTTTAATTCTGGTAGGATGAACCTAAGATTAAGACATGCCCTAGGTTTTTGCCCTTAATTCCTTCCTCTCCATTGTTTCCAAGCATCTAATCCCTTTTTTATAGACGTGGAATTAAACTTGGGCCAGGTGAGTAAAATCTTATCTCCACCTGGGTTGGATAATAACTCACTGTTGGTTCCAAATGACTTCCCATTCCCTCATAAAGGATGACTTTCACAAGCTCCAAAAATCCTTACACAGTCCAACCGCAGGACTTCCTGTTACCCAAATCCCATTTCACTTTTATTACACTGTTGAAACTTGTTTTCTGAAAAGCTTTCAGAAAATAACCTGACTAAATTGTAAAGTTAACAGTGATGGGTTTTGAGACAAACAAGACTGTTGGCTTTTTCTAAGCCCTGAGAGTCATTCCTACACCCTGACCTCCAGGTTCAGCCATCTGGCATTTGCCAACCGCCAACAACAGAGGAAGCATCCTTAACAAAAGCTCCAGATCCTGCCCAGGGAGCCTTTCATTCTCTCAACCTACCCACCATTTCTCCTTCTTTCTCTCTTTAGAATTACAAAATCTTTTCTTCACCCAGTTGTGCTGTATTTATTGCCTCTGAGTCTATGAATGGACTACCATTCTCCAGTGATGTCCCTCGGATGTTGATTCTTCCCAAACCAGCGGTTGGATCTGGAGGTGTAGAAGGGTACCAGAAGCCCTTCGCCCTTGGGCAATAGCACAGGGCAAGCAGGTCCCCCCCCCCACTTCCGCCATACCAGCTCCACCCTTAATTGTTATACATATTGTGTTTCACATATATATTTTTAATTTTAAAATGAAAGGAGCACCACAACTTGTAACAAATAGAAATTAAGGCCACTTGTTTTGTTTCTTGACAAAGGACCCCAAGCCCACCAGTGTGGGGCTCCCCCTGATCTTTCTACTTCCTCCCCTTCCCTCTCAACTCCCTCCACAGACATGCAAATCCAGGAAAGACAGAAGGAAAATGCTTCACCTGGAAGGTTTTTATGGGGAGTGGTGCCCCTCGAGGACCAGGTCTCCCTTAGTATCTCATGACCCTGGCAGTCAGGAGAGCCTTCCTAAGGAGGTGAGAGGCAACCTCACTTTTCATCCCATACGATGGCCATAAGACAGCTCTCACACTGTGACCTCCTACACATGCATTTGTTCACTAAAACACGCAATACAAATGAGAGGAGGCATGGCAAGGAGAAGAGAGGGAGGAGGGCAAGGGCAGGGGGCTGGAGTGGGAAGCACTGTGAAGATCTGCAGGGATGGAGTAGCAGACAAACCCTGAAATGGTTTGGGGAGCCCTGGGAGCCAATAGACGAGATGACATCAGGGAGCCTTTGTGTCTGGGAACTCGTAGCATCTCTATTTTATCCCCATCACCACCAATTCCCACCATTGGGAGCTCCTTCCCTACCCAGCTCAGAATTCCTTCCACTCCCTAAGGATCAGCACCATCTTGCCTTATTGTCCTTTCCTCCCATCTGGTCAAAACCCCAGAGGCAGATAACTTAACACCAAGAACTCTTAAATTCTATAAAAGATGAACAGGAGAGAGAGAGAAAGAGAAGAAAGGAGGAAGGAAGGCTATAAACATTTTAGAGCTACATTTATATATAGGAAAAATGCCAGCATCTGTTTTGACACATCTCTGGAACTGGCAGACTAATTTGCTAAACAGTTTTCTACCAGGAAGTGATGATACTTGAAACGTTAGATGAAAACAATGAAGCTGTGTTCCACAGCGCGGCTCCATTGCAACAGTGGAAAAAGATGAGGTATTACATACCGATGCTTTGATTTTGTGACTGGTACTGAGCGCACAATATCTTATAATCTCTGAATTGAGATTTCTTAATTATACAAATAGTGAAGTTTTATAGCACCTCATGATGTAAAACATTTATGATACATTCCTAAAACACAACCACTTCATTTAAAAGCAAAAGTAACTACAAACCCTTAGGAGTGTCTCATAAGGTCAACCTAGACCTGCATCCTATCTCACCTTGAGTTAAATTTGGAAAAGTTTCCAGCTCTGTATATGTTGTGTTGTGCAAAACAGGCTTAAAATATCTCAACTTATTTTTTAGCATTTTGGTGAATCAATTTAAGACTAAATTCTTTAGAAGAAAAATTATACAGAAAGCCCCAATCTTTCCTTGGCATCACAAATACAAGCTCCAGGGCTCCGCAGCACATTTCCACATGCTGCCTTCTATCTGGGGAAGACTTGGACCATAAATTGGAAAAACAAAATAATGTATTGGGTTCTTGAAAGGAGTTCAGAGGAAGGCACTGCATTTTTTGCCTAAAGAAAAATACAACTGAAAGCCTGCATGCCAAGCATGAGGTAAAAAAATAAAGAATCCTGGTGCGGATTTTTATTCTGTTTGTTCCCCACCGGTCTCCCTCAGGGCTAGGGACAAAGGAAGCCTGCCTCAGTCAGGACCCTTACAGCCACCCTTTCCGATTCTCTCCCCTGTCAGCTCCCTTCTTCTGACATCCTCTGTCTTCTTCAGTCACAACTGTACCTTACAGAAATCTCCTGAAACCCCTCACCCTCCCTGTTCCGCTCACTCAGCTGTTGCACTTCCGCAGAACCCCGGGCTTGGCTGGAGGCTGCTGTTTCCTGTGCTTTCTGTCTGCATCTTGGAGGAAGAAAGTGCCTCCTGCCTGCCAGTGAGCAGTTCCAGTGATATGCACCATCTTCTCTCTTAGGTACCCCATGCTACCTGGGGAGTCCCTCTCTGTTCTTGAGAATTGCTGAATATCAGCTGTCATTTTCATAAACAGAATCAAATGTGGAGAGATACATCACAGTGCAAGAGTGATTGTCTTTGGGTAGGTAGGATTATGGATATAAATTTGCCATTTTTTTATCTTTCTACATTTTCTGCATATTCCATAATGAATATGCAATATATTTGTAATAAAACAAGAAATAGAACAGAGATCTGTCATTTTTCAAAGATTGTATTTTTCTCTCTATTAAAAGAATTTACTAGACAGTGTGGCAACCACATCGTAAGGTATATAAATGTCAAATCACTATGCTGTACACCTATAACTAAAATAATATTGTATGCCAACTATACTTCAATAAAAAATAAAACCAATTATGATTTCTCAGCCTATATAATAGCAATATTTTTTTTATTTTCTTGAGAAGTGCAAGGAATAAAAGGCATAGATCAACTTCACTGACTTAAAAATTCTTTGACAATTACATCTCCTTCCCAATACTTATTAAAAGATGTTTAGACAGGGATCAAGAGTGTATGTCTTCATTCCAATGAGCAGAAAAGTACTCTGCATCACTTTTTGCTGGTACCTAATTGTGTATAGTTCATGGGACCCAGCCTTATCAGAGACCCACACCGTCTAAACACAGGTTGTAGCATTGAATCATGTGGCTTCACAGTCTATGGGTATCTTGCTTGTAATTGGCATTAGTAGGGGACAAAGCACCCATGGTATCCTCCATTCCACATTTCCCCAATTCTGTGGATTTGTCTTCTTTGGACCATGGAAGCTGTGAACCATTTGGAAGCAAGATGGGGTGAGGGAGGTCCCCAGAATAACCAAGGTTGAAGATTGTTTAACTGATTCAAAGATAATGAGAGTTTATGGACTCAGTCGTGAGAACTGTGGAGTCTTACATTATTATACCTCTTAGTGTACCTTTTAGTTAATTTCACAAATAAATTAAAGATGCTTAAAAGTTTAAAAAATGATTTTCTGCCACAATTATAATGATCAGTACTAGTAAAAATAAAAACTGTGACTAGGGGAATTTATTTCTGACCCTGTCATTCCTTTGACTAAAACTTCACCATCAAGTAACTTGCTGCTAATCAATGTTGTTGTTTTTTTAAATATATTTAACTAAATCATGTTCCACCTGTTTCTTCTTTTCCCAGTGCAACCACTGACCACTTTGCTCCCACCTTTCCCCTGTCCTCTTGAATGTCTACTTCCTACTCACCTCTTTGTTAAATAGCCTACCAATTGCCAGTAACAACCCACCCTCCAGATGTGACAACCAAAACCGTCTCCAGACATTGCAGAATCACTCCTGGTTGAGAACCACAGATAGAGATGAGCCATTATGGTTTCTGTATGGTGATTCTGTGATTCTTTCAGTTGTTACAATTTTAAGAACTCTGAATCCCCCAAATCAGGCTTGTCATGTCCTGGTTCTCACCAGGGTTAGCAGGGATGAGGTGAGAGCTTCAGTTATTTCCACATGGAAATTCATGCAGAATAAATTGAGAGAGAAGCAATTTCAGATTTTATCTTCATATCTATTGTGAAAAAAAATAATAGATCAAGTATATTCTAGGAAAATACACCTGGAATATATATATTAAGGACAATATCCTTTTGTATTAAACATTTACAGGGCTACAGTAGGTACATTGGATCATTTATGCTGTTCTCCACAAACTGGGCTCAAGGAGTCACTTTAAATG
Source organism: Eptesicus fuscus (assembly GCF_027574615.1). Taxonomy (NCBI): domain Eukaryota; kingdom Metazoa; phylum Chordata; class Mammalia; order Chiroptera; family Vespertilionidae; genus Eptesicus; species Eptesicus fuscus. Next base: position 101,867,185 of record NC_072476.1, read on the forward strand.
CAAAATTCTGTTATATATTTCAAATAGGTCCAGATGGAAATTTTAAATTGTATTTCTAATTTTATTTTATTTAGAACAAATGAAGGAGAGTCTAAGAAGAGGATTCAGACATGAGAGCATCATGTGATACCTTCACATTTTCAGAATATAGATCTCTACAATTGCAAAGGATGTTTCAGGAAAATAAGATCCAAGAAAGCAAATTTTGTCCAGACACACTTCATCTAGCACACCTACTGAACTGAGAAAAATGTACACTACTAGTATTACTGGAATTCTTCAAAAGTTCAACATTTCATAACTTGCAGCTTGGGGTGTTTTTTTACCTTTATATTAAGACTTCCCAATCAACTAAAAATTTTCACACACACATTTTATTTTCACATATTATAGTTGACCCTTGAACAAGACAGGGATTAGGGGCACCAACCCCAGAGTCAAAAAATTTTATGAAATTTAATTCCCCAAAAATGTAACTACTAATAGCTTACTGCTGACCAAAAAAACTTGCGAATAACATAAGCAGAGAGTTAACACATATTCTGTATGTTATATGTATTACACACTGTGTTATAATAAACTACTGAAAAGAAAATGCTAAGAAATCATAAGAAAGAGAATATACATTTACAATGTTTATTTTAAAAATTTGCATATAAGTCAACCCACATCATCAAACTCATGTTGTTCAAGGGTCAACTATATACACACAATATGTATAATGGGGTCATGAATCACTTAATAGAGTGGTTTTCTTGGGCCAGGCATCTACTAACTGTGTTCACGTTAACTGATAGTCAATGGTTCATTTGAGATAAGCTTCAGATATGTTAATTACCTCAATTGTGCTGATAGTTTCACAATGCATGCATGTGTCCAAACTCATCAAACTGTCTACATTAAATATGTACAGTTTTTTGGTATATAAATTATTCCTCAATCAAGCTGTTTTAAAAAACAAAAGGAAAAAACCTTTTTATGCAAAGAAGACTGAAATGAGGTGCACTGGAGAAAGAGTTAGTATAGTTTAATAAATAAATCAACAAGACTGGATACCAACTCCTTGTACCTAGTTGGCTATACTTATCATACCTTTTCTTTTGCCTGTAGAGGCATTTGTAAAAGTTGATTATGACCTCACAGGATCGTCATGAATCTGGTTGGTCCTGTGTGGGCCTATACAATGAGGTGTAGGATCTGAAGATCACATCAGAGTATGTTAGGGGTTTACCAGGAGTTCTTCTGCAGTCTTGTTCTGAGAATGTGCTTCTTAAAGGTCAACATGGATCTTCAAATGCCAGTGGTCGACAAACTCATTAGTCAACAGAGCCAAATATCAACAGTACAAAGATTGAAATTTCTTTTGAGAGCCAAATTTTTTAAACTTAAACTTCTTCTAATGCCAGTTCTTCAAAATAGACTCGTCCAGGCCATGGTATTTTGTGGAAGAGCCACACTTAAGGGGCCAAAGAGCCGCACGTGGCTTGTGAGCTGCAGTTTGCCGACCATGGCCCTAGTACATCAGGGACACAGGGGACTTGGAGACAATGCCCCAAGAAAGTGTTATTATTTCCTAAATTGCAGGGTTTACTTTAATTCTTACATACAATTGAATGAGACAAACTACTTACATGAAACATGAGTAAAAATACCATAATGCAATTTACAATGTACATAAGTAAGGTTCTCTTATTTTTTCCCAGAAAAATATTGGTAGATAGAGATGGTGGGGGGGTTGCTAAAGGAAGATTGTGGAATGTTAGCAGTACTTAGGATCTATTTTTTATGGATTTTGAAAAGAGTTGGTTTGGGACATAGAAATGAGCAATTCACCAAATGCAGCAAGTGAGCACATATTTACTTCTGTAATAATAGCTCATTTGATCTCATGAACATGTTGTTTTTCTCAGAGTTGAGGCTGGAAACAGGTGTGACTTGGTTTCTGCTGATTGGTTGGGTAGCCCCCCATCTATCCTGCCTCTTCTCTGAACTTCCATAATCGACCCAATGCAGCAGGGAATGAGCTCTGTGCCTGGGCTGCGCCACCCCTGCCTTACACTCATTTTTAAAAACATGTACGTGCCAAATGTCATTAGACAACCTTCTGGGATATGGACCTGGACAGTCCTCAAGGGAGCATTTAACCTTTTGCATTCGGATGTTGAGTGTGACTCGACACGGTTAGCATCGGCAGCAGCTCGAGAAAAAAGCAAGCGAGTGCAAAGGGTTAAGACCAACAAAGTAAATCGTCAATCTTTATTGCTCATGTCTAACAAGAAGATTTCAAATGACCCTAATAATTAAAATTGTAAGAACTGAGAAACTGAATGGTGTGCCCAATGACCCAGCAATACCCAGCTAAACAGGGACATTCCAACAGGGAAACCCAACTCCACTCTCTCATTCAGATGAAGGGAGAAGGCAATCCTATTTCAATGAAATAAAAGCTCCATTGTAAAGCTCCATTAATATAGGCTGCATTTTTTAAATATATTTTATTTATTTTTTACAGAGAGGAAGAGAGAGGGATAGAGAGTTAGAAACATCGATGAGAGAGAAACACCGATCAGCTGCCTCTTGCACACCCCCTACTGGGGATGTGCCCGCAACCAAGGTACATGCCCTTGACCGGAATCGAACCTGGGACCCTTGAGTCCGCAAGCCGCTGCTCTATCCACTGAGCCAAACCGGTTTCGGCTAGGCTGCATTTTTTAAAGGTAATTTTTGAGAGGCATGAGGTCAGTAACTTCCTGCACTTTTACCAACGTTTGAAGTTGACTTTTGAGAATATCCAATGACAAAATAAAACAATTCCAAATAGGTTTATTTTGTATCATAAAACAGACAATAGGATTTAACATAGAATGAAGTATTTAGCGTTCCCTACTGTCTTCAAAAGTGACATCCAATAGTGTACCTGTTATTGTCACACACTTTTGAAGAATCCTACAATGGACCAAATTGTGCATTTCGTCTGCAGATGATGTAGTTTTAGTGGTGAATCTAGATGTTCAGAAGGACAGTTTAAATGTATTTTCCTGCAAAGTGCTAAAGTTCAAGTCTGACGTTGACCTACTGTTATGGTGCAGATGAGAAGTAATCGACTTTAGGCAAAAAAAAACCCAAAAACACAAAAAAACATTAACTTTAGCTAAAGCTAAGAAGTACAACTTTTGAAAACGTATGAAGCTATTTGAAATTCATTTCAGAAAAAAAAAAAATCGCATGATGGCTCCTTTGGCCAGGGACCGTGTCTGTGGCAGCTGTCACCCGCGTGTGCTTGATTTTCCTACCTCTATGGATTTGCCTAAAGAGGAACAGTAACAAATCTCATTTCTATCGGAATTGCATTGCCATTCCTGCTCTAGAACAGCACTACAAGGGTGTGGGGTTTGTTTCTTTCTTTCTTTGTCTGTTTGTGTTTGGAAGATGCAAAAATTCTGAAGGAGCCATCAGACCTCTCTGACATCACGTCTCCAATGGAGCATGACGCTGGCTTATATCGGTCCTTTTTCTATTCCTGAGATCAAAGGGAGTCTTAAGAGCGATTTTCTTTAAAGTATGTCCCATAGAGCCCCTACTTATAATTGGAACTGATAACATCCCAGTGAAATGACGAATTATTATCTTACACAAGGTATTAGCAAATTTGCATAGGAAGTTAAATTACCTATATTTACAGAACAGGAAGCTAGATTTTGCAGATTCCAGCTCCCCCAGGGTTTGAATCTTTAACATTGAGCCATTTTGAGTTTTTTATGTTATAGAGGATTAAATGGCTAGGAGAAGAAAAAGAAATGGAGCACATTTAACTCCTGGACCCTGATTACTGGTTAAATTAGGAGACATGGATTGCAGCTTCTTGCCTGACCTACACTTAGTTTAAGAAATGCTGTAGACTGCTTCCATGTCACTAGCAATGTAAAATGGATCTTATGCTATTTTTCTCCTTTCTGATCTGAAAGTGTTCTTGACTGGCTAGCTTTCTCTTCTCAACACAATAAAATATGTTTATCTGAATTAGATCTAATATTAACTTTTATCATGGGTAATAAGCTTGATTTTTTTCAATAATATAATCTTTAGAAAAGACTATATGAGGTGATTTTTTCCCCTAGAAACTGTACAATTGGTGTCAGGCACTGAATTAGGTGTTTATGATGCTCTAAGTCACTTTGCTATGGGAATTATATTTGCAGTAGAGAACAGGTCTTCATTCCCGATGCTTCTGACACCGAATTTCTGATGATAACCTATATTAAAATTGACTAAAACCTTGTTCCATCTGTTGAAAGATATGTATAATTCATCTTTAATATAAGTCCATTTTTAAAAGAGTCTGAAATACTGTCATTTTAAAAATCACTGCCAACACTTCAGCCTTGCAGACAGGCAATCAGACAGGGATAATATATCTCATTCATTGTTTTTCAAAATCCAAAACAGAAGAGAAGCAAAAACAAAAGCACTATTTTGTCTTTGGTTTTGTAGCTTTGAAATAAAAATGGAATACGTTGGTTCAGTACTTATTGAGCTACAAACCATCCTTAAATTGATTGCAAATCAATTATTATTATTAGAAATCCATAGGGGTGGACAACAGAAATAAATTCCCAAAAGATGCCTGGTCTGCAAATATTTATTCCTTCCTGGTAACGCCCTGTGCAATATTTGGTATTACCTTTTGTGCATTTCTCAGGTCAAGGTAAGTATGTTCTCTCATTTCACAACCACTGATCAGAGACCAAGGGAGTCAGAATGTCATAGACCAGTGGCTCTGTTGACTAATGAGTTTGCCGACCACTGTCATAGACAATCCATTGGTTGGTAATCAAATGTTGGCTGTGTCACATCAGCAGAAATCACCAGGTACACCAGCAATGAATGGATGCACTGCATGTGACCAATGCAATCTCCTTAACCCTTTGCACTCGCTTGCTTTTTTCTTTATTCTAATGCTAACCGTGTCAAGTCACACTCGACATCCGACATCCGAGTGCAAAAGGTTAAAAAGAATAGCGAAGAGTCTGCAGGTGGTGTCACTTGAATACTCTACTTACAGAGGAATTTATTACTGGTGCCTTGAGATTTAAGCATGAGGGGAGAAAGACTGCTCTGAGGCAGATACAGTTCATTGTTACTGCTATGTAGACAGATCCTTGTACTGAGACAGAAGTGCTGAATTCGGGTATAAGCAATGAAGATACTTCAAAAATGCATACAAAAGCAAAAGAAACAACCCCAAGGAGTATAACAGATGCACTTGCTAGAGACTTGCTGGCCTTGGGGCAAAAGTGAGGAGGAAAATGGTTTGACAGTGCGGGGGAAATGCTGGTGATTAATTCTGAAAGCAAGGAAAATGTCCTGAAGGAGCATCGGGACATTGCAAACTCAAACACAATCAAGGTTGCACCTTCAGTGTGCATTAAAGAAGTGCTTACACAAAATGATTAGCAGAGGGCAGAGGAGATCTGACATACTGTTAAAATAAAATGTCCTTTGATCATCAGTTACACCCAAGTATCTCCCGGGTAGCCCCTGGGGACAGGGAATTCCCCAGCTGAGCCTCAGTCCACGGCTTTGAAGGTGGCCTAACCCACTAACCACCAAAGACGCCAGGGGCAATGCTCACTCTCATAGGCTTTGCTTCCCAGCACTGTCACCATTTTGCAGGTAAACAAGGAAGTCAGGACACCCTCCCTGCACTCTGAGCAGTTGATCCTGGTCCAGACCCAGGTTCTACCCACACAGATCAGGGGTCCCCACTGGGACTCTCTATAACACTTGGCTTGGGGGTGCCCAGGTCCCCATCTTTTTAGGTCACCTACTTCTCTGACGGTTTTCTACATTTGCTTCCTTTCTCTTGGGCATTACTCCAGGAGTCAGTAAGGCCAGACCCCTGGTTTACCTAGACCCATGGTCGGCAAACTCATTAGTCAACAGAGCCAAATATGAACAGTACAACGATTGGAATTTCTTTTGAGAGCCAAATTTTTTAAACTTAAACTTCTTCTAACGCCACTTCTTCAAAATAGACTCGCCCAGGCCGTGGTATTTTGTGGAAGAGCCACACTCAAGGGGCCAAAGAGCTGCATGTGGCTCACGAGCCGCAGTTTGCCGACCACGGCCCTAGACCATGTGAACTAACCCTTGCTAAGAACAAAGACTTCTCAAAGGCTGGGAAACCCCCATGCCCACTCACTGCTCATTCTTCTTCAGTTTCTTTAGACTCTCTGCCCGCCCCTCACACACACAAGGACCGCTCTTTATTTCCCCAGTATGAATGTCAATTCTGGTCAGAATCTACTTAAGTGGGCTCAGTGAAACATCCCTCAAGGAGAAGGGAGTTCAGGTGCCCCAAGTACGTTTCCAGAAGCTGTGGCACAGAAACAGCCTAAAGTGTGGTGGGCAAATGAGGAAGGAAAGGCGGCTTCATGTGGCTGAGCCTGAGCCAGCGCCCCAGGCCTCCTCAGATTCACCAGGTCCATCGCATTGGGGGTGACAAAGCCCTCAGTGTCATCAAAGCCACTCGCCTGCAGAGCTGTTTTGGGAAGGCCACAGGCTGTGCAGCCTGTGAGAATTGTGCTTTTCTCCTGAACAACACAGGGAGCCACTTCCAAAGAACGAATATGTGAGACCAAAGCCAGTTTCCTAATGAAAACCAGCCAAACTTCAACCGTATCCAGAAATAACCCTAGAAATTAAACTGTGATTAATGTCGTTCGACATGAGGTTCCTATGGCAGGATCAGATTGCTTGGTGCAGTTCAAAAGTGTTAATTTCTAATTGTGCTACTTGTACTAAAAGAAAAAAACACGGAATTTAAAAATCACACAAAAATGAAGAATGTGGCAAGTGTCCCCAGCAGGTTTTAGCAGGAATCCCAGACGTCCCAGCCTGAGGAGGAGCTGCTGGGTGAAGGAGGTCCCACGAGTGCCAGGCACCCCTGGGAAAGCCCACAGTGAGGGCTCCTGCCAAGAGGAGGGGTGTGGAGGTGCTGCAGGACACCTGAGCAAGAGCTCAACAGTGACAGCAAGACAAAGTTACTCCACAGCCAGTCAAGTTAGTCTAAACCTATTGTCTCTGTTAAACAATGATTTAAAAAGATAACAGCACTGTCATACCCATTCGGGTAACTAAACTCTTCTAACAGACAATGCCAATTACTAGCGAGAATGTGGAGCCACAGAAACTCTCATTCATGCCTGTGGGAATGACTCCACACAGACACCTGGGAAGACAAGGGAATGGATTTTACAAAGTGACACATAGCTTTATCATATTGTACAGCAATCATGCTTATGAGTTGTTCTCAGCCGATTTTAAAATTTATCACCCACAAAAACTGGCACACAAATGTTTATAGCAGCTTTTTCCATAATCACTAAAAACTGGAGCGACCAAGATGGCCATCAGCAGGTGAAGGAGTCAACACACTATCAAGCCACACAGAGGTGTAGATGGGTCTTTAGTGCCAATCATATTAGATTGCTGATGACCTCCTTAATCCTGAGAGCGTTGAGGACCAAGCACAGGAGGTATCCGTGACCAGGTGGCTCTCATGCTGGAATCACTTTTAGACGAGCCCCATTTTGATATTCTGGAAATGTGTTTGGAATGCTCTCAGGAACTCCACAGTGTATTTTAGGTAGGGGGATGTGGGCGCTCCATGTTCCTCCTCCTCACACTGTGGGAGCTTGGTTCTCAGGGACCATGAGAGGTGTACCGACTCACAATGATGCTTCACACATGCACACCCCACCCGCACTCTCTATCCGACTCCTGAGAGGGGCTGGTGGATTCTGGATCCCGGTATCATCAGGGGACCAGGGGTAAAAGCAACGTGGTTGGAAGGAACTTCCATTACAAAGGGAAATGACATGGGTAGAGCGGGGAGGTCATAAGCAAGCTCCCTAAGGCATTATTATCTCCAGTTTATAGATGGGGAAATGGAGGCTCAGAGGGCATGAGCAACTTTCCCAAGGTGGCACAGCTCAGTCGGGTACCAAGTTAGTCTCCCAGCCCTTCTTTCAGGGGACTAGAAGGAGACTGGCCATCCAGCCAGTCTGTTTAAAAAACTAGTGGTTTAACTTCCCACTAGGGAAGAAATACAAATTTCACCACCTCACACCAAAACACACACACACACACACACACAAACACACACACACACACATAAAAAAAAAAAAAAAAACCCCACACAAAAACGTTCAAAAGAACCTTAAGTCTATTTGAAAAAGATCTGCAGGTGTATTTGAAAATAATGCAAATGTTGTCTCGGGGCGCCATCTAGTGGACAGGTCATGACGGGTTCCCATTTTCCTAAATATATCAGAATCTCTTAAAGTGACTCCCTGTTTTGTATAAAATCACATAACCAAAAAAACTTAACCCAATATTGTTAAAATGATTAAGCGTAAGACTTTCACTCTTAACGCCAAATAAACATAGTCAATAAGCTATAGAAACCGTCTTACTGCGTATCGTCAATAAGAACAAGGGCATTTACCTAGAACTTTATAATCTCAAAAACAGTATCATGCACCTTTTCTGTCTCTATAGAACATTTCCTGGTAGTTTTCCCCCTTCTGTCTATAATATCAGATCAAGCTTGCATGACCCACACATGAAGGAGCAGAGACATCATAGCGTGTATAGGAGGAGAGAATTTAAATCTGTAGAAGAGGACGAGGGCCTCAGAGGGATTTAAGGCCTTGCCCACCTGGTGCCACAGCCCACTTGGAACCAGCCCTGCATTTGGGGGGTTTATGTCCCATGATGTCCCTCCAAATAGAAGCCTAAATGTGCGCATTCACAGTCTTTCCACAGTCATGCAACACCAGGGAGCCGAGACACACAACTGCCCCTGTGTCATTTCAGACAATATTTATCCCCATCCATTTCACAATGAATACTTACACCGATTTGTAAGTGATCGCACCGAAAGGTCCCCGCCCTGATCTGTGTGTCCAGGTTCACCCTGCCCAGTCCAACCCCTTTTGCCCATTAAGAAGGCAAAGATGCAGGAGAGCGAGAACCTGCTGCAATTCCAGCTTGTTTTCCTGTTGTTGCTATTAAACAGGGTGCACATGAGAACACAGCCTGTGTAGGTGATCCTGGTCTTGTGATGGTAGCTGACTTATTTTACCGAGAAACTTCTTTCAAAGAAATTACACAACTGTCTCACTTCCCCTTGAAAATCCTGAAGGGGGAAAAAAAAATCAACCTACAGCTATGTTGTGAAATAAAGGCAGAATTTAGTGGCTCTTGTACACAATGAAGCCGTGCTCTTTTGTCCAAGTCATCCATCTGGAAAAATAGAAACATGATTTAGACCTTCTCCGAGCCTCTCCCTCCACCTGTTAACCTCTAGAAGGTGAACTGAAGCTGGGAACGGTGCTGCGGTAACGGCTATGGAATCAAGGGCCCTGGAGACTGATGCGTGTTCTGGAACCACACAGGGGAGGGGGGCTTGCCAGGGGAACGAGAAACATGGAAATGACCTTGCCACCGTCACAGGCGCCTCCGAGAGTCAGACAATGCCCACGCACACAATGGTGCTTCGGTAGGAACAACTGTGGACGGGGCAGTACCAGTAGCGGCAGTGGTATTCGTAAGAAATACTAACACATTTTAGATGCTTATTTTGTATCAGGAATAGATCTTAATCACTTTACATGTGTTAACCCAGTGGTCGGCAAACTGCGGCTTGCGAGCCACGTGCGGCTCTTTGGCCCCTTGAGTGTGGCTCTTCCACAAAATACCACGGCCTGGGCGAGTCCATTTTGAAGAAGTGGCGTTAGAAGAAGTTTAAGTTTAAAAAATTTGCCTCTCAAAAGAAATTTCAATCGCTGTACTGTTGATATTTGGCTCTGTTGACTAAGGAGTTTGCCGACCACTGTTAACCCACCTAATGGACCATCACCAACATTCCTACGTGTTTAGGTGAAAACTCCTACCCGGTTTCTGATATTGATCAAGATGTGATAATTTCCCCCGAAGGTAGACGACGTGATACAGGCTTGCACAAAGTCTGCCTGTCTGAGTTCTTGTCCCGGGGAAGGCAAACAGAAGGAGAGGCATGTGTATCATGAAGCTTCATCCCTGCTGTTACTTAACTAGAGCCTCTAAGTCAAAATGCTGTAGGAACGTTTTCAGGAAAAAAAAGAATTAGAAGTGTCACTCTGTATACATCATTAACTTTATGATTAACCACTAAAGGAATGCTGTGCAATAGGCCTCCTCTTGCACTGTGGGAGTGGAGGAGTGTGTGTGGCCTTTTCAGAAAAGCCGGACCCAAGGGCGGTGGTGTGAACAGAATGTGAGGCCATCAAGACCCAGCAGGTCCCCACGCACTTTAAAGCCAGGCTCCTCGCACGCTGTGTGTGTTTGGTGGGGGCGGGCGGCGGGGGAGATAAATGATGAGTATTGCACTTGTCCTTGGCAATATTTCAACAAAGATCAGTTTGGGTTATATGGGTCTAAAAACTGAAATTTAAAAGGGTGAATGCTCGGAAATTAACACGTAAGCCATACACACAGAAGTACCGTTATGCATGTTCTCTTCAATTTAACGTGATCTGAAAGGTACTGGGCAGTCCGCTTTGCAGCAAACGGAGCGGTGATGACACTGGCTGTATCTTGCAGTCCCCGAAAGGGGTCCCAGCTCACCCTGCCCACGGGAGACTCAGGAAGGCGCATGCGTGCCGTGAGCGATGATCTCCTTCTCCCTCGATTTCTCTGGGGGGCGGCCGGCTCCGCCAGGGATGCTGTGACCCACGTGGCCAAATGGCAAGTTAAGGGAAACCAAACCTTTCTGACCCAACTCCTCTCCACTAATGTCTGACAGCAGACGGAAGCGGTCCCTTCAGCAGCCTCCTCTCACCCTCGGAGATGCTGAGGCGCTGTACCGAGCTAAACAGTGACAAAAACAGTGAAAACGAAGGAACGACAGTCATATGCTGGACACTCTGTATTCCAGTTTCTGCATTTTAACATAGCGGAGAAGGTACAACATGTTAAGAAAAGGGTAAAATTTAAACATGTTTTTCTTTTCCTTTCATTAAGTAGTCATTTTAAGCCTTGAATACAGTTTGAGTGATTATGGGGGTAAGTTAAATTATGTGGAAGAACTAAAAAAAAAAAAACATGCCATAAGAAGCAGAAATGAGCCGAAACCTTCGGCTCAGTGGATAGAGCGTCAGCCTGCGGACTGAAAGGTCCCAGGTTCGATTCCGGTCAAGGGCATGTACCTTGGTTGCGGACACATCCCCAGTAGGGGGCGTGCAGGAGGCAGCTGATCGATGTTTCTCTCTCATCCACGTTTCTAACTCTCTATCTCTCTCCCTTCCTCTCTGTAAAAAATCAATAAAAATATATATATATATATTTTAAAAAGAAGCAGAAATGAAAAGATTGGGGGTGGGGGGGGCAGAGGGAGGAAAAAGAGACTAGCTTTAATATATGTCCTTGCTCACATCTGTAAAATGAATGCAAATTTCCCTAAATTCTGGGATTGTGCTGTTAAAAAGTAACTGTGATAAATAAATCATATGTCAGAGTAGAATTTCAAAATAGATTTCACATTTCTAGGATCACAAAAAAAAATTCCCTATAAGCATCACCTTAAAATATTTTTATCAGAAATACAGTTTTGGTAATTAAACATTTGATAAAGTAATAGAAACATAATCAGATATGCTATACATGTAGAATTTTAGTATACATTCCTTATGGTACATTTCATATAAGAATGATAAATCATGTTTATATTATTTTTTAAAATGCCAACATGAATTCACATTCAAGCTGCCCAAGGTAGTACAAAATATTTGTAGTCATTGTGCTATTTTTATTATTTTATTAAACTGCAATTTCTCAAAGACTTGAAATTTTATGAGTCCTTCATGGGGATTGTTTATATTTTTAAACTTTCTCATTATCTGATTTTTACAATCTCAAAAGCACATATGTTTACACAGCAATGGTATGCCTACTGCTCTGTGATACAGTGGAATTATGGGATACACACATCGTCCATTCCACAGTTAGCTTGCTCAGTTTCATTTGTTAGAAAATTGTCCCAGTTGTCCATAATTAATTGATACATCAATAAAATATTTTTATCACTTCCCACATATGTACTGAGCATTGAAAATGAAAAGCACATGCAAGCATGCACACACACACACACACACACACACACACACACAATCTTCCCTGCCTTCGTAGAGCTTGCTGTCTAGAGGGACTTTTGAAGATGTTAAGTTGAATATAAAAATCCAAGTTCCTGTGGCATTTTAACTGCTTATCCTCTGCAGCAAACCAAACGTGTTACCTTCCACGTGAGAGCTCTTCAAAAATCTCAGGCTCCCCAGCACCTTCCTTCCAGTATTATGAGTGCATTCTCAGATCACGTTTTATTTTCTCCCAGACCCTCTTAAAGTGCAAACCACAGAACTGAATGCAGATACAGTCTACCGGAGACAGTGAAATGAAGTCTGAGAAAACAGTCGGCATGTGATTGTAAAGCAAGGACACATGTCAACAGTCTGTCATCATTGTTCAGGCCAAGTGTCTGTGCTGAACTGCATTTTCCGTGATGCCCTTCTTGTCCGTTAGGGGGAGCACTTGGAACATTTGGAGAAGCATCAGCTTTGTCGCTCACTCACAGACCTTGTTTCTGATCTGCTGACTCACCTCCTGGGGAGAAGGCCTGCCCTGCTCTGACTTGCCCTGCAGCCAAGTTCAGCTTCTCTGGCCCCTGGGTCAGGTGTGTGTGTGCCATCTCTGTGATAAAGGACCCAGAAACTCTGCAGGGTATGCTTACCACCAACGTCCAAGGCAAAACTGACCTGGATTTCGGTCCATTCTCTGGGGATTCTAGCTCCTGCTTATGGGTCCTGACCTTCCCTTGGTCTCCCCACTGTATGCCCATCCTCCCTGTCTCCCTTCCTAGTGGACTCTATGCTCCAGCCTCAGAAGCAGAGACAACAGCCTCGCAGAGACTGCTTCATCTACTCCCACAATCACCCGATTCCCTACAACAAATTAGGTATATTTACCCCCTAGTGGTTCTGCTTCTCTAGTTGAATGGCTACAAGGACTATTTAAATTTTTGTCATTTTTCAAATTTAATTTTGAAGTTATTTCCCTTCTGTATTAATTCGATTACAGGGTTATAAATTCAATAGTGTACATGAGACAAATGTTACAACAGGGGTTGCCTGCAAGAAAAAGTGAATTGTGGAGACTGGGTGGGGATAGGATGGGGGTGGGGTGGGGGGGGGGAATCTCTCCAAAGGGACAGGAGATGACTCAAAATTAGAAGCCCATCTCCTTCAAGCTCATTTTCACATTGAGAGTCACCTGGAATGCTATTCCAAATTATTCCATAACAAAACATCAGAGATAGGAAAAACCTAAGAAAAACAACTACTACAGAATCTGAAGCCATAAAAATGTCAGTCAATGGTGACTTGTATACAATGTAGAATCATTAAAGAAAAACATTATATATTCAGAGTCCTGATTTTTAAACCAAATGAACTATAATTGACTGATGTTAAAACTGCCCTTGGCTGCAATGGTTATATTTTGAGACACCTTTATTATTAGGGGTTTAACATTACTAAAACATTAGTAAAATATTTTAAAAATCAACTAGTATTGGTGTTTTAATTTTCAAACTAAAGTGCTTTTTTTTGAATAGATAGTTTGATTAGAGAAAGATAGAGTCTAAAATAAGCTCAGTTTTTATCATAGACCAGTGGTCGGCAAACCGCGGCTCGCGAGCCACATGCGGCTCTTTGGCCCCTTGAGTGTGGCTCTTCCACAAAATACCACGTGTGGGCACACACGAACAGTGAGATTGAAGGAGTACCCTAATTAAGTTAATAACAATGTACCTACCTATATAGTTTAAGTTTTAAAAATTTGGCTCTCAAAAGAAATTTCAATCGTTGTACTGTTGATATTTGGCTCTGTTGACTAATGAGTTTGCCAACCACTGTCATAGACTAAGAAAGTTCAAGTTTAGATGAAACAGCCACTTCTATTTTGGCAGGACTGTGTTGCTCTTTTAGTACCACTGATCAGTTCACATTCAAACAAGTTCTGACAATTTATCAGTTATATATATAGATTCATATTATAAGAGTAATACACATTGTATTTTGCTTTTTCATGAAGAATTTGGACTTTAGTAAAATATTTCTGACTTTTCTAATCACATTTTTGGAGATACAGGTTTATTAAACTGAAAATTTTGTCACATACATGTAATTGAACTAACATATAACATCTATATAGAGAGATAGATGTATAGATGTGTGTGTGTGTGTGTGTGTGTGTGTGTGTGTGTGTGTGTGTTTTGAACAGAATCCATGCATTTTAAGGCCATTTCATGTGCTTCCACTCGGAGGCACTACTGGTTTGTTCTTGGAGAAAGTTTGTAAATATTCTTTTCTGCAGACAAAACAGAATAGAAGAAAATACTCTAGACAATAAATTGTTAAATTGTTTTAGATGATTAATTATAATTCAGATCAAAGGGCATTAACTAGATAACTAGAACTAATACTAAAAGCTGACATCCAATGGTGTGGAATTATTATAATATAGCATAATGTTGATGAAATTCCCCATTAGATGGCAGTATAGAGAAAAATACCATTTTATAGTCCAAGTCCATTTATGTACAGAATATAGCAGTATAGCTATCTGGTGAATATATGTAACATTGAAAGCTAAATATCATAATTTTGATAAAATAATTTTGCATTTACTCTCCTTAAAATTGGTAACAGATATATAAGACACAGAGCCTACTTTATAGAAAGTAATCAGTAACTGCATATATTACACACATGTATACACATTGTCAGTAAATATATATGCATACATTACACACACCCCCACCCTCCCCCACCCCACCCCCACACAAGTATACATATTTAGGACCAGACTCTATTTGAAACTTTGGGAGATAAAAATTTTGGAGAAAAAAATGTGTCTATTTCTGTGAAATAAACAGTAACTCCACCTGCTAACCCAGTCCAGTTCTAACTCTAATGGAATGTAAAGTGAGTGGAACAGCTGAAATTGTGGGAGAAAGCAAATTCAAATGAGGAGCTTCTTTAGAGGGACAGATCGGCAAGCCCGTCTTCTCTGCCTTCCTCTTTCCTGTGTGGAGAAGGTGTATCAATCTTCCCACCTCCAGACCTGAGGTGGGCGGAGAAGTGAAACTGGAAGGCAAGTGTCTAGAATTTCAGCTCCTGGAGGAGAGACGACACCTGATCTCCAAGGACTCCACCGCTGAGGGCTGTGTTGAACAGGACATGGGTAGTGTAAGGCCACCAGTGGGCACATCAGTTATTTGAAAAAACTCCAGAAATTGCAAAATACTGTAGCTTTTAAAATGAAATCGAGGTCATTAAAAAGTAATCTTTGCTCTATACTTTAAAGAGCGATTTTTGGATCAGATTTTAAAGTAAAAATGCCTACTTAACTTTAAAGCATTTTCTTTATAGTTTCTAAAGTTTGATTATACTATATAGTCTTTACTAAAAATAAAATATTCTGTAAAGATATGACACTATTTTATAGATAGTACATATAATAATCACCAACAGAAGATAAATTTTAGCCCTGACAATCTATGAGGAACTGAAATTAATCTTTCACAATGCATTCCGTTGAAGTTTTGGAAGTGTGTGTGTGTGTGTGTGTGTGTGTGTGTGTGTGTGTTCACATGTGTGTCCAGCATATTTAACTCTATCCGTGAATAACTTATTATGTTTTTCTTTACAACTTTGTGACTCATATTTATTCAGGAAAAGAATTAGATATTGAAATACAACGTTAATTTATTGTAGGTACATTATAATCTTGTAAAGATTAATCTACCAAGTAACCTTCATTTATAAACCCTGGATGAAAAAAAAAATGCATCACCTTCAAAATCAATGCAAACTGTGAATGGTCATGAGTCACTTACATGGAAAATGACAGAAGGAAAGGCAGGCCACCCTCCCTTCCTTCTCCTTTCAGTCCTTCCTCATCAGCAAGCTGAGGGCAGAGTGCTGGGAGAAGGTATGTGTGTCAAGAAGCGAAATATAAACAGTCGAGCTGCTTTTGCGCAGCAATTCCACTACTTTGTAAGAACAAAACACATGTGCGTGTATAAACCATGAACTAGAAATTGTGTAACGTAGGGGGTCATGCATATGAATTAAATGTTCTTATGTTTGTTTGTCTTTTATCTGGTATTGCACATTGTAAAGATGAATGGTAAAATTCTAATTGTGAAAATGTTTTCTTTACTTAGAACAACATCAAATAGCAAATATGTGACTAGTCAAGAGAGGGCCCACGAAGACAGGTCAAACTTCCTGGCTCAGTCCTTGCGGTGGGATTTCTTCCTCCTCTTTGAACAAGGGGCCCGCCTTTGAATTCTGCACCAGGTCCTACACGCGTGGGAGCTCTCTCTCTCTGCCACGTTTTCTGAGGTTCCAGCGAGGACACTGGGGTGGCAGACAGGCCAGCACAGTCTTTTCAGGCGCTGCAGCTCATTCTCTGACTACCCTTCCTGACCTGCCCACGCTGGCAACCCTCTCCAGGGTCCCTGTGCCAGCTTGCTGGGGCCGACTCGCTCAGACTCACACCCCTGCCCTGGCTGCCCTGTGTACTTGCTTCTCCAACAAAGGGGCCAGCATTTCTAAAGTGTTTTTTCCAAGTATTGCCAAGAAAATAGAGCTCCTTTTTCTTAGCTGTGGAGCCAGGCCAGCCACAAAAATATTAAATATTTTCCTTGGGAGAAAGTAATTCATCCCCTCAAAGGTCTGGAAGATGCTGAGATCCTGCAGCGATGCTCCTCTGTGGACCCCACGATCTGAAAGGACTAGCTGGTTACTTCTCAGGCTGTCTCTGTGCCATCACTTTGCTGATGGTTCTATATGTCCTTTTTATTTCTGGTGCAAGTGGGAGCTTATTATAGAAGCCACAAGCTGAGACCAATGGTGCTTAGAGCTTAGCAAAGAAAACTAAGAAATGGCAATAGACTCCATTACCCAGATTTTTAAGACTAAGCCTAATCCATTTATATATGCCCCAAATGCATTTCATCCCACATTTTTTTCAAGTGGAGTCTTTATCTTTTATACTGATTTATTGGTGCTCTTTTATTTAAAAAAAATATTTTTATTGACTTTAGAGAGATAGGAAGGGAGAGGAGGAGAGAGAAAAACATTGATCAGCTGCCTCCTGCATGCCTCCTACTGGGGATCAAGCCCACAACTTGGGCATGTGTCCTGACCAGGAATCAAACTGGTGAAGTCTTGGTGTATGGGATGACGTTCAACCACTGAGCCACACCAGCCAGGGCTATTGGTGCTCTTTTAATATTAAAGTTACTAAACTTTTGTAAATGATACACTGCACATGTTTTCTCACAATCTGTGTTTTGTTTTTATTTTGTGGTGTCTTTCATCATGTATATATATATTTTTAATTTTATGTAGCTTTTGAACAATTTTATAGTTGTATCTTTAGAACTCTAATCAATTTGGAATTTATTGTTTAATATGATGGGTGAGATAGGGATCTAACTGTATCTATAAAATGGATAACACATTGGCCTCTAATTTACTGGATTATCTTTCTCTCCTCCACTATTTTAAATATCATATTTACTGTAAACCCAGTTCTCATGAATATGCTCATCTTCTTCTGTCTATCTTCTTCACTAGACCACTTGCTTTTCCTGTGCTAATATATCACATTGTAACTCTTTGGCCTGCATTTCCTTCCGTTTTAGTTAATGTTTGGATTATCTCATTGTTCATGTCCTCCTTCTGTTACCTCTGGTCTATCTTTCTGTTATTTGGATGTTGGGTCTCCTGGACTAATCACTTAATGTTATCTTCTTTCTCTTCTCACAGCCATCTCTTTGTCCTCCTGCTCTCCTTTCTCTGAGATCTTTCTCTGCTTGATTTTCTGAAACTTCTTTCATGTCTTCTATTATGGTTTAAAATCTGACTCCCTTTTTCTTTCCTAAGTGTTTCTTTTTATAATAGCTTGTCCTTTTTGCAATATCATCTCTTAATCTGAGGATTTTTATGGCACATTTCTATTGAAATTTCTTCTCTGTAAATTTTTCATTACCTTATAAATTATGTTTCTCTTGTTTTGGTTTCTCTTTCCATATTAAATCTTTTCTTTGGGAGTTTGGCCATCTTTACCTGTTTCTTCTTGTTTAAAATGGTAGGGATTAAATGTTTATTTTAATCACTCTGAGCACATGTATGGAATTTTCTTGACTTTGGGCTGCACTTGAATATTATTTTAAATATGTTTCTAAGGACCCTTGGTCTGGTCATATACACCTGAAAATGTTTCTCCAATCTCCCATCTGGAGAGTAAGGGTAGGGATCCATTAGTAAAGGTTCTCAGCATTTAGCATTCAGAATGGGTCTGACCTTCCTATTTTCAGTACAGTAGCCATGCTGCCGGCTCTATGGGGCAGCACCACCCTGGAGAGTCACACTGAGCCTCGAGGAAGGCCCCACACATGGTTTAGTTCTCCCCTGCAGTCATCTTGAAATTAGTATTTTTTGAACAATAGGCATGCATTTTAATTCTAGTTTTGCTCTGGGCCCCTCAGGTATCTAGTCCAGGGTGCCCACACCCTATTGTCTGCAGATCCAAGGCCAAGCAAGCCCCCTGGTTTTGCCCCCTCCAGTTTTCTCTGAGTGGGAGAGGTTCATCTGTCACCAACATACAATTCAGATGGGGATCTCGGGATCTACCTGTTTCTAAACCAGACTTCGCAAAAGTCTCCACACCACCTTTCACTCTCCTTCTCGCTCCCTCCTAAACTAGCTGTGCCTAAGTCTAGCTTCCCATGGGTGCCATGGAAAATCTAGCTTTTCATAGCATGATGCTAGCTGATTTTTCTCTGCCACCCTTGCATGTGGCTGGCCACCCAAACCCAGACTTCCTGTTGATGAGCAATCTTTTACTTCTCCACCAAAGAGGTTGCTCTTCATCAACAATGTGGTAGGGCCCTCCCCCTGAATGTAGAACTGCACTGTGCACTGTGAATTAGCACCCTCAATGACCTCTTTAAAGATCCATTCAGTGGGGCACCCTGCCCTCCCTCTTCCCCCCGAGAATGAGCATACCTCTCTCTATGATGTGGGGATGTATCGGGGGACCTGTCTTTCTTTCTGGTGATCACATACACCCCTTACCAGTCTCACCAGTGAAATCTCTCCCTTAACCCATCAGAGTGGCCGGTAGCATTCTTTCTGAGCTCAGTGTACAACAAGGCACAGCTCCAAAGGGAGGCATTTGGCACAAAACTGTCTCAAAAATATATTATTTCTGTGGAAATCAATAATAAAGATAAAAGTAGTAGCAACAAAAATCACTACAACAAACACTCACACATAGTTTGCAATACTGCCAAAACTTCTAATTTTATTTTTCTTTACAACACTGGCAGATATGTATAACTTCCCTATTTTATAGGAAAGAAAATAGAAACTTGGAGTGATTAAGTGATTATTTTCAAGTTCACAAAAAGATTAAGTGGTAATGCTCAAAAACAAAAGCCATTTAAATTTTTTTTTTTTAAGAATGGTTAACCTGACTACATAACAACTAATTTTCAGTGATAATGTCACAAGACAAAAGGTATGCTGGGATAAGTCATTACCTAAAACTAAACGGACAGTCACAAATGACCGAAGCAGCTTTGATTCCCCCGAGGCCGCTCTCCTTGGCCTGTGGGTGGCCGCCTCCTCTGTGTCCTCACGTGGCCTTGTCTCTGCGCTCCCATCCTCAGTGTCTCTGTCTCTTCTTATAAGGACTCCATTTGGATGAGGTCCAAGATTAGTCATATTAGATTCTGGGTCCACCCATATGGCCTCACTTAATTGTAATTGTCTCTTTAAAGATCCTATCTTCAAATACAGTCCCATTCTAAGGGGGTTAGAGCTTCCCAGCATATGAATTTTGGGGCCACACAATTCACTCCACAACACCTTTGATCTGGTGAAGACATCATTTTCCCTCCCTATCAACTCACCTCAGTGCCAAGTGACAACAGGGCATCCAGATTTGGTCTGTTACTCTTTGCCTTTATGTCGAGATGCCCAGGAGTGGACTCAATGGCAGTGCTGGGGAACCCCACAGCACAAGGTCTGAATGCCTTTGAGCCATTTCTAAACTGCATGGCTAGCAACAATCTGTCTCTGTACTGAGAGGACTGCAGAACACTAGACTATGTTGTAATACATTTCCACTGAGTGTATCCTTAACTTCCTCATGGTGGGATGCCCCAAACACTCACAGCACACCATCTGACAGAGAAGCTGGTGTCATATGAAGAAATTATGGTCATATTAAGTAACTCCAGTTAAAATAGTATATTTCAGCAATGTTTATAAAAAAATGCCGAATATGAGCATATTACTAGCACCTGTCCCAGTGTCTAACAAGGCATCTGTTCAAGTTAGGGACCCAACTTCCCCTTCTAATGAGACAGTCTTCTTTCTGGGGTTGGATGGGGTGTCTGCATTCAAAATGAGTAGATGGTATATTAAGTGTGTGTGTGTGTGTGGGGGTGGGGAGGGACACATCTGCTTTTGTTTCAAAGAATGAGTATGAAGAAAGGTTGCCAGTCAATGATGGGGAGGACTGAAGTATATATGTGACACAGTCAGACTTCTTATCAGATTTTGAAAACCCTTCTATATTTGAGGAAAGTTCCACATTATGAATTCTCCCTAGCCCCTTAGGGTCGGAACTCAAATTCTCAGCCTCCTGTGCAGATGGCACTCAGGCAGGTGTCCCAGCCTTAGACACAGCCAGTGAGGGAGTGATTCAGAGCTGAGTAGAACTGTGCTCACTTTTGGCTGGTACTGGAGAAATAGTGATGCTGGAGAAATCTCCTGTAGGTAGACTACACCAAGCCTTAATTACTTTAAATTTTTTCACTTGTAATGCTGATGGCAAGACACCAATGGAATTACACTGGTGTCATAATAAACCAAAAGAAAAAAAGGCTTGGTTAGATAAAAGAATCCCAAGTCTGGTTTATAGAAAGGTCCCAACCCTTTATTAACCTTTGGTTGAGAATATGCTTGTGTATTTCCAGAAAACTCCTCCAAGCCTGTGTGGATTCCTGCAAGGAACATCAAACTCCAACATGAATTCGTGGAAGGAACTGACTAAACTAATGAGGACCTTGCACCTGAAGCCTCATCCTGTACCTGTAGTGGCAGAAAGATGACTACTCAGGCCCCAAATAGCAGAAGCCCCAAGCAAACTTACAGACTAATTCCTTAAATGCCTGGCAGCAATTTAAAAAGAACATAAAATAACTCAATCTTTTTTATTGGATTTCCCTACCTTTGCCTCTTAGCATAACCACTATTGTCTGTCTCATTCTTGATCTTATATATTTATTTCTAGTCTAGAGATGTGGATGGGGTGTCTAGTAATATGCTAGTAGTCTGCAGATGTGGAATACAAAGTCTTAAGAGAGACTCAAGACCTACAGAAAGCATACACTTTTCAAGATTTATTAAGAAAACAAAAAGGAGGAAATGCCAAAGGCTAAAGCAAACAGTAGGTAACATAAAAAAGAAACATTGGAATACCAATGGACTTTGATACCCCTGCTGGGCTGAATCCGGCTGTGATTGCAATGGCTCCAGGCGATTTCCCTATCTGATAATCTTTTCATTGTTTACCAAACTTTACCTTTGATCTGCCTTGCTAAAGGGAAAATGTGTATTCAAGTAAATAAAAAGCAGACTAGGCCAGAACTCAGTGTGTCTCTTCAAGAAAGAGGCCCCCAATGCCTTCTAAATTCATATTTCTTGTATAGCATTTTCATTTGTGCGCCGGGCCCTTCTTCAGATCCTGAACCCTGCTGCGAAGGTCGCGGCACAATTCTATGATACATCATCTGTATATTGTAGTATGTTTGCCACCCAAAGTCAAGTCTCCTTCCTTTACCATATATTTGACCCCCATTACTCTTTTTATATTTTTTTTTTATTGTTTAAATTATTACATATGCCTCCTTTCTCCCTGGTTGACCCCCTCCCTGTCATTCCCACCCCTGAGAGCAAGCCCCCACCACCCCAGGATCTGTGTCCATTGGTTATGCTAATATGCATGAATACAAGTCCTTTGGTTGATCTCTAATTTCCTCCCCCACCCTGCCATTTGTCTCTGGATCTATTTTTTGTTCATCAGTTTATGTTGATCATTATATCCCACATGAGTGGGGTCATGTGATATTTATCTTTCTCTGACTGGCTTATTTTGCCTAGTATAATGGTCTCTAATTTAATCCATGTTATTGCAAATGGTAAAAGTTCCTTCTCTTTCATAGCGGTATAGTATTCCATTGTGTAGATGTACCACAGTTTTTTAATCCACTCATCTGCTGATGGACACTTAGGCTGTTTCCAAATCTTAGCTATTATAAATTGTGCTGCTATGAACATAGGGGTGCATATATCCTTTCTGATTGGTGTTTCTTGGGATATAGTCCTAGAAGCATGATTACTGGGTCAAATGGCAGTTCCATTTTTAATTTTTTGAGGAAACTCATACTGTTTTCCATAGTGGCTTCACCAGTCTGCATTACCACCAGCAGTGCACAAGGGTTCCTTTTTCTCCACATCCTCACCAGCATTTGTCCTTTGTTGATTTGTTGATGATAGCCATTCTGACAGGTGTGAGATGGTATCTCATTGTTGTTTTGATTTGTAACTCTCGGACGATTAATGACTTTGAGCATGTTTTCATATTTTTCTTGGCCTTCTGTATGTCCTCTTTCAAAAAGTGTCTATTTAGGTCCTTTGCCCATTTTTTTGATTGGATTGTTTAGCTTCCTTTTGTTAAGTTGTATGAGTTCTCTGTAAATTTTGGAGATTAAACCCTTATCTCTTATCTGAAATAGCATTGGCAAATAGGTTCTCCCATGCAGTGGGCTTTCTTATTGTTTTGTTGATGGTTTCTTTTGCTGTGCAGAAGCTTTTTATTTTGATGTAATCCCATTTTTGTTTTTTCTCTTTAGTTTCCATTGCCGTAGGAGCTATATTGGTAAAGATATTGCTACAACATATGTCTGATATTTTGCTTCCTGCTAATGGAGTCTGCTAAGATTTTTTATGGTTTCCTGTCTTACATTTTAGTCTTTTAGCCATTTTGAGTTTGTTTTTGTGTATGGTGTAAGTTGGTGGTCTAGTTTCATTTTTTTGCATGTATCTGACCAAATTTCCCAGAACCATTTATTGAAGAGACTGTCTTGACTCCATTGTATGCTCTTGCCTCCTTTGTCAAATATTAATTGAGCATAATGGCTTGGTTTGATTTCTGGGTTCTCTGTTCTGTTCCATTGGTCTATATTAGTATGTCTGTTCTTGTGCCAGTACCAGGCAGTTTTGAGAACTGTGGCTTTGTAATATAGCTTGATATCTGATCCCCATTACTCTTTACTACCCTCCACCCATTTTCCCTCTGATAACCACCATACTGTTGTCTATGAGTTTTTGTTTGTCTTGTTATTTGTTGCTTTCAGTTTTATATATCATATAGGAATGAAATCATATGGTTCTTGACTTTTTCTGTCTGACTTACTTTGCTTAGCATGATATTCTCAAGATCTCTCCATGTTGTGGAAAATGGTAGTATTTCATCCTTTCTTATGGCTGAGCACGATTCCATAGTATGCACGTACCACATCTTCTTTATCCAATCACCTATCAAAGGATAATTTGGTTGTTTTCATGTCTTGGACATCCTGAATAATGCTAAGATGAACATAGGGGATATATATGTTTTTGCAAATAAATGATTTCAATTTTCTCAAGTAGATTCCCAGAAGAGGGGTTGCTGGGTTCTATGGTAATTCTATTCTTATTTTTTTAAAGCAACCTCCATACTATTTTCCTTAGTGGCTTTACCAGTTTACATTCCCACCAGCAGTGAATGAGGGTTCCTTTTTTCCCACAACCTCTCCAACATTTGTTATTACTTGTCTTATTGATGATAGCCATTCTAATGGGTGTGAGGTGGTATCTTATTATCTTTTGATGAAGAATTATTTCCACTGTTATATGCACCAGATATACTCTTGTATGAACCACTACAGATATGAACAGTAATATTAATATTTTAATGTTTTGTAATGGTAAGGGTTTAATCAACAGTCAATAGAGACCTGGTAAATGCCTGGTTGAACATCCACAAAACGGAATAATATTGAGCGATTTAAAAGCAAAAGCTCTACATGGAGGAAGTAGATACACTGTTGAAGTGGAAAAGCATGGCAACAGTGAGCACAGAACACCAGCCATCATCTATGTGAAAGGCAGAGCCATCCAGAAACATGTTGATAGATTGGGAATATCCCTGAAAAAGAGCAGCAGCCGATAACATCATGATTCTCTGGGAAAGGAGTCAGTGGGGACACTCCAGGGGATGGTTGCTTTTCAAAGAATATCCATTTGTAGCTTTTGAGTTCATTCACTTCTGCAACAAATGTGTGCTGGGTACTGTGGCACATCCTCTATAATAAAAGCATAGTATGCAAATTGTCCCCTTGATGGGGAGTTTGTCTAGGAGTTTGACCAGGGGGCGGGGCCGGCTGGGGGAAGGGAGGGAGTACCCGGTTGGCAGCCGACAGCCACTAGGGACCCTACCAGTGCACGAATTTCGTGCACTGGATCTCTAGTAGGACATAAATGTAGACCAGACATTGTTCAGCATCCAGGGAGCTGAGTGCTGGAAATAAAACAGATTATTACTGCATAATCCACTCAGAGCTGGGATAAGGGTGTGCCCAAGATGCTGTGGGAGCCAGAGAAGAAGCCCTTGATGAGGATAATCAAAGAGAATTTTCTGGAGAAAAGGGCACTCAGAAACTCAAGTAAGGGTTAGGCAGCAGAGCTATGGGCAATGTTACACTGTTACAATAAAAAAAGAAAAGAAGGGAATAGAAAAGAAAAAAAAAAGATAATCAGAGCGAAGTCAAAGAGGCCCCAAGACAGCTGATTTTGGGAGAACTCCAAGTACTCATGATGAGTAGAGTTTGGGCGGGGGAAGCTGCTAAAAGGTAAGTTACAGTTATTTAAGGCCCAGATCATGAAAGGCCTTAGATATTGCATATTATCCACACAGCAAAGATGAGTCATTGAATCAGGAAAAAGAAGGAGAATCCCATGTGGGGACAGAGCAGGAGTCCCCAGGTCCAGTATAAGGCTTTTATGTAAACTAAGGCAGGATTCAGAAAGTCCTGGGCCAACTGGGATGCATTCAACTGCCATCCAAAAAGTCCAAACAACGGTGCTGGTGCTGGACCTCTGGCTGTTATGCTTGCGTAGGTCTGGAGGTAGGCATCTCAGGGCTGGGCAGCAGCTTGGTGAGACCCTCAAGAACCCAGGTGGCTTTTTTCCTTTTCCTCTGCTACTTTTGGAAAAGTCTGTAGTCACCACATGATTGCACACTCACCACGGTCAGTCCTGGCCTCAAGGCTCTATTCATGATAGAAGGAGTCAAAGAGATGATGCAAAACCTTTCTCTAAGGCTCTCTATCTCTTTGATGAGAGAAGCTCTTCATAGCAGCTTTGCTCTTTTATCTCATTAGCTATGTGCCCCCTCGACACCCCATTGCTAAGGAGAACAATATTATACTCATTGACTTAGGCCAATTGTGATTTATCTCCTAGGGTGTGGTAGAGGACTTCCATCCTTGAGATCAAGGGGTCTGCATATGTTGCTGAAATAACTTATTTAATTAAAAATATCATTGTATATCTTTCATAGAAGGAGAGCAAATGAGTGTCAGTTGGTCACAGGTCCCAATTGAGAAATACAACAACCTTCTGCGTAGCTCTGGAGTTTGTCATCCATTCTTTTTATTATCCAGAGATGACTAAAGTAGTTTATTCTTTTTCCTTCCATGACCACTCCTGACCTCGTTCTAGTACAGAATTGTTTTCTTACAATGTGATTAGAATCACATCTGATGACCCCCTGTATTAGTTTTCTATTGCTGCACAACAAATCCCCACAAACTTAGCTGTTCAACACAAATCTGTGATCTCACAGATTCCCTGGGTTAGAACTCCTGGGTCCCACTAGGCTGCAATCAAGATATTGGCTGGGGCTGCATCTGAGGCTGTGGGGCTTCTCCCATGCTCACTGGTTGTTGGCAGAATTCAGTTCCTTGGGGTTGCGGGACTGATGTGCTCAGCTTCCAGAGGTTGTTCCTCTCCACAGACAGTTCACAACATGGCTGTTTGTGTCTTCCAAACAAGCACGAGAGCCTCTTTCTCACCAGGAATGTTTCCCTGCAGGCTGCTAAATGGAGTCTCGTCAAATGTAACCTAATGGAGGTAGTGACTACGCCAGCTTATTCACAAGCCTGCCCACATTCACAGAAACCAGGGTGTGCGACCAGAGGGGCGGGAAACTTGGGGTCAGTGCAGCGTTTTGCCTACTATATATCCCATGACTTACATTTGTACCTTTGGCATTTTCTTTGTTTATTTTCTACTAATCATCAGTAGAAAATTCTCACCTTTATTTTTAGCACTTTATATGTTACTGTCTGACATAATGCTTTTCTCCAATAATTTTTAAATGACATATTATTTTCAATAAGAGGTAACCTTCATCCCCATCTCAATCTCACTTTCATACCTTTCCAGGAACCTGTCACACACTTTTTATTTAATGATAGCATGCATCTTAAAAGAAAATAAATTAAAATTCTATGGCATTATTTTAGAAATATGAGTTTATTTTTTTTAAAAAAAGAAATGTTTTCCTTATACTAATTTTCTAATAAGTAAAAACAACCAGAAGGAAAGGAGGGTGGGGGCAAGTAAATCATAAAGGGGGAATAAATGGTGATGGAAGGAGATTTGACTTGGGTTGGTGAACACAATACAATATACAGATGACATATTATAGGATTGCACACTTGAAGCCTATATAATTTTATAACCAATGTAACTCCAATAAATTTAATAAAAGTATTTTAAAAAACACAGAGCCCACTAAAAGTACTATGTTGAAACACTGCGGGAAATGTAAAGAATTATAGAATATTTGCAGGTACTGAAAAGAGTTATAATGTAGTTCAGAAAGACAACAGAGTCACAGAAGCTGAACACCAATAAAATATTTACATGGAAATTTAAGCCAAGAATGAAGGCCAAGTCACAAGCCTGTAAATTAATTATTAATTGTCAAATTAATCCTAGGGACAGTCTGAGTTCAGAGGACGGTGGTTGGGTTATATTTTTATGGTGACTTAAACTACCCCCAAATTTAGTAACTTAACACAACAGCGGTGCTGTTACACCTCACAACTGAGTGGGCCAGGGGTTCAGGCAGGGGAGCAGCCAGGCAATGCTCCCACCCTTAGGAGCATCACCAGGTGCCCAGTGGGGCCCGGCCTTGTCTACAGGCTTCCGGAAGGGCGCCGCACTGACCTAGCACCTTGCTGTCCCTCGGTTAGCCTCTTTCCCCGCAGCTCGTGGTCCTGGCCCTGCATGTGGTTTGGGCTTCTCACGGCAGGGTACTCTCATTTCTTTCCCGACAGCTGCCTGGTAAGAGTGAGGGGAAAGGAAGTGGACACTCTTGTGGTCCAGATCTGGAAACTCACACAGGGTTACCTCAGCAATACTCAGTAGGTCACAGAACCCACGCCCCTGCAGAGAAGAAACAGGACTCTCCTTCCTCCTCCGCGGTCTTCAGGATGAGGAGAGGGCCAAGGCAGGCATGGCTATGTTTAATTCACCCTGGAGGGAAAGGTCAATTTGGACCAGAAAGGTCAGAAAAAGCCACACAGGGAAAGATGGTTTGAAGGGTATGGAGCGTTTGAAAAAAAGAGAGTGAGAATAAGGCCACACATGTCAATCAATATCTAAATTTAAACAGTAACAGGGGGAACAAGGCTTTCAAACTGCTTAGCAAGACAAGAATTCCATTTCCACTTGTTTTGCTCTAACAACGAACGTGACAGTGGGAATTAGCCTCAACTTGGGCAAGTCACTCCTTCCTTCCTGTTCATAAACAGGCTAATTCGACCGAAGACATGATTTTCTTTTGCATGATGTCGGCTTATTTGAAGAAAGGTGAGTCTAAGCTTACGGATATTATAGGACTAATTGGGGAAGGTCGGTCAGCGCTCACTGACTCTCTGAAGGTGATGGGAACGCTCGCAGTCAGTGCTGTGATGGATGCGGGGCAGTGGCGCGGGGCTGTGGCTCAGCAGCCCATGACAGGGCACTTTGGGTTCAGTAAGTGGGCCAAGGTCCTGAGAGGGCCGTCCTGTTAGACGTATAGTCCTTCCGGTCTCTCATAAGGCTTTGTCAGAAAGGCTCAGTCCTTATTCCCATAACTTCTGGCTGAGAAGAGGCTGTCTTAGATTTGTAGATTATAGGTCAACAGCTCTCTAGATTAATATTCACACTGTGTGTGTGTGTGTGTGTGTGTGTGTGTGTGAGAGAGAGAGAGAGAGAGAGAGAGAGAGAGAGAGAGAGAGAGAGAGCGCCACGTAATACACAGAGCCTACTTGCCTACTTTGAACACCACCTGGCACTTGGTAGACATTTAATATTGGTTAATGAACTGTATTACTCATATTCTCTCAACACCAATTTAAATAACATATATTCTTTCTCCCGGGTTTGCCTATATATAATATTAAACCAGAAACAGGAGACTCTCTTAGTAACACCTACCAATTAAAAATTAAGCACTCCTGCCTGAAGTGAGCACAGCTCTGGTTTAGCATGTCAAGTTTGAAAATATGTATATCACATTTTCTTTTAATCCTCTATTTTTTGGACACAGATATATTTTGAATTTTTTAATATGAAACCTGACATCCAAAAAACAAAGGAGAAAACAAAACTCGTTAAAAATACTTTTAGAAAAACAATAACACATCTTTTTTTTTTTTTTTAATTGATTTCAGGGAGGAAGGGAGAGGGGGAGAGAGGTGGAAACTTCAATCATGAGAATCATTGATTGGCTGCCTCCTGCACGCCCCCTACTGGGGATCAAGCTCGAAACACAGGCATGTGCCCTTGACTGGAATAGAACCAGGGACCCTTCTGGAGGCCAATGCTCTATCCACTGAGCCAAACCAGCTAGGGCAAAACCCACATATTTTAATGTTAGAGCATCCTGGGAAACCATCAGATCTTATTAATGTTTTATGTAACAATGGAGATTCTTCCTCTCTATAAAGCCCTAGGGTTTAGTTGTTTGCTTTTATTTGGTCCAGAGCACTGCAAAGTCCCAGCTCCAGCCTTGCTGAGTAAATAGCATCCTAAACTGCTCCAGTCCGAAGCAGGCCCACGGCTCTGCACGGGTTACAGGAGGGATTTTCAGAAGGTTTTGTTTCCAGAGCTCTGGGTGGCTCCTCAAATCTGTTAGGCTCAGCAAACAAAAGGGAAAGAAAAACAGACACACGCTAGGGCCTTGGGACTCAGTCTGGAGAGAACCGTTAAGCCTTCAGGGACTGGAGGGGAGGCTGTGTGCGACTCGTACTCAGAGCAAAGAAAGATGAGCCCAGGATGCAGGGCTGCTGGAGGCGCCCCTCCCAGCGCAGACCTAAGTCCCCTACTGCCCCAGAGGTGCGGGGAGCAGAGCAGTGTTCTCACACTCCCGTCTGTCCCATCGATGTAAACAGTGAACCTACTTCAAATGAAGAGCAAATAGTCTGCAGACATCATGTGTAAAAATATTACACTATATTATATATATTACACATATGTATACAGGCACATATACATGTGTATATGTACATACATGATTTCAACCTCTCCCCCAGGAGATGGGTCGGACATCCCCTGCCCCACATCTTGAGCAAGTTCGCTCCCCCTCCCAGACCTGCCAGATCCCGCAGGGCGGAGGCGTGCGAGGCTGCGCTGGGCAGTGGCCACCGCACATCCGGGCGCTGGCTGCGGGCTGTGAGTAGCAGAACGGATGGAGGCCCTGCACAGTCATGGGCGGCGGGGGCGGGCGTGGTGAGAGTCCCCCGGGGGAGGAGGGCAGGGCACTGGGCAGGGCACCGGCCCGGGCCCCTCCCACTCCGCCTTTTCTGGCGCTGCCTGTCCTCGGGACTGGCTTTGGGCGCTGGGCCACTGGCGAGTGTGTGCAGGTGCTCCAGGGACCTGCCTTGGCGAGGACCGAGGGAGACCCCAGGTCACCATGTGCGCTCTCCCCGGCCTGCGGGGGCCCAGGGCGCCGCCCCAGCCGCTGCTCCTCCTGTGCCTCCTGGCGGTGGTGCGCCCAAGCTCCGCGGATGACCATCCCCCAGGTGCGAGGGGTGCAGGACCCAGGAGGGGCGGAGGGCGCAGGAAGGGGTGTGGGAGGTCTGCAGGGCCCGTGCGCGCACCCCGCACAGTGCGGGAAGGGGCGCTAGGATGCTGGCGAGGCAGGTGAGCAGTGACGGTCGCGCCTTCCATTGGCCAAGCTCCGGTTATCTAAACTGGATGAGGGGATTGGGGCGGGTAGGGGACCTCCTCTCCAGGGCGTGCATCTGGAACCCACAGCGCCTGGGAGTGGGGGCAGGCGGTGGGAGGAGGGTACTGTCTTCACGTTTTGGAGAAGAGGGCCGTAGGGTGTGCGGGTGGCAGGCACAGGCAGGGACTGGCTTCTGGGAAAGTGCTGTATGTATTCTGAAAGCCATTCACTAAGGGCTTAAATAGCGCCTACTTTCTTCCAGCGGCAGGTTGGCTTTGAGGGTGTGAAACAGCAATGCAGCAACAGGCAAACAATCAAACAAAGCCTCACAACTCATTGGAGAGAGAGAGAGAGATAGAGATAGAGAGAGAGAGAGAGAGAGAGAGAGAGAGAGTCAGAGAGTCTGTTTTTTACACCATGGTCTCTGACAGTGAAGTTTTGTGTGGTGGTTGTTTTGTTGAAGACAAATTGAAAGAGGTATTTGTGGGCAAAATATTATCAAAAGCAATGCCAAATTTGCCACCGTTAGCTTCACCTGTTTAGAATTACTTTGTAGTTGAAAGCATTCCACCTAACCTGTTTTCTAATGCCCGCTCACTCCTGTGCTGTGTCAGTGTTAGCAGCCACTTAGGATGACAGACCACCTCTCAAGCTGGCAAATACTGTCCATCACTTAACTAAAATCGGAATGTTATGCTACACAGGGTTTTCAGCTTTTCGTAGGAATTCATCTTTTATGGGCTTATAGATTTTTCATCAGATACTATGAAGATGGAAAGGTAATCAAAGGACATTATTATTATTATTATTATTAATTGTTATTATTATTTTAAATAAATGTCCTTTCACGGGACTAGTTGTTCACAACTTGGACACAACATTTTGGCTGCTTCGGTTTCTAAATGTCCTTGCCTCACATCTCTTTTCCATTCACACCGAGTACAAAGGACTGTCCAGGCCATTTCATCTCCCCCCGTCTCCCCCTCCCAGGCTTTCCTTGGTTCTCCATCCCTGCATCACCCTTCATTCACCCCAGAACATTGGGTTACTCCTGGAACTTTGCTGTTGGATTTGGCTGTTTGTTGGAATTTCCAGGGAACTAAAAAGTGCTCCCTGGATCCTGCCCTCAAAAATTCTGATTCAGCCCTATCCTGTTTGGCTCAGTGGTAGAGTGTCAGCCTACAGACTGAAGGGCCCCTCCCGGGTGGATTCCGGTCAGGGGCACATACCTCAGTTGCAAGCTCGATCCGGAGGCAACCAATAGATGTGTCTCTCTCACATCAATGTTTCTCTCTCTCTGTCTCTCCCCCTCCTTTCCACTCTCTCTAAAAAGCAATGGAAAAATATCCTCATGTGAGGATTAACAAAATAATAATAATATTAATAAATAAACAAAAATTCTGATTCAGATGCCTGGGATTCAGCCTGGACATCTGGAGTTTTTAAATTCCTCCGTGTATTTAATCATGTGATCCCGAGCAGGTTGAAAACCCAGGCTTTAAAGGGATATGTCATCCTCAAGACTGCACTGCTGGGCAGTTAGTTATTCTGTTGGCACCAAGGAGCCCAGGGTTAACCTGACATGCAGAGGAGACTTCTAAAGAGAAACAAGCAGGCAAAAAGCCATGGAAGACATCAGCAAATAAAGTGTATGCATGTATGGCAAACGTCTGTGTATTACAGTGTCAGTGTTGTCCTTTCAGCTTCTCTTAAGGCAAAATTATGCCATAGAAACGGCATGCGGCTAGCATCTAATTTTAAGGAAGAATTAAAAGTTGTCAGGCAACTTCATCTTGTTTTATAGATTCTGCACTGATCTCCATGAGATTCCATTTCCTGTTTGCTAAACGACAGTGTGAAGTTTCCTGCCATTTTTTTAAATTGAGATGCTTTGAACTACTTACATATAGGTGTTCTATAAGCCAAAGACTTTTGGCCAAATTTTAATATTAAAAATGGTTGTACTTTTTCCTACTAATTGCTTGTGCCTTGCATAGGCATTGCATTATGCAGTTTATATACATAGCATTGTCTATAAAATATTATTGTCCAAAATATTCCATTTCAATCTAATTAAAGAAGTTCTAGATTTAAGGCTATAAAGCTATGACAAATGAAATGTGAAATCCCTGATTTAATCTGGGATCTTAAAAGTTAAACATTTTGGGGTCAAATATGAGAATTTTAGTACAGATATATTACATCAGTATTGTTTTTAATTTATAATATTAATTATTATAGGTAAGAGATAAAATGTCCTTTTACTTAAGAAATATATGGGAGGGGGGGATGGGAGACATCTGACTATGTGTTAGCTTTTATTGACTCTGACTTTGAGATGAGGAAATTGGAACTTGGTGAGGTTAAATCATTGCCAAAGCACACTTAGTTAATTAAGTAGTAGAGCAGGAAACTTAGCATTGTTCAGCCCAATTCCAAAGCTTGTTTTCCTAAACAGAGACTCAGGCGTGGCTCTGGGATAACTGGGTATGTCTAGGGAAGACTGGAACCATAGACAGAGAGCATAGTGTGTGAATCTAAATGCTCCTTTTGAGCTGAAGGGCTTGCTGACACAGTGCGAGTCCTAGAATAAAGTTAGGCACAAGGATTCACCCTAACTCATAGGCTGTTTCAGTTCAATAAGAAATGTAAAATGCCTTTGTAAAGGAGAACTATGATTTGAATAGGCATATTCAAAAATCATTGTTATTACTATTACATGGGACAAATCAAGAGAATGGGTCCTGTATATCCTTTGAAAAATGTTTGCAGAGGAGTAATTTGAAATGATCACTTTTAACTTCTAGAGTTACATGGCCTTTTTGCTTCCTCCATCAACCCCCTGCTTCCTTCCTATATGCTTCACCTCCCCCCGACCCCCTGCAGCAACTGCTTAGTAATAAATATTTGTTGGAACAAATATAATTCAAGTACCTAGATGTGCTGACATTGTGTTAGTCTATATCTATGTAGAAAACTTTACCAGTTTTTAATCTTTCAAGGTGTTTAAAATGTTTAAAGGAACAGATGAATTGGAATCATATCTTTAATAGGGTTGTATGTGATGTATCAAAATTTTGACCCTAAATTTATCATCACATTTAAAATTAGATTATACTAGAGGCCCATTGCACGATATTCATGCAAGAATAGGCCTTCCTTCCCCTGGCTTTGTTCCTGGCCACCCAGGAGCCTGCAAGTCCTCGCTCCCTGCCAGAGCACCACTCTTGTAGCTCCCTCCGCTGCTCCCCCTCCCCCTCATAGCAGGTGTCCTGCCCTCCCTCCCGGCCACTCTGCGCCTGCATATGCAAATTAACCCACTGTCTTTGTTGGGTTAATTTGCATACTCACTCCTGATTGGCTGTGGGTGTAGCAGCAGGATGGTCAATTTACATGTTTGTCTATTATTAGGTAAGATGAACATTTTTTAAAATTCTCACCCAAGGATATGTTTATTGATTTTTAGAGGGAGGAAGTGAAAGAGAGAGATGAGAGAGAAACTTAGATCTGTTGCCTCCCATACCTACCCTGACCATGGATCAAATTGGAAACCTGGGTATTCCATTCCTGATGGGGAATGAAATCTGCATCACAACTTATTTAAACAATTTATTTAACTGTCTCTTCCTCTTCCTGGTCTTCTGTCTCACCTCCTATCCTCTTCTTCCTTCCCTTCCCCAAATGCTTCCCTTCCTGCAGCCATGAAGAGGAGAAATGCAGAAAGCATTCTCCCTTGTTGGACTTAGGGGCCCAGATCAGGGAATTAGAGGCCTAGCCAGGTCAGGATGGTGTCCAGGTAGGAGAGCGGCCTCAGGTGGTGTGTTAGGGCCTGAGCACAGTAGGGTGGGTGCTCCCACAGAGGGAGGCCTGGAACTGAGCAGTGACCAGGGCTTTTTGCAAGCCCAGCCAACACGTGTTTCTGGCCCTGATCAGGGGATGAAGGTGAAGAGGCAGGAGAGCAGGCAGGACCTCTTTGGGGCCTGGCATGGCAGTGGGAGATTAGTTACATGAAGGGGGACAGACAGATGAAATGAGTAAAGCTAGTAAGGAGAATAGGACCAGGCTTTTCATTAGAAGAGAAGGAAATATACAGATCATGCATCATAGAAGTGTACAGTTGAAATGTACATAATTTTATTAACCAATGTCACCCCAATAAATTGAGTAAAACATTTTTTAAGAAAGAAAAAGGAAACTAGAATGAACCTTGGGTTGTGAATTCATGACTTTAAACATCTATTTCACTCTTATGTCTATATCTGTATAAGTAAATACATAGATATGAATGTGTGTATAACTCTAGGTATAATGCATATGTTGTGTATTTAATTGCAGATATATTTTATATCCACTTTATATCTATAGTATGTGTGCGTATGAATGACCATGCATATATTCTTAGCTCTGTCCCTGAGATTTCCCAATAGTGATAACCATACTTAGCACTGGAGTCAAAATACCATTCTTTACTAATAGTAGCTAGGATTTCTTGGGGAAATGACAGATTTCAGGGCTGGGGTGGGGAAAGTATAAGATGAGCCTGGAACATCTTGTGCCAGAAGCAATGAAGTGCTCAAGGCATGATGGGTCTTGTCAAAAGGATACAGGACCAGAGGGAAGGGGCTCCCACTGGACGAAGCTGGGCCAAACTGGGCATCAAAATAAATAATAATAATAATAATGGATTAGTACCATTAGTACCCACTGAATAATGCCCATTGACTAATATGGGTATTCATGAGTACATACCGATATAAATTAAATGAATTAAATAAAAGTTTGATGAATATTACATAGTTTCAAAGTCACATCACACAAAATTCTTACTAATGGAAAGAAGAAAAAAATTCATTTATAGTAGAGAAGCCTGCTTTAATCAAATGATCAAAGTGAAAATTATCAGTAAAGAGAGAAGTAAAAACGGCGTGCCATCTGACAGGATGCAATGAGAAGAACACGGTCACCTCTGGGGTATTCCTGCCAAAGAAACTGTCTCTGAATCTAATCACATTACAAAGCAGCTCTCCTGTTACTCTCACAAGCATCAAGGTCCTAAAACGTCCAAAGTGAAGGAAAACAGAAGGACATGACAGCTGATGGCAACACATCAGCTGAGCTGGAACCTTTTGTTAGAAAGCACATTTCAACCAAAGGACTTCTGTAGAAACTCAGATGAGGTGTGGCATGAGAGGGCATGCCTGCACGCTTGTTTTTCCATTTTCATAGCAGTACTGGGAGGGTGTGCCGTAGTTCCTGTGGAAAATATGCAGCAGTGTTTTAGAGAGGAATGGGCCATCAGGGCACCAACTCATTTTCAAATGTTCAGGGGAAACGTTTATTCTACACTTGAAACTTTTCTGTTAGTTCCGGATTATTTGAAAAGAAGCCAAAAGAATTTCAGCTCTTTCTGAGAAAGTCTGACATTAAACCATAGGGAATAATTGAGAGATGGTCATAAGTGTATGTAATTAGGTACATTTTCCAAAGGAGTGTTTGTTCTCAAACAGCAGATTATGTGTTAAGGTAGTTTGTCTTAAACTGTAATCTATTGAAGTTACTTCTGTATAGCTGGCCTCACATATTTCATAACATTATGTGAACTGTAGAATGAAACAATTCAGGACACACACAATGATATAGAAGAAAAACCTCACAATGCTTTATTAAAAATAAACTCTCCATTCCTAATAGTAGTCACTGTTCACACATAACAAAATGACTCAAATAATGCATTGTTCCTATAGAAAGAATAGATGCTATCTTTAAAAATGGTGTTATTCTTTTAATTGAAAATAATTTTTTTGGCATTTTAAAGTTATTGTGGTCATGTCATTACTAATGTCTCCCTACTCCCAAGATCAAATCTTTTTTTTTTATAGCCTTATAATTACACTAGAGGCCCAGTGCATGAAATTCATGCACTGGTAGGGTCCCTAGCAGCTGCTGGCTGCCAGCTGGGGCCTCCCTCCTTCCCCCTCCCCCCCCCCCCCGCCCCTCTGGCTGGCTCCACCCCCTGATCGAACTCCCGGACAAACTCCCTGTCAAGGGGGCAATTTGCATACTACACTTTTATTATATAGGATAGTCCTGAGATCCAGAAAGAGAATTTAGATGTAATATTGGATTGATCTCGAAGCCTGAGGTGCTTCTGTGATGGAGTCAAGAGCCTGAGCTAGCTAGTAGCCAGGGCTGGCTTCCTGTTTTGCATTTCAAAACTCCATCCAGCAATCTGGGCTTCTTCCTAAAAGGTCACCAAAATAGGCCCCTCCTGGAGGGAGGGCTGGGGAGCTGCCCTGCACTCTGCTTGGCTCTGCCCCTCAGCTGTGGCCTGGCTGCTGGGGGCGGGGCTCACATGGAGGTGGGCTGGAGAGGAGGAGGGCATGGCCAGGCCTCACAAGGTTCTGCTAGGGGTGTACTACTTTAAAGACCAAGAAGCACCAGCCCTTTTCTCTTCCAGTTCTAAATGAATGTTTAGTTTCGAGGAGAGGCAAGAAGGCAAAGAAGGGTTGCAATAAATGTCCACACCTTAAAAATCTCTGCATCTAAACGATGCAGAACAGGAACTCAGGGCCACGGGGCTGTGGAAGATGACAGAAAACCATCCTGTTGAAGAATCAGGGTGGAGGATGTACCTGTTTGGAAGTGAGGGTTCCTCAGCCTTGGCATTTTGGACTGGATAATTCTCTGTTGTGAGGGGCTGTCACTGTAACAGCATCCCTATGTAGTGGGCAAGTCACGTACCACAAAAAGAAATGGTCAAGCCCTGACCTTGGTACCTGTGAAGGTGACCGTATTTGAGAGTCTGGCCTTTGCAGAGGTAATCAAGGTAAACTGAGGTCAGCCTGGATTAGGATGAGCCCTCACCTTATGACTGTGGTCTTTGTGAAGGAGGGAGATGGGAGATTTGGATACAGAGACACAGCCACAGAGGGAAGATGGCCATGTAAAGATGGAGCCCATCATGGTAATGATACAGCTCCAGCCGCCTCCCCTGCAGAGGGAGGAAAACAAACCTTTCATTTCTGCAACAACTATTAGATGTTGGCATTTTTGCCACCACCTGGGAAATAATGCCCCGTGGAAAATTTCCAGCAATGACTGGGAAATGGGAGAGTACCATAACTTGAAGAATGCTTGCAAGTTCTTGGCACCATCGCTGAATATTATACAGCTTTGCTCACCCTCCCTTCTTTCTCCATGAAATGAAACCCCCAGTAAGTAACAAGTCAGTGGCGGAACTTGGGTTAGGATACAGAATTCCTGCCTCTCCATTTTGTATTTCTTTTTGTGACTCAGCCTAATCCTTTTGGGGAACTTTTTAAGCCACGTCTGCCTGCATTTCCTGCCAATTTCCTTCAAATACCAGCGTCTGCTGATCAGCCTCCTGCCAACTGAGAGCAATAGGTTTACTGTTCTCCCTGTTTTGCTTAAAAAATACCTCTGCCGAACAAAGAGCTCCTTGCTTTTACTAGTCTATCACCTTCTACAGACGGCCCTGCTCGGGATGTTTGTATGTGTTGCCCCTTAAAGGGATTTTCCCAAGACAAAAATCACAACAGTCATGCATATTCCTTTGCACTTGGGGCTTGTTCGAGCCTGGTCAACATGAATGCTTTAAAGGGAACAGGACATTAGGAGGCAGGTGAAAGCTGGTTTATAGACATGGGATTGTACTTTTGTCACATGATCTGGCAATTGGAAGTGGTCAGGATGGGTAGCATATTCTGGAACTACCCAACTCTCAAAGCTTGGTTTTTCCTTTTCCTTCTCTTCCTTCAACTTCTCTACACTTAGATTTTGCCCAACCCAAGCCTAGACTCCTTTCTCTCCTTGTTCTAACTCAGGACCTAGGTGAGCCCTTCCGTCCAGGTCCTGGTAAGAATAACCACAGCCTTGGAGCTCATCTCCCTATCTCCTCAGCATTAATCCCGCCTTGCTTCCCCCTCACCCCCAGCTACTGCACTTCCACAGTCCCTTGAAGATGTAGCTCAGGCTTCCCACTCTGTAGCTCCCATTTGTATGCAGTACTACCAATGAGGGCTAGTCTTACGCGCTAATGACAATCAAACACACATGGCTGTGATGCATGCAGCCTCTTGAAACCGAGCTCACTGAGCTTCAGGCTCCTCATCAGCATCAAGCATGTGTCAGCTGCTCTCTATAGTCATTTACGTGAAACAAGAAGAATGACAACAATTTTTTTTCAGCTTCTGTCACTTTCTTATTGTTGCTGACAGGGTAAATAATAATAATAACAGTAAAGGATGTCAGGCCTTCTGGAAAGGATGCTGCTTCAAGGGGTAAGGAGTGTGTGAACCCTTGTATACTGTTCTGCCTGGGCTGGGTGGAGAAAGCAAGAGGCAGAGCTAGAGCTGGTGCTGTGCAATCTTCCTGGGGCCGAAGCTGGAGTAGATCAGCTCCTTCCTTCCCGCCCCATCTGCCTGGACCTTCCTGAGATACTTTCTCTTTCCTGTAATCTCTTAGTGCACTAGGCCCAAGAAGGAAAAGACGCATTTTCATTAGGAAAAGATAGCCTCTTGGCAATGAGGATGTGTGCATGTGTGTCTGAGAGGCAGAGAGAATGATGAATATTAAATGTGGGTGGAGGAAAGGTCCTGTATGTCTGGGAGCCCAGTGAGACCCTCGGCACAGTTTCCTATAAATCACCATCAGAAGGGAGTATCATTTCGGGCTTTCATTCGTTAAGGATGATTTGATGGGAAAGTACATTCCACATTCCAAAGCTGCAGGAGAAGGGAACACGCCTTCGGAACACCACGTACCCGAGAATTAGGTTCTGCTGGGTAGATCTTTTCCCTCAAGCAGTATTGTAAACGCTATGTGCAAGCTGAAGCGACAAAAGCAACCGCTCACTGTGGTACCATTTCCCATACAGAGAAGAAAGGGAAATAACTGGAAATTAATTTTGAGCAAAGTACAAAAAAGTGAAGCAAAAACAGCCAGGGTTAATGGAAACTGAATGAAGTTTAAGGAATGCAGCCAAACTGACAGTAACAAGCCTTTACTTTTCTTCTCTCGGTTGTTTGATGGAGTTGGAGTAGTTTTCAGAGTAGGTCAGGTCGGGGGTCCTGATGTCAGAGAAATAGAAGCCAGTGTAAGAAAGGAAGTTCCAGGCCAGTGAGGGAGGCTGAAATACAAAACTCATTTCTGTGATAAAAGTTTTCAAAAGAAGATGCAAGAGACAGAGGAAAAGCCAAGTTGATTTCAAGGAGGCCCCTGCACTGGAGCCGCAGCTGGAAAGGAAGAGAGCTGGACCCACTGGGCATGGCTGCGTCCTCTGTCCCCGGCCCAGTGTCCCCGGGCTCAGTGCTCTCTGTGTTCCTTCGAATGCCCCTGATTAGGGCCATCCTGTGCCTCCTGTCCTCTCCCTGTCCTCTCATCTTCTCTGCCTCCGCATGCCTTGCTTTTTCCTGCCACTCTTATCTAATCCCTCAATGTCTTCATTTATGTGTTATAAAGAAGCTATAAATTGTAGGATAACAAAATAAAAGTTATTTTTAAAGCCACTTGGTGTAAATCAACAGGAATTTTTCAGTTTAAAAAAAAAAAGACCTAGAAACAATTGAGAATTTGGTCACACTTAATAGCCTGATATATTTCTGAATATCTGTGGAGCATATAAGACTAATCATGTACACAAATAATACCTTAATAAAAAAAATTGGAGAGAAAAAAAATTACTAATCAGATCTTCCTGAAAACATTATTTTTCATGACTAGTATATAACACGGTAGCCATTGGAAACTGGCTTTTAGATAGTCACTTAATCTTGATAAGAATATATGATCACCTGTTCCTTTTTCTCACAGCTTTACCTTTTACAAGTCTACCTGCTCGAGGAGAAATGCTGGCCAGATACTCCAACCTTTCCTTGGAGAGTCACAACCTATCCCTGACTGGTAAATGTATCATATTTCATATTTCTTTTCTTTAAATATGCATGTTTTTTTTTTTTTAAATTGACTTTAGAGAGAGAGGAAAGGAGAGGGAGAGACAGAAACATTGATGAGAGAGAAACATCAATCACCTACCTCCTGCATGCCCCCTATTGGGGATTGAGCAGAAGCTCAGGCATGTGCCCTGACTAGGAATCAAACAGGCCAGGCTCATATTTATAATAATACGATGTGGAAATAAGCTTTTATTTTTCATTAAGCCACTGCATTTTATCTTGTGAAGTAGTAATCCATACTCGTGGTCTGCTGGGAGAAACACACCAGCCCCTTATACAATCACAGTATCTGTGTATAGTATATATAGTACTGTATAGCAGACAATGGGGACTCTGCCATGAGGATGCTGGGCTCTAGACATGGGAGGAAGAGGCAGCTCGTCTAGACATGGGAACTGAGAAAGGCTCTCTGGAAAAGGGACACTGCAGGGAGAGGAGGGTTCATTCTGACTTGCAGACACTGATACAGTTTTTGCTGGTGTGTCCATTCAGATCACTTTGCATTGAGAGGAGGATTCATTGAGAGGTGAAAAACCTGTAGGTAGCTCATTTGAAGATGCCCCAGGGAGCCCATGACAGAGCAGGAGAAGAGTAAAGACTTCTGGGCTAAAACTCAGCTCTGCTTCACCTTTTCATGGTTTTTGGACTTGGCAACCAGTATTTCAAAAGCAACCTCAGAGTTCTTTAAATGAGTAAGAGTCATTATCCGTTTGAGTAACAATATTAAAAGTTCAAGTATCATTTAAAATACTTTAAACCTGTCCGTTGAGTCAATAACGAGTTTTATCCAATTATATGTCCTCTCATCTGAAAAACTGTTCCTGTACTTCTGTTTATCAGGAATCAAAGGAGTGCTTTCCCCCCTGTCCCCCCCCCCCCATCTGATTCCAAAGGGATGTTTGCACTGCACTTTATCATAGGACATTTTTATGACATTGTGCAACTTCTCTTTGTTCCCAAATATGCCCATTCCAATATTTAGAATGTATTCTTACTTGCTTTTTTACTGTTTGCGAGTCCTAGTGGCCAGTTTCCCTGTTGGGATGAAATGTTTAAGGGAATTCATGTGAATAATACGTTTGCCAATCCTCTGACCAGCCCGAGGGTGCTGGCAGCACCACACCCTTCAGCTTCCAGTCCAGCAGGCGCCTGGGGAAGGAAGGTGCCTGGGGCGAGAGCAAGAATTGACTTTTTTTAGTTGATGCTGGGCTGGTTATTTACTTACTTAACCTGTTCGCAGGGCTTAACTCCTAACTACTCTTTCATTCTGCGACTGCTGTTCAAACTAGTATCCCTACTGTTACGAAGGCATCAAGTGTTCACAGTTCATTGCTTGCTTACCTTCACGTTGGCCTGATGAACTTGAGTCAGGCAGTTTTCTCTTCCTCCCAGGCCCCTGAACTTGGGCTTGCCCAGGTCTGAGCAATCACTAAGTGCATGACAGCCCAGTCACACTGTGTGCCACCACCACTAGTTTGTCCAATGTCCTCTCAAAAGCTCTTGCTAGCGGGCTTTCCCTCCCTGTGAAAAAAAGGCCTATTTCTGTTTTGATTCTGAGATACTTGCAGATCCATGTTCATAGTGCAATAGACTTTTTGAATTCAGTTTTCCCTTATTTAAGTCCGGATTTGTTTTTATTTGACAAAAGAAAAGATTTGACCTTCATTTTGAAACACTGGTTGTCAAGACGACTACATTTACATGTGGGTTGTTGTTCTGTTGCCTTCTCATCACAGAGTTGGGTTGTAGGAACTGTCTTTTGTGAAATACAGAATTCCAACCTGAAGATGTATTTATGGTGACTAGGAACCTTAGGCTTTATTCTCACCTTTGTCACTAGGATTTTAACCCACTTTATAAACGGAATGTTTGTACCAATATTGATTATTCAAGTTTGACTATAAATGGTGGTTACAATTTATTTTCTTTTTTCTTCTGGCCATTTTATAAGCTGATCTCTCTTTTAGGATAAAATTTTTCTTGTAGAGAAATTCAGATGTAATACATTAGTTACAAACTTCGGACCAACATGACAATCATCCTCTTTCACTGACTCTGTAGATTAATTTGGGGATAATTAATGTTTTTATGATATTGTGTTGTACTGCCACCTGTGATTTAGATGCATATTTGAGATTAGTTATTTTTTCTTTTAAAATATATATTTTTAAAAATTTTATTTACTTAAAGTGTAAATATTTAATATGATGATTTTATATATATAGTGAAATGATACTAGTCAAGCTAATTAACATACTATCTTCTCAGTTATTTTTGTGTGTGATGAATGAACCTGAAATCTACTCTTAACATATTTCCAGTGTTCAGTAGAATATTATCAAGCATATTAATGAATGTAGTCTTCATGCCTGTACAATAGCTCTCGAATGTTATTTCACCCTACCCAACTGCAACTTTGTATATTTGACCAACATTTCATTTCCCCTGCTCCCATAGTCCCTGATAACCACCCTTCTACTCTTTTGCTTCTAGAGGTTAATTTTTTTTAAATATTTCACAAGTAAGTAAAATCATACAGTGTTTATCTTTCTCTGTCTGGCTTATTTCACTTAGCATAATGTCTTCCAGTTTCAACCATGTTATTGTAAAAGGCAGGATTTCCTTCTTTGTCATGGCTGAAGCATATTCCACTTTGTATATGCCACAACTTCTTTGTTCATTCTTCTATTGATGAACACGTGGGTTGTTGTGATATGTCAGCTGTTGTGACTACACGGCAGCAAGCATGGTATCTTTTTGAGATCCCGATTTCATCCCCTTTAGCTATGTGCCCATAAATAGGATTGCTGAATAATATGGAAGTTCTATTTTTTATTTTTTGAGGAATCTCCATACTGTTTTCCAAATGGCTGCACCAAATGACATTCTCACCAACAGTGTTCAAGAGTTCCCTTTCCTCCACATCCTCACCAATGCTTGTTATCTTGTGTCTTTTTTATAATAGCCATCCAATCAGGTGTGATGTTTCCACTGTGGTTTTGACTTGCATTTCCCTGATGATTAGCGATGTTGAGGACCTCGTCATGTATTTTTTGGCCATTTGTAATTCTTCTTTTGAGGAATGCCTATTCAGGTTCTTTGCTCATTTTAAAATTGAGATGTTTTATTGCTATTATTCAGAGTTATTTATTTATTTATTCTATTTTATTTATTTTTTTAATCCTCACTCGAGGATATTTTCCCATTGATTTTTAGAGAGAGAGTGGAAGA
Source organism: Eptesicus fuscus (assembly GCF_027574615.1). Lineage (NCBI taxonomy): Eukaryota > Metazoa > Chordata > Mammalia > Chiroptera > Vespertilionidae > Eptesicus > Eptesicus fuscus. Next base: position 101,910,900 of record NC_072476.1, read on the forward strand.
GAGAGAAACACAGAGAACATTGATTGGTTGCCTCCTGCACAAGCCCTGACCAGGGCCCAAGCCAGGGAGAAGCCTGCAACTGCGGTACATGCCCTTGACTGGAATCAAACCCAGGACCCTTCGGTCTGTAGGCCGATGCTCTATTCACTGAGCCAAACTGGCTAGGGCTGCTATTGAGTTTTATATGTTGTAGTGCACTTAACTATTTTTAATAAGAGTTCCTGATTTAAAGCCTGTCCTATGTAATACATTTTAAGAGGCTTTTTAAATTTTTTTCCTTTTTTGTAATAGGTGAAAGTAGACTTTTATTTCAAGTGAAATTAGACCCAATTAGACCCATTAAGGTCTAACTTGTCATTTTATCAAAGATCACAATTTGCTTAAAGGTCCATACATTTAAAAAATTTTAATGATAAAAATAAGAGTATTTAGGCAGATGTAAATTACTATATGATTTTAAGAACAGTCTTTTAAAAAATATAGTTCAGAAATGAGCAAATGGGTAAAGTCCTGGAAATGTACATGTCATGACTGCTTTTGTTAACACTCTAAAAACGCAGAACTACCTTACTGCAGTTGGGGAATTTTATACATTGTGCACCAAGTTCAATGGACATATTAATGTGTTGGCTAACCACAAAGTATTTCAGACTTAGAGGTAAAACTCTTTCTACATATTTTGATGCTTGTGCTTTGCTAACAGGAAAGCAAGCAAGCTGTAGAAGCACTTGAAAGTATATGAAACCGGACACCACTCCACAGGTTGCTTCCTCCTCTACCCTTGACAGCTACAGATTTTAAGGAGATTAAGATCACAGCCTAAGGCTTTTGCAATTACGTTAAGGTTTTAACAGAGCTTTTCCTCAACAGTTGCCTAGGAAAGAGAATAATAAAGGGCACCACATCTGTGTTAACAAGAGAAATAATTCCTGAAATGAATGTCAGATGAGGAAACTGTCTCAGTAGAGCACTACTGTTGATTTAAACTGTTTTCTATATTGGATTTCCCTCTATGTAGCTTTTACAATATCGTTTGGTTTTGTTTTCTTTTGTGGCTAATAGAATATTCCAATATTGCAGTAGAAAAAAATATCACTTTGCAAAGACCTTCTAATGTAGAACTCACGTGCCAATTCACAACATCTGGGAATCTGAGTTCAGTAAATGTGACTTGGAGAAAAGATGATGAACTTATTGAGAATAATTATCTCATCAATGCAACAGGAAAGATTCTGTATACCCAATACATGTGAGTACACCAAGTTTTAAGCTGGTTAGTTACATGAAATTACTAAATTCTAAATATTTTTGTTGAGTGACATTTTTTCCATTGTTTTCACCTGAATGTTATTACAAATATTTTTTTCTTTTTTAAAATTTTGATTAATGGCTAAGTCTTTTCATTTTCACTGAGAGTATTTAGAGAACTAAGCCCATATTAATACCTTAAATTATCTTTAGGTTCACCATCATTGATAGCAAACAAATGGGAAGCTATACTTGTTTCTTCCAAGAGGAAAAGGAACAAAGGGGCACATTTAATTTCAAAGGTCAGTACTAATCATTTATAGAGTTATAACTTCAGTGCTCTATTCTGAGAATACTACATCCCCCAATTTTATATTATTACTGCAATACTAAATATAATGAAGCTAAAATAAAATAATATGTTTTCCATTGAGTCATCAGTGGCAACCTTTAAAATAGTGCTTCCCGGTGTCTTCCCAGTGTAGGATTTATATTTCCCAACCCACTTCTACTTGGCTTCCAAGCCCTAGTTTAAAGCACAGGGTTTAGTTAGAAAGACCAGGCTGCCAAGTTATTTGTAAATCACAGCAGTCTCTTGAACCTATCTATTCATCTATCTTAAATCAATCAATCTATCATCCATCCATCCTTCATCCATCCATCCATTGCTCTAAACTCAGAGCTTTCATAGTAGCCCTCCAGGTAACTGAGTCACTGTACGCTTCCAGTGATGGCGAACCTATGACACGCATGTCAGCACTGAAAGGTCCCAGGTTCAATTCTGAGGCAGCCGCATGCCGAGGATGAAACATTTGCTGCTCCTGAGGATGAAACATTTGCGAAATAATGTTTTTTCCTCAAAGTGACACACTACCCGAGTTATGCTCAGTTTTTTGGCGAAGTTTGACACACCAAGCTCAAAAGGTTGCCCATCACTGGCTTAGACTGTGAAACTATGCGTCCATCAGTGGCTCTAGGACTTGGAAATTTAAGGATACATAAAATTTAAAAATACTATGAAGATGCACAAAGGGTTGCCTGCTTTTGATCTCATTAAGTAAGGACAACCCCAGAATATAAACCACAGCTTTCCCTGTGGGAATGGACAAATCAAAGTATTTTACTCTTTCCATCATTAAACCAAAACTTTAAAAGCCTCAAACTCATAATAAAGACTAGCCATTCAAATTGGATAATTATCTTTATGAAAAACCCACATTCTGTGATAGATTAGTGAACATAAGGTCCATGCTGCTATTTGGGAAACTCAGTCTGTCGCTACATTAACTATTTTGGGCTTTGCTTCACTTTAATTTTCCTGGACACATAAAAAATCATTCTCAAGTCTGGCTAGCTGCCCTGACAAAATGTAGATACTGTTCCCAAGGCCCCATCAGTAGTGGAACAGCCTGCTTCATCATTACCGAGATTTAAGATGGTTCACTCCTATATTCCTCCTTGTATTCCCTCAACACTTACTGACTCATTTCCTTCATGTGGTTCTATATATGTTCTTTCTTGGTAAACATAATAAATTCTTATGTTTATGCAAATCAGCCTCTGCAAAGGCAGAAACTGTTATCATCCTTTGATTATTTTGATCATATCATTCTCTTTTAACTTTCCTTAATTTGCCTAATTTAACTTAGTGAAGGATAAACTATATACAGTTCCTCACATTATTCCTTTCCTTTCCTTTTTCATTTTCCTTTCCTTTTGTCTTCCCCTTTTTTCCCTCCCTCATTCTCCAATGTGTTAAGAGGATATTGAATACCTGTACATACACATGCTCATGCACACACACAGTCCTTGTAAACATTGTATTGAGCCTCTTTAAAATAAGTAAAGAAGACCTATGGGTCTTAAGAAAATACTCAACAAATCTTGAGCCTTGATGTGATTCCAAGAAATACAACTTTAAGAATTGCTTCTCCCCTTTTAAATGGCTGTTTTCTGGGTACTAGTTATGCCTATTGAAAGCTTAAATATTAAATATATTACATTTATCTCATTAGCTCTCTTATAATAAAGTACCTAAGCTATTACTTGGAAGTGATTATTCTTACCTCTGATATGAAGATTAGCAAAGGCATTTTACCTTTCCATGTATCAACAGGTTTAATGTCAAGTGATCTTGGAGAAGGCTTCTAGATTTCCTATCTATTTTGAGAGAGCGAGGCTGATGCTGGCTAGAGTATCAACACTAAGACTAGATCTGAAATCAAGTGCATGAGGAATGAAATTGGCACTGAATATTTAAAATCTTTGAAAAATAGTTTTCTTGAAGCAGTTTAGCTCAGTTTATTAGAGATTTTTTTGTTTTTAATTTTACAAATATACTTTCATTGATTTCAGAGAGAGAAAGGGAGAGGGAGATAGAAATAGAAACCATCAACGATGAGAAAGAATCACTGATCAGCTGCCTCCTGCAAGCCTCACACTGGGGATGAACCCACAATCTGACTGGGAATTGAACTGTGACCTCCTGGTCAAAACTCAACCACTGAGTCACACTGGCTGTGCAGTTTATTAGTGTTTTTTTTTTGTTTTGTTTTGTTTTTATTAAGGTATTACATGTGTCCATATCTCTCAATGCCCACTTAACATCAGTGTGACTTTTAAAAGCATCTACTATAACATGAAGATATTTATAAAATAAGTTGAGCCCTTCTAGATCTTTTTTAGTGAAATAATAATTATTTGTAATTTTTCTAAATTAATGTTGTTTGGAGAAATAATTTCATTTGATTATACTTTAAAGATGTGTGGTATCTGCAGAACAACTCATATTATAGTTATTTAACTAGATCTATAAGGCTTATAGAATGGTATATATTTCTATCAATGCCCTATGCTTTCTGCAGATGGATTGCTTATGATTTTTCCTAAGAATAAGGATTATCTTTCCTTAACAGCACTACCATTGAGTGTGGATGAAAAGCCTGCTTTATTCTCTATTTTAAGTTGAGACCAAAAAAATTCTTCTGTTGACTACATGAGTCAGCTATAGTACATGAGCCTGAGTTCTCAGAACAATTCATCAGCACAGTTCCAGCTTCTGCCTTTATGAGAGCTGGTTGATTAATTACTACAAGATTGTAAAAGGGCCCACATCGCTGGTTAGTACAATGCAAAAACTCTGCTGACTTCGTGGTCTGGCTAGTGATGCCAGTTACAGGGCAACAGCAAATGTGGCAATTACTTTTCACCCTGGAAAGATGAGTGATGGTATAAAAAAATACCAGAGATTGGTCTGAATCAGCAACTTCACCATCTTTAAACATGGCTTCTTCCAATCCCAAGACTCTCATGTGTCCTAGTTTATCCAAAGCTCCAAAAGGTCAATCAGACACATTTTAATACCGTATCCCTGTCCTTGTAGTCATAAATATTTCCAAATGCAAGCAGCAACCCAGAACCATGTGTGACCTGCAGAGCAGTTCTAACAAGTTATGTTCCCTAAGCATAGTACATTTTATAATTTAGGACCACATGGCTAGTATCAGCCATGTAAAGCATGGCAAAGCCATGGTAACTGTCTTCTTGGCCATTAATCTAGAGGAAAGTAAAAAACAAAACCAACAGAAGAGATGAAAAGAAAGCAGAATTGTGGTTTTGTTCCCTTCTGGTGTCACTGTCACTTACCTACAGTCTACCAGGTATACCCTGACCTTAACACTTACTTGAGATGGTCTAATAGCCCATCAGTGTGTCCCTCTCCCAAACTTCATAAAATGCCCAAGATTTTCTTGAAAAGCCCCTTTCAGCTAGCAGCTGTGCTTCCCAGGCACTTACTGGAAAGGGTATCTTCTATCTTGTTTCCCCAAAACATTGCTTTTCTTCCACTTTGATTCCTAGCCTGAGTAAACGTCAATGTTTTGATCATATTTCAATACATAGTTTCCTGCTGAATCATGACCTAACCTATTTCCAGAAAGAGCGTGCTGAGATTGCGACTTAGACGAGATATCTGGGAGATCTGCTGGCTGGGGAGGCAGAAAGGCCCTGGACTGGTGCCCAGCACAACCAGCTTCAAAGTAGCCTTCAGAACAGTATGTGTTTAAGGCAAGCCCAGCCTGGCTCTGGAAGTAACTGCATCACAGCTGCATTGTTAAAATGCAGTACCAACCATGTGCACACTGTGCCTCGCCAGGTGATACCCAAGCGTAGCTCCCTGCCCTCTGTGGGTTGGAAGGAAACTGGCTTCAGAAAAGAATCCCTGTTTCAGCCATGCTCAGATCTCTACTTCATCTGCAAGGCTTTCATGGAGGCCCCTCCTAAAATGGGTTGCTCTTTCTCATGTTGATGAGAAAAACTAAATAAAGTGACTTCAACTTAAATACATACTTCCTACTCAAACTCTTTCCATAATCTACATTTCTCTACATTTTTCTTAGTCCCGGAACTTCATGGAAAAAACAAACCAGTGATCACTTATGTGGGGGATTCAGCTGTATTGATATGTAAATGCCCAAAGTGTGTTCCTTTAAATTGGACCTGGTACAGTATGAATGGGAGTGTGCAGGTAAGATCATATTTCTTTATTTGAAGAAAAAAATAAAAATTTTATTTCATAATATGATTATAACAGACTTAGAATTCCAAGGACTATTTACATGTCTGCTATCTTTTTCTTTAGTATGTGTTCATAAAGAAAGAACAGTGATAAAGGGAGTTGCCATTTGATGTTTTTAGCTTATTATATTACACATCAGAAGATACTCTTAAATGTTTCATTATCTGTTGTTGTTTTTTTACATTTAGCAATCTATTTAAATTCTTTGAAATAAAGTTATAATTCATTTTTACTTGACAACTTTATAAATAACCCCAACAACAACAAAGAGATTCTTTTTTTCTTATCGTTGCAAGAAAGTAACTGGGAAAAAGGTCCTCTTCCTTTCCTGCTCTGTCTCCCTCCAGACACACTTGTGATAGGAGGCAGTACAAGGGCACCATCTCAGAAAAGAATGACAACTTGGTCCTTTGAACTTCGATCTTAGGTTCTTCCAGTAACTGGCCTTGGCTTCTTTTGGCCTTCCAGAGACTTAAGGGAAGCCAAATGCTTAAAATTCCTATTAAGGAATTAATGGGTATTCAAAGATCTGATTCAGAAAAAAACAAAAAACAAACACACACTTGAGTCTTCAAGAATCATTCTGGCTCTCTTTCTTCCTCCCAAATAGCATCTAATAGCATGGAAATGTAGGAAATTATCCCATTGCCCTGTTGCTAATGGTCACAGAAATTCAATTCCGTAAAGGCAAGCTGTAATTCTAGAAGGAACAGTATGAGACAGTGTACACCTTAAATGAAACATTAAGTTCCTTCTTTGACAAAGTTGATGCTATCATAGACTGCTGAAAGAGAACGGGGAGAGTGACTGATTCTGTGATAACATTGGTTTGATTTTTCAAAGAAACAGCTCACAACCACCTAGGAGTAGACAAACCATTAACATTCCTGCTTCTCTTCTTATTGCTAATTAGGAAAGGCAATCATTTTGTATATGTAAATATTTTTAAAAAACATGTAAATATGTAAAAATTATCAATTGTGATATTGGAATGTACAGTCTAATTTATTTATGCATATGTGACACTGATGAAAATACCCTAAACCTACTTATATTAAACTTCTAGAATGTAGTCTGTGCAGCTCTCCATTTGCTATACTCATTTTCTGTTATAATTTGGCCCTAAGCATGGGTCAGATTAAGATGTGAGAAAAGTGCAGGGAAGAAGGTGCAGTCAAAACTTTAGGTCAAGTGTTTTGTCAAAGTGTGAACCAACCATCTGCATCAGAATCCCCTGGGATGCCTGTTACTCACACAGCCCTCAGATTCATCAGCTCCGAGTTAGAGAAGACACATGGGTAACAGCATCACCGGCAGTGCTGTGCCCAGGGAGAAGATACTATAATTTTGGGGGCACATAATATACTCACCGAGAGTTCTTCAGGTAACTTCCAGGAATATTTGTATGTAGGTGAGCATCTATTGAGCAGTGCAATTGAATGACAGAGCAGTGAATGCATTAAATACTAGTAGCCTGAGAATAAAATTGAATTTAAATGGATTAAATAAATAAGCCCCCAAATAGCCTAGTGTGACAGTGTGACTCTTGAGTAGCTGGAAAAACCCAGTGAATATCAGAAGCCAGCTTGAGAGAGAGAGAGAGAGAGAGAGAGAGAGAGAGAGAGAGAGAGAGAGAGAGAGAGAGAGAGAGAGAGAAATTCAGATATGAAAGGACAGAGAGTGCCCAGACCACCACATACACCAGACTCATGGGGGATGTCCACCCATCCTTCCACATCATCTTTCAGGACAGAAGATTTCATCTTCAGTCCCTGTAAGAGGAACTCCCAATCTCCAGAGCCAGTGATCTTCCTTTATAGGAACGATGAGATTTAATAGCTTCATTCATTTTTTTAAAATATATTTTATTGATTTTTTACAGAGAGGAAGAGAGAGAGGGATAGAGAGTTAGAAACATCGATGAGAGAGAAACATCGATCAGCTGCCTCCTGCACACCTCCTACTGGGGATGTGCCCGCAACCAAGGTACATGCCCTTGACCGGAATCGAACCTGGGACCCTTGAGTCCGCAGGCCGACACTCTATTCACTGAGCCAAACCGACTTCGGCAAATAGCTTCATTCATTTAATAGTTGGTTGAATGTATTCCTGTGCTCGTGAAGGGGAAAGTTCTTGAACAGCTGGCCAGGAGTTAGAATGTGAAATCCAGCTGGCTGTTAATTCTCATATAATATTTATCCATGATGACCTGCATGTTGTGGTTTCAGACATTCAGTGGTAAGTACTGCAAGCAAAGTATACTTCTCCTTTGCTTGTTACCTCTTGGAGATCAAACTCTGATAAGATGAGCTCTGTTATGTATAACTTCTCACAAGTGTTAACATGACTTTCTGGTAAGTGGTTCTCTTGGCCCTATCTTATAGCTTTTGCTCCAAACTAGATCATTTAGGACATGTCTCTGTATGCAATATGATAGGAATGGATTTTAATGTCTCCTTATATTAGGTTCCTCTTGATGTTCAAATGAGCGATAAGTATGTGATCAGTGGACCAAATGCTAATGAAACAAGGCTCAAGATAATGCATCTTTCAGAGGAAGATCAGGGAGCTTACTGGTGCCATGCAATATTCCAATTAGGCGAGAGTGAAGACCACATTGACCTTGTCGTGCTGAGTTATTTGGTGCCCCTCAAACCATTTCTTGCAATAGCTGCTGAGGTTGTTCTTTTAGTGACTATTATTCTGCTTTGTGAAATGTACACCCAAAAGAAAAAGAACCGCCCAGGTAGGATTTATTTTTTAGATAACATTCTCAAGTTATGACTTAATATATTACAGGGGCTTCAAAGATTTTGGGAAAAAAATCTAGTTTTTATTACTTGGAATGATATTTATGTTAAAATCAATGGTGATAGTGATCTTGAATTGATGATCTTCCTGTTTCAATTTACTAAACTATTATAGAACTAAATATATCTTTTCCACCATTTTCTTTGGTGTTACTGGTACCTACAAATCAATTAGGTAATATGTGCTTTGGTCCTGGAATACTGGGAAATTCTGTGATAGCCCAATAGAAAAGATCTCAAAGACAAATAATTGCTTTTTCACTTAGATAACTCACTTAAAATAGTTGATCAAACATTTTAGAGTTCTCATAAAGAGACTCGGTCCTGTCAAGTTTCCTAGTTTTATAGCCTATACCTGATGGATTATGGGTTGAGAAACCAATGGTCTTCCCATAAGATAATTTATCTTAAATTATGTATTCTTTCCTGATTTTGTACTAAAATTCTATAACTTAAATAAATTTGTAATTTATCAGTCAGTCCTGTTTTGAGAATTCGAAGCTCTAGACTATGCTTGATAGAAGTTTTAGGCACAAGAGGAGGACAGAATGGAGGTACAGCTGCCTAAGGTTGCTCATCTTTCATTTCAAAGAGGGGACACAGCACAGGGCATTCTTAACTGGGGTTGGGGGATGATTTGAATTAAACATACATGCTCCATTAGAATAATAAATCAATCGTAATATGCATATTCTTCTTTTGTTACACAGATGATGGCAAAGAATTTGAACAAATTGAACAGCTGTAAGTAGTATTTTTTATAAATTTTCACTTGAGTGAAATACAGATAAATATGAGATAGAATAAAATGCTTAGAGTTAGGGGAAAATCAGGAGTATATTATGTATGTTACTTGCTGTACGTGTCCGTGTTGTAGTGAACATCTGGAGTTTGTCTGTTGACATTGGAATCCCATTTTCTCCTGGAAAAGAGGGTTTACTGGTAGTATCTACAACATAGGGCTGTTGGGTTAAATGATATTCTATGTGTAAAAGGGCCTAGTGTGGGCTATGATGCACAAAAGGTGTCCAGTGACCATAAGGAAGTATTATTTGTGTGAAGCACTGATTCTCAACTCCGGCTATATTTTTGATCACTTAGGATGGATGCTCCTTAAAAATGCAGTTACTCAGACCTTACTGGATCTCCGGATCAGAACCTCTGGGATTGGTGCATGGGCATCTGTCTTTCTTTAACATGTCAATCACTGATGCTGATTCCCTGTTGGGTGGAAAATGACTGGCCTGGGATTCTGTTAGTCACTATTTTGAAAGCACACAAATTGTGCGTTAGCTCTCTTACAGCACACTTTGTGGAGAGGTGACCATATGGAGGGCTGGGGAGGAGGTTACCAGGGGTACAGTTTGCTGTGCTAAAGCTGGGAGCGTCTAGTTCCTCCAACCCAGAGAACTGAGTGTAGAATACAGTGACGAAGGAGGCCAAGACTGGGATTAAAATCTGAGCAACATTCATTTTATAACTGGAAGCTAGTACCTCTTACTGCCCTTCATCATTTTCATCCATTCCCCCTCCCCACTGGCAACCATCAGTTTGTGCTGTCTTTGTAAGCCTGTTTCTGTTTGTTCATTTTTATTTTTTTTTAAGATTCCACATATAAGTGAAATCATATGGTATTTGTCTCTGTCTGGTTTATTTCACTTAACATAATACCCTCTAGGTCCATACATAAGCCACAGGATGTAATGTACAGCATAGGGAAAATAGTCAACAATATTGTAATAATTTTGTATGGTGATATATGGCTACTAGACTTATTGTGGTGGTCACATTGCAAGGTATATAAATGTTGAATCATTATGTTTAAACTAATATAATATTGTATGCCAATGATACTTCAAAAAAAAAAAAACTCAGTAAAAGAGCCAAGGACTGGGGGTCAGAAAATAAGACCAGAGGAAAGCAGCCAAGATAAACCTAAAAAATTGGAGGCCTGAGCAAATGTTACCAATGAAAAATTGCCTTTAAAGTTTATCTTTATCAGCCAACAGAGCTGTGAGGTGTGAGTACAGTAGTCACTCTTAAAGAATGGGACAGGGTGTACGGCTGTCATTCGGATATTTGTAGATGCTATGCAAAGTAGTTATTGTAATCAATTCACATAAGGCAGGTAAAATAAACCAATACTATGTGACAATACCATGTGAGCTTATAAATTAAGGGCATAAAGTCATTATATCAGGAGTCCCATAACCACAGATGGGAATACAACAGTGTTGCTTAGAATCACAGACTCTCATGGCTGGAAGAGAATTAATTGTTCCTCTTTCTGGAGAACTTGAACATCTTACTTATTACTAATTTGAACTTTGCATCTTTCTGGTTCCCATGTATGGAATCTCTTTCTTATACTAAAAGTCATATACAATTCCTGACAGACCTTTCGATATTTGAAACGTTACAACCTTGCCCGGTTCTTTGGTTCCCCCAGCTCAGCCTCCCCAGTGTTTCCAACCATTCCCTTGCAGTGAAAGTAGGAGGCTGCTCTGGTCTAGCACATTCTGGTTGGCATAGGACATTCTGAAAGGATGGTGTCAGAACACCATGGAACAGACGACCGATTCTTCATAATTTACTTTTCGCTTATGTAGTCTACCCTATTGAAAAATGCTTTAAAAGTATTTTTTCTAGAATGTCTTGGCAATGTCAAATTGATTCAGTCTCTAGTGTAATGCATTAACTTTCTGCTCTTTGAAAACTGGGATATTGTACATCATTTTCTCCATCCCATACTGCTCCACGGAGATCACTGACATCGTTTCATTTTCCTCATCTTTAGGTTATAGTGGTAGCTTTAGATTTCATACAAGTGTCAAGGGCACTTGAAGTCATTCAGACCAACCTTTTCCCAATGCTCTTTTAGAATTTCTTAGCTAGGAGATAAATTTTTCTTGACAGAGAATATTATGTATCAATATATTTTATATATAATGTTTATACATATGTGTTCAGTTAGATGCCAGTTATTCACAGTGTATGGTGGAAATGATTTTTTAAAATAGTATAAACATGCAACAGCAAAACAGGCTAGTTTTAGTGCTCATTCACATAGTCCAATGAGGAGCTCACTCAGATATTTAATCCACACAATCTCACCTAACTGTCCTCTCCCCCAGATTTCAACATAATTGACTTGATGGTTGAATTTATTCTCTGGTGTTAATGGCGTAATGAGCTCAAAGCTTCCTGAAAGACCTAGGAGGGCATTCATTACACACCCTTGTTATATAGTTGAGCCACTCTTGTCTACAGAATCTGAAGCCCAGACTTGTATTCTTGCTCTGATGCACATTGGGCAGATAAAGAACCATGTTCATCCTCTAATTCAGTGTAATAAACTCATCAAAGTACAGCACCTGTAACTCATATATTGGCTGAGCTCCTGATTGGCTATTACCTTGCATTTGTCAAAACAACATACATTACAGCCATCTACCCAAGCCCCCACATGTGCTTAGGGAGAAACAATTCTCCCTCTGAATAAAATAGACAGGCCTTTGCCACTGTCATCTGCAGCAAACAGAATCAATGACATAAAAAAAGAAATCAACATTATGAGTACAACTTTTTTAAGAGTAAATTCCATCTGTATTCACTTTTCATATTAACCTGATAGTCATGATATAGTTACTGACTTAATTTTATGCAGTGTAAACATCAAGTGATTTTCTTTTTTTTATTTTCAATACAGGAAATCAGATGATAGCAATGGTATAGAAAATAATGTCCCCAGGTACAGAAAAAATGTAAGTTACTTCTAAATGCTATTCCAAATAAAAGGTAAAATCCAATATACATAGGCTGTCTATTAACCCAGCTACTTTTTTAAAAAAAAGTTTAATTAAAGATCTAGTCAATCACTATGTGCTTGGTCCTGCTTGTTTACAACATTATGGGAGAAAATAGACAGTTATACAAAAATAAATGACATCTTTTTTTCCCACCAAAGAACTAATATAAAAGTAAACCTATTGTACTGCCTACATATATGCTTTCTCTTTTGTCACCATGAACTAGTTTCTTTTACAACTTTTCATGTAGTCTTATTTTTTCCCCTGTCTCAATTTTTCTGGATTGTCCTATTTTATTCTGACATATTCCATCTTTTTTGGTTACTACTAGCTTATTTTCTTTACTGATTAGAATAAAAATTTTCATAGTTTGTCAGCATTTTTCTCTTGAGTAGGCAGAATAGGAACTGTTGGTTTTAGCAATAGTTTGGATCACCCCTGCCCAGCAAGTTTTGCTTTGCTGAAGTGATGATAAGCCATTATAGAGTAACCAGAACATGCTAATTTAAGTTTCATTATGTTTTTATTTAACTCAGGAATCTGTGAGCCAATGAATGAGAAGCCTCATGCCAAGACTCATGGGAAGATGTACAAAGAGTTTGTATTTCTGCTTTGTTTATGCTTCCTGTTAAGAAAATCAGAGTTATTTTTAAAAGAATAAAAAGTTTAAGCAACATGCTCAGTAGTAGCTTTGTAAATAACAGGTACTATCTCTGACCTAAAGATATTTTCAATCTGCAACTTTTTTTACATACAAGCAAAGTAAATTATATTAAATATGTCCTATGAGCTATAACCCAGAATAATTAATCTTATCATGGTCCTTCAGGCACACACAGAACAAACTCCAGCTAATGTCACTCAAGACCTGTTAATAACCAAAGAATTGATTTAAAAGGAAGTCTTTGCCATTTGTCTTGAAAAGTATTTTCCCCCAATTGTGCTTACTATGTATAAAACTATTTGTAACTAGTAGCCCTGCACATGAATCCATGTGCCAGTAGCTCTGCAGGGCCTGGCCGCTCTGTGCCCGCTGCCCAGAGGCTCTCTGCGGCGGGGCACAGAATGCTTGCCTCATCACTGTGGCGACAAAGCAAGCATTCCACCAGGCCGCTCACACTGCCTGCTCTCAGTGGCAGCCCCCCCATCCCCGGGACTGGGGGACTCTAGCGGGGTTGAGAGGACTGGGTACCGCCATCTTTGTGATGGAGTGACAGTTAATTTGCATATTACCCTTTTATTAGTTAGGATATTTGTCTGAAGTTCATCATTCTTTCATATTGAAAAAGAAGTATGTCTTTACTAGAAAATGAATAATTTTTGCTATTGATGGTTACTTGCTATAGTCACCACAGGAAAAACATAGTTTTCCTCCAAAATTATCAGTTGAAGGCGAGGAAATAAAACTGCACTTGCCCCAAAGCTCTGTTACCACAAAAGCACATTTCCCAATCTTTATTCCACCCACCTCTGGCGCTTTCCTACACCAGGCTCAAGTGGCTCTTAGTCCTTATGTAGAGCATTTATTATCAAGCCACAGATTTTGGGTTTCATAAGTCCCATCAAGTACTGATGCTGTAGCATGCAGGTCCATAGAGCCATACTGTAGTACTGATACCAGGATGCTTCTATGGTGCACAGTTCCCTGGGATCTTTGACTTGATACCTGGTTTTCTGGTGTCCATGGCTGGCTAAACATCTAAAAATACAAACCTAATCTTTTGTCTGAGATTGGGAAGTGCTACAGCACTTTTGATATGTTGCAAATGCCTCAGACCTTTCTTCAAAAATAGACTTAGTTTCTGTTGCATATGTAACCGAAATATTACGAAATCACTTTAACTAAATCAAGTGAAATCTCCAGGCATGACAATTTGTCAGTGGCTTTAAATAGAATGTTAAAACTCTACTACAGAATACTGGATTGGGTTGAAGACAGTAATATGAAACTTCCTTGCTGATGGTGGGTCCAATGTCCCACTGCTCACAGTAATCAGAACAGGCAGAGGCAAAGAGGGAAGTCTGGGATGGTGGCAAGGAAGCCACAATTCTTGGTGGCAAGGGGATTCGAATTTGAAGAGGAGGAGTTAAAAAAACACCACTTTATGGAAACTTATACAATGTGCTGGCTGAGAGAACTATAATAAAATTCTGAGGGTGAAATCTATATTTTATATGGCATCCTAACTAATGTTTAAAATATTACTACTATGAGTAATACACATAAAGTGTTAACTTGGACTTTCTCATTCTGTTGTAGTAGTATTTGTGTAGAGCACGTTAATGCTGCATACAAGTTTTGTTGAACAAGAGAATATATCCCTTAAATAATGGCAGCTGTTATTTTATTCTTGAGCCATAAGCCATGCTTTTGTTTCATTTATTATTAATTTGGTGATACCTATATGATGACAGAGAGCCAATCAGTTCACTTAATTAATCTAAACAATTTGAATTCAGGGTGATATCTATAATCTTGGGTGGTACCTATATGATGACATAATCTTGGGTGATACCTATATGATGACAGAGAGCCAATCAGTTCACTTAACATAATCTTGGGTGATACCTATATGATGACAGAGAGCCAATCAGTTCACTTAATTAATCTAAACAATTTGAATTCAGTGAGAAATTAGACCTGTTATTTGACTGAGTCCAATTCAAAACAGTATTTATGTGCCTGGGTATGTAAAACCAAAAACAATTTGTAGCTCATCCTTACATTTTGCTACTACTACTTAGGCTAAAATACAATTTCAAGCAAGAAAAATTGCTGCCCCAAGGTAAAATTATCTGAAATAGTTATATAATGAATTGCATTTTTAAGTGGTGGTGCTTGCTATTTTTCTAAGCAATGATAATTTATTTCAGTAACTTTAAGCAGAAAAAGTACTCAGAAAATTAAAGTTGAAGTCTGGCTTTTCAGAGTCTCTCTGAAGGACTTCCTAAAAATTACTTCACCAATGTTAGATTAAAATTGAAATGCTTCCATTAACTAACCTCCTGGAGATAATAAATGGATTAACTCATAATGACCAATTGTAAACTGAAAATACTAAGTGAGCAGAAAAGCTGAACTAGAAAAACCTCTGCACATTTATATATTAGATGGGAAATTATATTAATCGCTTCAGCCAGCAGGGATTTGCAGTATATTAAGTAGCTTTAATGTCTTAAAATGCTCAGATACTTTCATAGGAGCTTGTACTCTAATGTAAATCTTCTCCCTTCATAGTCTTCCTCTTTTTCTCAGTACACAGTTACTTAGGGCAAAACCTATAACTAATTGTATATTCCCCCCCCCCCTCCCCTGTTAACTAAAATATGTGAGTCATGAATCTTTCTTCCCTTTTCCTTCTAACAGCACATCAAGCCCAGACTGCCTCCCTACCTCACTCTATCCAGCTGCAACAGCTAAAGTCTTGATTTTCCTACCTCAGTCTCAGCTTCTGTCCATCCTTTGTTTTTTCATAGCTGCCAAAATCATCTTCCTAAAACACAAATCTCACTATGTGGCAGCTTCTATGTCAAACCGATACAGGCTCACCTTTGCCATTTATTAATATTGCTGTTTTCCAACTTCCTAATCTCTCTCCAATGTCTTGACTTAGCTTTTACATAAAAAGATTTGGTTCAGAGTTCTTGAAAATGGCAGTGTAGGTAAATGTGGTACTTGAATCCTCCCACAACCATATCAAAATTACAACTAAACCACTGAACACCCATTATTCAGAACCACCTGAAATCTAGCTGAAAGGATGCCATACAACTAAAGCTATCAAGAAGCCACATTGAGCCTGACAGGAGGGGCGGAGACATGGAACCAGCTGGTCCACACCCATGTGTGGTGGAGAAAAATCAAGAGGTCCCCCTGAGGAGTGAGTGACCTCAGACTCATACCAGACATCCCAGCCCAGGGTTCCAGAGCCAAGAAGAGAGGTTCCAGAGTCAAGGTCCCATAACTTCTGGCTATAAATAGCAGCAGAAATCGAGACTGAGTGAGACAGAAGGCTGCTGGAGCCCAGGCAATGCATCTTAAAGTGCCTGAGCACAGACTTATTCTGACTCCCTCCCTCTGACCTCCAGCACTAGGATAGCAGCTTGAAAGTCACCAGGGACACCCGGGGAAGAGCTGAGTTGTCTGGCATCATGGCAAGAGCTGGGGAAGTGGGGGCAGCTTTCTGCTGGCAGAGGCCACTGTTCCTTTCCTGAGACCCCACCCCCACCCCACCCCCACAGAGCTGGCAGACAAAATTAATACTAAATATTGTAACAGAGATAAGCAAGTTTTGTAACTTTAAGTTTTGCTTCTATTATTTCAAAAAACACATAGTAATAAAATAAAAAGTCTTTTCAGACTTTAATAATGTATTAATATCTAGCGAGCAAAGAGAGTTCTAATTCCTGATTTATTACACAAGGTATGTTGCTTTCAACTTATTTAAATTTCTGTTGTCCTCTATTTTCCATGGACAGTACAAATCTTAATTTTATCCTGTTCTTTTGTAAGCTAATGTAAAGACTGCCATTAAACATAAAGAGTTGGAGCACTGTACTCCTTTGCCTGGTACTGTTGGCCAGTGTTGATATTTGTGCCCACTCCACTGGATTTCTCATTCCTCCTCACCATCAATACCTTAGAGTATCTTAGAATATCATAGAATCCAATTCAAAATTTAATCTTAAATGAAGCAATTTTTTTTTAGAAAGTGTTAATTTTTTGGTTTGATCACTGAAAGGTTGTCTTTAAATCAAATTCATCAAAAGAAAGAAATGTCAGTTCTGCCCCCTATTCCCTGGGTCCTCATCTTTGAGGCATTTAAATAGATTCAAACAGAATGACTTACTGAATGTCTACTATACTTCTTTGTAGAAAGTGAACAATTCTAATTGAACAAACTATGCAATGAATTAGGGACTTACTGGTATCAGCATTGTTTATCGTTAGGTGGGAATAAACTCAATATGTGTTCCAGTATTAATTAAAAGTCACAGTGACCTACTAAAGCATGCTCTGAACTACTATTCATTGAATAAATGAAAAATAAAGAAATGACTTAATTATTTTGGAATCTTAAATTATACATAGTTATGCAATATCTATTTTGATTTTAATTAACTGTGAATTTATTCTACTCTAGTATAGATAAGAACACTGAATTCTCTGTGCATGTCCCTCATATGATATTTAGGAATGAAGTTCAGTACCATGCCCTGTTTTTTAACTGAGTCCTTTATTGAGGATATATAAAATTATTATGTAATAATAACTGACAGGTCTTGAGTGCTTAGCATGAGACCAGCGCTGTGCTAAATGTTTTGAAATGTGTTATCTCATTTAACCTCCACATCATCTTCTGTATAGGAACTATTATCACCTACTTTTACATAGATAAGGAAACTGAAGCTTCGAGAGATTTAGTATTTGGATCTGGGACTGAAATCCAAGGAGGCCTCCTCAAGAGTCTAGGTTTAACAACCACGCTAAAGAGCTTTGGCTTGCTACTTACGTTTCTTAGAAAATGAAGCCCCTACCTATCAACTATTTTTTTAAGTATTTTTTTATAGAATTTTTAAGAAGAGAGAGGGAGAGAGAAACATGATTGAGAGAGAACCACTGATCAGCTGCCTCGTGAACACCCCCTACTGGGTTTGAAGCCCACAACCCAGGCATGTGCCCTGACCAGTAATCAAACTAGCAACGTCTTGGTGCACAGGACGATGCTCATCTAACTGAGCCACACTGGCTAGGGCTCCACTATCTTTTTTATAAAATGTAAAAGCTCATAATCTTATCCTTAAGACTCCTAGGACCTACGCTGTGACATATTCATGCCCCTGCAGTGGTGCTGGGAATCATAACACTGTTCTTTGTTTTGGGAGTCTTTCCCACCACCCCAGTTTTACTTCTCAATAGTTAATGTTACCATAAAATGTATCACCCAAATCCTGAGAATGAAAGAGGGTGCTATCTATAATTTTACCAGGACCAGAGGCAGGAAACAGACTGGGTGGTCTCATTTTCAAGCCTGCAGGGAAGAGCTAAGTATTTTACTGATGTTCTAGAGACCAAGCACAGCAGTAACAGCCACAGCAAGTGTGAATGATAAACATAAGTTCACTTATTTCAGGGAAAGAACTATCATTATCGAATGCCATGTCATTCTCACTACTGAGAAGTGTCTATAATGATGTAATTTTTATTTAGGTAATTAAAGATGTATTACTTTCCAAAAATAATTTAACATTTATTAGCATTCAAAAGTATGATTTAAACGTGGTAAGAGAAACTAGGAAAGAAAGTCATATTTTTTTATTGCCTATGAAGTGAATTGGACAATTCTTTGGACTTGTTTATTTTCATGATCAATGTGCCTTGATAATAATATCTGTGTGATTCTCAATGAATCAAATTCCTGATTATGCCTTTGCAATAAAATTTACTTATGAAATCAGTGACTGCACATGAATAATGTTGTCAAAATTACTTTTAGTCACATGATTAACTTGTAACATCTATATTTCTTACTTTCTCATTTCCCAACTGGGAAAATGCTAGGGAGATTTGTTTAGGGTATTGGCTAAAATTTCCATATTAGTTTGATGTGTTATTTATTATCTTTAAGAATTTTGTTCATAAAAAGTGATTCTGCTATTTAATTTGTGATTTATTTCAGGAAATAATTTAGCTCAAATTCTTATTTTTCTAAAATTCATTTGATAATTAAGTGAATATGAAAGTTATTACATATATAATGAACTATAATGAGATTAAATGTACAAAAATATCACAAAATATGTTTATATTAACTACTTATCTCTTAAGATGTAAATTTGACCATAAACTTTACTGTTTTTTTAAATAATCATGGATTTATTATGATATAGTTCCTAATTATAATGTTTCCGTTTTTTAGCATTATGTGTCTAAGTTATCATTAATGCCTTCTGTATTATGTAAATAACAGAGAAAATGTCTGTATTGGAACATTTTAAAAAACTTTTTGTTGCATATAACTCAAAGAATATATCTAATATGCAATTAAATTCAATAAATTGCCCAGCCAGGATGGCTCAGTGGTTGAATGTCAACATATGAAACAAGAGGTCATGGTTGGATTCCCGGTCAGGGTACATGCCGGGGTTGTGGGCTTGATCCCTAGTGTGGGGTGTGCAGGAGGCAGCCAATCAATGATTCTCTCTCATCAGTGATGTTTCTATCTCTCTCTCCCTCTCCCTTCCTCTCTGAAATCAATAAAAATATATTTTAAAAAATCAATAAATTTACTCTTAATTAAAAATTTAAATGAGTATTAGAAAATATATTTTCAATTTAAAAATATTTAGATAATGGTTAAAGTGAATTTAAAGGCACTAGATAACATAAAATACTAATTTTCTTTGATTATACTCAAAGGAAATTCAAGCTTTTTAAAACAATTCACCCTTCTCAAGCCACACAAAACAGTGTGTCTAGAACTAGGACTGTATTTTGACACATCAAACAGGAAGTTAGAAAGGAATTTTCAAAACATACCAAACAACACATTGTAGGACATTCTAGGAAGCTTAAAAATTTAAGAAAAGGAAATAAAAGACTCACAGATTGGAAAGGAAGATAGAAATCTGTACCTATTTGCAGATGACATGACGGTCAATAAAACATCCTAAGCCTAAGGAATATACCAAAAACTCCTAGAACTGATAAATGAATTCATTCATGTCTTAAGATCCAAGTAGAACATATACAAATTAATTTCATTTTTATATAAAGCAATGACCACATGAAAACTGAATTTAAGAATACGATACCATGTATAATCTCTCAAAAAAAAAAAAAACCTCTTAGGTATAAATCTAACAAGATATGCACAAGCTACTATTATGCTGAAAACAACAAAACACTAAAGAAAGAAATCAGAGCTCTAAATAAATACACATCCCATGTTCATGATTGGAAGACAACAAAGTATAGAGATGTCAATACTCCCCAAATTGATATACAGATTTAATGCAATTATTATAAAAATCCCAGCAAGATTTTTTCTAAAGATAAAAGTTATGTGATTCTAAAATTTATTTGGAAAGAATAAAGAAATATAGTAACTAAAACCATTTTGAAAACACAGACAACAGTAGGGTGACTACCAGAGGGAAAGGGGGAATCAATGGTGATGGAAGGAGGCTTGACTTGGGGTGGTGAGCACACAATACAATATACAGGTAATGTGTAATGGAATTGTATCCCTGAAACCTATATAATTTTATTAACCAATGCCACCCCAATAAATTCAATAAAAAGAAAAAAAAAGGATGTACCACATTAAAAGAGATTGAGAATGTCTACTGCCTTTAATTTTTGTTTATGAAAAGATGTTCAAAATATATAAAAGTAGACGAATATTTAAAGAAAAAAGATTTATTATACAGCTACCTTAACCCAGGCTGTGTGGTACTAGCAGATGGACAGATACCCAGAACAATAAAACAGTAAAGAACTCAGAAATAGCTCCATACAATTACTGCCGAAGAGTCTTTTCAACAAATATGCTGGATGAACTGGATATCCCAAAAGATGAACCTGATCTTAAATCTCACAAGTTTTACAAAAAACTACATCAAAATGGATCAGAGATTTACTTATAAAGCTTAAACGTATAAATCTTTCACACCCATGTTCATAGCAGCACTATTTACAATAGCCAAGAGATGAAAACAACCCAAAGGCCCATCTAACAGATGAGTGGATAACAAAATGTAGCACATATATTCATACAATGGCATATGATTCAGCTTTAAAAAGAGACATTCCGTCACATGCCTACAACATGGATGCACCTAGGGGGACAGTATACCATGTGAAGTACCCCGGTCACCGAAAGAACGCACCCCGGATTCCTTCTGTGAGGTGTCTAAAGCAGTCAAGGCTGGGCGGAGGTGGAGGAAGGAGGCTGTTGTTTGGTAGGCATCAAGTTTGCAAGATGAAATCCTCTGGGGATCTGTTTTACAACAGTGTGAATATATTTAACACGACTGAACCCTATACTTAAAAATGGTTAAGATAGTCAATTTTATTTTTTTTACCATGATAACAAGTGATAGGATAGCCCTGGCCAGTTGCTCAGTGGTTAAAGCAGCAGCCTGAGGACAGAAGGGTCGTGGGTTCGATTCCAGGTCAAGGACGTGTACGTTGATGAGGGCACAGACCTGGGTTATCTTTGGGACCTAAGCTTGGTGTCTAGGCATGACACCAAAAGAACAATTCTTAAAAGAAAAAAAAAAAAAGATAAATTATACTTTATTAAAATTAAAAACTTTTAATCTGCAAAAGACCTTAAGAGGATAAAAAGATTAACTACACATTGGAAACAAATATTTTCAAATCACATACCTGACAAAGGACTCTTTTATTACATAAAAACCCTCAAAATTCAACAGTAATAACAAAATAAATAATCCAACTAGAAAATGAGCAAAAGGCACAAAGAGACACTTCATCAGAGAGGATATATATAGATGGCAAAGCACATACCAAGATGCTCAGCATCACTAGCCATTTAGGAAATTCAAATTAAGATCACTAAGAGCTATCACTACATATTTATGAGAATAGCTAAAATAAACAATCTTGACATTACCAAATGCACAGAAACAAGATTTCCCATATGTTTCTTGTGGAAACGTACAGACACTCTGAAAGGGAATAGAGCAGTTTTTTTTTAAATAATAAACATACTTTTCACATGACCCAGCAATCACATGCCTAGGCATTTGTATCAGATAAATGAAATTTTATGTCTACACAAAAATCATGATTACATATAGCTTCACTTACAATAGTTAATAGTTGGAAGCAACCAAAATGTCTACATTAGTGACTATTTAAACAAATTATGCTGCATCCTTACCATGGAATATTATTCAGCAATAAAAAGAAACAAATTATTGATACATGCAACAATTTAGATGGATTTCAAGGACATTGTGCAGAGTGAAAAAGCTCATTTCAAAAGGCATGATTCCAGTTATAGGTCAGTCTCAAAATGACAAGACTATAGAGATGAAGAACAAATCAGTGTTTGTAAGGCGTTAGGGATACTGGGAGGAGGAGGGGATGAATGTGACTATAAAGAGAGAGTATTAGGGAGATCTTTGTGATAATGGGTTAGTTTTATATCTTAGTGGTTACATCAATCTATATTCAGGGGCGAGGAAAAGTAGGTTTATAGCTATAACACAAATAAATAATATAATTAATAAATAATAATAATAATAATATAATAAACTTTTGTTTGGTCACAACTGTAAACCTACTTTTGCCCACCTGTATAAGGTAAAGGACATGGAACTATAAATATACATTATACCAATGTCAATTTCCTTCTTTTGATATCATATATAATAAAGAACTAATATGCAAATGGTCATCACACCCTCCCGCCCTCACACTGGGGCCGGGGGACCTGAGGCTGCGCCCCCCATCCTGTGGGGCTTAATAGGGGTGGGGCCGGCCAGGTCTGGGTCTCTTGTGATTTCAAGGTGCATGCGGGTGGGAAGGGACTTGACTCTGGGTCCCACAGCCTGCCCCAGAATCTGACAGGAGGAAGATTTTCATATACATTTTACTAATCTTCTTTCATCTTTAACACATCTATTATAAAGGGCAAATAACAATATTAAAATATTTCCTCTAATTAATTCCCTTTTAATGTGTACGAATTTCGTGCACCAGGCCGCTAGTTGTACTATAATTACTTCAGCTGTAACCACCGAGAGAAATGGGGTTAGGGTAAATGGGACCTCTCTGTTGTACCTTTGCAATTTCCTAGGAAACAATTTCCAAGGAATCTAAGCATTAAATGATTAGAATTAGAAAAGTATAAGGTAGAGATTTTTTTTTTACCTTTTAATTATAAGTTCAGGTAGAAAATCAAACAAAAAGTTCAGCTAAAACCATTAATAATAAAGGAAAGAATAGTCCACGAGCGCAGATTCTAACGTTTTATCAGACAATCCTTGCCAGAAAAAAATTATGAGTGACAGCCCAGGCTTTCTTATTGTTCCCATTTGCCTGGTATACCTTTGTCCATTCCTTTGTTTTTAACCTTTCTGAGTCCCTTTGATTGGGTGTGCTCACAAATACATCATACAGTTGAAATACTCTACAAAAAAAGCCCACATGTCGTATATTTTCATAGGAAAATTACAAAAGCCTTCAAAAACAAGATGATCCCAACGATACACAAATTGTTCCAGAACATATAACACAGAAAAATATCTTAATTCTGTTTTAGATGTAACAATGGTACCTAAACCTGAGATCATCACAATAAAAGAAAATTATAGAACAATGCCACATATGACTATAATTGCAAAGATATTAAAATATTAGTAACCAGAAAATAATACCACATTAATAAAATAAGCACTGCACCCAAATAAAATTTATTCCAGGATTTCAAAGTGGGTTCAATATTTTAAAAATGTATTAACATGAAAGATCCAGCAATTCTACTGCTAGGAATGAACTCTGAAGACACAGTTCCAAGAATATAAACAACTTATATGCTTAAATTTACAAACTGCAACATGGTTCATAATTGCAAAGTATTAGAAACAATCCAAAATACCCTAACACAGGTGATTAGTTAATAAACTACTTTGGTGTATGCTCAGAGAGTAAACTAGTAAAGATATTGATAGTAATCAGATTCCGTTCTCTGTGTCGCAGAGAGGGATTAGAGTGAATACTGTGTTATGTCCCCAAATCCCCTTTTAGGCCTGAGGGAATTTTTCTCCTGGCTCTGGGGGATGCTGCTGGCTCACAACCCTCAGCTGGGAATTACCCTGGGCTAAATAGAGCTGCCTAGCATATTACAGAATGTATGATCCTGACATACAGTATACCACACGCTTCAGAGAACTATTTGATTCTCAGTTTAAATAATGTGCCTGAAAAGTGTTAAACCAGGAAATGTGCAATCTAGGACCCATGGGCCACATCTAGACGGCCATCTGTTTTTGCAGGAAAAACATTATGGGGCCATAGGTGATACCGTGGGCAGTTAGACAGGCAGGAGCAGAGTAGAAAGGATAGCCAGGCACAGAAGGTCATCCAGGGCAGAAAGCGCCTGGTGCCTAGCAACGGGCAATTGTAAGGTGGGACCTCACCCCCAGGGTAACCTTCCTTTCCCTACGTATCACTGGTCTTGCATTTTAGAGCCCCTGACCTTTCATATTGCTGGTCCTAAGGTATAATGATCTTAACTAGTCATTACCCGGGAGGAATAAAACAGCAGGAGAAATTCCTCTGCTGGGCAAGTGTCCTGTAGGAGTCAAGACGGCCCAGGGGGAAGTGCTTCTACCAGGAGGCATGGGAATATCCTGGGAAGAGCATCAGATTGGGTAGGATACAGAACCCGGGAAGATCTAGGAAATGGACTGGTTAGGGCGAGGTTCCAGTGCCAGGCCCAGCAGGTTTGGGGAGTTGGTTGCTTACTTTGAACAAGTGCCCAGTCCTTCCCAAGCCCGAGATAATTTGATCCCAGCGTAACGAAGAAGTGGCCAGAAACACACCCTGGCCTGACTGGCTCGAGCATCTTCTCTCCATAGAAGTCGTGTGGCCCTAGGCGCTCCCTGGCGCCTGGGGCGGATAGCTCGGGTCAGGGCCCAAGGCCAGAGTGCAGCCAACCACACAGACTACGCTCGCCAGAGGAGGACAGAGACAGGGACTGAACCTATGGCACACACTGTATGGACACCGGGCCTTCTTCTGGACCCAATGAAGACAAGGCTGAACTATTTTCAGAGGGAGGGACAGAGATGAGACATTGGGAGCCCGGGGGCAGGCAGCCTTCTATTTTCACCCCAATAAATCTTACAACTAGACCACATCCCTCCATAGGTGCGTCTCCCAGAATACTTCCCTTACGACTCCGTGAAAGAAACCTCATTTCCACAGGTAACACTTTGAAGAGTTTTTGCTATCAGCACTCATTTTTACTTTCTATGGGAGGTATTTTTTTTCGGGGGGTGGGGGGGGGTGGGTAGGTATCCCGAAGCTAATTTAACCAGTCTCCTGTAGCTGAAACAGTTGTGGGTTTTTTGTTTTTGTTACTTTGTATTTGGTGTTTTCTCATTGTGATTTTTTTGTTTATACAATTATAAAAATGCTAAAATGAAATCTTTTTACACATACTTTTGATATAATTTGTGCTATGTATAGAGTAAAATCCTGATAGTGGGATTTCTAGGTAAAACTTTAAAATATAATGAAATAATCTATAAAAGTGGAACTATTATATCTCAACAACGAATGGGGTGTTCTTTCTCCATACTCCTACTAGCAATAAAATCCTTAATGTCTCACATTTAAAGGTAAATATTGAGGAACTACAGTGCTGTTATAATGGCTCCTCCCATGTGAAATAAACATACATAATGAAATAAATATACGGAGTGAACAATATGAATAAATAGAATTAAGAAATAAGCACATACTTACTTATCATTACTTATTACTATATTTTATGTATAAGAATGCTATTTATTCCTTATTTGATAGTTATAAGGTTGAGATTTACAAAACTGTATCGAGTTCAAGAAACTTGTGAATTGAGTAGAATTAAAAAAGATAGATTGCAGTTGATTATTGTGCAAAGTTATCATTATCCGATTATTAAGCTCATTGGTAACAACTCCTAAGAATTTTTTTCCTAAAATTAGGTGACTCAAGTATCAGAGAAAATGTATGTTGGTGTCTATAGGTGTTATTCTTATAATTGCTTACATTTGTTTGCTAGAGTCAAATGGCCAGGGATTTGAAACATAGCTCAATGACCTCCACCCTTTTTCCTGTTTGTTCTTATTGTTAGGTAATGATCCTGTTGGGTATTTTGGATTTCTCTCAGGAATATCATGTTCACATTCACCACAGGCTAACAATGCAAGGCTATAGCAGCATAAAGAATATGGTGTAGAGTTAGTTAGCACTACAGCTGTTTTCACAAAGATCCTCTCTTTGGCAGTCCCATAGCCTTGGGTCTGAGAGAGATTTATTCTCCTCCAAAATGAAGGCTTTTGTGGATTTGGGGCCAACTAAATGCATTTGTATAATGATCTTCCAATTAATGTATATACATTCAAACTTAGGGTTGTGAACTTTTCATTATGCTGAACACAGTGACCCAATAAGAATTTACATCTAAAGGGGTTTGTAAAAGCTTATCATTGGCATGGAGAAGCTGGCTTCTTGTCTGATTTAGAAAGTTAAGGCATTGTCTTTGCTTAAGGAACCAGATACTTTCTTACTGTTCCTTCCCCTTCCAGGATCCTGTGACTTTGTGATACAACTGGTTTGACTGACAATGGCTGCTGTTGTTTTTCTCAACTACCTCCTGATTTTTTTGTAGAGTCAGAGATAGGAATTCACTGACTTGACGATTGTTCTCCCTCAATCTGTAGAAAAATCAAGTGTCACCCACACAGGGTGAGCTTGGAATGATGCGCACATGCCTGGGCTGTTTGGGTGGGAGGCCCAGGGACTGCCACAGAACACAGACTCCCAGACAAATGTGCGCATACTGTGGCTAAGTGGTCACTTAGTCATTCTTGAAAAAAAGTTAGGTCAATAGAGTGACCTGTTTGGAAAACTACATTTAGTAAGTATAAAGGACTGTTCTTTATTTTGATATTATGCCTTTCCTGTTACAATGATCTTTTATATTATGAAATGATGGTTAGAAAAAGTAGTTGCTTTAAAGAAATTGTTGTGGGAAAAATGAAAAGTTCACAACCCTAAGTATCTATCTAATAATAGGATAATATGCAAATTCGTTGGGACGCTGTCACATAACGACCTATCAGCAGGCTTCATCCCCTCCCCCTGCTCAGGCAGCTGTGAGGCCCAGGGTAGGTAGGATAGGATACGATATGAGGGGATAAGAAAGGAGAGGAAGAGGAAGGCAGGCCTGCATGCAGACAGGCCAAGAGGAGAAATAGAAATACAGAAAGGGAATAGAAAAAGATGCAGGAATGGAAACGGGAAGAAAATGCGGGGCTGCATGTGGGAGGGGGTGGCGATGGTGGGTGAGGGTGGAGCAGCTGCACCCAGCAAGGGGTGGGGTACAGGTGGCGTGGATCAGGGAGCCCCGCCCAGACATGGGAGGAAGGCGGTGGCCCCCACGTGCGGGCCGTTGGGGCGGAGGGGTGGAAGGTCTGAAGCCTTCCGGGCGGAGGCGCTCCTGCTTCGCGGCAGCAGTGCCCAGGCCGTACAGGCCTCGGCCACCCTCGCTGGGCTGGGTGCCCTGCGCTGGGAGGGGAGGCACAGCTTAGCTGGGGCAGAGTCGGACACTAAGGAGGGTACCGCTTTCGTCCCCAAGGGCTGGACCCCAAAGATACTGGCCAGGGTTAGGTTGGTGGCACGTTAAGTGTACTTTGTGGACTAGAAGTTGGGGTGTCCCGGGCAGGGAATGGGAGGAGGATGGCGGTGGGAAGGCCGGGGAAGGGGGGGTGGCAAAGGCCTGGCTGGGGCTGGGCCCTGGGCTGGGGGTTAACACCCCCGAATGGAAGCTTTAATATCAAAGTGCGCCCAGGGGGGCTGGAAGCAGGTCCAGAGAGGAAAGGGGAAGGTTTAAAAGAGAAACCGGTGAACATGGTGGGGGGCAGGGGGGATAATAATAGAGAAGGAGGGAGGGAGGCAGGTTTCTGGCTCACAAGGAAATGGTGAATGCGGGGGAAGAGGAGGAGGAGTAAGAAGGAGACAGACACGGGGAATGAAGGGAGGAGGGAGGGAGAGAGAGGGGCCGTGGGAGGTTCAAAGGGAGTGAGGAAAAGAAAGCAGGAAAGAGAAGGATGCTGAAATGGGGTGAGGCCAGGAAAATAGTTAAATAAAAAGAAGAAACAGAATGTGAGAGTGAGGGGAGTTTAAAAGGAGGAGTTAGTAAGAAAATTAAGTACAGGGTGATTTTTTAAAAATGTATTGGACATCCCCTGAGGGCTCCCTGACTCTGAGAGGGTGCAGGTTTGGCTGAGGCCCCCCTTCCCGTGCACGAATTTCAGGCACTGGGCCTCTAGTTCTCTCTCTCTCTCTCTCTCTCTCTCTCTCTCTCTCTCTCTCTATATATCTATATATATATATATATATATATATACACACACACATATATATGTGTATGTGTGTATATATAAATATATATCCTATCTAATAATAGACAAATATGCAAATTGACCATACCTCCGACACACCCACAAGCCACGCCCACCATCCAATCAGAGCGAGCATGCAAATTAACCCAAACCAAGATGGCAACAGCCACAGAGAGCAAGGTTTCCTATGTAACAGAGGAAGCCAAGATTTACGCCTGCCCTTGCCAGGCCTAAGCCTCCACTCAAGCTACAAAGTTTCAATTACAGAAGGTAAACAAATTCAAACAAATGGCAGCAGAATGGAGCTTGAGAGAGCAGGCCAGGGTTGCCGCCAGCAACAGGGGAAGCAAAGCTTTCCGCACACCCTGGCCGGGCCCGCCCGCTTAAGGCAACAAAGTTTCAATTATAACCCCAACAGAAATGGCTGCCGGCTGCGGAGGGAGCCCCAGGCTTGGCTCTGCTCCAGGCTACAAAGTTTCAATTTTAGAAGGAAAATAAATTCCAGATACCGGAGCCTCCGATTGGGTTGCCAGGGGGCATGGCCGGCCTGCAAACCACCACAGGCCCCTCGCTCAGGCCGCCCCACGCCCCAAGGGAACCCCCACCTGATCCGGGACACCCTTCAGGGCAAACCAGCTGGCCCCCACCCCTGTACCAGGCCTCTATCCTATCTAATAAAAGAGTAATATGCAGATTGATCATCACTGCAACACACAATATAGCTGCCCCCATGTGGTCAAAGATCCTGCCCCCATGTGGACACAAGATGGCCACCATAAGATGGCCAGCAGGAGGTCAGTTGGGAGGCACCCAGCCTGCAAGGGAGGGCAGTTGAGAAGGACCAGGCCTGCAAGGGAGGGAAGTTGGAGGTGATCAACCCTGCAGGAGAGGGCAGTTAGGGGTGACCAGGCTGGCAGAGGAGGGAAGTTGGGGGCAAACAGGCTGGCAGCAGAGTGGTTAGGGGGTGATCAGGCTGGCAGGCAGAAGCGGTTAGGGGCAATCAGGAAGGCAGGCAGGCAAGCAGTTGGGAGCCAGCAGTCCTGGATTGTGAGAGGGATGTCCGACTGCCCGTTTAGGCCCGATCCCAGCAGTCGGACATCCCTTGAGGGGTCCCAGATTGGAGAGGGTACAGGCTGGGCTGAGGGACAACCCCGCTCCGTGCACGAATTTTGTGCACCGGGCCTCTAGTATATAGTGTGTATATATATATATATATATATATATATATATATATATATATATATATCCCTGATATGCAAATAGACAGAAAGGCAGAACTGAACAACTGAACAACCGGTTGCTATGATGTGCGCTGACCACCAGGGGGTGTGCGCAGAACATGGCGGGCATCAGCCGTGAAGGGATGGTGAAGCAGGTGAGCAGGGATGCCAGACCAAGGTGGGGCGCCAGTTGCTGTCATCAGGGCGAGCCTCTGGTGGTTACTGAAAATTCTTTGCTCCCACGTGCCATGGTCTTGCCGGGCACTCACACCTGTAGCCAGAGCTGCCGCTTGCACCCACTTCCCATGCCTGGTGCCAGTCCCAATAGCTTGGGTGTGAGCAGTGGCTGCCAGCCCCAATTGCCCCTCAAGGCTTCTCCATCTACCCCTGCTCCTGAGGGGCGATTGGGGCAGCAACTGCCGCTTGCACCTGCTGATGGCGCGGGCCCCGCTCATACCTGCTGCTGGCACCGGCCCCAATTGCTCTGCGCCATCAGCAGGTGCAAGCGGGGCGGCACCATCAGCACGTGGGAGTGGTGGTGGTGGGAACAGGACTGCTGGCAGACAGGGGCCACGGCAGGAGGGGCCGAGACCCAGCCCTGTGCCCACCACAGACTCGCGGCCCACAGTTCCTTTCAAGGTGCATGAATTCGTTCACTGGGCCCCTAGTGCATATATAGAAATTAACTGGAAGTTTCGTTATGGGGTCTGCAGGATCTGAGCACTAAATATAAGATGTAAGGATAACTAGAGTCACAGAGGTGCTATTGTTTTGAAAATATGTTATGTAGCTGCAAACAAAGCCAAGTATGGATCTATTGGATCTACTCTTCAAACGGCCAATGTGGTCTAGTAACAAAATCAGCAAATGCACAGCTATGGGTCAAGGAAGAAAAAGGCTTCTACAGACTCTGTCCCAGGTTCCTGTGTGTGCCTGTGAATTCTTTAGTAAGGGTTGATTGCAAGTTGACACCAGAACTTTTGGGACAACCCAGGAGCCAATCTGAGACTCAGAATCTGTGGCCATAATTAAGGACAATGATCATCATGGTGCTGATCTGGCCCAGCTGCAAAGTACCATCCCCTACAACTATGAGAGAGGACAGGTGATGTATTGCAATAGGTTCCCAGAACTTTAGACTTGGAAAGGATATGGAGAACTTATAATTCATTGTCCCACATTTTAAGAATAATAAAATTGTATCTATATTTTGTCATAAGCATTATGTATACTCTAAAATATAGATACTGTAGATACATTTAAGAAATTGTCCTATGGTTACAAGTCTATGGCAACAGTCGGACCTGAGTTTAGGTCTTCTGACTCTAATATTGATTTTGTTTATTGTACTCTACCAGTTATAATATTTTCCAGAATCAACATGTAAGACAAAAAAATAAACATTTCTGTTAAACTTACTAGTGATAAATACAAAATTGTTAATGGTTAATGCTTTAGAAATTAAATTGGCAGTGCATTTGGATTCCTTTAAGTACATAATGCAAAACTCACCATTTATTTATTCAATAAATATTTATTAAAACCTTATCAACTGCCAGGGAAACAAAGATAAAATAAAGAATCTTGCAGTATAAAATGTATTCCAACTAAAAAAATATAATTTGAAATAATTATTTAATTAATTATTATTATTTTTAATCCTCACCCAAGGATATGTTTATTTATTTCAGAGAGAGAGGAATGGAGAGAGGGATATAGGGAGAGAGAGGGAGAGAGAGAGAGTCATGGATGTAAGAGAGAAAACACTGATGGGCTACTTCCTGTATGTGCCCTACCAAGGATCATACTAGCAAGCTAGGTATGTGCCCTGACCAGGAATTGAAACAATAACTTTTTAGTGCTTGGGACGATGCTAGAATCAACTGAACCACATCATTCAGGGATAATTACTTAATTTAATAAAATTTAAGTAACACTGAGTTTTAAATTTCTTAAAACTTTTTGAGATTTTGACTCATCATTTGATTTTAAGAATAAAAGAATAAGAAAAAAACAAATTTACTAAGGAAAGTGAAAGGCTTACCAAATCACTCATTATTTTTACCTCATAAGGAAGCACTGTGACCCAATTATTTTGAAAACTGAAATTAAAATTTAAATTTTGTAACAATTGTTCAATTTTTCAGATAGCCAGCAGATGGCTGTCTCATACTATCTATGCAACATTGCAAAGTAGTATTGGGCAAGCAGCTGGAGTTCAGTGATAATAAATTGAATATAAGGAGAAAAATGCATAATACTATTCTAGAAGTTAGGAGAAGAACATATAAAATATATTTATAGATAAGAACTATTAATTCCCTGATTATAAGATGTGAAAGTCTGGAAAGTTCCTGGCATTCATAGTTAAGACTTAAAAAAATCATACTGTTTGAATTAAACATTATGGGGCAAACATTTATGCATACATATGAAAATTATTTCATAATATTGTTAACTGGAAAATAGTAGTAAACAGCTATCATTACATATATATCTGTGTATATTTTCATGAAATGGCTATGATGATACATATATATATATATATATATATATATATATATATATATATATATATATATATATATATATCTTTGTGTGTGTGTATGTATACACACACACACACACACATCCTACCTTATAATAGACAAATATGCAAATTGGCCGCACCTTTGCTACGCCCAAGCCACGCCTACCAACCAAGCCACGCCCACCAACCAATCAGGACGAGTATGCAAATTACCCCCAACAAAGATGGCAGCTAATTTGCATATCAAGACAGCGTAGAAAGAAGCCAAGAGATGCTGAAGGGAGGAGCGGAGGCGGGGCGGGCTGGCGGAGAAGGTGGGCCGGGGGACAAGGGAGGAGCGGAGGCGGGACGGGGTAGAGTGCAGCAGGAAACCCTATTGCAGGATTTTTCCTGCAACGGGAACACTAGTATATATATATACAGAGAGAGAGAGCCAGGGTCCATAACCACCAAGGCTCCACCAAACGCCAATGCAGCACCCAGCACTGACTGCCAAGGGGACTGTGGATCAGGCCCAGAGAGAGGCCTGCAGAAAGAGAGGCAGGGTCTGATCCCCAGCCTCCATGGCAGCTGTTGATCAGCCGTTGCCTCTTTCTTTCTCTCCTGGCTTCGTCAGCAGCCATGCCTCTATTTCTCTCTGGGCATCCTCAGGGGCTGCTGATAAGCCCCGCCTCTTTGATCAGGCCCAGAGATAGGCCTGGAGACGCTGACTGGAATAAAAACCAACCAATCAGAACCAGATCTGGGTGAAGTGCCAGGAGCCAATAGCTGCCTAGGAGGCAGAGCTTTTGACGCTGACTGGCATAGAAACCGACCAATCAGAACCAAATCTGAGTGAAGTGCCAGGAGCCAATGGCTGCCTAGGAGGTGGAGCTTTTGATGCTGACTGGCATAGAAACCGACCAATCAGAACCAAATCTGGGTGAACAGCAAAGGCAGAACCTAAGGTGGGGGCTGAGGAGGGGTTTCAAGGGCAACAGCAGTTTAGTGTAAGGTGTAAGAAAGTGGTTCAACTTTTTCATGACCGGTTTGGTAGTACAGTGCATATGGCTGGCTATCAGTCTAGATATAGGGATTATGTGTTTTTGTCTGCCAAGAGTATCACCTCCTGCTGAAAAAGGCTTTTCCCCCCATTTAAGCAAACCTATCCTATATAATCCATATATACTACTAAAAGGGTAATATGCTAATTAGACCGGGTCGACTGGCCATCTTCCAGACATCCGACTTCCTTCCAGACAAAGCCATGGTGGTGGGGCTGAGGCAGAGGCAGTAAGGGGCAACCAGGCAGGCAGGGGAGCGGTTAGAAGCCAGCAGTCCCAGATTGCAAGAGGGATGTCCGACCATTGGTTTAGGCCTGATCCCTGTGGGATCTCCAATC
Organism: Eptesicus fuscus; assembly: GCF_027574615.1. Lineage (NCBI taxonomy): Eukaryota > Metazoa > Chordata > Mammalia > Chiroptera > Vespertilionidae > Eptesicus > Eptesicus fuscus. Next base: position 101,944,623 of record NC_072476.1, read on the forward strand.
TCTGATTGGAGAGGTTGCTGGCTGGGCTGAGGGAACTCCCCGCCCCCGGGCAAGAATTTCGTGCACCGGGCCCCTAGTATGTCTGTGTGTGTGTGTGTGTGTGTGTGTGTGTGTGTGTGTATGCAAGAATTGCAGTTTATTTTATTTTATTTTATTTTATTTTATTTTTTATTTTATTTTATTGTTTAAGGTATTACAAATAGTAGTACATATGTCTCCTTTTTTTTCCCATTGACCTCCCCTCAGCCTCCCCTACCCCCCAGCACTTGTCCTCACCCCTCCCCCCCCCCCACCCCAATGTCTTGTGTCTGTTGGTTGTGCTTATATGCATGCACACAAGTCCTTCGGTTGATCTCTTACCCACCCTCCCAACCCTCTTCTACTTTTCCGCTGTAGTTTGACAGTCTGTTCTATTGGTTTTAGGGCATGGCATTGTTAAAAGTGATTATTTATGGATGGTGCATTGTGTTTAAATGTTTTACTTTTCTGCGGAGAGGCTGATTCATGATTGTTTTACTTTAGGACAAATTCATCTTTTCCTACTGCTGCTATTCCCCAGCTCTCCACTGTTGGGAGCCATTGCATTATACTTTCAAGGGTCTCTTTAGTTTGTGTAATTTTTGTATGCTTTTTACATTATTTACATCTTCTTAGCAGTAACTCAGGGAAGTAGTTTCCAGCTCCCAATTTCTCGTGTTTTTCCAGTGGAATGTCCATTTAGTGTATGGCCCCTTTCCTAATTGAAAGAATGTACTGTAGGACTGTCTGACACTAAATTAGCTGGGCACTACTAAAACTACTTAGGAGGTGCTGTCTGTGAAATGTGAGGCACGCTGAAGCCTGGGCCATAGTTTTAACTATTTCAATCGCATTACTGCACTTTACCTGGAAATTAACGTAAGTATGGTACCCTCAAGGTTCTGCTGTTGCTTTTTGTTCATCTGCTTGCTTGCTTTCTGATGGGAGCTGATTGGCTATGTCTGTGCTCTGGAGTGACAGGTAATGTGCTGTATATCACTATAGATGGGCCGGGCTATTGTGCCTCCCTATTCCTTGGTAGAGAGCACTTTCATATCTGCAAATGAGGATATATGGTTGTGCTCAGTACAGCACTCAAGAATACATTTCCCTAACTTCTTATTTGAAGAGTGCTGATTTTGGAAATAACAGGACAGGTTATTTTTTTTTTTTTATAGGAGAAACCTTGGGTAAAAGTACTTTCTGTTCTTTTTACCTTCCAGAAATGTTTTTCTAACAGACAGTCCTTTGTGTATTCCCTAACATAAAAAAAATGACAGAAAATGTTATAATTGTTGCCATCAATGACTCAAAGTCTTTATTTTACAAGGTGCTAAGTAAAGCTGGCCATTCATCAAAAATGTAATTTTTAAAGTCTCTTAATTGTATTATCATATGGAAAGGCTTCTATTTTAATATCTTCAGTTCCGAACACTAAAAATTACTACATTATTCAAGCAGCCATCAGCTGTCTAGACGTGGTTTTAGTCTCCTATGGACATGTGGATTCAGTGCAGCCTTTATACACACAATTCATTGAGTGCATTTTCCATTTTCTTCCAAGGTCATTTTTTGTTGTCAGTGTTTTTGCTTTTTGTGAAGATTAAATGTCCCTTTCTTTTATTTTAATCACGGATTTGAACTAATGTGAAAGTAACACAAAAATATTCTGAAAGACTTAATAATTATTTCAAGTATTTAAAACTTACCTAAAATTAAAATACCAACACTTTAAGACATTTTTGTACAATATATTTAATCCAAATACTTTTGATGACAAATGGTTCTATAGGAAAAGAATTTCTTAAGAATGGTCAGTGAAAAGGGCAAGATAAACAAAAGAAAATAAAAACGAGAAGTGAAATACTTATTTCGTGAAGGTTGACCAACTTGACAAGCCCATGTTTCAAGATTCTTGTGAAAGTGGACAGAGCAAACAGATCCTTGGGTGTTTACAGCCAGACGTAAAGCAGCTCAAGCATAGAACCATCGAAAAGGTAAGTGTGTGTGACAATAGGCCAGGACTATCTGTTGTCCGCCAAGAACCATAGATTCAATGAATATTTTATATAGTCCCTTATTCATTTCTTCTGAATACCCATGGCTAGACTCTAAAGACTTTCTATGACTTGACTGTATTTATTAGGTTTTTTTTCTACTCACAGGGTTAGTTTTTACACAGCTTTCCTTCCTTCCTTCCTTCCTTCCTTCCTTCCTTCCTTCCTTCCTTCCTTCCTTCCTTCCCCTCTCTCTCCCTCGCTCCCTCCCTCCCTTCCTTTTTTTTTGGAGGGGTAGGATTTGTGCAATGGCAATGGCATTTATTTTTTATTTTTTATTTTTTTTATTTATTTATTTATTTTTATTATTATTTTTTTTATTATTGATTCTTTACAGAGAGGAAGAGAGAGGGATAGAGAGTTAGAAACATCGATGAGAGAGAATCATCGATCAGCTGCCTCTTGCACAGCCCTTACTAGGGATGTGCCCGCAACCAAGGTACATGCCCTTGACTGGAATCGAACCTGGGACCTTTCAGTCCGCAGAATGGCATTTATTTTTTAAAAAGAACTTATCAAGCAACCAATAATCCTGAAACATGCAGAATGCCTACTCTTTCCCCAGGAAGGCTACTGTATTGATTCTACTGGATTCGTACTTTCCTAAGTTGTTCTTCAATTGATGCATAAACATAAAATATTCAGAGGAAGTGCCTAACTAGACAGATAATACCTCAGTTTTGAGACTCTACACTAAATGTTCAGACACTTTTTTTTGTGAAATAAAGAATATGGTCTTCATTAGCATGTACCTGTAATCATCTGACCTGGCCCTCTGTCTTTAACTCTATTCAAGAACCATTTCTGAAATGTTATGGAGACTTCTCTGTCACGCGTTGTCTTAACTACCTAAGTCCCCTTCCCCAAGTGTAGAGGGCCGCCTGGGAGGCACCTGGGCATTTCCTTAATTATCATCAGCTGAACTCAGGGCTTAGGCCGAGTCACGCCCTGGGAACATGCTTCCCCAATGAGGCTGGACATGTTAATCGGTTCTGACTTCACAGCAGCCCAGGTGTCAGCAGGGGCGGGTCTAGATATGTAAATCCAGTAACGCTGGGGCCTAGTTAAGAATGCAAATAAGCTCCTTTGATCCTAAGTTTTGGTGTTACTTCCTGGATTTTTGGGATATAAAATAAACCTGCTGTGTGGCTCAGGGTCCTTGTCTTCCTGCCTCTCCATCAGAGAAAATGGCGACCCACCCAGCCCCCAGCTTTATGAATCTATTTCTGCATCTTGTTTTCTTTATTTTTATTATTTCTCAATCCCTGGCCGCCTCCATTTAGAACCGGTTCGTTCATCTCTCTTTCCGCGCGGGACGCGGAAAAGGGAGATCCCCGCCCTGTTTGGCCCCCGCCGCATCAGGCCCCCGCACCCAAGGACTGTGAATCTTTGGCCTGATTTTATCTTCTCCGCTCTGTATTCCCTAACCACCATGCTTCATTTCGTTATTATTCTCTATTGTGGCAGTTTGGATGCTGACTTAGGAAAGCAGTCATCTGTTGAGAGGAGTAAGCTTGCATTTACATACAAAACTGATTCCTCCACACCATAGGTTTGTTTCCAGAAAGGGTAGTACATGTTCATTCCCCACTCTTTCTCCCATTCCTTTCATTTTTCTCACACTTACAGTTTGGTCATATGGAATCAGGGTCACAGTGAGAAGAACATGAGCTTTGATTGCAAAGAGGAGCCCTAACTAATTTAAGCAGTCCTGACGTCTCCTTCGATTGTGGCCCAGGCCTGTACTAAGCACTTAGTACATGTTTGAATGAACAACTACATACAACTTCTGGATGAGCAACAAAAGCAGCTAATTGGTCCATGAGGGAATTGAAATTGTAACCCTACCTCATCAGTATATGCCTCTATGTCCAACCATTGTCTGTGGATCTTATGTATTTCATAAACAAGCTTTCAGCACCAATCGTTTCGATGGGATATTTCCCAAATAGCACGTTTATTTTTTTCTTTTTACCACATGTAAATCAAAACGTAGAAATACCTTAAAGTCAAGATTGAGCTCAGACAAGATAAGTAACCATGCTTCAGGGGAAAGCCATGCACAGACAGTGTCACTATGCAGGGACAGTCCCTGTCCTTGAGGGAGGCATCGGAGTGAGCTCAACTACTGCAAGCCTCTGTTTGTTTGCTCCTAATTATAAGCTAAAAAGTTGTCAAGTCTACTTGTCTGTGCTGCCTTGTGGTTACCTGCTTCAATGTCTCTTCTTCTGCCACAGCAATGACAGTGGGAAAATCCCCGGACTGACATACAGAAGGCGTCCAGCACCTGGCTTTACCACATTACTTATCTGAAAACACCTTCTAGACGAAATATAAAAATGTATACACATTTGTCTAAATTTGTACATTTTAGGGGGACACCCCATAGTACGGACGTTTTCTTACTATCCATAAATCACAAGTTTCTCAATAACCCGTCCCTCCCAGGAAAGCAATCACCCTGACAATTGGACAAAAGCACCTTATCCATCATTTATTGCACCTCCGCAGAATAACCGACCACAGCACTTAAAACTCTTGAGTAAGAGTGAAGGTTCCCTTCAGTTCTAATGTTTTATGATTCTAAGACAGAACAATACTAGTAGTCTTGAGTGGTTGAAGTAGTTAGAGCCATGAATGCTTAGTGAGCATTTTCTGTATGTCAGATGCTGCTGAGTAACACGTCTTACTTCATTCTGAGGAAATGTCTCTGCAGGAGGCAGTGCTCTCAGGCTCCCCTGGCCGGTGGCAAAGGGAGGCTTACTGAGGCTGAGCCTCGCCCAAGTTCTTGGAAACAGTAGAACTGGGCTTCAAACCCAGGCAGTTTGACCAAGACCCAAGTTTCAGGTACTTTATACTATAACCAAAACATTAAAAGCTCTTGTTTGCTACTATAAAATTTTACCTGAAAAAAAAAAAGTTATTTATATCAAGTGTGTAGATTCAATAGAAATTCTAAAGATACTATTTCTGGGCGAATAGAGAAGATTATAACTTCTTCACAGACTCCACGTTCCCTGTCAAACCCTGGAAACATGAGCCAAAAAATGGAAAGGCAAGAAAAGGAACTACTGATACATTTACCAACACTACCCACACAAGGTAAATAGCAAAATTTAATGGAAAAAACAACAACACACCTACAACAAACAAACAAGCAAATACCAAAACTCTCAGTAAACACATTTTATAGAAACCCAGCCTTGCATTATAGATTATTTCATGGAACAATCCTCATTTACAACTGCATATAAGAATTGGAATTACCCCAAGTGAGGACTATTGAACTTCCACCTGATCATCCCATACTCATGGAATCTGCTGATTTCAGAGAAGCGGGGACAGCTGCCCCGACCCTCCCATCGCAGGTTCTTACTTTCCTAACCACCTGGCAATGGTTCTCACAGAGTGAGAGGACAGACTCAGGCCTGTGATGGATGGCCTGTTAGGCCCAGACACCCTTTCTCCACTGTTATTTCTCTTAACTACCTCTCCCAGATCTGGAACTAAACTTGAATATTTCATTTTGAAGTACTGGCTATGTTATTCATAACTGTTCCTCCCTGCGCTGAGGTGACTAGTAGACCAAGGACGCAGACTGGGGCTGCCAGGTGTGTGCCCGGTCGGGTGCTATAATTACTCCAAAATGAGTAACTAGATTATTAAATTAAATGTAAATAGATAAACCAGGGAATTTTTGGGGGGAGTGGCAGATAGAGAAACTTACAGGGGTGTTTGTTGGTGCTGCTGCAGCTGCTTCTGCTGCTGCTATGACTACAAAACTCCCTAAAATAATCGTATTGATTCTATTAATTACGATGATGATGAATAATGAAATAATTGTGTGCTATTTATTTTTATATAAATGTATAATTTATGATAGCTATTAGATATTTACATTATAATTTATATATAAATTCATATTTATAATAATAACAATTGTAGTTATTTTGGCTAGACACCTCAGGATCCCCCCCATCCCTCTAGAATAATTATCAGCATGTTAGACGCCCGTGGGCCATGGCCCCGTGTCACCTGGAAGAAGGTCCCCCCCTCTCTGCCTCCATGTCCTGCCTCCCGCCCTTGCCCATCGCATCTGCTCAGTCTTGGAGACCATGTAAAGCAGTTTCTTGCAACCACATTACCCAATGAGCTGACCTCGTGACCTGGCACCTCCTCGCCAGAGGCAAAGTGCAAAACAGGGCCAACAGACAGCTGGTGACCAGGCCTTTCGGCGACTCTACCCACACTGTCATTCCTGGGACTGGCTCATGCCACCTACCAAGCAAACCCGACTCCTCCTCCAAACTTCCCCACCCAACCAGCAGGGTCACATTGTCATGGTGACTGGACCAGACCTGGGCCCAGGGCGGGAGGGCGGGAGGGACTCAGTCCCAGCACAGGTGCTGCGGGAACTACGTGGTGGGCAGTGCACAGTGCACGTGGCCACCGTAGGAGGCCCGAGGCCGGGCCCAGCGCCCCGGGACGCAGACTCGGTGTGTGCCAGGTGTGCGTGTGGTGCAAAGGCGCAGCAGCTCAGACTCACGGTTACATCCTCGAGGGCTGCGATCCTCTGGGCGGTGCGGACGGAAGGCTCTCCAGCGGGGCCTGAAGAGCAGCCTCAGGCCCTGCTCTCTCCTCGGAGTGTTTCCCCGACCACCATGGGTGCCTCGGAGACACTGCGGGCGGCGCTGGGCCTGGCGTGGGGGCGGGGCTTCGGGGCTGCGCAGTGCAAGGCCTGCAGGTGTGCGGGAAGGCAGCCCCCCGTGGGCAGGGAGAGAGGATGGACTGGGATGTTAGAGCTTCAGGGAGGCTCAGAGCCTGGCAGAGGCGGGAGCTCAGGGCTCCCGGGGAATCTTGGGAGATCTGTGGCGTCCTTGGAGAAGTCCCGGCTGGCTGGCACCCGGGTGCCTGGCGCCGGAGCCCCTCGTCCTGGGCTCACACCGCGTTTCTGTTGTGATGCCTTGTCCCTGCCTGTCCCAGTCACGGGCTTTGTTGGGGGGACTCTGGTCCGAAGGCTGTGCGGGCCCCACGCCCCACCCAAAGCTGGAGGTGACCATGCACCCAGGCCCAGGACCACCAGCCCGCAGCCCCGTCTCCCAGGGCCTCCTGCTCCTGCTCCTCCCAGCGCTGAGGTGACTAGAAGACCAGCGACAGGTGAATTAAAGAGTCCTTCCATAAACAGTTTCTTTCTGATGGTTGTTTAGGGATTCTTAGGCTATGTTCCTCAGAGTGGGGTCGCTGGAGCAAACCATGGTTCCATTTTTACTGTTTTGAGTAAATCCCATCCTCTTTCCCACAGTGGCTGCACCAGTCTGCATTCCCACCAGCAGTGCATAGGGTTCCTTCCCTTTCCTCCACATCCTCGCCAGCAGCTGTGGTTTGTTGATTTATTGACGGTGGCCATTCTCACAGGTGCGAGGTGATCCCTCATTGTCATTTTAATTTGCATCTCTCAGGTGATTAGTGACATTGAGCATTTTTTCACGTGTCTATTGACCATCTGTATGACCCCTTTGGAAAAGTGCCTATTCAGGCCCCGTGCCCATTTTTTAAACTGGGTTATTTGTCTCCCTTTGGTTGAGTTGTATGAGTTCTTTATATATTTTAAAAATTAACTCCTTATCATTGGCAAATATGTGTTCCCATATAGTGGGCTCCTCTTTTCATCTTGGTGATGGTTTATTTTGCTGTGCAGAAGTTTTCTAGTTCAACAATAATAAATTTTATATATGTTATATATAATATAGTATCTTATATATGATATAATATATACTACATAATATTTTTATATATTATATAATATATTATATATTATTTATAAATATTGTTTTTAAACAGCCATTTGTAGGTGGTCAGGGAATGGTTTGTTATTCTTTATTTCAGTACTTTTATTTAGACATTTGTTATACAAATGAATTGAAAAATATTCTTTCTAATAATGTCAGTAAAGGGCAACTACTGTACATTGTGATTTATATTTCATTTGGTTGGGTATAGAATATTCTAGCACAAAGAAAAGCAAAGATATTGTCAACATAAAGCCGTATTCTGGGAAGCAGTTGGGATTTCACTCTTGGTTTGCCACTGACTAGCTCTAGGACTGAATAATTTCCATCACGGTTTAATAGTTATATTTTTCACCAAGGTCCAATTTTGCGTAGAGAGAAACCCAAATTGTATTGGCCAATCTGAGGCCATCTATGCACCCATTGGTCAGTGGACATTGTGTTACTGAACTAAAGGGGCCTGTTTGCCCGTGGGCATCAAAGCCCAATAAGACACAAACAGGATTTTGCAGCAAAGAAAGTAAGAGTTTATTTTCAGGAAGTGGCCCACACTAGAGACACAGGTGAGCTAATGCTCAGACCTGGCTCCTGATGGCTTTTCAGGGACGGGTTATAGAGGGGGAAATCATCAATCATGGTGCAGGTTGTTAGGGTGGTGGTCTCTACTGATTGGTGGGTGCTAGGGGAGGGGATCATTAGTCACTACTTCTGGTCCTGACATCAGCCATGGCATCGCTTGTCTGGTTTTGCTGCTTTTCTGGGCCCGGAGCTGAAACACACCTGAGGCCTAGATGTTATCTCTACTTTAACCAACACTCTGCCTGAGGAGTCAGCAGAGGCTTTGTTCCTAAGAATATTTGATGCTGATCAGAACCTCATTGTCCTGAGGGCTTAATGATTAAGGGTGTGGACGTGCAAGGGAGAAGGAGGCAGGTGAGTCAGCTGCAGGGTGAGTCCAGTTTCAATCAAAAGGAGAAAAAGGAGAAAAGGTCACCTTGAAAAAATGACATTTTTACAGGGCTACAAATGGGTCCTCTTAATTTATACTCTTACCAAGAGTGCACCCCATAGGGAAGGATTATACCCTTAAAGCAAAATGAGATACCATTACCAGAAGGACTCCCAGGTGGGCAGACAACAAGATGGATTTCCACTTCGGCTGGCCAGTGGTGTCCTAACAGCCTTAGTTTCCTATTGTCCTAAAAATTGGTTTATTCTATTTACTGGCACTTTATGGCTGCTATTTTTTTTAATATATTTTTATTGATTTCAGAGAAGAAGTGCGAGTGAGAGAGAGAGAGAAACATCAATGATGAGAGAGAATCATTGGTAGGCTGCCTCCTGCACGTCCCCTACTGGGGATTGAGCCGCAACCCGGACATGTGCCCTGACCGGAATAGAACATGGGACCCTTCAATCTGCAGGCTGACGCTCTATCCACTGAGCCAAACCAGCTAGGGCAATGGCAGCTATTTTTCATTTAGAAGTTGCTAGAAACTTCTCCAAGGTCAATCTTTCTTCTTAGATGAAAATAATCAAGGTCAGTTTTTCAAATGTGACATAATATATTGCATTTGTGTTGTACATTCCTCCCCACCCACCTGTTTTATTAAAAGATAAACTAGGGCAAAATAAACTTTTCAAGAATTTGAGCAAATATTGATTTGAATCAGGCAGCATCAAACCGGAAGTGGTGAGGAGCGCTCTGCCACAGGACCTGAGGGAAACTTTTATTTTATAGAGAAGATATGGAAGCAAAGTAAGGAAATTATTTGCTTGGCTATAGCTTAAGTGACTGCTTTATTCGGAAAAGCCTAGTTGGCTGTGATTGGTTGCTCTTAACCTTTTGTTTTCTTAGATTCAATTGTATTTATAGGAATTGGCTGTGACTTAGATTTTAGTTTGCTTGTATAGGCTACTAACACATTAGAGCCACCTAATTCTAATAGCCTCTTTGTTTAATTACTTTAACACTTTTTTAACAACTGAAGAAATAATGAGATGGAAAAGGAGAGGTAGAAGGATCTTTAAATAATTCTACCCAGGAATTCATTCGGACTATTTGATGCACTGGAAAGAGTAAGAGATGTTAGGTTACCATCAGTTCAGTCAGCTTCTCTGCCACCTGAAATTGACACAGTGTAAGGAAAGAAATGATGTTTAAATCTCTGAGTGACCTCTTCCTCTCCCACGTTTTTTTTGCGCTCTCTATATGACCATGAATCCTGCACCTATCTGGGCAGACCTCTCTGTTTGAGCACAGAGTCTATTTGTCCTACTGCTTACTTGACATCCAGCCTAGACATCTTTCTGCCTAACCTTTCACTTCTTCACGTGCTCTAAATCTCAGTTAATGGCTAAATTAGGAACATTGAATCAGCTATACATAGCAATTGTTTTAAAAGTAGTTGGCTTGCCCGCCAGAGTGGCTCAGTGGTTGAGTGTCTACCTATGAATCAAGAGGTCACCGTTCGATTCCAGGGTCAGGGCACATGCCTGGTTGTGGGAAGCCGGTCAATGATTCTATCTTGTCATTGATATTTCTATCTCTCTCTCCATTCCCTTCCTCTCTGAAATCAATAAAAATACGTTAAAAAATAAAATTAGTGGGCTCTACCTTCTAAATCACTTTGTTCTCTACCCACATTTTGATCCATGTGGCTAACACTTGCTGTTAGTTAATTAACAAAGCTTGTTGCTTGCTAATTGAGTAATTCACAGAATTGGAGCAGATATACACAACAAAATAATTTTGGTTATGTGATAAAGACACTATGGAGGTATGACTAGGTTGGCTTGCCTACTCCTAGACGGTGTGTGCAGTGGGAAAGGAAGGACACTGAAGAAAGACAGGCCTGTGTGTGGACTCTGATTTACTGTATGACTTTGGGCAGATTGTACAATCTTTTTGGCCTCCTTTCCTCACCTGTTAAAATAGAGATTAAAAAAAAGTCTACCTCATGGGATTCACCTAAGCATTACATATGATTATATATGTGTGTCGTGTATATTAATGATATTATTCCTATAGATCATTTATACATTTGGCATGCATTTATTAAGCAAAACTGCTGTTTGTCAGGTATGTTAAAGGCTTTATAGTGCTGCTACTTAAGGAATTTGTAATCTAGGGAAAAGACAAAATAAACAAGTCTATCATTTAGAGATGGCTTTTTATGTGACCAGTGTTGTTTAACATCTTATGGGTAATAATTCCTATGATTCATTGGATAATCCTTTGAAGTTCTGTAAATATACTGACATTACAGATAAACACATCGAATGACAGGTATGATAACTAATTTGCTCAATGTCATATGACTAGTAAGTAGTTGAGCCTGGGCTTGAACTCAGGGACTGGTAGATTTGGGGGTTTGGATATGCTTTTTAAAAGATGTGAACCTTATACCTAGTTATCTTGACTAGTTGGTCTCTTGTGCCTCTTTCCTTTATTCTACATCCCCTGGAGCTAGTTTCCTAGTTCTCTGCATTCAACATTGCATTGTTGAGGTAGAAAATGAGGAAATGCATTGTAAAAACGCAATACTGATCTCTCTTTCTCCTCTGTGGTTGTCTCACACAGTAGAAAGAGCCTGGGTCTCCAAATGACTGTCTAGAGTAGAGCTGACCTGTATTAGAGCTGCCCAGTAGAGTGGACATGTGTAACTTATAGACAGCCTTGTTTATGGTGCATAGTACAAAGAGATAAAATTATGTTCTCTTCTGGCTGACGGAGTAAGTGAAATAAAAGCATAATGTCAACTATGTTTTGAAAGGTCAGCCTCTGAGTGGTGGGAGTTAAAAGAAGAGGTTCAGCAGAGGGGTTGGTATTGGTTACATAAAGCATTAAATAAAATTTCAGTGAAGGCTTGTAATAAAACCACTCCTCCCTCTCCCTTAATGGTAATGCTCAGTGAGAAGAGATGCAGGTAAAAATATAAAGCAATCAATTTGTGGACATTTATATCTGATAGATGCTATTTCCTTGATGAAGTAGTATTTCAGTTAATCTTCTAAGAGTGAAGGGAATTATGCAGTTTATCTTAGAATTTAATGAATTTCACATTCAAGTAAACTATGGGACTTAATATAAATCAGAAACAGATGAATAATTTTATAACTTTACAAAATATATTTTGTGTTATTGGATTAAAATCCAATCTGTGGTATTGGATTAAATTCCCTGCAGTGACATTAGCTGGATAAATCTATTCATCGAACACATTTGTCAGTACAATTGCCTCTTTGGGTACATGGGTACAGGGAATATCCTCATTCTCATAATAGAATACCTCAACCAAATGCCAGAAATTGAGCAGCGAGTGGGGAGGATGGGATTTTAATTTTTTGTCTTCCAGATGATGAGTGAAATTTCACAATCTTATTTCTTGCCTTCACAGGTTGCCATTCTTACAGAAGCTCGTCATCTCCCGAAAAGGACTGGTGAGTCAATACAAATTGCTCGGAACAACTGCTTCCTATTCTCCCCCAAGGAGAAAGTAACTAAAATGAGTCACACACTGTACCTGTCTTTTACAGCTGGTACAGCATGTAGTTCAGCAGTTTAGATTCCATTTATCTGTGTGCTGCTCAGCAGAGAGAGATTAGCATTTTAAAAAATGTAACAGGTTAGCAGGATCACTTATGAAAGCAGATCTGAAGAAAGAGTCTGAATTGTCCTTAAATTTCCATGGGAGCTTTTTAAATGCTGATCTGCTGGCAGGTGCTTACTTACTTCATATTGTTCATGGACTAAAATAAACCTTACTTTCGTTTTTGTATACTACAATGTAAGGACGCACTAGACACAAAATCAGTAAGCCTATGAGGATAAACAAATGCAAGGCACCAAATATTTCTTCTCTGGTTGGAAATTTTGCATGGAGCATGAAAGATCAAAATGAGATTGGGAATGAGTAAGGTTTGCACTGAAAACAAAACAAAATTCCCCAAACCAAAAACACCCCACAAAAATAAAAAAATAAAAAACAATTGCTGACTTCAAAATAAACAGGAAAGGTGAATTTTGTGAGAATATATTATCACATCTTCACTGTCTCCCTTCAGGTCCTCTTACTTGACAATGCTGTGATCATGCAGTCCTTAAGCAAATGAAGTTGGCATTTAAGCTTTCTGAAGAAAATACTCTGTTAAGGTGATTGGAAAACTATATTGGAAGGAAATTTCTTTTCAAAGATTGGAGTGTAGGATGAAAACATTGGCTGTTAACATTGCTGTCAACTTTTTGTATCAGCTTACTTTCTTCAAAGCAGCAGTGAGGAGGAATATAGAGGCAACTTGGGGGGCGGGGGGTGGGTAGCAATCTGAATCTGTGCCCGTGACCGGTGTCCTAGTGCACATTCTTGTTAGCCTACAATTAAGTCACTGCCCCCTTCCTTAGGCAATAGTCTGTTTTCCTGGGTGCTCCCAGTTTGCAGGGGCCATAAGCTGGGAATTTGGCAGCTTGACTGTGGGGCGGCGGGGGGGGGGGGGGTGGGGGAGTGGTCGCTGGTGCCACCCAGGCCAGGCATTTAGATACAATATAACTTCCCCATTCTAACTGACTGTGAAAGCCCGCCACAAAAGCCCGGAAGTAAGGAAACAAAGAATTTAGAAATATATATAGGGGGTGAGCTCATTGTATCGGCTGTTCAGGCTTTGGATCTTCGAATCCCCTGAGCCAGCAGCGCTGCTTTAAATAAAGGGTTTTTCTTGAATCTCTGAGTACTCCTTGTGTATTTTCAGGTCACCTGGTAAATTCTGTAACAGTAGTTTCTCTGTATGTACATTTATGCACACTATTTTTCACATCAATTTTAAATGTGAAATAAATGTAAGCTTATCCCAAATAAATTGTCTGTGATCTAGGTTGGATATATTAGAAAACTTGTTGCTGGAGGAAATGGGCTCTCATGGTATCTCAAGAAAAGAAATTCAAGGACTCACGCATGGGAGAAGTTTAAGCATAGTGGCAAGATTTATTGGAGTGAAAAGAAATAATATGCTTTCGGGGGTGTAGAGATCCAGCAGGCTCTAGTAGCAACTGCCCTAAGGTCCCTGCTAATCCTCCACGTAGGGATTTTCTTGGTTTTGGGAACAAGCAGACTGCCTTTCAAACTACCCAACCTCTTTCCTGATTCCTCCTGGGGCTGTGCTGGAACCTCCCCCTATCCAGTCTCTTTCCTGGATTTTCTGGGGTTTTGTGCCCTTATCCTACCTTATCCCTTCCGCAGGTTTTCCCAGCATAGCCTTCTCCCCTGTATGGTTCCCATTTTGGCTTCTACTAGATAGACATGCCTCATAGTTCTGCTTCATTATCTGACTTCTGCAGGGGCGCTTAGTATAAGGACCATCTTGGCTTATGCCCAGCAAAGGAATTTTGTCCTCACTGTTTATCTCTCCCCTCATCCCTGGGAAGGGATGAAGTGTTTCTGGGATGATTGGAAAACTGTCCTTCCTCCCTACATGGAGATTAATGTTTCTTTGACAAAGGATGCAGCTGTCCCCTGGGGTATCTGTGAAGCTGTAGCATTCAGAAGTAATCAGGCTTAGCAGGCTTAGTTCCCTTCTCTTTCATTAATACCTGACTAGCTACATATGCTAACATTGTGGTAAGGATTTGAAATGATTGTGTAATTAGAGAAAGTGAACATGCTTTCAAAGTGAAGTGGTCTTTAATAAAACAATTCCATATGTGATGTGGAAATAAAAAGAGAGAAAGTTTTAGCTCATACTCTTAACTAGCAGAAGCAGATAGTTTCTCGTGTGGTTTGCTTAGTTTTAGGGCACTGGGCCTCTACTCCACCTCCTCAAGATGAATAGTGATTTGTAAAGGTGGTAACTATGTCCTTCACTAGTGATTGCAAACACAATCAGGACCCAGTGGTGGTTAAGTGACCCAGTTCTGGCCAATGAAATGTAGAGAAACCTGCTGGAAGTGGTGGTCTCCTGGAAAGGCTCTGATTTCTTGGCAATGAGGGAAGATATGGCTTTCTCGGGAAGCCCCTCTTCAGCCTTAAGCAGGAGCATAATGCCTGAAACTGCAGTGGCCATATTTTGGCCACCAGACAAGCGTGAGAATGAAAAGTCAACAGGCTAAGAGCAATGACCTGAAAGTAGAAAGTGCCTGTGGCCTTGACACTATTATTGAAGAGCTAACCACATGGAAAACTGCTTATTTTGGGACTTCCCTGGTAGGAAAAAGGAATCTTTACTTAATTAAGGCAATGTTAGTTTAGCTTCCTATTCTCTGAGCCTGAGAACATCCCTAATACAAATAGCTTCTCTTGATCCCACTATATTTTAATTTAATTTTAATTAAATAACTTTTTGTACAGTTCTATTAGTTTTGATAGCTGCGTAGATTCATGCAGACACTGCCACAATCAGGAGACAGAACACCTCCATCAGTCCCAGATCTCCCTGTTGTCCCTGTGCGGTGACATCCTCCTCCTCCTTCGGTTTTCTGTGATCTGTTTTCTGTCACTATACTAGTACATTTGCCTTTTTGAGAATGTCATGGACATGGAAATGTATCATTGGTAACCTTTGACACTGGCTTATTTCACTCTCATAAGGTTTTGAAGTTCACTCAATACATTGCATGTATTAAGTTTGTTCTTTTTGACTGTTGAGTCCATTGCATAGATGAAGCACCGCTTAACCCTTTGCTTATTGAAGGACACGGATTGTTTTCAGTTTTGGAGGATTATGAGTAGAGCTGCTGAAAACATTTGTGTAAAGTTTCATTGTGTAAACATGTGTTTTCACTGCTCTAGGGCAAATAGGACTGGGAGTATTGGGTTATATGGTAAATATATTTCTCTTTATAAGAAATTGTCTTCTACAATGACTATTTCAGTTTGCATTTCCACACCAGTGTATGAGAGTTCCACTTGATCCACAACAACACCAGCACTTGATAGTGTCAGAATTTTATTTTATTTATTTATTTATTTATTTATTTATTTTAATTTCTTTATTAAGGTATCACATATTTGTCCTCATCCCCCCATTCCCATCCCACACCTCTCCCCACACATGCCCGATAGTGTCAGAATTTTAAAATTTAAAATCCTTTTAGAATGTAGTAATCATCACATATCTCTTCATTTATTTAGGTCATCTTTAATTTTTCATCAGTGTTTTTTATTTTTTTATCATTCAGATATTTTATTAGATTTATACCTAATAATTTTATATTTTTGAAGACATAAATATTATTCTTTTTTTAGATTTGTTTTTTTAATTGTTCAAATTTTCAATTGCTGATATATAGGAATACTAGTGGCCCTGCACACAAATCCGTGCACGAGTAGCTTGCTGCCGCTTACCTCAGCTGGCCACCCCACCACTGCCACTTGTAGCTCACTGCCCTGCCCTCCTGTAGCTCCCCGCCCTCATAGCTCACTGCTTCGCCCTCCTTGTAGCTATCTGCTTGTAGTTCGTTGCCCCGCCCTCCTGCTGATCGGCATAATGACCATTTGCATATTACTTCTTTATTATATAGAATGACCGATGGGTGTTTTTTTTTTTGTATCTTATGACCTTACTCAAGTCACTAAGTAGTTCTAGTTTATAAAAATATTTCTTAGGATTTTAAAAACATAGACAACCATGTTATCTATAAATAGGAATTTTACTCTTTTCCAATCTGTAAGATTTTTAACTTCTATTTCTTTCTTTATCACACTTGATAAGATGTTGAATAAAATGGTGAGAGTGGACACGCTTACCTTATTCCCAAAGTTAGGGGCTAAATCATTCAGTTTTTCACATTTAAGTAATATATTAGCTGTAGGTTTTTTTTATGGACACTTTTTTATTAGGTTGAAGAAGTTCCTTTCTACTTTGAGTTAGCTGAGAGTTTTTATAAATGAATTTTGAATTTTGCCAAATGCTTTTTCTGCATTACGTGATATAATGTGTTTGTGCTTCTATACGGTGAATATGGTGTATTATAGTGATTGATTTTCAAATATTGAAACAGTTTTCCATTCTATGGATTATTTGATTATACCCCACTTGGTTGTGGTTCAGTATTCTTTTTATATATTGCTACATTTAATTTTGGTAAGCATTTTTGCCTCTTTATTCATGAGGAATATTGGTAGGTAGTTGTCTCTTTCTATCCTGTCTTTATCCAACTTTAATGTCATATTAATTCACACTTCATAAAATAAATTAGGAAGCTTCTCTACTTTTCTCTGAAAGATGTTTTCTAGAATTAGTGTTTTTAAGAAATATTTGGTAAGAATCATCAGTAAAATGATTGAGACCTATAGATTTCTTTTTCAGAGGTTTTACAATGGATTTCACTTCTTTAATAGTTATAAAACTTCAGATTATTTCATTTTGAGTGGGTTTTGGTAGCTTATGATTTTCAAAGAATTAGTCCATTTCATCTAAACTGTTGAATTTATGTTCATAAAGTTGTTTATAGTATTCCCTTATTGCCTTTGAATGTCTTTGTGTTCTGTAATGATATTCATGCTTTTACTCCCCTTTTATTTTATGTCTTCTTTTTTTTTCTTTGTGAGTCTTGCTAGAACTTTATCAATTTTATTATTTTTCCCCCCAAAGAACTGGCTTTTGGACTCATTGATTTTCTCTAATTTTTTTCCTTTTTTTGTTATAGTTTTCTATTTCATGGATTTCTAATTTATTTTCATTATTTACTTTCTACTTTCTTTGTCTTTATGTTGCTCTCTTTAGTCTTTTAGAGTGGAAGCTTTGGTTAAAGATCAGAGTTTTTCTTTTCTACCACAAGCATTTAACACTATAAATTTCCCTTTAAGCACTATATTACCTGTATCAGATACATTTTGAAAATAAGTATATTCATTTCCATTTAGTTCAAATTACTCTTTAATTTCCCTCGAGGCTTGTTCTTTCAACCTTGATAATCTCACTCAAATGTGGAATATAATGAACAAAATAAACTGATGAACAAAATAAGCCCAGAGGCATAAATGTATTGAACAGACTGAAGAACCTTAGAGAGAAGGTGGGGGTAGGTGAGTGGGATGAGATCAACCAAAGAACTTGTATTCATATATGCATAACTCATGGACACAGACAGTAGGGTGATAGAGGCCTGGGGTGGGGGGCACAGGAAGGCTGTGTAAAGGATCAATGGGAGAAAAAATGGGGCATACATAATACTTTCAACAATAAGGATTTAAGAAAATGGTTTGTTTAGGTCCAAATTCTGTTGGCGATTTTAACCTTGTATCTTTTAGTATTGATTTTAGTTTAATTACATTATAAATTGACACCAACTTTGAAGTAATTTGAATGCAGAATCCATATTTTATGATTTTCCCCAAAATTACAACTAATTTTATGACATTTTTATTTTTTGCTGTTGCATTTATTAAAATTAAAATTTTGAAGCTTCCAGAAGAATTTTGACAGAAGCAGAACATTATTTGGAAAATCATATTTAGTTGTTTAGAAAATATTTAAATTTTATAATACTAATGATAAAGTTAAGGGAAATAAACAATTTTGAGAATGAGATAGCTGTCCCTATTTATAAAGTTTATGCTTACTATATACTATAGATATATATATGTGCTAGTATTGTTGTAGATAAGCTGCCAGGTGGCATGGGAGAATAATCAGTCAGGCACTCAGAGGAGTCAGACGAGGAGCCTTTAATGCATGAGTGCGCTGACTCAGGGGAATCAACCCCCAAAGCCTGAGTGATGAGTATGGAGGAAGTCTTCCTTTTATCCCTTTTAGTTTCTTTGTCCCCCAAATATGGATCAGGCTTCTAGACTTTTCCCAGGCTTTGCAGCCCCCTGCGAGTTGGGATGGGGAAAGTGAGATTACACCCAAAGGCTTGGCCTGGCTGGCGCCAGTGCTGACAGTCCCTTCCGGGAGTTGTATGTGGTTCATGGTTTATGGCCTCTGTGAAATGGGAGTATTCCAGGAAACAGGTTCTGCAAGGCAGGGCAAGCATCACAGATAAGAATGGAGCTAATTATCTTCTAGCAAGAGTGTGTGTCAGAATACAGGTTACTGGCACAGGTTCAGATAGCTAGCCCCGCAAAAGTCTTATTTTCCCTTCATTATCTCCTGGGAGTGGGATAGAAAGCTAGATGTTCACTATAAAGAACTATAATGAAACATGAAGTCACCTTAAAATCCAGAATATATTAACTTAAAACTTTGGAAGTCACAATAATCAGAATTTTATTTAAAACACCTTCCATTTAAGTTTAGGAGGAAATCATGCCGACTTTATGTTTAAACCTTTAACTCAATAAGCACCCTTTTTAGGTTCATGAGAAGCGTCAGTCAGTTAAGGAACAATGGTTACTGAGCACCTTCTCTGTCAGATAAGCTGCGCTAGCCTCTGAAGCACACAACGAAGAGCTAGTTTCTGACTCCATGGCACTGTAAGAACAATGCGTTAAAGAAATAATTACAAGAGTCACATAAGAGATGTAGAAGTACAGGATGATTTCATAGTCTCAGATATAAGAGTTGGGAGGGATTTTAAAGGTTGTGTCTGTACCCAAGATCTCTGCTAAGTGATCTTTTGGTCTGTGCTTAAACTCCTCCTGATGCAAGTCACCTTGTCCATTTGCTCCTGAAAACATCAAAAATGTATAACTGGATATCTTGGGGTACCCCACCCCCATTGTGTTTCAGTACGGAGCTGAAATAGGAGACATATGCCTGAGCAGCATCTATGTGCCACCAATAGCCCTTCCTTGACTCTTGTGGAAATGAATTTTCATTCCTATTGGAAATCCTATTGTTCTTTTTTTTTATTGTTTAAAGTATTATATATGTCTCCTTTTTCCCCTGATTGACCCCCCCCCGCCACTCCCACCCCCAAGGGCAGGCCCCCACCACCCCAGTGTCTGTGTCCATTGGTAATGCTAATAGGAATGCATGTAAGTCCTTTGGTTGATCTTTACCCCTCTCCCCTACCCCTTATCTCTGGATCTATTTTTGTTCATCAGTTTATGTTGATCATTATATCCCACATATGAGTGAAATCATGTGCTCTTTTAACATTTAGGGCTCAGGCTTCCTTCTATGTGTCTGATCTCTAAACCAAAGATCTGGGAATCAAATTTCTTATTTATTCATCGTCTTACTTTTATATAAAAAGGTCCTGATTCTCTTATTTTTCCCAATGCTACAGTGGTTGGACCGTGATGTCAGATTCATATGTGTTGTTTCCCTAGTGATCTTAGTGAAAGGTTAGTAAAAGATGTGGTGTTCACATGAATGACCTTGCAAAGGAATTCGTGTTATAGCCCCAAACACCAGTCATTTGTTATTTGGAGTGTACCATTAATTTTATCTGGCAGATTGAAGATGGTATGGGGATTATGGTGCAGCCTGCAGACCACCTGTCTCAGCTGACTTAACCCAATGACATCATTCTACTTTCTACTGTCCAGTTACATTTGTTCTGAATCTCTGACCAGCGCATGCCAGCTCCAGAAGATACTTTTTTTAAATGACTAATGACATTTATGTCTGAATTTTTCATCTGTCCTGCATGATAAATAGAGGTTGAAGTTGATTAACATTTGCAATCTGAGTTCCCAGTTCCTTGGGAGAAATAACCAAGTCATAATTCATTGAAGAGGACCTGGTGTTTCTTATGTGCTTTAGATGACCTCTCTCTCTCTTTTTTGAATTTGCATCTTTGTTTTTAAGAGAAGCCCCAATGAATAAGACACGTTATTTATTTAGTAACCTCTACTAAAATTATGATGTTAATATGAATGAAGGACATTTCGGTAGCACTCATAGCTGCTGAGTGTAGCATGCTAATTAGGTTTCATGATTGATTGGCTTCTCCAGACAAACATAAATGAATCAGGGAAAAGAAATGACCTGGTTTCTCTCTGTCCAGGAGAGAAACCATTATAGAAAAATTGTAAAGGTTTATGCCAGCACGCATAAACTTTCCATAAATAGAGGAAATATATTAATCAGCGATTTTCAACCTTTTCATCTCATGGCACATGTAACCTAATTACCAACATTCTGTGGCACACCAAAAGTATATTTTTGGCTGATCTGACAAAAATACAAAAAATATAATTTTGATTCATTCACACCAGATGGCTATTGTTGTGTTGGCTGTTGTCATTTTTTAATTTGCCAATCTAAGGGAAAAGAGGCCAGTGCCCCTGACTAAATAGACACCTATTGCATGTAATAAAAACTCTTGTGGCACACCAGTGGAAAATAGCTGGTATTAATGATGAGTGAAACAGGGGGCCATGAAGCTCAATATTATCATTACTTATATTATTACTGATTTGCCATTTATGTCTGGTACAAAAGTGATTATTCTTTAATCTTGCAAACAACATTTAGTGAGCACCTACTATGTTTAAAGCAGTTGGAATAAGAGAGACACACTCTGTGTAGTAAAGATTCATGCAATAAAGTTGAGAATACAAATAGTTATCAAGTTAGGAAGAGTCTATGGGGATATGTAAACACTAAAAAATACGCACCCTGGGGACTCAAGAGAGATCTGGAGGGTGAGTGGGAGTTTAGCAGCTCTTCTGTGCATGCCTGGTGCGCCTCTCTTTATCTCATGTGTTCAGGTCACGGTGCCTTTCCCATTCTTCCCCTCCCCATTCAGAGAGTTCTGATTAGGGATTCCAATCACAGTTCCCCATTCTATGTTGTCTGACTAACATGGGGACTAATACCTCACAATCCTATGTTGACACAATCATGGCATTTAATTTGCAGTTCAACTGCTATTTATCTAAAGCTGAGAAAATCATTTCCTCAATAAAATTTTCTTAATTTTAACTGAAAAGTGCAAGTTCTTTTTCTTCTCTCATCTAAAGGGATGACTAGGGGCACCTCTCTCACCCATTTCCCCAAGTAATAAAGAAAATCTAAAAAATCGACAGCATTCACTAACTGAAGAGCAGGTAGTCCTTCATCTCTGGAAGCCCAGAGGTGTGTGGTCTTTAACACAGAGATTGTGCCCAGCTGAGTATACTTAGCTACACAAAGCCCGAAATATGCAAGACTATCTTTAAGAGCATTGATTTTGTTTAAATATTTATGAAGAGTTAATTAGAATACAAAATTTGCAACCACTTTTAAAGGTTATACTAGCACTGTAAATATTTCAAATTATAGAAGGCACTTTTGGGATATGCCCTGCGATTCCCTGAGAGCTGTATTAAATTTTTCAGGCCATGAACTCAATGGAAAAGTTTAGGAGAATTATCCCAGATGCTTCTTGACTTAACAACAGTCTAGATATTTATATCTTCCACTCCATTCCTTGTTTTAACAGACTGCTCTGCTTCTTCTCTGACAATGTTGACGCTTTTCCTCCTGTGGTATGACCAGAGGCTAGTGTAGGCAAAACCTGCACTCAGAGTCATTACTGTGGGCCACAGGCACAACTTAAGAAATGTTTCATTTGTCATTGTGAGTCCTGGAATTCAGGTTAGAAAAATCTAAGTAGATGTTACAGTTCCTCTCAAGCATCTGGTATAAAAGAGCTTGCTAAGGATTTCAGTGTTGTTCACTGTAAAGTTTTCTTGTCTCTTATTGTTTCTTTGAATATACTTCCAACAATCTATTAAGGAACTACATATAAGCATATTTACTTGATTTCTAAAATTTCCCAAAGCTGTCTACTAAGTAGACCTGTGGATTCAAATTGTTATTTTTTTCAATACTGGCTCTAACCATATGGTTATAAGTCATTAATTCCTCATTCCTATAAATTTGAAGTAAAAATTAAATAGTGTTACATTAAATCCAGACAGAGGTTGAAATCTGAAAAGTGAACCTAGAACAGGGCATGCTATTAGGAAGATATGGTTATATACACAACATCTGATGAAAATAAAATGAAAAGAAATCCATAATGTGTACTTTTTCACAGTACTTGGTACATACTCTTTGTGAAGAAAAAAGTTGAAATAAAAAAATCCAGAAAATTGAGACTGGGAATGCAACCAAACTACTCATTCCCTGAAAACAAAAAAATTAAAAGGTAAATATAGACTTAAGTAAAATCAGATGGCATTATAGGTATAGCTCCCTTAGTATAATAGGTCCATTTAAAAATTCAAATTGCAAGTTGAGATATAGTTGCTACCCTACGTAATCCTTTCACTGGGGCATTATCTTCATTAGTAATTGGTATCCAGAATCAAGCACACCCTAGCAATTTAGGAAAATTGTTTGTTCATGGGGTTTAAGTGATTAAATAATTACCTTTGATACAAAAAATGTAAGTGTTCATGGGTAGATTAGCACTCAAGTGAAAAGTTTTTCCTAACAAGTTAATCATCTTCTAATAATATAAACAATCTTCCTTAAATTATTTTTCCTCTGGTTTATTTTTTAATCCTTCTACTTGCATGCCAGAATTTCTTAACTGACACATATCTATCTCTGTGTTAATTCCTATCATTAACAGCTTTCACTATCGAATCTATGTTGGCCTGAGTATGATGTGCTGTCTCTGGGCTCAGTTGGGTAGATTGGCTCATTTAATTAGAAAAATCAGCCATGATTTTCTTCAAATTGTTGGGAACTTTAAGGTCGTGTCTTTATGACACTGACCAAGGAGTTGTTTTGACCCAGGCATTTGAGTAACTATTCAGTTGGAAAGTCGCAGATCAATTGTCATGCCTTCTCCTTTCTCATCATTTCTTTTTGAGATATAATTGACATATTACGTTAATCTCAGGCATGCTGCATATAGTAATGACTTGATATTTGTATGTATTGGGAAATGATTGCCACATGAAGTCTAGCTCACAACATAACGATTCACACTGCTTCCAGAAAAATGTTATAACTTCAGCAGAATGTACTGTCCTGCTTGTCAGATTGCCAGTCTTTGTGTGGCTTCCCAGACTCATCTTCCACTCTTTCCATCATCTCACACTCAGTGGGCCAGTCCCCCTGACTGTGCTGCTAGCTAACTCTTTCGTGATGATTCAGGGCTTCCGAAGTGATGCCCATCAGTCGCCTCTGACAACAGTGTCCTTCCTGCTCACATATTTTCGGAGCCTCTATGTGCACATCAGTCCCTGTGGAAACATTTGCTTGACATCTGTAGGCAGACTTATTTTCTTCCTCTTCTGTGCCCCTAACTATCTTGCTACCTACTGCTGTTAGTATGATATTCATTATAAATTATAATAATTATATATATATATTTACATACCTTTTAAAAATATATTTTGTTGATTTTTAGAGAGAGGAAAGGAGAAGGAGAGAGGAATAGAAACATCAGTGATAAGAGAGAAACATTAATGGGCTGCCTCATGCACACCCCCTACTAGGAATGAAGCCTGCAACCCGGGTATGTGCCCTGACCAGGAATCAAACAATGACCTCCTGGTTCAAAGGTCAATGCTCAACCACTGAGCAACACTAGCTGGGCTATTTATATAACTTTAATTAGACTATTGAACTATGAAGTCAGGAACTTTGTTTTATTCTTTCTGTAACAGTGTCTCTGTCTTTGGCAAGTAGTATAGGATGAATTTTTTTCTGACACTTTATTATGTAAATATGCAGAAAAATTCAAAATTGATATAATTAGCACATGTATTCACAACCTACATTCAATAATTTTTACATTTGCTATATTTGCCTAATCTATATTATCACCTATAACTCTTTCTCTATGTATATATGTATATGTATATATATATTTTGATTATACCCACTAACAAGTAAGTTTCAGATATCATGATATTTTACATATAAATATTTAAATTGGTATTTCCTAAAAATAAAGACTTTGGCCTAAAAACCCAATATCATTTTACACCTAACAAAAATAACCAAATTCCAAATATCATCTAACACCTAGTTCATAATGATCATTTCCCCAGTTGTTCCAAACATGACTTTACTAGTAAAGGGTTTTTTAAAACCAGCTTATTACTAAATTTTTAAATCAAATAGGTAAATCCTGAAACTCAATAATTGGCACAGCTTGATTGTTTTTGTAGGGAGAGAAATGTGGAATGCATATTTGATATTTGAAGTTCTGTATATTGAAATGTCATTTTAAAGCTGACAGTTAAGGCAGTTGGCGTGAAGCTCATAGGATGTGGATGATAATTGAAAGAGCTTATTTAAAGCAGCACCACATAGCTGCACTGGCACTTACAGCAGCAACAGAAAAGCCTTGGGAAGCAGCCTGAGTAGAAGAGAGTGGCTTGAGTCAGTCCTGGTGGTTGTAAGGCATCTGCTGCTATTGTGAAGACAGGAGGACAGGGGAAGGCCAGCTCTTAGAGGCGTCTGGCTAAGCCATTCTTATTTAATGCCGTACCATGAAATTTCTTGGTTGTATATAAATTGTGGCAGGACATGCAAACTCTCAGGACATTTTCACCGTTAGCTCACCTGAAATTGCGTACTGCAGCCCGCATTCTAGATCGTGGCCATCTTTTGATGGCTGAGGAGAAATTGTTAAGGGATCCACGCATATGACACTGTGTCACTTTTAAGGGAAGGATCCGGTTTGTTCCCAGAATTTTCCATTGTAGCCACTCCATAGCCTTTGCCATCATCAGCAGATGCTCTTTGTGGTTCTTCCTTTGTTATTTTTCCTGCTGTTCTTTCTCATTCAAGGTGGAAATTGCCATCACATGGTAACCCTGCTAGAGGAAAGTACCTCATTAGCAATATTTTCCACAGACATCAAAACAGGATAAATGGAAGCCGGAATGATCTAGAACCAAAGATCAGTAGTGAAACTGCATGATCTAAAAATAATTCAGCTCAGGTTGCGGAAGCATTAACCTTGGGGTGATGACTTTGGAAAAATCACTTCACTTCTCTGCCCTTCAGTTTCCTCATTTGTATATGGAAGTAAAACACTATTTCCCAGAATTATTGCAAGGAAGAAATCTGATGAGGCCTGTCTATGAGTGTTCTGTGGACTAAAGCAGCATCTAATATAGATCAAAATATTATTGATTTCTCTCTGGGGACCTAGAGTCTTTTTACATCAAATCTATTGTAGTCCCGAGGCATGAAGAGGAGTCTAGTTTGTTCCCTTAAAAATATGTACCCAAACCAAGCTAAACAACATCAGTCATTTTATTTTAAAGACTCTTTGGAGGAAGTCAACAGGTGGTGATAGAATTTCTACACTGTTTTCTGGAGTCATGGCTTTGGGTATTCTGAAGTATCAGAAACAATATTTGTTTTCTTTTTTCGCTGTCAGGGGTCTTGTGCACAAAGCTGTTCCATCTGTTTCAAATCAAGGCACGTGCTGGGAGCTGCTGGGGCAGAGGGACCAAGCACGGGTTTTATTTTTAGCCTGTGTGCCCAAATCTCTGGTTGAGCAGACCCCAGGGGCAGCGTTTCCTGGGATGCTCTCACAGAAGGCAGAGCTGTTTACTCGTTTCTGTAATGGATTGGTCACTCACAGCTCTCCACGGAGAACAGCATGGGTTCCAGAAAGAGAATTGTTATGCAACATTGGAAACCCCAAACCCAAATAAAACCCAATTATTATTGAGCCAATGCACAGTTAACGCCTGTCTATACCAAGAGAACTGGGAGCAGCTCCATGGAGGAATCTAAGATAAAGAAGATACAAGCCCTGCCCTCAGGAGGTTTACTATTAGGTGGGAAGGATTCGATAAATAAGTAGATATGGGTAAAACACAAAATATGGTGAAGAGCTATATACTAATAAAGAGAGGTTTAGCTCAAGTTCTTTCAAAGAGAAGTTCTCCGATTTTTATTTACTATGGTGAAAAAGTCTCTTCTGCTAGCCCTGATCCTCCCCTCATTGTCTTTCCAATGTCAATTCTCTTGCAGGGATGTGCTTGGTATACAGAAAAAGCCTGTTGCCTTCCCCCTTCCTGGACGCTCAAGTCACCCGTGCCAGCTTTGAGCATGGGAGAGAAAGTGGGGGCGGATGGAGAGTGAATTCAGAGCTGGGCGCACTCCTTGCAAGAGCAGCGTCTTGGAAGGATGTAGTGGCTGGATGTAGGCCGTGATGCATACTGAGTTGCCACTTCATGCCAGATACTGCTGTCTCGCCCGAGTCGGGGAAGAAATAAATTCATGTCTACGCAGCACTGTACCGTATTTTATTGAAGTAGTCATGAGGAAAGTATAGGCTCACAGAGAGAAGACTACCTACATGACGTCTCACAGTGAAAAGTCGCACTGGTTGTTTATGCAGCAGGTCCTGGGACTCCTGCATCTCTAGCCATCATTCTTCCTGGCAGGCAGCTGAAGACCTGGTGACACAGTGGCAAAAGCTAGGGACTGAAAGCCTTCCTGTGAAGAAGTCCAGAGCTAAAACTTGGAAAACAAAACTAAGCAAACAAAGTCAATGGCACCTGGAACCAAAATTGCATTCGATAAACTATATTTGTGTGTATATATATATATATATATATTTTTATATTTATATATATATAATTTGTATATTTTTAATTGACTAATGATGGTGTTAGGCAGAGCAGAAATCCAAATGTTTATGAGTGTCATAATTGGTGATAAGCATTCAAAGCCAAAATGAAGCATTTAAATCTCAAGTGTTTTTTTAAGCTCAAGGCCACAGCAAATGCTTTTGCTGGTGTCATGGTTAATTTTCTTTTTATTATTTAAAAAATAGTTTTTACTTTATTTTTATTGTTGACACTATTATAGATGTCCACATCCCCCCACCCCACCTTTGCCCACCTCCACCCCATCCCCCCTTCTCTCTGGCCATCACCACACTGTTGTCTGTTATCTATGGGTTATGTGATGGTTAATTTTATGTGTCAACTTGACTGGGCTGAGGGATACCCTGGTAACTGGTAAAACATGATTTCTGTGTGTCTGTGAGAGTGTCTCAGAAGAGATTAGCCTTTGAATTGCTAAACTGAGTACAGATCACCCTTCCCATGTAGGTGGGCATCATCCAATCCAAGGAGGACCTGAACAGAGCAAAAGGGTGGGGCAAGAGCAAATTCTATCTGTGCTGGAGCCGAGACATCCACCTTCTCCTTCCCTCGGACACTAGGGCTTCTGTTCTCGGCTTATGGACTCAGACAGGGACTTACACCATCACCCCCTCAAACCCCAGACTTTCAGATTCAGACTGAATTATACCTCCGGCGTTCTTGGTTCTCCAGCTGGCAGATAACATATCATGGGACTTAGCCTCCACAACCATATGAGCCAGTTTCTGTACCAAACTTCCTATTATCTCTACATCCCACCGTTTACTTCTCTAGAAACCCATCAGTATAGCCAGATCCTTTAATTGCCCTTATATTGGACCAGGAGTAAAGGCCCTTCATGTGACTTTTGTGTTTGCCATTGCTGTGTACCTTTTCATTATCACCCTCCTTTGTGAAATGAGGAGGTTAACCTAGACCAGAGTTTTTTCAAGTTCCTGCCATGACCCATTACTTGATCAAATGAAGTAGGAAACAGAAAAATTCATTTCTTAAAAAAAGAAAAGCCCACAAACTTTTATTTTCATGTTTTACTTGTATGCCATTTTGTTGAATATATATAAAATATATTCCTAGTGGAGAGGGATGGGCACATATTCTTTAAAATTCTGCTTCATCCCATTGTCAAGGTTTTTGCCGGCTCCCAAATTGCCTGTTCCATCTTCCTGTCAAAGCCCAAGGCTCCCTTTTCAGACCACGTTTTCCTCCTGCCCGGCACTGCCTGCCTCCCCAGCACTGTCCGGCTCTGCTTTTGCTTCTGGATTCCCCACCCGCCTTCCTTCTTCCTTTACTCTTCCTCTTACTTCTAACGATGGGGCATCCTGCAAGCAGTCCCCCTCTCGATGGTCCTCCACTGAAACACCGTTCAAAAGAAACTCATGCTCAACATGTTTCTCACCTGCCGCCTAGATAAGGAATATCCAACATCTCCTAGCAGATGTTTCAATGCCAGCACAGGTTGAATTTCCCGTTCTTCCCCTGAAATATGTTTTCCTTCCTTTGCAGGGTCAATTTAAAAATTATAGCTTAGAGATACTGATTTTATTTTTCCTGTGCAGAGAAGAGTTACTTGAGTTGCTCTTAGTTTTGCAAATATAAGGCAAATAAATGACCTCCACTGTTCACTTGATTTTGGTATAAGAAGGCTTAGTCAGTGATTCTCCATGTGTGGGAGCTTGTTAGTATGGCAGATTCTCAGACCCCAGCCAGACTTTCTGGATCAGAAACTCTAGTGGTGGAACCAAGTAACCTACCTTTTAATAAGGCCTCTAGATATTTCTGATGAACACAGTCTAATGTTTGAAAACAACTGATTCATACCCCTTGGTGTACAGACATGGTTGCTGCACCAACTTGCATAGGACGTCTAGGGCCGACCACGGCAGAGGAATTCCGAGATTGACCATCACCTTTCCCGAGGTGGAGATTACATGAGTTTTTCCAAACTGATATCACTTGGAGGAATGTTAGGCTGATGTTTTATGCTTGACCCAAGGTTGTCTTAAAATTTTTTTTATAACAGGTTTATGGAGATACAATTCACATACAGTGAAACTTATCCTATTGACATGCACAATTCATGATTTTTAGTTGAATGAACTAAAAGAATTGTGCAACTATCACCACCCTCTCAAAAGATTCACAGGCACTGATTTTGGTAGAGGATGTGAATGATGCTGGGATTTTGTTCAGGCAAGAAGCCCTACCCATCAGGGGGTTTGGAAAACAGGGACTGCACATTTGCATAAAAGCTGGGTCACTGTGAAGCCAGAGTGCAGGAGAGACACCTCAGGACAGGGACTGGCAGGGAGAGTGTCATAGCAGAGCCACCCAGTGTGTTCCACCCGAATCCTTCAGCAAAAATGCTGTGGGAGATAGGAGAATGGCAGTGGGCTGGGTATGCTCTTTGCCAAAGACAGGTCTGATTTCTGTGTGTCGTCCTGGCATGTTTATTAATAACATGCCCTCTCACTCCCCAGTGTTCTAGTTTGTGGTACAACATGTGATCACCTTAATGAGACACCACCCCCCCCCGCCATTGTCTCTCTTAGAGGTTCTTTTCTCTAGTTCCCTGAATGTGCTCTCAAAGCAGCCATTAGATGAATACTCCAGGGGTTGCAAATAGGCATTTTCCACATGTTTTCTTGAGAACATCTTGCTTAACTTGGTCACTAGGAAAAAAGCAAATCATTAAAAATAGTCTGTCATCAAATAATTTGAGGAAGTAATGTTATAAAATATGACAGAATGTAATGAGAATTACCAACTGGTACAGATTTCAGAAAAAGGAGAGCACGTATTTACTGCAAAGGATCAGAGCAGTGTCTCTAAGTAAAACTGATATTCAAATAATATGGGTTAAGAAAATGGAAATAGATCTATTTTTGGAGTTTTAGCATGTGATTCATCAGCCCATCTATGGTTGAACATCTCTGGTAGGAATTATGGCTCTTGGTGTTGCTTGCCCTTCTGTTAATTTATTTCATCTAAAGTGTTTAGTAGGACACTAATTTTTGTTACTTTCATTTATTTATGGCCTGTTAGTTTATATATCTTTAAAAAACTCTTCCTTTTGTTATTGTTTTAGACCAAAATAAAATAATATTGTCAAAGTTACATGGAACTGCTCTTATCCTACCTAATAAAAGAGTAATATGCAAATTAACCATCACTCCGCTACACCCACAAGCCACGCCCACCAGGAAACCATCCGCCGGAGGCTTTTCCGGCCTTGGGCACCAGCGGGGAGCCTGCAATGGATCACAGGCAACTGGGGGTCCGCTCCTGCGAGGGGGTCTGCTCCTGTGGTGGATTGCAGGGAACTGGGGTCCCCTGCCCAATGGGCGGTGTCTGCAATCACAGGGAGCTGGAGGTCCCCTCTCCAATGGGCGGTGTCTGTGATCACAGGGAGCTGGAGGTCCCCTGCCCAGGCCTAAAGCTTTGGCCAGAGGCTTTAGGCCTGGGCAGGGCACAGCCAGTGATTGGTGTGAACTATAGAGGAAACACCTTTTCTGATTGCCCATTGGCTAAGCTTCCTGTATGCCACCGGTAATATTCTTAGTAACTTGGGTAATAAGAACCCAAAAAGGTGATCTAGGGTTTTTCCACCACACTTCTGGAGGAAAAAAACGAAGGTCTGCTGCTGGAGGGCTAAGAAATGTCATATCCTGCGCTAGCCGGTTTGACTCAGTGGATAGAGCCTTGGCCTGCCCACAGTAGGGTCTGGGTTGATTCTGATCAAGGGCATGTACCTAGGTTGCAGGCTCCTCCCTGGCTGGAGCCCAGATCAGGGCTCATGCAGGAGGCAACCAATCAAAGTGTTCTTCTCACTTTGATGTTTCTCTCTGTCTTTCCCTTTCTCTTCCACATTCTCTAAAAGTCAATGGAAACATATCCTCAGGTGAGGATAAAAAGAAAGAAAGAAAAAAGAAATGCATATCCTATGAAAGACACATCTTGAAAATGCCTAAAGAAAGTTGTCATTTTATCTTGGTGAAGGGACTGGAGTCCATGTTGATGAAAATACCTTGGTGGCTGTGGTGACTGGCAGTGGCTGCAGCATCAGGGTGATGGGGCTGGTGCCTTCCCCTGACCAGCCTGGTTGCCTCCCACAAAGGGAGGCCAGACTGCGGCTTAGGCCCGCTTCCCGTGGGGATCGGGCCTAAGCCATCAGTAGGACATCCCCTGAGGGCTCCCAGTATGTGAGAGGGGGCAGGTTGGGCTGAGGGACCCCCCTCCCCCAGTGCACAAATTTCGTGCACTGGGCCCCTAGTTCTATTTATAATGTAGATTTTTAATCATTATTCAGTATTGGAAGAATCTCTTTAAAGGTCCTTGTCTTGATTTTTCTAGATCCCAGTGGTTGATAATAATACTTATTAAGTTTCAAATAAAAATTATGCCTGCTTATTTTAAAAGAGTCTCAATAAATAAAATTAATTGTATTATTATAAAGTTGATATTTTTAGCATTTACCTAAAAAAAAAATAAATAAATTGGACACGGTTAGTTCCCAGGACATGGCATTTTTCCAGGAAGTTTTGTTGGCTACAGTATTACAGGGAATCACTTTCCTAAAGCTTACTTTTTAATAAAATCCATTTTAGCTTATATAATCACTTCTCCAAAAAGCTACTTGTCCAGTAAATAGTGGATGTTCACTACATTATTATAGAAGTTATTGTTATTACTTTACATAATTTAGCCATCTTTAATTTTATCAGGTGCCTTCAGATAGTGTATGTTTTAAACATTGGGTTTTCTTAAACCTCAATATAACTCTGTGATTTGTGGGACAGGACTATTCATCCCTATGTCCTATATGAGGGGGAGGTGAGCCATATACCAGCAACTGATTAAACAAAGTTTGCACAGCTAATCAGTAGCAGTGAGTACTCTAACCTTGGTGCCCATCCCCTATTGCAATGATGCTATGCCAGATTAAATGATCGGGGTTTTTCATGAATACTTACTGGAAGAAGTGTTTAATTAATAGATTTTATTTAAGAGGAAGTGTAATGACTTTTTAAAAACTGAATTTGTTTAGAAATTAGTTTAAAGGCCCATTGAGGATTAATTCATAGCAAAGCTGTTTTCCTAATGGATACATTTTTTTTTTTTTTTTTGCAGCAAATTCAAAAGCTCAGTAAACTGAAAATGTGCTTATTGGCTAATCTACTTTTATTTCATCAGCTTTATAGTTTTCATTGCTTCTTAGAAACGAATATTACTTTTACTATTAAAATCTCAGGGCAGTTAGTTTGAAAAAGATGAGAATTGGTTTCTAGGCTGATTTATTAAGTCACACATGAACAACAATCTCAATATGTAATTTCTCCACATTTGTAATCGGACCCAGTGACATCTATATTGTAGCAGTGCCTCTATCTAAAATTTCAAAATGTTCCTTGTTAAATGTAGCAATTCCAACCTACAAGGGGTCTCGGGTTTGTTGGCTTGACTCCTTTCAATCCTCATCTGTGCTTCATTTAGCGGTTTACTCTGGCTCTTCCCTTTCTCGTTCTCCCTTTGCTGACACCCTTCCCCATGACAGAGAACACACAAGGTGCCCAGGTTTCCAGGTGAGTTTGGCCAATGGGCAGCCCTGGTGGAATGTGGGGAGCTCACTCCCAAGGCATTTCTCTCAGGTTCTGTCCCAAGCAGCACCTCTGGCTGCGGCTGAGTTCCCCCAGTTCCCCAGCCACGCAGTGAGTTCCTCCCCCACAGTTCTTCCCAAATCAACCCAGGCTGCTGGGCTCCAAGAACGCTGCTCTTCCCCTGTCCTGTCCGCTCAGCTCCAGGGAGGGAAAGGGCTTGTTGAAGTTGCTGTCATTTGAGTTGTTTCGCCTTCTCCTGTTTGACCCCCCAGGTTTTTCATCACCTGTGTAACCAGTTCCCTTCCTGTGGCCCTGATACACCTAAGACTCATAGAGGCTTCTCTTGGGAAGCTGACAAGCCCAGCAGTCTTTCATCCTTCATCTTCCTTAACAATTGTTTTCCTGGTTCATATCCATCACTTTGTCTTTTAGACAGCATGTTAATCCACACCTCTTCCTACCTATTTTTTTAGAAAATGTTAATACTATTTTCCCCCAGTAATTACTTAATGTATCCAAATCTCCCCAGGCCTCTCATTTGGTAAGCAATGAGGTCATATAACAGGACAACTCTAGTTATGTTTAGTGTTCCCAGTTCCTACCTTTATGAAATATTAGAGGCCCATTGCATGAAGATTCATGCAAAAATAGGCCTTCCTTCCCCTGGCTGCTGGCACCAGTTTTCCTCCGGCACCCAGGACCCAGGCCTCTGCTCCGGCCACCACCTTCCGCCTTTGCTCTGGCTGGAGCGCTACTCCTGTAGCTCCCTCCACCCCCACCCGCCCCCTCATAGCAGGCATCCTGCCCTGCCTGGCCGCTCCACACCTGCATGTGCAAATTAACCCACCATCTTTGTTGGGTTAATTTGCATACTCACTCCCGATTGGCTGGTGGGTGTCATGGAGGTATGGTCAATTTGCATATTTCTCTTTTATTAGTGTAGATCAGCAATAGTTCCCACTGCCATGTATTTCGGGAAGCCCTTGAGCTTGTCTCACATACATTTAAACATCGGTTTTATGACACTCTACTTTTTATGTTCTAGCGAAGCAGTGCCTGGACTTTTGACCAATGGAAATGCTGAGCTAACAAATACATGGTGCTTTAAGCTACTAAATGTGTGGTAATTGGTTACACAGCAATATAAAATGAATGCAGTTGCAGACATTTATTTCCCATTTTTTGCTAGACAGATGGTTCTGAATTATTTCCATAATTCATCCATGGCTGTCAGGAAGCCATCTCACATGTACCTTATCCTGAGGAAAATTATTTTCTATTCCTAAAAGCTTCTTCCCTTTTCAAGTTGATTGCCTAATCTTATTTAATATGCTATCAAACACACAGCTGCTGAAGCCAGAAATTAGTCTTCTCCCTTCGTCCCATTCCCAACATGTCACTAAATGTTGGAAACACTGACATGTAGTCAGGTCTCTTACTCTCTTGCTGAAATAATCACAAATCCTCCTTCATCTAATTTTTTGAACTCTAGCCACTCTATCAGATTTTCATGTGTTAGATTTCCAGAAAAAAAACACACATATACTCTCTCCCCCCAAAAAACCAAATCCCCTGAAACGGAAAGCAAAAAGCAAGCAAGCAAACAAACAAAAAAGCAATTCTGGTCATTCTGTTAATGGCTCTACCTCATTACCAACATGATTAAGTTTAAACATTTTAGTTAGACAAAGAAATAAGCACAAATGTTAACCCAAACCATTTTTTAGTATCCTATTCTAATATTTCCCCATTTAATCTCGATATTTGTCATAACATATTTTTCACAGTTTTCTCAGTATTTATCATATTTTGTTCCAGTTATTTTCATTCACTAAGTCATGTATTGAATGTGCCTTGTTCATTAGGTCAGAACAAGACACATGATGTCACTGACTTCATGGAGTCCACATTCCTATGGGGGAGTCTGAGGTTAAATAAATAAACAAAAATATAAACAAGTAAACATACATTTAAAGTGCATTTTATGCCTGGTTGACATGGCTTACAAATTAGGAGGTCACAGTTCGATTCCCCATCAGGGCACATGCCTGGGTTGTGGGCTTGATCCCCAGTAGGGGGTGTGCAGGAGGCAGCTGATCTATGATTCTCTCTCATCATTGATGTTTCTATCTCTCTCTCCCTTTCCCTTTCTCTCTGCAATCAATAAAAATATATAAAAAATAAAGTGTATTTTACAAAGAAAAAAATATAGTCCAACCATCTGGTGCTTTCTTTAATGGAAGGTTATTAATATTGATTCAATTTCATTAACAGATATAGGCCTATTTAAATTTTGTGTTTTACCTTTTGTGTGAAATATATTTGGTATCTTGAGTCTTTCAGAAAATTTAACAATTTTATCTAAATTATTAAGTATTAGGACAGAGTTATTTGTAGAATATTTTTGTTATCCACTTTTTAATAAAAGTTAAAATATTTTTTAGAGTAGCTTTGGGTTCACAGCAATATTGAGCAGAAAATACAATTCCCACATACCCTCCATCCCCACATAGGCACAGTTTACACACTTACCAACATTCCCCACCAGAGGGGTACATTTCTCACAACCATTGATTCTGCACTTACATGTCATTATCACACTAAGTCTATATTTTATATTAGTGTTCACTCTTGATGTATAGTCTATGGGTTTTGAAGAATATATAATAACATGTATTCACTAATATAGTATAACTAGAGGCCCGATGCACGAAAATTTGTGCAAGAGTAGGCCTTCCTTCCCCCGCTGCCAGCACTGGCTTCCCTCTGGCACCCGGGACCTAGGCTTCCCTCGCAGCCCTGGCTCCATCAGGTCTAATTAACATATTACGCTTTTATTATAGTATAATACCGAGTAATTTCATTGCCCTAAAAACCCGGTGTTCTGTTTTTTTTCTTTTCTCTCTTCCTACCTAATCCCTGACAATCACTAATCTTTTTATTGTCTCCATGGTTTTGCTTTTTTCAAAATGTCATATAGTTGGAATAATGCAGTGTGTAGTCTTTTCAGATTGGCTTTTTCCACTTAAATTTATACATTTACGTTTCCTCTATTTCTTTTCACGACTTGATAGCTCATTCTTTTTAGCACTGAATAATATTCCCTTGACTAGATGTACGGTACTTTAATGCATTTTCCTATTGAAGGGCATGTTGGATCATTCAGTGTTTTGGCTATTATGGAAAAAATTACTGTAAAAATTCATGTGCAGGATTTCAGGGGGCATATGTTTTCATTCTGTGCATAAAAAGCTCACATAAAAAGCAAAGAAGCTTCTGAATGGGGATGATTCAGACAATCCTATCCAAGTGACCTCATTACATAGATGGGCTACCAATATTGAGCAATGTGTATCTTCTCTATTTGCCAAATTATTTTATTTTGATTGTTCCAATGATAGTTATGTGGACATGTGCTAATGACCAGTCTCTGAAAACAATGCAGTTTAGACATAAAACTGAGAATGGAATCATCATCATCATCATCATGTAATCATTATCATAGACAGCATGATTGCTGGCTTACTATGTTCAGAGACTGTTCTTTCTCCCTCCCTTCCATCTCATTTATTCTTTCCAATATTACTATGGAGTGTATATTCTTATTACCTCTATTTTACTTTGAAAGGAGTCAGATCTTAGAGAAATTTGGTGACCTACCACATACGACTTGTAATAGTAGTGTCAAAATTAGGCAGATTAAATTGAGATTATATGCTTTTAACCATTGTACCTTGCTATAGCACAGTTTAAATAATAATAATCATCATCATCATCTACATATATAAAACCCTACTATGCAAATAGACCAAACAGCAGAACAACCGAACAACCGGTCTCTATGATGTGCACTGACCACCAGGGGGCACACACAGAACATGGTGGGCATTGGCAGCAGGCGGCAAAGTGCAGAACATGGTGGGCATCAGCCACAGCAGGATGGGGGAGCAGGTGAGTGGGGGTGCCAGACCAAGGCAGGGTGCTGGTCGCTGTCATTGGGGCGAGCCTCTGATGGATACTGAAAATTCTTTGCTTCCGCACACTGCCGTCCCAGTGGGCGCTGGCATATGCTGCCGGCACCGGCCCCACTTTCACCTGACGCTAACACTGGAGCTGCCACTCACAACCGCTGCTGGCGCCTGGCACTGGCCCTGATTGCCCCTCAGGGCTTTTCCACCTTCCCCTGCTCCTGAGGGGTGATTGGAGCCGGCAGCCACCACTCAGACCTGCTGCCAGCGATGGCTATGCTTGCACCCGCTGCCAGTGCCAAAGCCACCGTTCGCACCCACTGCTGGCGCCCAGTGCTGGTCCCAATCACTCGGCGCCCTCAGCGGGTGCAAGTGGCAGCTGCCAGCCCCGATAGCTCCTGAGAGCTTCTCCACCTCCCCTTGCTCCTGAGGGGCAATTGGGGCAGCAGCCGCCACTCACACCCGCTGATGGCGCTGGCCCCACTTGCACATGCTGCTGGTGCCAGCCCCAATCGCTCCATGCCTTCAGTGGGTGTGAGTGGGGCCAGCGCTGTCAGCACGTGGGAGCAGTCGTGGCAGGAGTGGGGCTGCCAGCAGACAGGGGACGTGGTGGGAAGAGCTGGATGGGGGTGCAGAGGAGGGCTGAGACCTGCTCCTGTGCCCACCGCAGCCTCACAGCCCACAGTTCCTTTCAAAGTGCATGAATTCGTGCACTGGGCCCTAGTAGTAATAATAACAATAATAAGAGTATAACCCAGCATCATAGATCTGATTTTCAGGCTGGTTATTTGCTTAACTCTAGCTGCAGAATTATTATTATGAAATATTGGCCAAATCATTTGACAAATGTTGAGGGTAGTTCAAATTTGCTGAATGACTATATTTTTTTTATTGTTCTTCAGTCTTTGCTAGTAAAACATAAAAGGATCCTGGCAATAAATCAAGACTATGTATTTTGTATTAAGCAGACACTTAACAAAGATGATTGTTTATATGAAAGAGACTATGTATTTATCATGAACACAACTGATATAGATGAAAAATGACCCATTTAATTTAAACAAGATTATGTAAATTCCATAGTGACTTATTTTCTTTTCTACTCATATATCAATTTCAGGAATAACTATGCCTACTTTATATATAACTTCAAACTGAGAAATGAGAAAATCACATCACAAATCACAAGAATGAATCTCAGTTGGAATAATTTAAGAAACGTCAAAGGTTTTCTTCTTGACTTCATGAAAACCATATATCTAATATATGTATGAGTAAAAGCCTCTTTTCCCCTTTTTGGTAGGGTTTGTAGATCTTGAGAGTTCCCAGTGAATGCAGATCACATTTAAAAAATTTGGGTTCTATGTCTTCTTTCCCAGAAATCAGAGTCTATTAGTTGAGGGTCACTGGGACCTCCCTAGCTAGCTTTCACTCTCTCTTCCTTCTTGTCTTAGTCTTACAGTTCTCCCAATGGCTCTCTGGAAGTTAGTTCTGAGGACCACACAACCTTAGTTTCCTTTTTACTCTCTTCTTGACCTTCTTTAATTTAACTTGACTTACTATTATACTCTGGAACCAACTGCCAGATACATATGGATAAGTCTCAGTCCTATCATTTTCTTTAGTTATATTTCCTTTTGTCCGACTGTTTACTAAGATTCACTCTGACAGAGATATATCTTTGATTCACCATGTCAAGAACAAAACCCTTAACTTTTCTCTTGATTTTCCCATTTAATTCATGGTCTCAGAGTCCAAAAACAATTATCCCAAGACAGAAACCTTGGCATCATTCCCCCTCCTTTAACCCAATATCTAATTGTTTCATATGACCATTGATTAATACATCTTGACATGATCTGGCTCCTGCCTCTCTGTCTCTTCTTTCTGCTTTGATGTCCCATAACCTCCCACAACCATTCCACCTTCACACAACCTATGCATCTCTTTCCTGTGTTCTGTTCATCTTTAGGTTCCCAAATGACAGCATGATGCT
This sequence comes from Eptesicus fuscus, assembly GCF_027574615.1. Lineage (NCBI taxonomy): Eukaryota > Metazoa > Chordata > Mammalia > Chiroptera > Vespertilionidae > Eptesicus > Eptesicus fuscus. The sequence goes on from NC_072476.1 coordinate 101,983,508, forward strand.
ACCCCGTGGAGGTCATGCTGTTTCATGTCCCCTTGCTTTCCTATTTGGGTATTCCTTGTTGTGGTCCTCCTGAAGAACTCAAAATGGTCTTTAAGCTCAATCAAAATTCTTCTGCTCTTGCAATACAGAGTTTAATAGCTTTTCTCTCATGAAGCTGTGGGACCTTAAAGACTAGCTATAATTCTAGCTGGCTGGGAGCTAGGACAGGCAGGGGGCCAGGCACTTAGAACAAAGTTGATGTGTTCCATAAATGTCTAAACAAATAAAAGTACTCATACTTTCTGGGAAGAAAAGCATTTAGAACAGGTGTGATACTTAATATTTATTGTATTCTCTCTCTTCTCTTTTAATGATTAAGGCAGATGTTGTCATGACATTTAGCCTTATTTTTTATGTAACCAGGGATAACTTGATCCTATAAATTAAAAGTTTAAAACTATTTTTAAAATAATTTTTATTTCAAAGGAATGCAATGTAAGAGATATTATTAACAACCCTGTTGATTAAATGAATAAATACAGCCAATGTCTTCTTTGTCTCATCTGTTTGATTTAATTTTTATCATATGATACACATGTATATTTTTACTGTACAACAGCTAAGCACTATATGAGTGTGTAAGTAAACTTTGAGACTTTCCCTTTTGTTATTACCCAGTTCCCATTTTCCCTGTTAAGGTAATAATGGTTTGGTTTGTACATTCTCTCTCTTTAACATCTAGTATGTGCATGGTACTAACACAATAGTTAGTGTATATGTGTGTACCTGTGAGTATTTTCATAATGTCCCCCTGTGATGTTTTCATCATTTTTAATTAATTATGTTTCTTATAGATATTTCCCTCATAAAATTTTCCCTCATGCTTTTCACATACTATTCCAATGTATGAGTTAGATAGTCTTTACTGATGGATATTTAGTTTGTTTGCAACATTTTCCCACTTCAACAAACAGTGCTGCAGTGTGCAACCTTTTATGTACTTTTGGATGTATTGCTGATAGTAGAATTGTTCTGTCAAAGCTTATGCATATTTCAGCTTTAATAAATGTTATTTAATTTCTCTCCAAAAAAAAGAAAAAAGCCTTCATCAGCTTATCAGCTCCCACACTCTTGCTAGCACTTAACTTTTATGCATCATTCTCTTATGTGCTCATGTGCTGTGGGCAACAAAAACGAAAACATAGGCAGCTCATCTTGATTCAATTTGCATTTCTGTTTTCTTCAACATTTCCCCCCCAAGTTTGGCTATTTGTATAGTTTTGTGACATACCTATCATAATCATAGTGTATTTTTCTATTGGGTTATTTAAGATGTTTTATATCTTATTTTATTGTACAAAGTTTTAGATTGTAAGTAGTCCAGTCTCATAACCATTTTCTTCTTAGGCTTTCTGAATTATACTTGGAGGATTTCACAGAAGGGGAGAGTTTAACTGCTGTACTTATAATCATTTTTATTTGGATATAATCTATCTATCTATCTATCTATCTATCTATCTATCTATCTATCTATCTATCTATCTATCATCTATCTATCATCTTAAAAGCCTAATATGCAAAGTGTCCCCTTGGGAAATCTACTAACCAGGAGTTCAGTTGCTTGCTATGATGTGCACTGACCACCAGGGGGCGGCACAGGACAAAGGAAGGCCCCGGCCAGCAGCTGGCAGCAGTTAGGGACCCTACCTATGCACAAATTTCATGCACTGGGCCTCTAGTTTACAATACAAATTCAGGGATTACTTCTAGTGCTTATTGGACTTCTCATTTTTACCAGGTTTTAACTAGTTCATCATAGCAAGCAACTTTATGAAATAAAGAAGGATATTATCATTCATATTTTATATTTGAGAAAACTGAGCAGCCCCAGGTTAAAATAATAAAAAGAAGCAACTAGAAATCCCAGTGCATTTTAAATAGTTGTATAATGTGACCATGAGGAAAAATTTTAATTTTTATTTTCTTGACTAAGAGATTTTAGATTCTTTCTTGGAAAGTCCTGAAAAAAGTCAAATCTGAGAGACTGAAATAGAGTTCTGGTTTGAAACTAGTTGATAGGCTCATTGGGAACATCATCTGAGGTATCTTGACCACGGTCAAATGTTGCATTTCCACCTGTTGGGGTAGAAATTTGGGTTTGTCCCATCCCAAATTCAAGTCACTAAGTGAGCCTTGCAGAGTGAGGACCGTATGGCCTTCCTCATTAAACCTGAGCATGTGTCCAGGATTAACAACTTTTAGGCATATTTGCAATTTTATAAAGTTAGATTGCATTAATTTTACTTCTGCAAACTTACAGGTGATGTGAACTGCCCTTTAAGAATACTTAAGCGGATTGGCAAAATTTTGCAATTATTCTCATTCCCACGTGTTCTTTAAGAGTGAATGCAGTCATTGCTTTTCCTGGGGATGAATATGTAGGTGGACTTCTTCATTTTCTGTAGGTCTGCTTTAGGAAATAATACTTTAGGACATTAGCATTTGTGTATGTACTTAGAATGTCATACAATTCTATTCCCTCTTTGAAATTTATTTTGATTCATTTTGCTGTGTTATTAAGTCCAAAATCCAAGATGAAATCAGGTGTTATAATGCACATGAAAGCATGTAGAAAAATATGGTATTATACATGTTTTAAAAGGCTGTATATATTATCATTGGTCCAATTTTTGAATATTATCTTTATAGTATAGCTTCTTATGTACAATTTGGTGTATAGATCAAGTCCTGGGAATGCTAGATTTTCAAAAGAATTAAAAAAAAACTTTTCTATGGCTTTTGATTTATGGTAATTGTTGTTCTCAACACAATTCATCACCTTTAACTGGGACTTTAGAATATTGCAATGTTGATTGGTACTCTATAACATTTATGTGATAAAGAGATTCAGATAAATTATCCCCATTGAAATATACATGCAATTATAATTTTCTTCTTCAATTTTTTCCAGTTTTCTTTAACAAGATTATATATGCTATTTTGATATTTGCAATTATATTTTTTGTGGTTCAACTAAAGAAAAAATCAAAAGCTCCAATAAAAATGCATTATATGATTTGAAAAAAATACAGATATCTTTTTTCTTTAAAAAAATATATTTTTTTATTGATTTCAGAGAGGAAGGGAGAGGGAGAGGGAAATAGAAACAAAAATCTCTCTCTCTCTCTCCCCTCCCTTGATCATTGATTGGCTGCCTCCTGCACGCCCCCTACTGGGAACGGAGCCCACAACTCAGGCATATGCCCTGATTGGGAATGAAACCATGACCACTGGGTTCATAGGTGGATGCCACGCTGGCCAAGGGCAGATGTCTTTTTCTTGATGGACTACTTGCCTCTTGCAAATAAAAATGTTTCTCTTAATCCAGTAAATCTCAGTACAGACACCTGGGGGCAGTACATCTTCACTATCTACAATTCAGATTCAGGGAATTACTTCTTTCCATTAAAAATGTGCTCTAGTCACAGGAGGACTAAAGTAAGAACTCCCGGCCATCGTTATTTTTCATGTAGAGAGGAGGCCATCAGTTCACACACTGTACACAATAGCGGCAGTATCCCAGTCCTCCTCATCTCGGTGGAGGCTTCCTGTAAATTAAAGAAACTGCTCATTTTTTCCTTCTCTAAATTTCTCACCTTGCTCCTATTATCTACAGAATGTGTCATGAAGTAACAGTCCATAGTTGCATTGCATTTCACACAGTAAGTGAAGCATTTGTAACTTTTACTGTACTGAAATCTCTACTAATTAACTTTTTTTTTTTTTTTTTTTTGCCCTAGAATAGCATAAACTCATATTAGGAGAATGATAGGCATGTGCATATTTAACAAATCATATACCACCACAATTGAACAGCTTTATTTGTTCCTAATGTCATATCCACACCCTCATCCAGTAACTCTTATCTTGACTTATGCAGTTCAAAATGATTGAGGCCAGAGTGATAAATCCATAAAGATACCAGAAATACACTGTAATCCTCTTAACCTTCCTGACCCGATGCAGCATCATCCCCATGAAGAAAAGAGATTTGGATTTTGCAGGGACTTCTCTAAGTCTCAGAAAAATGTACCATAATAATCAGAGAAGGGAACTTTATTTTTTCTAGATTTATTGAGGTATAATCCTATATAATAAAAGGGTAATATTCAAATTGTCCCTAAAAGCAGAACGACCAGTTGCTATGATGTGCACAGACCACCAGGGGACAGATGCTTAACGCGGGAGCTGCCCCCTGGTGGTCATTGTGCTCCCACAGGGAGAGCTCTGCTCAGCCACAAGCCTGGCTGATGGCAGTGAGCGCAGTGGCGGTGGCAGGAGCCTCTCCTGCCTCCTTGGCAGCACTAAGGATGTCTGACTACCAGCTTAGGCCTGATGTCCCGGGGAGCAGGTCTAAGCTGGCAGGTGGACATCCCCCAAGCGGTCCTGGACTGCGAGAGGGTGCAGGCCAGGCTGAGGGACACCCCCCTCCCTGAGTGCCAGAATTTTCATGCACCAGACCTCTAGTTGACAAATAAAATCACAAAGTATTTAAAGTGTACAGTGTGATGATATATGTATTGTGAACTGGTTCACACAGTCAAGTTAATAAATACATCCATCTCCTCACAGTTATTATTATTGTGGTTTGGTGAGATTTACTCTCAACATGTTTCAATTTTACAATACAGTATTATTAACTTACTGTGCATGAGATCCTCAGAAATTTTTCATCTTATAAAGTTTGTACCCTTTGGCCAACCTATATCTATTTCTCCAACCTCCCACTCCTGGGTGGCAATACCATCCCAATGTTGACCACGATAGCTTTCAGAAGGCAAGCAGAAGAAGTTAGTCCTGTTTCCTGCTGAGAGAATACATCTTTCCATCAGAGAACATCCTAGAGGGAGCAAGTAGGAAGAGAGAATGATAGGTTTTCTGTTTGAAAAAGGGTTGTTTTGATCAGATTATTACCAGATCAGATTGATCAAAAGATCTGTATGTAGTTTATAGTTGTATTTTCTTTCTTTGCACTAAGCACACATGATTTTTTTATTCTGTTGTTTTGGAAATTCTGCAACTTTCCTAATCCAGATATATGAACATGTTTATTTCCTAAAACCATTCTGTCTCTAATACATGGTTTCCCTGACCTGTTTCCACATGCACAGACTCCACTGTCTCTAATGTTTAATGTGACAGTGTATATATTCTAAATAGCAGTTTATATAATTGGCTAAATTTTGTTCATCTCCGATGTCTGATGAGTCTCCACATTGACCTGGATTAAAAGGAACAGATGGCCATTTTCTCAAGTTCTTTTTGTATTTTTTAAACATTTGGCTCCAGTTACCAAAGAAGGAACACATTTTTGTCTATGTAGGCAGATCAGTTGGGTGCTTGTAATTATGTGATGAGGGAAGCAGTGACCACCCTCACCTCTCGGAGTTGCAGACCTGCAAGTTTGATGACCTGGTTTGACTGAGATCTCTGTATCCGAGTTGATCAGATTCCGTGGATAAGTGCTTACATTTGTGCTTCCCTCTGCACTTTCCGCAGGTGAGAGGAGAGCACCAGAATAGAATGCAGGGGCCTCTCCCCTGGGATTTGCCTACTACCCTCTTAGGTAACCTACAATTTTCCCCAACCTTTGAAAAAGGAATTGCCTGCTTTTTAAATACTTTCTTTCTTTCTTTTTTTTTTTTTTTTTTTTCACTTAAAGAGATGTGTTAAAAGGCCAGTTGGCTATTCAGGCATGGTCCCTAGCCATGTGATACCTCAGTGGGGTGGGGGGTCCTAAGAGACTGGATTTTCAGCTTTGGAAGGCCAGAAACTCAATCCCTTCATTAAACGCAGACTTGATCTGACTCCGGGGAACTGACTCATGCTAATGAAACTCGTAAGAGACTCATGATAAGCCAGAAGGCTAGTCCATTAATTCATAATTAGAAATAGATCTGCCAGGAGGAAGAAAATACAGCCGGTCAGCACATTCTCTCTCAGGAAGAAAATGTAGATGCAAATGCAAAAACGCAGCCACCTTTTACTCCCAGAAAAGAAACTGCAATCCTCCTTTTTGCAGGGCAGGGTCTGAAGAGACCCTGGCCAAGGCTTGCACTTGGGTCGTCTTTACAAGTAAGTCAGTCAGGTTACAGGATACATGAATGACTAATTTCTTTACATTGACACGTTATGGTCATAGCATCTTGTGAATGTAACATGATTTTCTTGCCAGGAACTAAGAGCAACATCATTTCAACCAGCAACAACATACTTATAAAGCATCTCTAAGGATGAGTTACCATGAGCGGGCCTCCCCAAATTGAAGTCCCCATGTCCTGAAAGAGACTCATACCTTCTACAGGTTTATGTTGAGAGGAATATTCTACGTTGATAACCAGCCCCATTTAAAAATAATGAAGTATACTAACAAACAAAATAGAAACTGATTCACAGATACAGAGAACAGACTGCCAGCTGCCAGAGGGGAGGGTCATGGGAGGGCTGAATGAAAAGGGTGAAGGGATTAAGCAGAAGAAAACAACACAACAAACACAGACAACAGTATGGTAATTGCCAGAGGGAGAGAGGGATGGGGGAAGTAGAAGAGGGTAAAGGGGAGATCAATGGTGATGGAATGAGACTTGACTTTGGGTGGTGAATACATGATGCAGTTTAGAGATGATGTATCATAGAGTTGTACACCTGAAACGATATAATTTTATTAACCCCCCTACCCCAATAAAAATGTTTAAAACATATGTAAAAAATAAAAATAAATAAGGTATTGCAAAGACACTGCAAAGTATTTGGGGTGTTCTTGCTCTCTTCACACTACCTGTGATACTCTTTCTACAGCATTCATGTGATGGGATTAGCAAAAGGGAAGAATTAGCAATGTGAGAGTTGAACTTTCTTTTCCTGAACAATCTGCACACCTGTTACATGTGAGTTCAAAGAGCACTGGCTGTTAGTGAGGTTAATTTCAACAAGGTGAGGATGAAAAAGAAGGCTAATCTTACTTCTTACTTACTAGGAGATGACAAATATATAATAATGCAAATTTTAAAAAACTACAAATAGCGTCACAGCCAGTCAAAATATAATTTTCTTTCTGTTGGGTGACTAAGAAGGAGTCCTAAGGCCAAAGTCATGAATGTCCATTATCACGTTAGGCAACAGCAATCTAATTGACCATAGACAGTAGCTGTATTTTAAAATGCTCTGTAGAGAAATCGAATAGGGAGAGAGGTGGAAAGGTAGTTATGTTAGTAGACAACTTAATGTCAAGTTCTGACATATTCACAGGTGATTTATGGATTAGAATGGATTGAGAAACTCTAATACATTTCAAGACTTTTAATTCTGTCTCCTAGCAATAATTTAACATTAAAAAAATAAGGAAAGTCTCATTTTTGGAATCTGTTATGCTTAGAGAAAATGAGGTGATTAAAATAAATATGACCCTAATGTTGAACAGAATCTCCTTAATCATGTAAAGGTTTGGTTGACATTTGTATTTAATATTTCATGGAATGGTATTTTGGGAATAATTTGCCTGATATTTTTTTTCTTAAAAGTATCAAAATTCTAGTGTAGGGGCTTTATTTAGCTATGTAGGGCTATCGTACTTTATCACAGGAAATTGTAGTTACATGAATCTAGATTTGTTTTTGAACCACATAGCAGAAAATACTAGAAGACACACTTTTCATTTCTTATAAACTCTTCTTATATCTTCAGGCTTAAAAGATGAATAATGCATAATAATTATATATACATATATGTATGTACATATATGTATATATACATTCTATAGATTCACTTATTAAGTCAGAGACATTTGTCAATTGCAAGCAAGCACACACTCCTCATAATTTGCCACCCATCTACCTAGCTCTGATGTGAGCATGTTGGGGTGGGGGAAGGGTAGTCAAGGACAGGGAAAGAGGAGCAAGCACAGGGAAAGACAAGCAAACTCTACTTGAGAGAGATCATATTCCTGCATCCACACCAGCCCTCTTAGGGCCCCCCCACAGCTGCTGCACCCCCATTCCCCAGGGCTGTGACAGTAGGTGCCAAGGTTGGTCCCTCTCAGACAGAAGTAGTTCCAGGTGTTTGGGAAAAAACGTCTTTTAGGTAATAGATATCTTTTTTTTTTTTTAAAGAGGGTATCATGGGTCTCTGTTTTTTTGTTTGTTTGTTTTTATGTCCTCTTATTAACTTTAGAATCAGTAAAAAGTACACGAGAAACTCAAGAAATGGTTCTGTTGTATTTTCTATTACTTGTCTCCTTTACTTTCCACTCTCCAAACTCTGAAGGTAAGAACATTTTTGTGTAAATTTTATTATTCAGATAAAACATAAAAAAAAAGACAAACAACCCTGATGTATGAGAAGTCCTCTGGTTTAAAAGAAATCAATACTAGCAACAACAAATTAACTGCCTGGTGGAAAATTTGTATAACTCTGTCACTATGCTTCTTGTTTTCTGTGATCTGAATTGTAAGTGAGTTCTCACAGCACCATACACATTTTCATCCAGGTCAAAGGGACAGTGACTTATGAGTGGAATAGTGGCTTCCTTTATTCCTAGTTCCTGACTGTGGAATTCGGCCCCGGTGTCATGAATCAGCCAACTCTCATGCTAATTAAAAACTTTAAAAATCCACTTGAAGAGTATGAGTACGAGGCTTCAGGTTTTGGTTTAGCCTGAAGTAAAGATGGTTTTGTAAATTCATACAGAGCATAGTTACTAACTCTGGATAGAGGCACACCATTGTTCCCCCTCGTGCCACAGTGGCACTTTGAGAATTACTTTCTTTAAATATAATGTTTATATTGTTTCTAATGTTGCAGAAAGACCAATAATATGTATTGATTAAAAAGTACTTTTGGTGTTCTTCCTTAAGCAAAAGGAAAAGTTCTTGGTAACAGAATGGATTGCACCTAGAAAACGATATCTTGTTATAATGATGTTGCAGTTAAGGTAGAGAGATTGGGGAAGAGGGGGAGAGGGAGAAGAGGTAGATGAGATAGAATGAAAAATGCTGAGGTGGTGAGACTGCTGCAGGTGACTGTGGGGGTGTGGACATACTCAGAATTCTGTATCAGGCAGACAGACACGTGTTAGAACCCGAGGCAGCGTGTTCTGCTTATCCGCTGCTTCTTAGGAAACGGTCTCAAAGTCACCCAGGATGGCTTGTTACTCACATGACAGTAACGCAGGATCCTCCCTTAATAGCAAAGAACTCTGTGATTTTCACTTTAAAGCTTTATTGGGCTGTAGTTTACATAGCATAAAAAGTGTAGATGTACAATTCCATGATTTTTAGCAAATTTTTAATTATACAAAAGTCACCACAATCCAGTTTTAGAACATTTTCATCACTCAATGTGTTTCAAAGTGTACTAGTATATTTCCCTATAAACACTTCTTTAGCTGCATCCCATAAATTTTTATGTTTTACTTTCATTTCCACTCCATTGATAATATTTTTAAATTTCCCTGCAATTTTTTCTTAGACCATGGGTTATTTTAAAAAGTCTGCTGTTTCACCAAGCCAGTGTGGCTCAGTGGTTGAGCATTGACCCATGAACCAAGAGGTCACTGGTTTGATTTCTGGTCAGAGAACATGCTCAGATTGTGGGCTTGATCCCCAGTAGGAGATGTTTCTGTCTTTCTATCCCTCTCACTTCCCATCTCTAAAGATCAATAAAAAGACATTAAAAGTCTGCTGTTTAGTTGCCAAATATTTCTGATTTTCCAGCATTTTCTCTTGTGTAGCTCTAATTTCATTTTGCTTTGATCAGATTTACTATGTATTATTTCAATCTTTTTAAATTTATTGAGCCTTGTTTTGTAGCCCAGTTATAGTATATACTAGAGGCCTGGTGCACTGGTAGGGTTCCCAGGCCTGGCTGGTGATGAAGGCCGATCAGGGTCTTCTGGCTGCTGGTCGGGCCTCCCTTCCTCAGCAGCCAGCTGCCAGCTGGGGCCTTCCTTCATTCCATGCCGCCCCCTGGTGGTCAGTGCACATCATAGGGAGCGATCAGTCTCCTGGTTGAACTCCCATGGGAACAAATTGCATATTAGGCCCAGTGCATGAAATTCGTGCACAGGGGGGGAGGGGTGTCCTTCAGCACAGCCTGTACCCTCTCTAATCTGGGATCCCTCGAGGGATGTCCTCCCCTGCAGGCCTGGTTCACCCCCAAATGCCCTCTCCTGCTGGCCTGATCTCCCCCAACTGCCCTCCCCTGCAGGCCTGGTCACTCCTCACTGCCCTCCCCTGCTGGCCTGATCGCCCCCAACTGCCCTCTCCTGCTGGCCATCTTGTGGTGGCCATCTTGTGTCCACATGGGAGCAGCCATCTTTGACCACATGGGGCAGCCATTTTATGTGTTGGAGTGATGGTCAATTTGCATATTACTCTTTTATTAGATAGGATAGACTAGAGAATGTTTTATATGTTCCTGGAAAATATGCATACTCTCTAATCATTGGGCAGAGTGTTGTTTAGTTGTGCAAGTCTCCTTTGCTGATGTCCCGTCCAGTTATCCTATCATTTATTGAGAGTGTGGTATTGAAATCTCAATTATAATTGTTGAAATATCCACTCTTTAAGATTCGTCAGTCTTCTTTTCAAGACTGTTGTTCCAGGGTTCAGTTGTTATGTGGTAAACGTTTGTAATTTGTGTCTGGGGTTCTTATATTGTAACCTGGGCTTCGAGAGTCAGAAGTTCAAGGTCAGCTCTTGAACTGACCCAGTAGTAGGTCCATCTTAAACTATTGTTCAGAGCAGTCAGAGGCCAGTCACATGCAAAGGGATGTGGGAATAGAGCCACATTGTTGGGGGTTCTTGAGCAGGGAGAGAAAGACTTCATGGAGGCTGCATTGGAATACAAGCTACCACACCCTGAGGCTTTTATTGTTCCTCTACCCTAGACTCTTAAGTATTGGTGGAGTTTGTTGTTGTTACTGTTCTTTGTGTTTTTTTCTTTGTTTGTTTTGTTTGTTTTTTAATTTTCTCTAAGTAGAATGTTACTATGTGTGGAGATAAAGAGAAATAGCCAGAGAAAGTTAAAAATCATTTAGTACCTTGCTACTCAAAGTTTAGTCCAAGACGAGCAGCATGTGGAGCCTGCTGTCGATGTAGGGTCAGACACTAGCCTTACAAAGTCAGAGCCTGCGTTTTAATAAGATCCGTATTTATGCACATTAGGTTTGTATGCACATTACATTTCAGGGTGCACTGGTCTAGGACACCCACTCTTTATTCAGAGAATGGACTTACTGTAATTTTGCAGTAATATTTACACCATCTGTACTACGACACTTTGGCGTTTAACAACCTGTATCTATAAAAATAAGTTGCATTCACTTATTACAACAGTTTCCTGGATGATTTCTAACCTGGGAAAGGTATTTCAGCCCAAACTGTACTCCAAACTGTGTGCAGTGAGTACTACTGTGTCTACCTTGACTGAAGCACAGGTTATACCATTGTTTTCAAAGAATCAAGTTTATTGAGAAATTGTGTAGGTATTGGGAAAATTCCTTGTGATTGGTTTTGTGCTTTGTGGCCTTATATGCATATCCTGGACTGTCTCATTCAGATCGGTTCATTTTGGAAAGGCAGACAGATGTGTCTGAGGAAACTTCCTGAAAGTGGGAACTGCAGCCACACACTGGGAGAAAAGGTTTTCTCCGAAGGAGTCTAGATGTTTGGCAGTAAGATTAAATTTGGAGCCAACAGACAAGCTGCCACTGGCTGAGGCTGTGGCTCACGCTGACTACACAGCTCATGAGGATGCCCAGTTGCCATTGTTTCCTTTATCATAACCCTTAGTCTGTCTCTAGAGTGTTACTCAAATGCTGATGTTTTAACCAATAATAATAATTTTATAAAAATCAAAAGATGGGCAGAACATTAAGCTTTTTCATTTTTCCAGGTCATAGTTGTAGCAATAGCACAGTCCTGCCTGTGTGGACTATTTTGCCTTGACCATTGTACTGCCTCACCTGGTAGCAGCATTCTTTAATGCCGGGCCCTATGATTTTTATAATTGAAGGTGAATGTGATAATCAGAAAAGCACAGAATATTATAGCAAAACTCGACGTGAACACTGCGTTGTAACCCTTCATTGGGTTATTTAGCACACAATAGTACATTCCTCAGGATAACAGGAAGACCCTGTAAGGAAAATCAAAGGCTTGCTCATTGACTAGCAAGGATTAAATAGATTTGTGGAGGCAGGGCCTCCATGTGGCTTTTTGGACACTTATTAGCATAATACTTGGAACAGAGTAAATGCCCCATAAATGACTGTTGGGTGAATAGGTAAACAATTAAATGAATAAATGAGTATAGGAGTGAATGAACGAATGACTCGTTGCTAGATCATTGCAAGGAATAAGCCATGAGGATGCTTTTTTTCGGAGCAGTATTGGCCAAACTTCATATTCTGTCTGGGAGAAAGGAGTAGGTTTGAGGCTCTGAACCAATATCAAATTTTGGGTATCAGAACAGAAGATGATAAAAGCCAGATTGTGTAAAATACCAGAAATGGAGTTGAGAGCAGGAGCCAAAGGTTGGTGAGCAGCAGAGGCATAGAAACCTTCGAGGGGGAGCTCAGGAGGTAGACGTGGGCCACACAGTGGGATTCTGGAGAACAGTGTCTTGCTCACGTGTGCCCTCTTTCAAAGGCAGTGTTTAAGTCTTCTGACAGCCTTTCCTCAGACCTGCCATTGAGCAGGTAAAACTGAGGCAGGTAAAATTATGGTATTCCATAATTTTATTTTTGCAGCATCATTTAAAAAGAACCTTTCTCAAACTTTCTATTCTCGGTCTTACCCCAGCAAGTCTGTTGTCTCATAGTGATCATGGATCTAAAATTCCATATTTGGAAGATTCAGTGTCACTCAAAGCAATACTCTAACAATTAAGGTGTCTGGGATAAACAAGAGGACCACAGGAGTGCCCTGTCCTCGAAGGAGGCTGACATTCACTCTGCTCGTCTGACAAAGCTGCCCCAACACAATAGAAAGGAATTACTGAACAATATAATGGCAAGATACTAGTAAAAGGTTCATTAGTTTCCGCTATTCAAACTTCTGAATTTATGAGCACTTTTTTTGTGTGTGTGGAATCCTACTGTTTTAAACCTGGATACTTTTTTAAATGAAATAATGTTTATTGGCTGTGCTTCTACCTTTATTTATGCCCTCATATTTTTTTACTTGAGCTCAATTAGTTATCTAATTATTTTTAAAACATAGCTCACCTACTTTCTTATAGATGCTCTTACCTTTTAAGTCTGGTTCTTTACAGACTGAAATTTGTTTACTTGCTGGATATAGTAATGTTGACTTAGTATTAAAATCTACTTTTATCTGAATCTTTTGTGCATATTGCTTATCTGTGTTCCTGATGCCAAACGTACTCCCATTCTCTAAGTTCCTACTGCCTGAAATTTCCCAAGCTTCAGCACTTTCAGATTGATTTTTTTAAAATACACTTTTTAAGAACAGTTTTTAGGTTCACAGCAAAATTGAGTGGAAAGTACAGAGAGCTCCTATATACTTCCTACCTCCCTGCAGGAGTGGCCTGCCCCACTATCAGCATCCCCAATGGAGTGATACATCCCTTATAATTGATAAAGCTACGTGGACACATTATTACCACCTAAAGCCCAGAGTTTACATTAGGGTTCACTCTTGGAGTTGGATGTTCTATGGGTTTTGAAAAATATATAATAACACGATTCATCATTATCATACCATACAGACTATTTTCATTGCCCTAAGAATCCTGCACACTCTGCCTATTCATCCTTTCCTTCTCTCCCCCCACTATTCCTGGCAACCACTGATATTTTTATTGTCTCCATAGTTTTACCTTTTCCAGAATGCCATAGAGTTGCGATCAGACAGTATGTAGCCTTTTGACATTGACTTCTTTCACTTAGTAACATGCATTTTAGGTTTCTCTATTTCTTTTCATGACTCGATGGCTCATTTATTTTGTTGTCTGGATGCACCAGTTTGTTTTTTCACTCACTCACTGAAAGACTTGGTTGCTTCCAAGTTTTGGCAATTATGAAACTTTGGCAAGTTTTGGCAATTATGAAAAGAGCTGCTATAAAAATCACTGTGCAGGTTTTTGTGTGGACATAAGCTTTTTACCTCATTTGTGTAAATACCAAGGGTGATGGCTGCATCTTATGATAAGATGTATAGTTTAGTCTGTTTAGTCTTTTAAGAAACTGCCAAATTGTCCTCCAAAGTGGCTGCATCCTTTTGCATTCCCACCAGTAATTAATGTGAGTTCCTGTAGCTCTACATCCTCGTCAGCATTTCGTATTGTCAGTGATTTGGACTTTGGCCATTCTAATAAGTGTATAGTAGTATCCCAATGTTTTTCTAACTTGCAACTCCCTAATGACATGTAATGTATATTACCTTTCTATATACTTGTTTCTCATCTTTTTATCTTCTTTGGTCAGGTGTCTGTTTAGGTCTTTTGCCCATTTCTTAATCATGTTGTTTATTTCTTATTGGGGGAGTTTTAAGAGATCTTTGTATATTTTGGATAATATTACTTTTTCAAGCATGTCTTTTGCAAATATTTCTCCCTGTCTGTGGCTTGTCTTCTCATTTTCTTGACAGATTAACTTTTTGTTTTTACCTCAAAATTGCCTCTATATTATGTCTGTCTTCTTGCAACGTGACTTCTTGCTTGAATTAGCTACTGTCTTGTTCTCACACTGTTCACCTGGATGAGTTGTATCTTCCCACTAGATCTGTATGTTCAACTTGTTGGTCTGCTTCTGTTTTCAGATGGTCAGTGTGTCCAGTCAGAGTTCCTACCAGGCTACCTCCGGACAGCTTTCCCAGCCTTCTGTTGTGGCACCACCTACTGTCCTCTGCCTGGGAGCTAACTCATTAATATAAAGAAATCAAGGAAATGTTTGACCTCTTTCTAATACCCATGCACACAGAAAGCCTTCCTTAACCTGGCACCAGCCCTCAGAAATGTACAAATATGACAACTATTGCCTTTTGTGCTCCTTTCAAATTAGACAATATCTGATGCATATCCAAGGGTTTATGGAACAGATGTGTAAATTATGAAGCGTGAAATTAATATAACCACCTGGGAATCCACCTTCCAATTTAAGATTGATTTTATTGGCAATAACAGTGACACTATCTATGTGCTCTGCCAACTTCCCTCAGGTAACAACAAAGCTAAATTTTGCTTGATTATTCCCTTTCTTTTAAACAATAGTTTTGTCACAGATGTATAGTCCTAACAATATATTTAGGTGTGATTGTTCTGAGTGTTTTAAAACTTGTACTGTACCCTGCAGTCTTTGGCAACTTTCTTTTCTCCTCTCAACCTATTTCCTAAGGTTCATCAAAGTCCTGTGTAGGTATTGAATAAGGCTTAGCAATATTCTCCTAGAAGTCACTCCTCATTTCTACCTGTTTCTCTTTCCATATTACACCCCAGAATCCTCTTGTTCTTTCCCATTCAAATTATATTATACTAGAGGCCCAGTGCATAAAATTCGTGCACTTTGGGGGGGGGGGAGGGTTCCCTCAGCCCGGACTGTATCCTCTTGCAGTCTGGAAGCCCTGCAATTGATTGCCCCCACAGAGGGAGGCCCCACCCACCAGCCACAGCTCTGCTGGCCAGGTAGCCTGGCCTCTCTCTGTGGGGCAATCCACCGTGGGGCTCTGAGATCTATTGCCCCAAAGAGGTAGGCTTCGCCCACCCGCCATAGTGCTGCCGGGTAGCCTGGGCCTCCCCCTCTTTGGGGCAATTGTAGAGGCCCTCCCCCCCCCGATTGATTACCCAGCGACCGGTGGCCTGGGCCTCCCTCTGCGGGGGTGATTGTGGGGTGATGGCGGGGTCCCCCTGACCAATCACATCGCACCCGCCTTGGCTGGCCTGGTGCCAGTGCATGTCATAGCGTGGTCATCCGTAAGGTCATCCAGACAATCATTCTGCTATTTGGTCGTTCGGTCGATTTGCATGTTATGCTTTTATTATGATAGATTTTAAAAAATGTTTTGATAAATCTTTGATATATAAAAATGTATAGATTTAAAGTGTGCCACTTGATGCTTTAATATATTTATACATTGTGGAAAGAACCACACAGTCAAGCTAAGTAACTTATCCACCACATTGAAATACCTGCCATGTGTATGTGTATGTGTGTTGAGATTTAAGATCAACATTCTCAGAAAATTTCAAACATGCAATAGAGTACTGTTAGCGGTAGTCACGATGCTGAACACCAGGTCCCCAGAACTTGCCTAAGCAAAGCTTTGTACCCTTGGACCAGCATCTCCTCACCTGGCTCCACTGCCTGGCACCCACCGTTCTGCTCTCTACTTTCAGGACGCCTCTGTTTAAATTCCACATGGAAGAGAGATCATGCAGTGTTTCTCTTCTGTGTCTGGCATATATCACTTAGCATAATGTCAAATGGCAGGATTTTCTTTTCTAAAAGCTGAACAACATTCCATTATAAATATATTTACCACATCTTCTTTATCCATTTATCCACTGATGGACACTTGGGTTGTTTCCATATCTTGGTTATTTTGAAGAATGTTGCAATGAACATGGAAGTGCAGATATTTCTTTGAGCCACAGATTTCATAGTTTTTGGGTCTATATAGCTAGAAGTGGGATTGCTGGATTATATGGTAGTTCTATTTTTAGTTTTTTGAGGAAACTCCAATTTCCATTTCCATCAACAGTGCACAAGCGTTGCTGTTCTCCATTTTTGCCTATGCTTATCTTTTGAAATTTTGGTAATAACCATTCTAATCTGAAACTCCCTTATTCTGAAGGATTTTTGCTTGATCATTTCTCAAAATATTAGTATTTCTAGATGGGTTTAGCTGAAGGAGTAGAAACCCTATATAGGAAGTATAGGTACCAGTAAACACATGGAGATTGACTTGGGCAGTCTTTTCAACAATCTTGAAATTGCAACAAGAAAGCAGTTTTTATTTCCAGTCTCACATGTAAGTTCATTATTTTCCTTGTAATAAGGAACTTATGTTTTAAATGTCAGCTTTTGACATGCTAATATAGTTTACTCTTTGGTTAGCTGGGAACTTAATAGAAATTAAGAGCTTTTGTAACAGATTAAATTAAGAATACATAGTCTAGTTACATGTACAATGCAGAAATATGTACTCTGTGAATTATACTCAGGTTTATTTCTACTGTATATTATATTAGACTTTCTTGGTAGAACTAAAAAATATCTGTTTATAGTAAATATTTTCAATTTTCTTAGAGTTGGTGTATCTTCTAGTTAATATAATTTCACACATATTAAATATCTTGTTTGTGTTGAATAATCTTTGGGAATTCAGCAATGAATGTTATTTGTTTCCAATTTCTGTTGGCTTTAAGATTTTTACCTTAAAATATTTGTCTTCTTTTCTCCTCAACACAATAACATTCAATGTGAACATATGCCTTTGTATGTAAACATCAATTCAGTTCTCCAAAAGAGTCTGAGTTAAAGCTAAAAATAATACTGCTTTTCCACCATCAGATGTTTGACATCTGCATTGATTTTACACTAACGAACTGAGTATTTCTTGGAATATTTCCACCTAAAAAGTGCCAAATTTGACAACATTTAAAATTTCTACTGTTTAACAGCTTAATGAATGACAGTTTTTTTTTTTGGTTATGACCACTCATTCTGTTCTCTTTGATTTCTACTTTTGCGATACATTTCTCTCCCTCTCAATATCAATACTCTAACTCACATCAGCAATAACCTCCATTTTTTTTCCATCTTCCTTCTGTAACAGGTAGTACTTTTTCAGGAATCAGTTTTGACACCCCAAGAAATTAGTTAACTAATCAGTGTACAAAGCCAGTAAATAATGGAGTCAGCACACTTTCTAATTCCAAATATACTGCCTCTATTTTCCACTGGGAATTGCTCTTAGCTATGAAACACATTATCAAATGGGGGGGAAAAAGGAGCAACAAATTTATTTTGAAAAATTTCTTCAATGCCCCTAAACAAAATATACTTTCTGCACTGTATTTTATTGTACTTACCTACTTTTTTAGCTCAGTTAGTAAATTCTGCCATCTCTCAAGGGTCAGAGTTCAATCTTATTTCCTCATTTCCTCCATGAATACTCTGTGTGCATCACAATCTTTAGTGTAAATATATTTTTAAAATCTAAGATGTCTCTTTTAGACATTTTAATATTTCTGACATCTAAAATATGCTGTACAATTGACTGATATGTTTAATTTGCTAGATTTTATTATTCCCCCCCCCAAGCTGGATGTTAGTTTTATTTACTGATCATCCTTACCTTCCTGATGAGCAACCTTTTGTTCTTTGAAAACCTGCTTTGAATGATGACACTGTACGTGGTCCTCAATTTCTTTTTCAAACAGCAGCTGGAGCTAAGGAGAGAGAGATGAGAGTGAGACAGAGAGAGGGAGGGAGGGAAGAGGGAGGGAGGGAGGCAAGGAGAGGGGGGCACTTTAATGCCACTCGATGTTTTTTTAATTGAAATATATTTAACATATATCATTGTGTAAATTTAAGGCATAATGTTGATTTAATATATTTATATATTGTCATATGATTGCCATTGTAGTAGTGATAGTTAGCACAACTATCAGGCATTGTTTAAGGGAACTAGTAGTAGTAAGTCCCAGAGAGACAAAGAACAGCATTGTGAATATATAGTAAACAACAATATGCATTATAATCATCAAACCTGTGTAGAGATAGACCTTAATTATTCCAATCACATAAAAATGAAATGGTAATTATGAATTCTGTTTTCTATTTTCCCTAAGCTTTAAATGGATCCCCCTGTGCACTTCCCATGGTTTGATGGCTCAGCCTTTACTTTCATTAGGTAGGATGCCACTGTATACCTCTGATAAACTCTCCTTTTTAGATAGGAAATATGTAAAGAGCTGTTAATCCAAGCTGTTATTGGAGATGTGCTTTATAATGTGTTTTTACTGAGTTAAAGAAATCTGCATATGTTTCCTCTTATATTCTTGCACATATAGTCTGGGGAAGTCTGGCAGCAGCAGCGTTGAAGGGTCAACTGGCATTTGGAAATCGTTGTTCTGTCTCCAGGCAGAACTGTTTTGCATCTTATTTGTCATTATTTCATGCCTGTTAATCTTGTCTTCCTATCTGAGTTGTGAATTCTTGAGTTCAGAAATCATCAAAAAATGGGTATCTCCAAAATTGTAATTTATTTATTTCTTCCTCAGAGTTTGGGATGTTTCCAGTGATAAGTGATATGAGAATGTGGCATATTTATAATTGATTGAATGATTTTTCGATTTTTCAATGCAAGAGTGGATTTCCTGTACTGAGTTCATTACTTTCCAATCTGATCCTTTTCTGTCCAACCATTGTCAATCAAGATCCTAATTCCAACATGGCCACAGGCTTCACACCTGACAATAAAGGGAACCACCGTCACTAAACAACTCTCTGTAGGTAAATGTTGACTCAGTAATAACTCCCTCACATCTTGCCTTGGAATGGAGCAAAATGAACTAATGTTGAGGTGACATTTGTTATTGCTTGAAGCTGTTTTGGCTTTCAAACTCAACTTAAGGTTGAGCTATCCCCTTTAGCATTTTATATTTACCACATCAGAACCAGTATAATTATAAAATATTCTATCATTTCATCCTAGATTGTTATTTGCAGCAGAAAAGTTATTTTCACTTGTCTCCTTCTTATTCCTAAGGAGATACAAAAATCTTAATTTCTAGAATCCTCAACCAGTTGCTCATAGCTGCCTTGGTGCCAGAGAGGAGGGATGTGAGGAGAAGAAACAGCCAGACAAATTGCCAAATTACTAGCTGGAGACATGGCTTCAAACCTCTATGTGCTAAATTGATTGCTCTTTTCATTCTAACTCTCGATCCAACCTGAAATTCAGGATCAGGGCTCCATGTTTTTTTCCTCTGTACTCAGACCCTAACCTCATGCTTGATAATAACAGTCAGAAGAGCCAAGTAGAAATGAAGCCAAGTAACAGTGTACCAGAAGGAAAGGAAAGGGATTTTTACCTATGGTCCATTGAGGAGGTGGTCTAATCTGTCCCTCCTGTCCCCTCATGAGTACAGAGTGGGGCAGTTTAGGGAGCAGGAAAGCCCTCGCCAGGCAAAAGTTACTCAAATTAAATATTTTTAATTAAAAAAACCAAAGGTAAATATTGTTTTATTATGTCACCTGCTTGGATCGTAGGATTTTAGAAAAGGATGAATAAAAAAAAAAAAAAACCAAACTACGCCAAACAAAACACCACTTCTACCACCAACAATGGGAGCAATACCAACAACAACAAACAGCATTTTGTATGTGGCTTTAACTTTTCCTTTAAGTGTAACTCCCTTCTTATACTTCTGTGGTCCTTTACATAAGTAATTTAGCTCTGAGCCATACTGCATCCCTCCCTTTAGCCCTGTTCCCTATAATTCCCTGACACACCTATTAAATAAGTAGGGAATTATAGGGAACAGGGCTATTTCTTTAAAAATATAGCTTCTCTGAGGACCAGTGACCAGGACAAAACAAAGATATCCAAGCACGAACAAGTATTGGCTCTGTACAGCGGTACATCAGCAAATTTGTTTTTCTTCTAGCAAGCTTTTGTTCAATGGCTAGCGTTATTGATTTCCCTCTTATAGGCATTGAGTCAACACTCCTACCCTGATGGTTTAGTCAACATCCTGAGCTTTACATTGACTTTAAAAATGCAATTCTTTGGTTTGGCTCCTTTTTTGGAACCCAATTCATTGCAAGTAGGTTTTGTAACAAACTTGGCAAACATATCATAAAAAGATTGAAAATCAGCTACTAATTTTTTACCCACTTTGAATTTTTTACATTAACCTGAAGTCTTTTACATTAACCTGAAGATTTCCATGACAATCAATTATTTGGGAGTTTAATACTATTTGAAAGAACTGGAAATCTTTATGAAATACCAGGTGAAACTGGTCCAAGTCTCATCCTGAGGGATTTGTGTTGTTTATAGACGCCTGGGAGGACTTTCTATTTGTCCTTTTTCTACTTCCTCCTTATATGCCAGAAAATAATTATTTTCACACCTTCTGTCACATCTTTTTGAAAAACCCATCAGATGCTACAAATAAAACTCTTAAGTAAATAAATTAAAAATACTGGTTTATCCATATTTGCATTCCCATTTTACCTCTCAGTGGATATTTCCAGAGAAGTTATGTTGAGTTATTGCTGTTTTGCTTCAGAAGTTTGTCACCTTTCCCAAACTGAGGTGAGTTCATTTTCAGCATCTTCCCTGGATGATTTCCTATGTGTAGAGCTAATACAGATGCACTCTGTTCCTCTAACACCAGGATTGTTTTGAATAGAACAATTTACATTTCCTCTTTGAGTTTATCCGTCATCCTTGACTGAATGCAATATAAGCTCAGTGATATTCTTATATAAAATAGGTCAGTTGTCCCCAGGTACACTGAGCCATGGCCTTAGATTTGTTTTGTGGCCAGAGCAAGTGCGATTATTTTATTTAGTAAGGCTTGCTTATTTTTCTGTCTGCATTTTAAATGACAGTAGTATTGGGGAACAGCTGTTTTTGTAAAACAGACCTTTAAGTGGAATTCTTATTTTGTTTAAATTATTGATTTTTAAAAGGATATCTAACCAGAATTATTCCAGTGAGAAGTGGTGAGTTGAAAGTATATGCCTATAGATCATTTTAATTAAATTTACTTTCATTTTTTTCCGGACAAGCATAACAATAAATTTCTTCTAGCAAAAAAATTATTGAAACAACATTACCTAATGGGTTTGTGCACAGGTATTATTATTGTTTTTTAAGGTTCCTGATACTATACTTTTTTCCCCTTCTTTTTTAATTGGATGCTTTGTAGATGTCACTTGATAGTGTACTTTTTAATCAAACAAATATTTCATTCTGATTCTACAAAAGTATTTTTGGATGGAATAATCATGGCCAATATAGTAGCCAATTATAAAAACTATGATAAAGAATTATTTATTCAAAGTATTTTTAACCATGGTTTTGGTTAAGAATTTTAGTTAAAATTACTTATTATTGGCTGCTTTACTTGTATAACCCCAGTAGGCCAGCAACTCACATAGCTTTGTTTTTTCCTAGTAGAGTTTCTTTCTTTTTCTCTCTCCGATTCACCTATATATGTACTCTGTGTTGTAAATACAAAATCTGTGGAAAACCATCATCATTATTTAATCTCTGTTGACCCTCTGGTCATCCTAACCTTTTCCTGTATAGATAGACTAGAAAAATCGTTTCCAAAATGGTCTGAGCTTGTTGCAAATGTCTTACAATTGGATGTATTTGTTTTTCAAACATATAAACATCTTTTAGATTCCATTATACAAGCTCAGAACACTTTGTACTTAAGAATTTACTGTTCTGTTGATGACATATATAAGTCACTACCTTTTCTGTTAAGTTTTTTTTTGTTAATGACACTGTTTTCCTTTTCTGTTGACATAAATCATGATTTTGTACAATATTCAATCCTGATAAAATGTTTACATTTATTATAACCAATACAAATGAAATTAGAATATACAGAGAGGATGTTAAAAAAAAAAAAGGATAGGATTGGGAGCAGTAGAAATCAGTTAATCATGTTGAGTTCAGTAAGGACACTGCATATGGATTACCCAACAGGAGACTGTCCCTGACCTCTACCGGGCCCCTCCTTCCTCCTCCTCCCAACACTGCAGGTGCCTGAGAGAATTGTCTCAAGTCACCAACTTCTCACTTCCCACCTCCATTCCTGCACCATCTACTGTAAAGTGTTCCATATGGAATTCTTATGTAGTAGCTTATTTTCCAAATTATATCGTACTAGAGGCCTAATGCACAAAATTCGTGCAAGGGGCTCGGCCCCCACAGCCACGGCGGCTTGCCTCGGCCCTGGCAGCCCCAGCTTCATCCGGAAGGTTATCTGGAAGGATGTCCAGAAGGTTGTTTGGCTGTCCGGTATAATTAGCATATTACACTTTTATTATTATAGATATTAAGCATTAACATTTTCAACTACCAGAAAATATTCTTTTATAAACAAGGAACAAGGATGAATCCCATCTCAACATTTTCCAGAAGTTTTAGCCGATGTTAATAACAAAAGAAAACAGAATATAAAGGAATTGAGGGAAAAGTTAATATAATTATATATATATATTTAATATTTTTTTTTTACTTTACTTTTATTGATGATACTATTACAGATGGCCCCATTTTCTCCCCTTTGCCCACTTCCACCCAGCCCCCGCCTCCCTTCCCTCAGGCCATCACCACACTGTTGTCTGTGTCTGTAGGTTATGCATATGTGTTCTTTGGCTAATCTCCTCATTTTCTTTCATCTAGTTCCCTCTCCTCCTCCCCTCTTGACAGCTGTCAGTCTGTTCTATGTATCCATGTCTCTGTTTATCAGTTTATTTTGTTCATTAGATTCCACATATCAGTGAGATCATGTGGTATTTGTCCAACTAACAATATTACTGAGAACACTGTGGCATAAAGAAGTTAAAGTGACTTGTCCAAACTCATACCATTAGTTAGCAACAGAGGCAGGACCAGAATCCAGATGGCTGGACACATTTTCAGTAATAAACTGGAAAATATCACATTAAGATTACACTCTCACTTCTTTTTCTGTGTACTGTTAAAAAAATGTTTTCACTTAATCTTTTAAATAGAAATAAGATTCCAGTTTTAGGTGGTAGAATGTTTTTGAAAAGTGAACAGAAAAAAAGAGCTGCTTTTAACCAATTTGTTCTCATTAGAGGAAAACAATTTTTATTTCAGTTCCGTTCACTTAAGGATTTTAAAATTAGGTATTATTCTGTTACATTTCTCCTCTTTTCACAAGAGAAACTAGAGTATAAGATGCAGTGGTGTTTTCTAGTATTGCGGGAATGGAGGTCTACTTCAAATTGAAGGGGTTAATTTTTTTCTGTAACTTTTTATTGCTAATCTTTACTTTTCTTTACTACTTTTTATTATTATTTTTAAAGGCTGGGGGAGGTACATCCATGCACTAAGGCTATATAAAGAAATTTAACTAGAAATTCTAGATAATTATTTGAAGAATCTAAATCAAAATGACCTACCCTGTTCCAAGCAGCTAATCAAGGGCAGCATACATTTCTGTTTGGTTTTACCTTGAACACACCCTGAAAATAGTACCTCTTTTCCATTCCAGTTCGATTCCTGAGTTTCCAGTTAATCCGAAACTTTAGTGAACACACTGAAGTTCCTGTGAATGTGATTTTAAACGTCTTCTCTCTGTCCTAACACGAAGGAAAGGAGAGCTGTTTTCCCTAAGGAGAGCTCCGCATCTGTTTGTTCAATTCCCAGGCTGTTGGGGGAGAGGAGCAGGAGTAGAGCGATAGATTGGAAATAAGCCGAGAAGCGCCCGGAGAGCAGGGTGTCCTGGCTCTGGAAAGGAGAATGATTTGCAGGTGGAAGGGCAAAAGCGAGGTTTGTAGCCCACTTGTAGTCCTCTCCTCTGCTCTTGGATCCGTTCCCATTTTCATGCTCTTGGATTCCCTACATGCTTTTGCACCAGTGCCTGGGAATTGATATTTTCCCCACATAGCCTTTAACCTTTGACCATGCAGCCTATACATGCTCCCACGTTCTCACCCCACATCCACACTGTCGGCAGAGCTCCATGTGAGTCTCCACGGAAAATGGAGACTGCACCCTTTCTTGGCCTTCTTCCTGTCCAGAGGGTCTTCAACACTCCCGTGCTGAGGACCCTGCCTGATAAGTCACCTTCATGAGTGCCTTTTCCTCAGCCTCTTGCTGAATCTAACCCCCGGAGGAAGGGAAGACTGAGAAAAACGTCCCAGAGGGTCGGAATAGGGAACAGAGGAGATTGGGAGGAGGAAAGAGGGACTAGAGGGGGTGAGGGTGCTTGTGGGGGTGAAAGTTCTTCATTTGTAGGAGGAAAGAGGATTTGAGAAGTTTTATTGGAGATTATGAATGGAATCCTGCTGCCTTAGATGGAGTTCCCTGTAAACAGATGATTCCATATAGAGTTTGCATATACAGTAGGTCCTTGGGTTACATCGGAGATCTGTTCCTATGGCGCGACATAACGCTATTTTCACCGTGAGTCAGAACCCACCTACATAAGCACCTACATCACTCACATGGATCACATACACAGCAGGAATGAAGTGAAACAGTAAAAAAAAAATTTAAAAGAAAGATTAATGCTGGTGATCTTTCCCAGCACCTGGAAGGGTTCAGGAATCTAGAGAAGGCATACAGCGTAAATTAATAAGGAGACTAGAAATATAATATAAATTTGTAACCCATGGGGGAGCCAGAGGAGCTTAGCTGTAGGAACCAAGTTCTCTGAGTCTCTGGACCCCTTGCTCTTTATTAACACAAATTGCCCTAAAGCAAAGCAGATATACATATCAAAGGTTAAGGTTTAGTATACAGTAGGCATTGTCAGATTGAAGGAACTGCCCTCAGCTGTTCAGGTGTTTGGCCAGCAGGAGACAATAATGTGTAGATTGAAATGCCCTCAGCTGTCTGGCAGCAAGCAATCATTTATGCATCCTTTTCAGGTTTGGGGAAATGCCCTGACCATTCCAGTAGGTAATAACATATGATTCAGCCCTGCTGAAGCCTCAAGGTTCCATTAACCTTTTGATGAAACTTCTTGCATTTATGACATGCTGGAATTAGCCTCCGGCAAAAGATAACAATTCCTGACCTTTACTTGTGGTAAATAAATAATAAAAAACATAAAGCACATATGTATATACCTCAAAGTGATGGAACTTGTTTTTTTATATAAATAAATGGGAGATGGCAACGTAACCACGAAACGACATACATCGAACACTATGTAACCTGAGGATTGTCTGTAGTTTGTTCGGGTAGTTGATTCCTGTGGGGATGTATGTGTTTATAAAACTTCAGAGAAAATTGCTCCATGGCAATATTAGGCTATCCCCGAGTCATAGTTGATTGGTCTAAATTAAACATTGCCTCGAACTGATCAAACACAGTAGGCTGTCTTTTGTCTGTATTTGATTGGTTCATGACTGATGTGTCTCTTCTGCAGAGAATTGTAAGTGCTAAATAAAAGTTAATTGCTTTGAGAAAGTAAATATCATCAATTTCAAATTATTCATTTCAGTGGAAAAGAAATTTTGTTTCAATGAGAAAAAATAAGTCCCAAACAATGCTGAGAATATATATATGTATATTACATATATAGTGTTCCAAAAATGTATGCACACACTTGAAATAATTATAAAGACAGTGAAATAATTATAAATACATTTCATTTTCAAAATTGAGCTATCAGCTGTGAAAGTGTGTATATTTTTTGGGGGGCACCATGTATATATTGTTTTGAGCCCTAAAACTCTGAGTTGTATAAGACCTAGATTAAAACAGAATTGGTAGTGCTCTACCTGGTTTGGCTCAGTGGATAGAGCATTGGCCTGTGGATGAAGGGTCCCAGGTTCGATTCCTGTCAAGGGCACATGCCCGGGTTGTGGGCTCGATCCCCAGTGGGGTCGTGCAGGAGGCAGCCAATCAATGACTCTCTCTCATCATTGATGTTTCTATCTCTCCCTCCTCCTTCCTCTCTGAAAGCAATAAAAATATATTAAAAACAAAAACAAAAACAGAATCAGTAGTAAATGAAGATGCTGCAAACACCTAACAAAGATGGATATATTAGATGGTTATTACATTCCTATGACCTTGTAGTTTGAATGATTAACTTTTCATGTCTTTGGTCATTGTTCCAATATTATTTTTTCTACAATGCACAGGACAGCCGTCTCTCCACACAAACAACTATCAAGCTCAAAGTGTCAGTAGTGCCAAAGCTTAGGAACCCTCCCAGCTGATTTGCTCTTAAAAAAAAAAAGTAAAAAAGTCTTTATTGATTTTTAGAGAGAGAGAGAGAAGGGAGAGGGATAAAGAGATAGAGATATCTATGAGATAAGAGATAAGCATCATCGATCAGCTGCCTCCTGCACTCCTCCTACTGGGGATTGAACCTGCAATCTGGGCATGGGCCCAGACCAGGAATCAAGCTGGTGACCTCTTGGTTCCTGGGTGGAGCTCAATCACTGAGCCACAGTAGCTGGGCTGATTTGCTGTTTGAATTTCAACAATGTGTTAGCATGTTGGATTTTGAATGTTCTGAAGAGAGGTCCTTTCTCCAAATATGACTGTTAATTTCAGAGAAATTGTTCTAAAATTTATTTTTGATGATAGTTTTCTTGTCTACATGTGGTTAATAATTATACAAAGGAAAGAGATACCAGAATGTTAGATGGAGATGTAAATCTAGGGATTAACTAAAACTAGTTTATCATGTAATATATAAGATAATAGAAATTTAGAGAGGTCATTTGACTTAATCATAGTAATATATTTATTGGCAGGGTAGGGCTTCTCATTCTGTTGCCCTTCAGACTAAAAAGATAAAGATTTTACCAATATTTTATAATATGAATTAATCTATAATAATAAAAGTGTGATATGCTAATTAGACCGGATGACCTTCTAGACAAAGCCTGGGCTGTGAGGGAAGCCCGGTGCTGGCAGCTGGGGGAAGGAAGGCGTACTCTTACATAATTTCCATGCACCGGGCCTCTAGTTAAATAATAAGTCTTATGGGAACACATATGATACCAAATGAGTAGTTGAGAAAGAAAGAGTAGAATTAGTTTCAGAATAGTTAAATTATTTTCAGCATGAATATATGTTGACTTATTTTTTTTTAAAGTGCTATTTGAATAAGCCCTCAGTTCTGAAATACCCAGTAAATATTTTTCCCCCAAAAGGATCTGAACCTGAAGTGTTAAATATCACAGGAATTGAAATACTATTCCTGTTTTAGAAAAAGTAATTATGGAAACTCATAGACATTTTCACTCTTTTGATATCAGCTTATACTTATTTAGGGTTTGATTATCTTCTGTGTGAAATGTGAGTCCTTACTCTCCTGATGTTCTGCTTTTTCTCATTTTGTTACTCATTAGCACCTGTCCTAGAGAGAGATAAAGAGCTAGAAAAAGACATGAAGCTCCAGGCAGTCAATGTTTTGACATGTTAATAACAATCAGAAAGGGAGAAGAAGAAAGGTAGAAATAAGATTTTATTATCTTCCATCTGTTTAGATGTGACTCACTGAAAAAAAAAACAAAAAAAAACAGAGAAAGCAAGGAACAAGGCTTCACAAATCCTTTAATAAGGACTGGCTCATACCAGGATATGCTTGTCCTAAAGCACAGATATTAGCTGTCAAATGAGCCAGTAGGCACTATGTCCATGAGGATCAATGTGATTTCCCCTCACCCTTAACTTCCACAGCACCAGCTGGCTCTCACCTATTATATACATTTTATATAACTTGGACATTTTCTTATTCACTTAAAAATACAAAACAGTAAAATGTAATTGCTAAATTTTTGCAATAATTTCTTTTCATTTTTAAAGACTTAGAAGCAGAAGTCTTTCTGTTATTCCCTTCATGAAACCTCAGACAAGAGTATTGAACATTCTGCTCCCAATGAGTACTATTCAGAAAGACCATTCCTACATTTCCTGTTCTGGCCCCTGAATCTTATGATATCCTTCTAAAGATGGTTATGTTTCATGTGCATAAAATATGACTTCAAGAAAACCATAATATGGCACTGGCCCTTCATCTCATGTTGATTATATGGCTAGCCTGTATTTTACTGATGCCTTTAGTGGCCATTCTTCCACTTTATTTCTCTTTGTTTCATTACCTAATGTTTGGCTTGATGGTTTTGTTTAAAGTCCGTCACATCATGCTAGATTTTCTATTATTGAAGTTCTGGAAAATGTATATAGTCCATTATCTTTTATTTGAAATAGCAGTTACAGGGCAAAGAAAATAGTCTATTCTGGCTTTAGGACCATGGTATAAAAAGTACTGCAGTCTTGTTTCAGAAATAGGTGGCATATCCACAGCACAAAGCGAACCTTGTCTGCAGTGTGTTTTCCAGGGCCGATGATGAATAGCTGTGCCTGGCACCTGGCGATGCCTAGTGCCAGTAGCAATGCTGGGTGCCACATGCATTTACCTCCCAGGCGTTATTCCCCCCATGATGCACCTCAGCAAACAAAGACATTCTTCTTTGTAACTAGTGACATAAAAGATAAAATGATTAGCAAGGAAAAGAAAAGCCACCAATATGTACTAACAGCTGTCTTCTTTCCCTAAACATAAAATAAGTTTTATAAAATAAGTTTTTGAGATCATACAACATATGCCATTTGGCTTGCCTTAGAAACATAATTTTAAAAAATATTAACCAATTCAACAAAAGTTCATCACTGATATATCATTAGAATGGAATAGTGATAGTTGTTTTGAGCAAATGAGGAAGAATTAAGACTTTTTTTTTAAATATATCTTATTGATTTTTTACAGAGAGAGGGATAGAGAGTTAGAAACATCGATGAGAGAGAAACATCGATCAGCTGCCTCTTGCACACCCCCTACTGGGGATGTGCCCGCAACCAAGGTAGATGCCCTTGACCGGAATCGAACCTGGGACCCCGACGCTCTATCCACTGAGCCAAACCGGTTTCAGCGAATTAAAACTTTTTGATTTGTACTTTATTCTCAATGAATAGATGACCCAACGTAGTTTGAGGAAGAGTGGACTTAACACTTGTTAAATATTGAATATCTATCAGAAATTATGCTAACTAGCATTAAAACCAGGGAAAGAAATAAAGTAGTGTGTCAAATATGACATAAATATATTCTCTCTTAGAGACAATGGAAGAGGGGAAGAAGCCTTGAGGGATCTATAGAGTCAAAAAGGAAAGAGGAGTGATGTGATGGGCATTGAAAGAGAGATAGACAAGTGACATACAGAGAAGCAAGTCTGGGGAAAGAGAATAAACAAGCACAAGGCAAGGATAAAAGATCATCATTGTCTGAGAATATGGAGACATCAGTCAGGCTGCGGCGCTGTTCATGTAGAAGAGCAGTTGGCAATAGAGTCAGTAGATGTTTTAGGGAAAAGATCCAGAAGATAATCCTGATATCCAAGCTCTGAAATTTGCCTGTAATTCAATAGCCAAAGAAGAATGATTCCTTTGGTTTGTTGACTTGTGTTTGTTGTTGTTGTTTGTTTATTTGTTGTTGTTGTCAAAAGTTTCTGATCCACACAAAGGAAAACAAATCAATAACATTTGCTACTGGCCCTCTGGTATTCCCTTCCAGCTTACTGGCTCTCTGGAAATTGCCACAAATGGATACTTTTCAGACCTGGGGCACCTCGCTGAGCTCATTTTTGGCTTTCCAAAGACCTTTTGATTGATTGGATTTGAGGCAATGACCCATCTAGCTAACCTTCTTTCTAAGGAAGTTATTCCCTTATTTTTATCCCTTTCTGGCTATTAGCATTCTTCCACATTCTGCATTTGGAGACCATCAGTAAACCTTTTTGTAAAAATTTAAGAAGCATTTGCTAAGGAAACTAATGACAAAGGGAGCAGAGAGAATATTCTGTAGATATTATCTACGTATGAAGCCTTTTCTATTCTTAGAGTCATTTCCTCAGCTTTGCATTTCCTGTACAGCAGTTCTACAAATTAAAAGCATTTGTTTTGTCTTAGTTCATTGTGAGATCTTGTCACTCACTTTACTTCAGTTCCTTTAGAGTAATTCTTATTTTTATCAGCTTGTTATTACCCCTTGAGAACTTAAGTTACTAGGGACTTGATGCAAGTGTGTTGAATCGATTAATTGAAATGTTTCTCATCTTTTATTCAATGATTATGACTTCCCCTCTGTCAGATACGATAAATGTTATTTGTAAGTGCAAGAGATAATAAGAGAAAATTACTGCTGGGCCAAAAATTCTAATTTTTCCATGGATTTTATTGATTATAAACTCATCAGTCACAAACACTCATTCACATAAACACAGATACACAAATTCCCATGAAGGAGCATGCTAGTTACTATCTGGGACCATAGCAGCAATCCTGAGTTATGGCCAAATAAGAGCTTTGCAAGAGGTTCTTGAGAAAAGAGAAAGTGGGAAAGACAGAAAGGCAGCAAGAGAAGACAGGGGGGAAAATAGAATGCCAACCAGAGAAAACAACAGCAGTAACACAACAAGGCGCTTGAGAAACTAGAGAGAAGGAGGTGGAGCGGTGATAAAGGTAGAGCAGGTGTGTGGATGTGTGTGGATAAGATGGGCCTGGCATCTCTGGGTGACAGTAAATCATAGCTTCTGAAACAATTGCTTTTGTCCTGCACCCTGCTCTCCTGTGGGTCATGCTAATGTCCATGCTTTGTTGCTTGGCTCCCTGCAGTTTTCTACATTTTGTTGCTGGAGCCACTTAATGTCCACCTATAGCATGAACCCCGATTTGTATTCTGAGATTCTTATTCTGGCTTTATGAAAACTCCTCAGTGGATCACTTCTTAAAAATAATGGCTAGAAATGTAAGTATCCGTCTGTTGTTTTGTTCTTTACAGAATATTATAAAGACATCTTAGCCATGATTTGCATATTTTATACTAATTGGTTTAAAAATAATCTGCATTCAAATCTGGTTTCCCAATTTAAAAACTTGCAAATCATAAGAAATCAAATTTTTTATGATGCGTGTTTTATTAGATTCTTGTAGTTTGTCGTGAAGGATATATAATCACAGGCCAGCTGCTAGAATCATGGAGTCCTGTAACTGACATAGTTTGTTGATAAACACTCCTGTCAAATGGTTAACAACTCAAGTTCTGAAATCAGATTACTGTGGGCAAATCTGGATTTTAATACTTTTTAAACATGAGGTCTTCAAGAATAATTTATCCTTTCTGATCTTCATGTGTTGAAAAGGAATGATAATAGTTCCCACTTCAAAGAGTTGAAATATTGAATACAGGAGACCCAAGGTGAAACTAAGCCAGTTCCCTGTTGGAACATTTGTGGATTTGGGTCCTTCTCTCTGGCCACTGTTTCCCCAGGTCTTTTCATGGCTCTGTCCCTTACTTTATTGAGATTTCTTGCCACTGAACACTCATTCTGAGAGAGTATCTATCCTCATCCTTCGTACCCTCGACCTTTGTTCTATTTACTTTTCTTCTGAGCCTGAGTTATAATAAGATATATTTGTCTCTCCCACTGAAGGAAGTTTGTCTATCTTGTTTATCACTATATCCTGGGTATATAGATGTTCCAACAAATATTTATTAAATGACTAAATTAATTGATATAATTAATATAAAATACTCAGCAAAGGAAACTACCATTAACTTTAATCATTAGGCTAAGTGCTAACATAATAAATATGCATTATTGATTATTGTGTTTAAAAATATATATTATGTAAATTTCAGTTTGACCCTGAGGTAGAGTTATATAGGTTTTTTTGTAAATAATTGTCAATATCACTCTTAAATTATACTTTAGATGTTTAATCAACCTATTGGTATTTAAGAAACATGGACAGACTGACCTTTCTGAGGTTTCATACTTCTAGAATGTATATTTTTGTTAAAAAATGAACAATTAAAACCTTGTTTTTTTTATCAGTGAAATATATATAAGAAAATGATACTAAGAATAAATTTCCAATTCTTGAAGTCTATGATTAAAAATGTGTGCATATTTTCCTTCTATAAATTAAGATAAATTTTATAAGCTTAAAATAAAGAAGGCTAAATATCTTATTACCATAGTTGAAATTAAACTTAATTGAATTTTTTAAAGTTAATGAAGTAATGCATTGTTAGTGGAATGAGTTGTTCATCCTATGTAAACTTTCTGGATGAGTGGAGCTTATGGTTTTTACTCTGTTAAGCATCTATACACACACATAAACACACACATACAGAATTGACTTCCCTTTCCTTAAAAAATACATACACAATACTGAGTGGAATTGGACTTGGTTAGCCCTGATAGGGGTTAAACAAGGACCCCATTGCCTGTATTGAGAGACACAAAAACCCCAACAGCAAACAACCAGAAGCAGTGATGGAGCAGAGCACTGTGTTCAGGAACTCTTGGCAGAAGTAACAGGTAGAAGTCCATGAACAGAGGAAAGCTGTAACTGAGAGTAGGTAGTAAAGGAGAGTTAGATGAACCAGCAGGTTGCAAGATTACAGAGAATCTAACCACAACAGAAACAACCAGGAACTCTGTGTCAATATACAGGTTTCAGGGAGTCAGACTGTAGACCCAGAGGAAATGGGTGAGACAGAGGTTCTGCACAATGACACACAAGGAAAGATTATAATTATAATAACCACGATGTAGTGGATACTCGCACATACAAGATAGCATTCTAAATGCTTTATAAATCCATATGAGGTGGTTTCTATTGTCATAACAGTTTTTAAGATGAGGAAATTGATACAGAG
Source organism: Eptesicus fuscus (assembly GCF_027574615.1). NCBI lineage: Eukaryota > Metazoa > Chordata > Mammalia > Chiroptera > Vespertilionidae > Eptesicus > Eptesicus fuscus. The sequence continues at coordinate 102,016,988 of NC_072476.1, forward strand.
AAGACCACTATTTTGTTCAAGGTTACAGAATTAATAGTAGAGAATACAGGATTTGAACCCAGGTAGTCTGGCCCTAAAAACACACAACTTAAGTCAGTACTCTTTACTGCCTCTTTTTAATATAATACCAACAAACAAAGGCAACAACTAACAACTATTGAGTGCTTACTGTATACCAGGTATTGGTACACATGCTTCACATGTGTTGCCCTAAAGAATCTTCAGTATATCCCAACCACTACTAATCCTCAGTTTGCAGAAGAGGAAACTAAGTCTCAGAAAGGCTGTGTGTGCCTTATCTGGGTAACAGAGCCTGGAAGGTGCCCATCTGCACAGAAACCTATGATGCAAGAAGGCCAAGCACTACTCTGCTAGAACCGGCCAACAGGTTAAGGGACCAGCCACAAAGCTGAGTCCACCAGTCACTAGGCCAGCAGTTCTTAAACATTTTTAGACACAGGCCTCTCCTTCACTCTTATAATTTACTCAGATACCAAAGTGCTTTTGTGTTTGTGGGTTATACAGTTTGATATATAGTGTGTTGGAAATTAAAATGGAGACATTAAAAACACCCCTTTCAGCAAAATACATTCATTGCATATTTCCATACATATATTCTTTTATGAAAAATAATTTTACTTTCCAAAACAAACAAAAATTGTAAGAAGAGTAACATTGTTTTTACCTTTATGCAATTAAAAATATATCTGGCTTAAGAAGGCAGCAGATTCCACATCTGCTCTGCACACAGCCTGTTGCTCTAGGTTGCCTGGTTGGTACAGATCATGAATCAGGCACACAGAGGAGAAGTTGGAAAACATATTGGATACTGTATTTGTACATAACTAAATCAGGAAGTGCTCATTTCCTAAAGGATAGTTGCCATGTGTAATCTGAAGTTTTATCAGTGAACATTTCGTGCTTAGTTACATTAAAATCTATTGATCTATTTCATATTTTGAAAGGACCTCTTGCCCTTTTTTGCTAGATTTTGTAATATGATCATTTGGGAAATATTGGCTTACTGTGCTCTGCAGATCTTCCAAATGTTGAAATATTTCATTAGTGGCAAAAAATGTACACTTATCAGTCACAACTATTCTCTCTAGGAATCAATTGAGAAACTCTCAAGTTCATGCTGACAGTTAAAAGTTTCCCAAAATTTGAACTTTTGCTTAGAAGCTCAGTTTTTATCACTGGCAAAATATCAGTTGTTTGCCAGGTGTGCTTTATTCATTTTGGGTGAATAAAGCCTGCTAAGTACCCATGTGGCAATAACTATAGTTTGTCCATCATTCATTCTTTCAAATGAAAATGGTAGTCCATAAAGTGTGGCCAGTTTAGTTCATGGTTTAAGCAATCGCTCATTTGCCATTCCTTCAGACAACCATCATCCTTCATCATGGAACACAGGTGCTTTATGCATGCTGTTTTGTCACCCAGCATAATAAAAGGACACTGAAAACACATGTGCTCAAGCGTTGATATTGAATAATATTAATAATACTTTCTTCATCCAAGGTATTTTTAAGTGAAACTGGAAGAGTGGAGGTGATGAATTTCAATGACTTTTGAATAATTTTGTTGGGTCAAGAACTATTTCTTCTAGATTTTCAGCCATATTTATAAAATTTAAGAATCAATTTCATATAAGCAATGTTACTTTTTATTTATTGTACATCAGGAACTATGTGAGTCACTGAAAATACATAATAATGAATTTATAGAGCAGGTCATTATACCTGCTCTAAACAGTCAAACCTTGAATTCAGACATGTAAATAATTAACTTTATGTAATGAGATTTGTGATGTAATGGTGGCATTTAAAAAGTGATTTGTGTACACAGCAAAAGGGTAATTAATTCTTTGTCTAGAGCTAAGCTTGCGGGGGTCAAGTAAACTAAAAGGGCGCATTTGGTTGAAAGGTCAGTGTTATTTATCATAGTTGGGGCTACTGTAAAACATAGAGCAGGTTAATCAGCATCAATGTGGGAATGAGTAATATCAGTCAACTTATCTAAGCTATATTTTAAAGGCTGGAGTCTGCTGGGGTAATAACCTAATATTAGTCATTAAAAGACAGTAGCAATGACAACGACAACAGTTGAGGTTCAGATGTATGTGTGACCAACTGACATATCCTTCATGAAGAATATAAGAGAACTCCAACGTTGGTCCCAAGCCCAGGATCCATTGGAAAATGAGGCCAGAAGCAGGTCTGTCCCATCAGGTAAGTCAACCTGCATTGTTTAAAGGTACAGATTGACTGGTCCTCTCATGAAATTTGCAAACAGGATAAAAGTAAAGTAACAGCCTATCTTCAATGAACTACCAGTAAAATTGAAATTATCCACCCTGCATCCTTTCATTTATAATGTCTGTCTTCCCAAGTATGTGGGCAATAGATCATAACTATCAGAGTGAGTTTAAATTCATCTTAATTGTAATTGTTAGTTGTGATTAAAATGCTTGCATCAATACACCATGTCATTGTGTTCTGAGTCAATTCCCGCTTCTCAATGATAAAAGATGATTCCTTCACCTCCTATGAAACAATCCCAGCTTTGACATAATCAATAACACATAGTACATCTGATGAAAAAGAGAAGGTCATGACCTAAACCTGAGATGTGTTACAGAATGGTTCAGTGTGCCTGAAGCAGAGAGTGATGCTTGGGAAGGAGGATCAGGGATGATGCTGGAAAACGAAGCGGGTTGGGCTAAATTGTGAATGGGCTCATATACCATACTTTGGACGTTAATGAATTGGAGGCAGGAAGATCAGTTAGCAGTAACTGAAATTATCTGACACATACTTGACCTCTTGATGAGTGCATTACCCCTGGACCAAAGTATTTATTTGGTAAATTACCAGCAGTTTACAACACTGCCTTAGCCTTCCAGATGCTCAGGAACATGTCAGAGCTCTACAGATCTCCTGAGGGCCATATCACATAGTTGTTCCTTTTAAGCACTTCCTTAAGGGTTAAGCCTGTTGCCCCATTCACTGTTAGTCACTGCTCAGTTGGAAGAGCTGTTCAGTTCTTTCCTCTGATTGCTTTCAACCATTGCTCGTGTGGAAAAGGCTGTTTGCCACGTTAAGTCAGACCATATTAAGATGGTAGCTGGGGTTAGGTCTTCCAGGGTAGGGCAATAATGACAGTTCTGGGAATGGGGCCTGGAGAGGTTCTAACCTCATTCTGCTCTCTCAGTGACTGCCAGCCAGGTGGCCGGGCAGTTGGATCTGAACATATTGAGAAGCTTTTGAGTGTGAGATAGAAATAGGGCAAGTTGAAACATAACAAATGTCATTTTTCCTACAAGTGTTTTTTTTTTTTTTTTCCTGTGAAAAGTTGGAATTTTGATAGTTGATTGCATTGAATCCATAGATCAATTTAGGTAATATAGACATTTTCAGAACATTAATTCTTCCAGTCCACGAACACAGGCTATTTCTGTATCTATTTGTATCTTTTTAAATCTATTTAATCAATGTTTTATAGTTTTCATGATAGAATTCTTTTACTTCCTTGGATAAATTTATTCCTAAATAGATCCCCTTTTAAATGGGATTGTTATTTCTACTTATTTTCTAGATAATTTGTTGTTAGTGTAAAGAAATGCAACCGTTTTTTTGTGTGTTGATTTTGTATCCTGCAACTTGACTGAATTTATTTATTAGTGTTAACAATTTTTTTTAGTGAAGTCTTTAGAATTTTTTTATGTATAAGTCATGCTATCTGGAAACAGACATTTCTACTTCCTTCTTTCTGATAATCATATCATGATTTTTATTTCTTTTTCTTGCCCAGTTGCTCTGCTTAGGACTCCCAGTACTTTGTTGAACAGAATTGATGAGGCTGGACATTCTTGTCCTGTTCTTGATCCTAGAGGAAAAGCTTTGAGCTTTTTACTATTGAGTATGGTTCTTACAATATTGAGATACATTTCTTGTATACGTAATTGGTTGGGGAGTGAATGTAGATTAAAGACAAAGGACCTGAGGTTGAACTTTGGCTTGCATACTTTACTGATTGCTGGGCTCAGGAATAGCCTTCAGCTTTTATCATTTTGTTTTCCACACAATTTAATTTTATAAAAATCTGGTATTATGTTATTTAGAAAAAAAAATTGGGAAGGAAATTTATTCACTCCAACTAGCAACTAAATATTTTAAAAATATAGAATTTAAATTTTGCCCCTTTTCCAAGTGAGAGGTTTATTATTATGATGGAGATTTCATTAAGAATACTTAAGATTTGAATCAAGAATGAATTTATGTATGCATGCCATATAAAATACTTCTGTTTTAAAAAAGCAAACTATTTTACAAGGCATATATTGTTCATTTAATAATTTAATAATAAAAATTACAGTGCCTTGAATAAATTTCCCTACAATTCAGAAATAAGTATTAAAATAATATAAACCAGTGATGTTTTGAGAGAATGCCTGTTTCACATAAAAACTTGGCTTTGACTACTGTTCTAATCTATGTACTGAGCACAGCATCGATCACCATCTGTCTTTCTCTCTCATTCATTTAACTTGCCTCAACATATAGCTGTGTGTGTGGTTTTTGGGACTGGGTATAGGGTGGCGTAGTTATACCTTCTGCCTAAGTTTCCTCTTTTAAACATAGCCAAATGTCAACAACTAATCTTTCTTTCATTTATAACACTTAATCTAGAAAATTTTTTGTGTATAAAAGTAAAATTACAAGATGTCAAGATTTTTGTCACTTTTCTAAAGTAATACAATTTTTTTTGCAAAATTCAACATTTAATCATTTTACAATTATGATTGATTTTCTTTTAAATAGCATTTTTTTCTAATTAAAAATCAATACAAGCTTATTACTGAAAATTTGGAACAAGAGAGAATACAAAGTAAATAATTAAAATTGCCCATGGAGCTTTTATCTACAGATATATTTATTTAAAAACTAACATATGTATATAATTGTACACAAATATTAAATAAAGGCATACATCTTGGTAATTCTTCCCTTATTTTCAATTTCCTTAGTTTTTTTTTCCAGCTATCTTTTTTATTTTATTTATTTATTTTTTTAAAATTTATTGGGGTGACATTAATAGGATTATATAGGTCTCAAGTGTATTATTCTAACATAATACATAATTTATATATTATATTGCATGCCCACTACCCAAAGTCAAATCTTCTTAGGTCACCATATATTTGACCCCCTTTACTCTTTACCCCACCCCCTTTCCCTGGTAACCACAGTAATATTGTCTGTTTCTTTGAGTTTTTGTTTGTTTTTCTTTTTTTTCATTTGTTGCTTTCAGCTTTGTCATTCTTTTGTTTGGTTTGTACATATCCTCTCTTTCTTTGATTGCTCTACTATAAACAAGGACCTTGCTTACCAGGTAAAGAAACAATAAAAGTCAATATTTGTAGTTATTTTACCACTTAAGTGAGAAGATTTGAAATGAGTCTTTGTCTCTCTTTGCACCAGCGCATTATGTACTTGTAAAATATTGGAAAGGATTTTGTCTTACCAGATTTAGCTGTATAATATTTATAAAATTATAGGATTTTGAACATTGAAGTTTATGATTATGAGTGGGAACTTTGAGTCAGTACTTACAGCCAAAGTTAGAATAATTACTCCATGTCATTGATCACAGTTGCAATACAGTGGAAATATATGCCCTTTGTTCATCAAGTAGAATTGTGTGTAACATATGTCAACCGTAGGCCCCATCTGAGGGAGGAGGCTTTTATTAGAATGTACTAATGTTTTATCAAATGCAGATTTAGCCACTGCAGACCTCAGGAACAGTTATTGTTTCCAGATACATCATGCATGCACTTGATGATATTTTACAAAAATTTTATTATGTACAAGGGTCCATCATCCTCTCGTTTCTGTAGTTTTCGCCATCCTTGAGACTTTTCTCAATTTTTCAGCCATAGCACAGGTCTTATGGCTGTCGTTTCTGTATGGTGCTGGCAACACACTTGACTGGCTTTTCAAAATAACAAATGTTTGCATTCAGATTCAGTGTGCTGAGTTCTAAAGGGTTTCCGTTAAGGACATTTAAAGCTGAATGTCTGCTAAATAATTTAATGCTGGAATTTAAAATTTGGGGTCATATTAGTGTGGCTTATTTTTACCACTTTAAACTTGCCAAAACTATTTTATAAGTGGTACTCTTTCTGACTTAATTTAAAAATAACTAGGAAAATGTGAATGGAATTTAGTAGGATTGATTAAAGGAATCAAGGTTTGTTCTAATCCATTGCCACCTGTTGTCTCTCTCGTGTTTTCCCCTCTTTCTCCTTTAGAATTCTTTCTAACAAACCATATTTTCCTCCTTTGGATGGACATTGCTTCAGCTAGTTTTATTCTAGGAAAGAAAGGTAGTAAAGTAAAAGTAAAAAATGCTTAAGATATTAACTGATAACAGCTGATAGTATGACATTCTTTGCCTCTTCTACCCTCCGGTTATTTTACATTCTTAGTCAATTAACCTATGTAATTAAGAAAAAAAATGTAAAGTGACTTTAAATGATCAAAGATTAAAATGGTAAAATGTTTTTTTAAATGCAGTATTTAGTAAAAAATTAGGGTTTCAATGGAAAGTAATAAATATATGATTGGTAAGGACAGTCAAGATTCTCATGGGAAGGGAAGGCTCACTAACAGTCTAATGATGGAGAAGGAAGAAAGAGATTTATGTTTTTGGAGATCACAAATTATAACACCATTGTTTATGTTCTGTGATTGAATGGTAAACACAGATGCCTCCAAGCCATGGAATCATTTGAGGCCATCCTGTATGTTAATTAATGAGAAATATGGCTTTGCTGCACCCCACAAAATGTGATACCAATTCTGTCTCCAGTATTTCCATAGATTTCTGAAATGGCTTACATCATCATCATCATCATCATCATCATCATCATCATCATCATCATCGTCATCATAAATATCTTCATAGCTGATACCTGTATTAATATCCCTTTCCCAACATCAACTTTTATAGTGTAATGTATGAACGTTGGCTTCCCTTCTCTTGATTTGCCAATTCACCACAATGTGGCTCTGTGTAGCAGAACTTGACAAAGGTTTCCTAAAGGGTTGGGGGAAGCAGAGAGTAATTGCATCACATAAGAGCTTCAGATTTGATACTGGATGCTGTTCTTCCTAGAATTGCATTAGTTACTTCCTTATCAAGAGGGGTCTTAATGGCATGTCTCTCGGATTACATCTTGCTGTGAGGACTCACCTCTCTCCATCATATAACTTTTTTCTTCCTTTTTTTTCCTGGAGCCTTTACAGTGTCTCTCATACTTCCAGTGAACACCAATAACTCTCTAATTCAGAATAGTATACATTGATCTTTGTTTTTTCTCTTTGTTTTCAGACAATTGGTAAGAGAAGAACAAAGAGAGTCACATAGATATTTTACTAGACTTTATTACTAAAATTCTCCTGCCTTCTGTTTCTTCCTTAGATAGCATTTATAGTTATGATTAATATTTGTTTTGAAAATAATTGTTTCTCTCCAGCTATATTAATTATTTAAGTTAAGAGGTACAAGTTACACATATGTGTCTTTGGAAATGTTGAAGGTAGTTTTCCAAATGACATTATGACATTGGTATTTGGATAATTATACCAATTTATATATTCTAAGAAAGAGAAGTACATAATGGTGAAGAGTTGGACAGATATAAATTATACTAAAAATACCCTAGTCCTACATACATCATCTGAGCTGCACTAGTATAATTTTATAGCACTGTCCCTTGGCTGTTTTGATTATGAAATATGTACTATTTTTTTGGTTTACATGTTAATCACTTAGTTTTTTTCCTTCATGAATACAACAAACAGAGTTCAACTCTACTTAAATATATTTGGCATTAAATCTTCAAATAAGTATTTTCTAATTTAACAGCAAAGTTTGTTTTCCACATATGTAATGTAAAATATGTTTAATTCCACATTGTAATTTCAACTGTTTTATTATCATCTATATTTATTTGATAATCGAAAGAAAAACATGAAATATCTCAAATATCTTTTGAGTGTTCTTTTGAATTTTTTTTTCTATTTGGACAATAGAGTTCTGAGAATGGATAGAATGAGGCTTAAATGATACATTGGGTGTTGAAAGCTTCTTATGTTATTCATCATCCTCATATACTTCATAAGTGATCATCCTCATATACTTCAATAAGTGTTCCATAAATGATACACACACACACACACACACAGGGGTGGGAAAAAGTAGTTTTATGGTCGTAATACAAATAAATATAATAACCTATAAAAATAAACACATAATATGCTAATTAGGATGGACGTCCTTCTGGATTTCCTTCCGAGTGACCTTCTGTACAAAGCTAGGGCTGCAAGGGAAGCCCGGGTCCCTGGTGCCAGAGGGAAGCCTGGGTCCTGGGTGCCAGAGGGAAGCCAGTGCTGGCAGCCGGGGGAAGGAAGGCCTACTCTCACATGAATTTTGTGCATCAGGCCTCTAGTTAATAAATAAAAATACAAGAATAAACTCTTTTCCGTACTTACATTTGTAAACCTATATACGTATATACTAGTAGTTTCATTCAGAGTTAACATTAAGAAAAAGGGTTGTAGAGAAGTTAAGTAACTTGTCCAAACTTATAATACTACTGTCTTGCAAAGATTATTTAAACTTATAACTCTTTCATCCAAAGCCCATGCTTTTGCCAAGCTGCCATGCTGTGTCTTGAACCAGTTATTTGTATTGCCTTCACTGGCCAACCAAGGTAAACAGTTGAACTTTATAGCCCTATTCACATCTTCCCCATTCATTCCACTGCCAAGAGCTCCTGGAAGTTTAATAAATGAGATTTGCTAATTAGCATCTATTTTGTAAATGGAATGGAAATTTTCATGGCCAAGTTTCTTAATCATGGAAAAAAGAGGTCTTTTTTATGTGAAGCTCAGGGCTTGGGGAGTAATCACAGCACACCTGTAAACATTATAAAACACTCTTTTGAAAGTTGTGATTTTTCTTTTCAGAAGACTGTCATAAAAAGAATCTGTCTTTTTAAACTTCCTGCGGCGATGCCTCATTGCCATGACTCAGCAGGTGTGCTTATGACTCCCTAGGCATAAGGTGGTTTTGAAATGATTGCATCAGATCTTCAAATTCAATCTTCTAAAGAAATTGTTTTAAAGGGGTTTATTTATGTTATTAAATAGATTTGAGAGGCCTGGTTTGGCCTGAATAAAATCATACAGTAGATAACATTTGTCTTCATTTTGGCAAGTTTACTCTGTTTTGTTCATGACCTTTTCTCTTAATATTCTATGTTTTTATACCGCTCTGAGTTTCTCCTATTACAGGAAAGTGAAATTTATATTAAGATGTGCATAACTAATGAAACAAAAACGCTCAAATCTTTATTTTTAAACCCAAAATATGAATATTTGCTGGTGAAAACATCGGTGCTAGAGACATTTCACCTGCCAGGATACATTCCAGGCTCCCTCATCCCTGCCCCCTGAAATGATTATTTTCTCTGTCTGCAGTAGGAGAGGTGTAGTAGAACCTTTACCTGGTGGCACGGGGACCTTTCTTCCTCACTCACTATCACTGCCACTCTAGAGACTGAAAGTTCAAACTTTCATCTTCCTCTTGGATCAAGTGCAACATCATTATTGTCAAAACTGAAATTGTGATTTATTGTGGAGTTGCTGTTTATGAAGTTTTATAAAAATAATGGCTGAATGTTTTGTATCTTTTCATAAGGTAGGGTGATATAAACGTTTGAAGGACCCCACATTAGCTTTCTTGCCTTATTTACATTTTCCTGGTTCTTATTCTGCCTTTCTACTTTATCATTATTCAATTATATTTTGTCTTTTAATATAGTTTGTGGTTTATTTTTTGTATAGTTGATTTACAAGGTAGCTATGAATTCCCTGTTGTTGTTTTTTTTTGTTTTGTTTTTCTTTTATGATTTCTCTATGAACAACAGCAATTTCAAAGCAATAGCTTTAAAAGCAAACCCTTACCAAGGTTTTACATTTATACATTTGAGCCTTGCTCCAAATTTCTGACATTGGGAGAGAGGAAAAAAAGACTGAAACAGCAAGATTCTTTGTAAGATTAAAACAAACAAGCAGCACAGATCACACTAGGCTAAAAAGAAGTTTAGTCACTCGCCGGGGGTGCTGCTACTTATTATCTTTTCTTATCTCATAACGTTTAAAAAAACAGTGCTTTTCTTCACCACCGTGCAGTCTCAATTGTAGTAAATATGCCACAGAAACAAAGGAAAGCATGGTCTTTGCTTCCTGTTCATCTCCGACTATTTTCCTTTTTGCCTCTAGACTTCTTTACCGAGAAATCATTCATTATTGTTTTAATTTTATTGATTTAAGACTATGCGCTTAATCATCTCATAAAAAAGCTGATGTCCTCTAATTGATGACTTTATATTATCTTTCCTTTTTTCTTTTTTTATCTCTGAGTCATTTCTAAATCCTTGTTTGAGCCCACTAATCAGGAAAATTCTTACATCTCCTTTAATCCTTATAGGAAAATAAAATATTGGTGAATTTAGATCCATACTTTATACCAAACACAAAATTTAACTCAAAATGGGTGATAAATCTAAATGTAAGGGCCCAAATTATAAAACTTTGTCATCTGATGAATAGATAAACAAAATGTGGTATACCCATACATTGGAATACTGTTCAGTAACGTAAAGAATCCTGATACTTATATCATATGGATGAATATCAAAGCTATTATTCTAAGTAATAAGAAGAAGCCAGACCTGGAAAGCTGCCCCATAAAATTCCTTTCATTTGATGTCTTCCTAAAAGGCAATTCCATAGAGACAGAAACCAAACTATTGGTTGCTGAGACTGCAGGTGGGAACCTGGAGTGGCTGAACTGTGTGGGGTCATGGAAATACACTGCCACTGGGTTATGGTGATGCTGAACCACTGAAAATTTACTAAAAATTACTGAATTATGCATTTATACTACATAAACTTTATATGTAATATACATCAATAAGGTATAAAAATATGTCTGTTGTCTACTTATGTTGATATATCTGTTGTGCATGTGACTACAACTTGAATTATAGCTTTTATACAATTTTTTGCTCATTAAAATTCTCAGAATTCATAGACACTGCTCTTCAGTCCAGCTCTGATTCCCTTTATACATTGTCTAATCACCATAGGCATTTAGTAAATACCACAATAGGTTGACTCACTCTCCAGAGGAATTAGAGGCCATTTTTATTCTGTTTATTGATTATTCTCTTTGCTATTTTATGCTGAGATTTTAAAAAAGATTTTAAAATTGATTTTTACAAAGAGAGGAAGGGAGAGGGAGAGGGAGAGGGAGAGGGAGAGGGAGAGGGAGAGGGAGAGGGAGAGGGAGAGGGAGAGGGAGAGGGAGAGGGAGAGGGAGAGGGAGAGGGAGAGGGAGAGGGAGAGGGAGAGGGAGAGGGAGAGGGAGAGAGAGGAACATCAACAGGCTGCACATCCCCACCGGGTATTGAGCCCCCAACCTGGGACATGTGCCCTGCCAGGGAATCAAACCAGTAACCTCTTGGTGTACGAGACAGTGCTCAACCACTGAGCCACACTAACCAGGTTTTATGCTGGGATTTTTAATGACCTATTCTATAATACCACTATAGAATTATTTTCACCATTTAAAAAATGAAAATATGTGACACAGTTTAAGAAATTTATCACCAGTTTGGGGGAGAGGGGTCAAGTGAGGTTGTGGATCCAGGCAGTCTATGGGCTTAATCACCCTCATCATCCTGCTTCCCAGCTGAGCCCAGTTCCTTCTGAAGTGCGTTCATCCTATAAGTAATTGTTTTAGAATAAAAGAAGAAATGACAGGGAAAAGACTTGCTGTGGAATTGAACTTTTATATTACATGATGATAATTTTTAACTTTCCTCAAATTTTATCTTATAGGGCCAGTCTCATATTAGATACTAGAGGTCTGATGCACGAAATTCATGCACTTGGGGAGGTGGGGGTCCCTCAGCCCAGCCTGTGCCCTCTCGCAGTCCAGGAGCCCTTGGGGGATGTCCTCATTAGTTGGACATCCTTAGCAGTCCCACCACCACCACTGTGCTTGCCAGCATGAGCCCAGCTTCTGGCCGAGCAGTGCTCCCTCTATGGGAGCGCAATGACAACTAGGGGAAAGCTCCTGCATTGAGCATCTGCCCCCTGGTGGTCAGTGCACATCATAGTGACCGGTTGTTCTGCCATTGGGCCAAAACAGGCTGTCCAACATCCTCCGAGGGGTCCCAGATTGTGAGAAGGCGCAGACTAGGCCGAGGGACCCCACCCGTGCATGATCGGGGCCGGGGAGGGACGTGAGAGGTTGGCCAACCAGGGAGGGTCTGTGGGAGGACTCCAGGGCAAGTCCGGCTCATCTCGCTCAGTCCTGATTGGCCAGACCCCAGCAGCAAGCTCACCTACCGGTCAGAGCATCTGCCCCTGATGGTCAGTGAATGTCATAACAAGCAGTTGAGTGGCCTTAGCATATCATTAGCATATTACACTTTGATTGGTTGAAAGGCCAACTGGATGACTGGACACTTAGAATAGTAGGCTTTTATTATATAGGATTAAATATGTGATAATTGGTGGATCTGTTAATTAATTAATTACTTAGGTGTGTCGATATCTGGTAAATACCAATAGTGACCCTGAGCTAAAAGAGTGAACAGACCAAACCAGGTCCTGTCCAAGACTTCCTAGAGCTACATTCCCCTAGGGGAGACAGATGACACTGAAATAATTATAAAAATTAGTGAATGCAGGCTTTCCTAAGGCTCTGCAGGATTAGTAGAGAATGCAAAGGAAGTATTTTAGCCATGAAGGGACTTGCTCCAATCCAGAGTCTGTTAAGTTGCTGAAGAATTTTGAGCTGATAGTCACACAGTGTGTAGGGGTTAACTAGATTCAGTGGAGTTGCATAGGTAAGAAGGATGGGGCCATTTCTACACCCGCAGAATTACCAGGATGTTTTCCCGTCCATGGTTTATTTAAATTTTAGAACCTTTAGGAATCTGCTTAGCCCACTTAAGTTTTTCCAGTATAAAATAATATTCTTTTACCAAACCATCTAGAGGTAAGTGAAGAGGAATTGCAGTAATATCCTCTGACTCTCTCAACTCTATGAGATAGGGATCCTTATCTGTTTTTGTTCATTGCTGTACCCTCATGCCTGGCACAATGTCTGACAAAAGGGAAGTTCTCAACAAATTGAATTAATCAATCAAATCATTCATTCATTCATTAAAATATCTGAGGAAAACACCTTGAGTTTCCTATGTTACCACTTCCCTATTATTATGTACTACATAAGCATGTCCAAAAAAAATGCTTCCTTATCTTTTTAGCACTTTGCTGCAATTATCTTCTGAAAACATAATATTTCAACTCCCCCTCAAAATGCGTGAAAGCTTTGAAAGCAGGTGGACATTGACAGTCTATCCCCTTGTTTCATGATAATTCAATGTGCGGATGATGTGGTTAATCATGCCAAAGTAATTCCTAAAGCCCTCCTTTTCTCTAATTTGCATGTTATCCTTTAAACAAGGCCAGTGAATGTACAGTAAAAGACTGATTGGTATACTTACACTGCCTGATATATTCAAACTTTTACTACATGATTATACTTGCTGCTACTAGGATTCTTAAGTAGAAAATGTGTTCTATTATAAATATTTTTGAAATATTGAAATCATAATATTTTTTAAATGTATCTTTATTGTTGAAAATATTAAAGATGTCCTCCTTTTTTTCCCATTGACCCCCTCCTCCACACTCCTGTCCCCTCCCAATACCTTCACTTCACTATTGTCTGTGTCCATGGGTTACATAGATATGCATGTAAGTTCTTTGGTTGATCTCTTCCTTCTTCCCCACTACCCTATGAGAATCCTCAGTCTGTTTCATGTTTACATGTTTCTGGATCTATTTTGTTTGTCAGATTATTTTGTTCATTAGATTCCACATATGAGTGAGATCATGTGATACATGTCTTTCTCTGACTGGCTTATTTCACTTAGCATAATACTCTCCAGGTCTCTCCATGCTGTCTCAAAGAGCCTTCTTTTTTACAGCTGCATAGTGTTCCATTGTGTAGATGTACCACAGTACATATTTTTTTTATCCATTCATCTACTGATGGGCACTTGGGCTCTCATAATATCTTGCTAAACATTAAAAATTGTATCTATGGTCAGTTAGGCCCGGTGATTATATATTTCTCATAACTAAATCTTTGTATAATCTTTGTAAATACCAATGCTTACTTAAAGATCATATTTAAGTACATTTTTAAGGTATCTCTGAATAGATAATTAATGCTATGCTTTTACCATGCAAATGAAAATGTCGTTACAATATTTTCAATTCAGTTTTTCAGGATGGGGAGAGTTTGTTAATCATCCATAGTCATAGAAAGAAATGACAATGATAGAATGTAAATAAATTGAGGAGTGGGAAGTAGCAATTACAATTTTTTTAATAATTGATTTTAAAATAAAGATAAACCATTCTGACAAGGGTTCTCTTTCCTGGTTTCCAAAATTTCCTAAGGAGAAACATCAAAAATTAGCATATTGGAATATATGTATATGGTATATATATTCCATATTTATATGTATTAATATGCCATTTATTAATTGGCTGATTATTTTTTACATTGATTGATAAACATGCATTGTGGCTATGCATTTCCAGAAATTGAACACCATAGTTATGAAGACAATATTTAATTGTCATTAATAATTATAAATATTTATAAGGGGAAATTATTATGTTGCTTATATTTAATAATTACAGCAATGCTGTGGTGAATTGCCCAGCTCTCTCCTTCAGAAGTGAGGTACTCATACCCTGCTGCTGGGAGATTTAATTGCCTATGTGTGGAACTGAATCTCTTTTTAGGAATTGCTCTCAGCCAAATACGGTTTCCTTGACAAAAGTCAGGGTGCCCTCACAGTGGTAGCCAGTCACCAATGGTTGATAGATGCTGGTTGTAGAGGTCCAGCCCCCAGGACTCAACATGTAACACTGTGGATAGTGGGACACTACAAAGCAGCCATTACAATGTCAGTTCTTCCTGTGGGGTCGGTTGATTTCTTTGTTGTAGCTGTTAGAGGGCAGTCCTACAACCTTTATTCCTTCACAAGTGTCGATTTCCAAGGATACTCTCCAAATTTCATTTGTGTTTTTTTTAATATATATTTTATTGATTTCAGAGAGGAAGGGACAGGGATAGAGAGATGGAAACATCAGTGATAAGAGGGAATCATTGATTGGCTGCCTCCTGCAAGTTCCACACTGGGGATGGAGTCCACAACCCGGGCATGTGCCCTGACCAGGAATCAAACCCCACCCTCCTGGTTCATAAGTCAATGCTAAACCACTGAGCCACGCTGGCTGGGCATTCCCCAAATTTCTGATCTGAATGTGGATTTCTCTCTCAAAGTGTTTCGGAGGATATCTGGTATTAGAGAGTTGGTGCCCCATATCGTCTAAGGAATCTGACTCTAAATGGATTTGAAGTTGGACCACCAGCCCGCTAGCTGACTTTGGGAGTCCTGCCGTTAGTGATGAGTGGAAAGGTTGCTGCTATCAAGGTGGAGTAATGGCATTCCCTGGGACAAAATACCAGAGGAGGTATTTTGCATAATGTCTCTGGTGTTTGAGGCGTTCGAAGTATGAAGGAATTATAAGGAGTTGAAAATCGAATGGCTATTGCTGAGTGCCATTTGTGCACTGGAAAAAGAACATGAAAATTGTGGGACAGTGTGAATGTGGAAATGCTTCTTCAACAACCTAAAAAGGGACTGTGATTCCTACAGCTGATGCCTACAATCTCATATAAGAATAGCTGGCCCACAGAGAAGGTTAACTGTTCAGCCCTGTCAAGTCTAAGACAGCAAGTTCAGGTCCCTGATGGGCAAGTACACACTCTTGAAAGGGAGTCCTCCTTAAAATGTGTTCTAGCTCCTCATGTAGCTTAAACTTGTCCCTTCCCACGAGAAGGAGAATCCACCTGGCTAGCGCTGATGCTTCTGGATGGGGCACCACAAATCTGGTTGTAGAGATGTTGAAAACAATGCAAAATGATTCATCTGATGCTCCAGTAAGGAACTGCCACTGGCAGAGACTTGAATGATGTGAAAAAAGGGGAAACAGACAGGAAGCCCACGATAGCAATCAGGAAGACCAAGTCATTTCTTCCTCCTCTAGCCTCTCAGTCTCCTAGTGACACATACCCACAGATCCTACAGCGGGTCAGCAAACAAAGCAGAAATGTAGATGGCAGAGTCCTACCACCAACATACAAAGTAGAATGCAAAGGGTAAAGCTGAGAGACAACCATTTAGTAACTGGTAGGCTGACAGGAGTTAAAGCCTAACTGTGGTGAGTACAGAAGACTTGAGACAGTTAGCATATGAAACCCTTCAGGTTTCTATAAAGTGAGGCATAGAAAAGCATAATTAGCTAGAAGGACATGAGAAATACATTTTTTTTGAATAGAAGAGACAACATTTTAAAGTAGAAGAGTCTGTTGAAAGGGATGGCTGAATAAAAAAAAATGAAGGAATCTCCTAATATAAAAAAAAAAAGGAAAAAATTGCCAGTCATGGTCTTGAGTTGATGAGATGGATTTGGCCCTGGGTAGGGACATAGTGAGTTTGTACATGTTAGTAATGATGGCAGGGCTCATTAGAACTGATGAAATTGACTTTAACGATGTGGTAGAAGGTAATGACCAAGGAAGAGGCCCACTTGCATTTAGTGGTCATGAATTTAAAATGAAATGTGTCAACATGGTTGTGTGTTTTCTCCAATTATATTCAACTGTGAAATGAAAGGTATGTAGTTGGTTGACATTTGTATAATGCTAAGATTGGAGTTTAAAAGGATAGAGGGACAGGGAGTGATTATAATAATAAACTATTGATTCTAAGAAGATTAAAGGACAAGTAAGAATAAGAAATGTGAGAAAAAGAGTGGCAAGATGTTAGGGTGAAAGTGTAGTAAGTTGCATAAAATGAGTGACAGGTAGGTAGAGTATGCTGAAAAGACAGACTTATGGATCCTCCAGTTTATTTTGGAAAATAAAAATTAACCCATTAAGTAAGCATTACATTATATACACAATTCACTACTTAGTGTCAAAGTGGTTTTGAGATAAAGGCAGATTTTCTCTTTACTAGTAAATTTTTAAATATTAGGTAGAAAGCAAAGTGAGTAATATAAAACATGTCTCTCTGATTCAGATCAATATAATATGCTGGGTATTTGTCACAGGTACATTATATTGTATCTTGTAGAATAGGAACTATAGAGAAACTGAGCCCCTGACTAGTTGCTCTGAGATAATTTAACTGGAAAGTAGGCATGTTGAGCCTCTGACCCTTGATAACTAAAGCCAACTTAACTTTTTTTTTTCCCTGTGCAAAACAATTCGGTGGTGAAACATACTTTCCTCTTTGTATACTAAACAGCACAAAGACTGGGAAAAAATAAATTGAGGTACTGGCTCCAAGAAATAATTGCTTCTGGAAGATAATAACAATTAGCTAACTTTGGTTGGCAGAATTCTAAGATGACCCAAAATGACCCATGTCATTACATAATCTCTTCCCCTTAGTGTGGGTGGTGTTTACACATTGCTTCTAGCAAGAGTATATGGCATAAGTAAGGTATGTCATTGCTGTAATTGTTATGTTCTGTGGCATAAAGTGAAGGTGTTTTGCAGAAGGTCCTGAAATAACTGACTTTGAGATAATTAAAAGGGTGGCTATCTTGGATGGACTTACCCTAATTATATGTATGAGCCCTTTAAAAGAGGCACTGGGACCCTCCTTCAGTCAGAAAGATTCTCCTGCTGTCTTTGAAAAAGTAAGCTACCATTCCCAGAGATGGCCTGTCAGAGGTCCACATGGCAGGGGACCCTGAAGGCTTCTGGAAGCCAAGAGTGGTCCCAGCTTAGAGGCTGCAAGAATCAGGAAACCCAGTCCTACAACCACCAGGAACCAATTGTGTGTTTGGAAGAGGATGCCCACCTTGAAAAAGCAATGCAGTCTGGCTGACATCTAGATTGAAGACGTAATGAGATGTTGGATAGAGAACCCAGTTAAGCAGTGCTCTGACCCAAGCCACCAAGATTGTGGTGATTGGTTATTCAGCAATAGAAAACTAGTATGCTAAATTAAATAGCAGCATATTTATCAAATACCACAATTCTCTCATTGATTCTTACATTGAGATACTTGCCTCATTGCTGCTCATAACTCCAAAGCTACTGTATCATAAATTCTGCCCAACCCAACCAGTTTCAACCTGCCTTGAAAACATTTAGTCCAGGCCCTAAAACTCCATGAATATATTTTCTTGACTTCTCCTTTTTGAGCTGTCTATAAGACTGTCAAGCTGGTGTTCTCTCTGGTGCCGTGGGGTCTTTTGGAGACTCAACACTAATTCAGCCTCTAATATTTAAAGTAATGTCAGTTAACAAAATAACTAGATAAGATGGAAGAACAAAAGAAGTTTAAATGTGTATTAAATAAATAAATATGTATATACAAAATATAAAGTGAATTTCACATATGTTCTGTTGGGCTTTTCCCCCTAAACATTTTTAGAATGTTTTAAGTTCTGGCTCATTGTAGGTAGATGATAAGTTACAATCTGGAAACATGTTATAAGTGAACCCCTCGTGTTCATTTCCATGAGGCTAATTTATTGAATAAGGATTCATTTACCATAGGCATCAACAGAGAAAATGTTCCAAGCTGCCTATATATTCCCAATTGGCTTTTAGGGGAGAATAAAACTCCCAGTTGTTGCTGCAGAACTCAGTGTTCCAATGTACAGAAATAAATTATTTACCTTGTGCTGCTTTCCAAGGATGTAGTTCTAAAATTAGAAAAACAGTCAAATATGGAAAACATATCTTAATTTAAATTGTCACAGAGTTATTTCATGCATTTCTTCAGAGGCAAAAATTGAAAGCATTATTTTTAAAGTTTAGATTCATAATCAATGGAAACTGATATTATACATTTATAATCAGCCCAAAATTTATTATTTATTTATTTATTTATTTATTTATTTATTTATTTATATTGATTTCAGAGAGGAAGGGAGAGGGAGAGAGAGATGGAAACATCAATGATGAGAGAAATCATTGATTGGCTGCCTCCTGCATGCCCCCTCTCCCCCCACTGGGGATTGAGCCCGCAACCCAGGCATGTACCCTTGACTTGAATCAAACCTGGGACCCTTCAGTCCGCAGGCTGACGCTCTATCCACTGAGCCAAGCCAGCTAGGGCTATACATTTACAATTAGCCCAGAATTTACGAGTATAATTGTTTCCAAATAGGTGGTAGATGTGGATGAAGATGAGCTCACATTACCTTAGTGTTCATTAACTTCACTAGTCCATGGTAGGTAGTTTGCTTCTTTTAACTAATAGATACTCCAGAGTATTCTTCTATTTCCTCACTAATAGATATTAGCCTTCATGAATACATAGAGGTTATATGTCTATTTACCCAAACTATATTCATTAAATAAACCAGTGTATCATTTTCAGAAACAATAATATTTAATTGCTTCATCTGTGGATTTTCAAAAATTTATAATAGATGCTGAACATGCATGTCAAGGATGTCACTGATTAAAATTGTATTATTTTATTTCTAGCTAGGTCTCTTTTATTGATTCCTAATTATAATTAAGGTTTAATTCAAATCCAAGCTTTTGTCCTCAGATTGTGGTAGAAAAAAAGAATTTGACAAAGAGAAAGGAGGGAACTAAGGGGAAGGGTTGATAACTTCATTTGCTCTCCAGGCCTCACTTCTGATGTTATCTCTGGGATGGGGAAATGGAGTTGGAGATCCCTTGTGAGTAGCTTCCCCTGTGAAAAGATGTATCCCGCCCTTTCCGCACCTCAAATGTCTCTCTTCTGGAGAAAGGATTTATCAAAAATCAATTTTAAAATCTGCAACAGCTGTGTCCTAATCTGTGAACAAATGCTTGGCTAAAATCCATCCCATCTAGTTATTAATCAAAATGACCGATTCATAACAACCTTAACCCAAAAGAAAGACTATGTAATTTATGTAGAATTTTAATATAAAACTAAGTTTTTCCTTGTATTTATTTGTTTAAAGACATCTCAAATGAAAATATTGTCATTATTGACCATACCATTTGTTTTACAATAAACCTATTTTATTATATCTTGAATTTGTAATGCAAATGAGTATATAAAAATGGGATCTGGGGTTCAAAACATTTTGCTACCCCTCTAAACAACAAAATACCTTTTTAATAAAGAAAGGACATGGGAAAATGGTATGCCATTATTACTATAAGACTTTATGATAGTTGACTATCTGTGGCTCCAAAAATCTACCTCCAGGCTTGTTCAGGAGCATATGGGCTGACACAGTGTAATATGAGGTCTTACATATACCCTGTGCAGAGCTGTTATTTCTGTGAAATTATCAAGTGTAGAATTTACGTATCATATTATCATATTACTATGCCCCTTTTTCTGTGAAAAGGATGTGGAGTAAAAGACTAAGTTTATCAGTGATTTCTTTGGTAGGGCAAAAGTTGTACGTCTTGTTCCCCAGGACCAGGAGAATGAAATGCACATCTATAGACTCCAACGAGGGCGTGGCTGTTGTGCTACTCCAGGGAGATCCCCAGCCACACAGATTATAATGTGCCTGGCACCCTCGGCTTAGCTCCAGGAAACATCGTCATCACCATGAACCCCCACAATTTTGTCACACGTATCCTTGCAAAAGCTGTGCATGCTCCAGTCTTTGGTTGGGCTCGGGTGCCCTGGCTTCTCCATCCTCTCACAGCTGCCAGCTCTAGCAGAAGCAGGTGGCTCTAAAGGAAGTGCTGTGGATATTGGTCCTGGTTTGGGTCAGCATGAAGGATTTAGTCCTGGATATGGGACCTTTAGAAGATGCGGTCATTTCTAGGACACCCCAGGGTTCTGTTCCATTTGCAGCATCTCTAAAGCACCGAGATGTGGCTTAGCTGGTACCTTTTGGACTCTCCTAGAACAGCACTTCTCAGACTTTACTTTGTACGGGAATTACTTGAGGGTCTTGTGAAAACATCGATTCTGATTCAACAGGTCTGGGGTTCGGGTGAGGTTCTGTATTTCTAATAAACTCCAAAGTGATGCCAATACTGCTGGTCTGCACATCATTTGGAGTAAAGCCGAGGAGAATATTGAAGACCCAGAGGCAGATACTCCCCTCCATTCATACCCTTCCTAGAATACCTAGAGACCGAAAACTTCTCCCTGAGCTGTAGGGTCCAGTAGTGAGCATGACCTGCTTTCCTGAGGTTGTCATGAGCTCCATCACCCAGGGTGTGAGGTGGCAGAGACTTTTTGTAGTTTCTACCTGGTGGTCATTGTAATACTGGAGCCTGGTTTTCAAATAATATAGAATTAATATAATAAAAATATAATTCTTTGGTAAAAGATTAGAGGAAACTTTGATATGGCAAAGTCTTTGAGAAATTTATTAGATGTCACATTTCAAATAAAAAAAACACACACCCAGGTTATTCAATTCAATGGCATTTGATCACCTGTTTTGTTGGAGTTTAGGAACTCAAAGATGAGTAAGAGAGTCCTGTTCTTATGGGAGCTACTGTCTCATAGAGATAAAGTATAAATAACAATCCTATATAATAAAGAGGTAATGTGCAAATTGACTGTCACGCCCTCACACAAGATGGCTGCCCCCATGTGGTCAAAGATGGCCGCTCCCATGTGGTCACAAGATGGCCACCACAAGATGGCCGGCAGGGGAGGGCAGTTAGGGGTGACTGGGCCTGCAGGGGAGGGCAGTTAGGGGTGACCAGGCCTGCAGGGGAGGGCAGTTGGGGAGGACCAGGCCTGAAGGGGAGGGCAGTTGCGGGGGACCAGGCCAGCAGGGGAGGGCAGTAGGGGGCGACCATGCCTGCAGAGGAGGGCAGTTGGAGAGGACCAGGACAGCAGGGGAGGGCAGTTGGTGGCAATCGAGCTGGCAGGCGAGCAGTTAGGCATCAATCAGACTGGCAGGGGAGTGGTTAGAGGGTGATCAGGCTGGCAGGCAGAAGCAGTTAGGGACAATAAGGCAGGTAGGCAGGCGAGCAGTTGGGAGACAGCAGTTCTGGATTGTGAGAGGGATGTCCAACTGCCGATTTAGGCCCGATCCCAAACCGGCAGTCAGACATCCCCCAAGGGACACCTCCCCCCAGTGCATGAATTTTGTGCACTGGGCCTCTAGTATAATGATAAGGCAGTTCAGCAACTATAAAACAATGTTGCTACCTATAAAATACTAGGGATGCAGTAAAAGAATGTGCAGCTAATTCAATGTGGGGCAGTTTTGGGGGACTTCAAAGAGACAGAATGGAGGACACGGTGGCGGAGATGATCCAGTCAGACACAGGGAGGGAAAGGGCACATATATTTGGAGTTTCTTGTCTCACGATATATACACAAAGTTCCAGCTTGAAATTGTGACAGTGGGAAGGTGGGTAAAGAAGAGTTTGGGGAGGAAATACAGGATGCTATGTGGGAGGGCTTGTATGCTATGTTAAGGAGTATTACCTTTATCCAACTGGAAAGATAGAGTCATTAACAGTCATTAATTCTGAGAGGACACAATGAGGTCTGTGTAGCAGAAAGTGACCCTGGGGAAGAAACAGGGAGAGACTGGTAACTGATGTCACAGGATCGGGAGGAGACAATGGACTCGGGGAAATCAGTTTAAAAAAAAAAACACATGATTATCAGGATGATGGGGCATGAACTAAGGCAAAGAACATCCCTGAGATGGAGAGGAAAACAGATTCCAATTCTGGCAATGAGGAGGAGGTCTGTCTGTGCTGGGGACAGTGATAAAATGAGGCAGTCAGCCACTTGGTAGACATGGTACCATTCTTTAGAGCTGACAGTGACTATGAAGGCCATTTGTTTAGTAGGTTAGGCTTATCCTGATTACAGCATGTTTTAAAGCCAGGCACCTGCTTTTTCAATTCAGGTTGCATTTCTTCTGCAGCCAAGAACACATGCAAATGCACTTGTCCTTTTGCCCTCCCCTCATGGACAAAGGCTGGGTCCAGAGAGACTGGGTAGGTCATGGTGACGTAAAGATGAGCTACCTGAGATAGAGAGGGAAACCCTGCACTCCCCTTGGCCTGGCTTAGGTCAGTGTGTCCACAAGCAGCCCGCCTGAATGCCTGTCATTTTTTTCTGCCTGTGATATTTCTTGAACCCTCAAGCGGCAAACCTCGTTTCACCAGGTTCTCTAGCTCACATATGCTACTGTCGTCTCATCTCTTTCCCAGCTATGGAGCCTTCCTTGGCGATCAACACCAAGGACATTTCCTTTGTGTTCCTTCTCCAAGCAAGAAGGTGGACACAGATGGGTCCACAGATGAGGTTCACACACACTGAACTTCAGAATGTCTCCCTTGGGAGCTGTTACACTGGAAGTGCAGAATTATGTGTTGTTTATTTGACAGAGAGACCTTGGGACTGTATAAGGTGGATCAGTATTCTATTACATAATGTGTTTGATTTAATAAATCAAATGTTTCTTTTTTATTAGAAAGAGATTTTTGGAAACCCTAAAGGCACAAAAATCAGTGTATGTCATCTGAGAAAGTTGCATACACTATGACAAAACCCAGGAAAAAGAAAATGACTTGCTGTTTTAGATATAAATGTACAAACTATTCAATACAATGAACAGTTGTTGAAAACTTTTCACATATACTTCACTGAGACAGGTTCTATGAGGATCCAAACACAACAAATAATACAGAACCGCTGGTTCTGATGGTCTTGTAGTATGGTTGAATAGATAGATGATAGATAATAGATAGATAGATAGATAGATAGATAGATAGATAGATAGATAGATGATAGATAGATGATAGAGATTTATCTGACTATCAGCATGATATATGAATGTCACAGGTTGTAAACAGATCCAATGAGAGCCAAGGCCCTCGAAGAGTCTCTAGAATAGATTGGTGGGCAGGGTCTCTGAAGGAAGTCAGGACTCCATCGTCCCCTGGCTTATTTTGTAATACGTTTGAAATACTTTCTCTATCAGCTCTATCACTTTGAAATATAACCTATTTCAAATACCTTCTTGCAAGCACATTTCTTGCATGCCCTTTCCATCCACTCAGGCTCCCTTTCTGCCTCTCTGCTTCTTCTAGGTTGCACTTTAGAATGACTTCCTCTGAAGAAGGCCTCCCTTTGTAGGACTCATGCCTGTCCATCCTACAGAAGGCATCCACTTCACCCACGTGGCCCCCTCAGGCCCAGTCTGAGTCAGTTCCTTTCCCAAACTGTGAGACTGGGAATTGCATGAGAGTAGAATTCTTTGCCTTCACCACTGATTTCCTGCTTTTCAGGAAGCAGTTCTTTGGATTTACCCTTTATTCATCACAACATAGAATACATGTATCCTTTAGAACAGTGGTCGGCAAACTCATTAGTCAACAGAGCCAAATATCAACAGTACAATTGAAATTTCTTTTGAGAGCCAAATTTTTTAAACTTAAACTTCTACTAACGCCACTACTTCAAAATAGACTCGCCCAGGCCGTGGTATTTTTGGGAAGAGCCACACTCAAGGGGCCAAAGAGCCGCACGTGGCTCGCGAGCCGCAGTTTGCCAACCACGGCTTTAGACTATAAAGTATACCCTAGCTGGTTTGGCTCAGTGGATAGGGTGTTGGCTTTGGGACTGAAGAGTCTCAGGTTCAATTCCAGTCAAGGGCACATGCCCGGGTTACTGGCTTGATCCCCAGTAGGGGGCGTGTAGGAGGCAGCCAATCAATGATTCTCTCTCACACTTGATATTTCTATCTCTCTCTCCTTCTCCCTTCCTCTATGAAATCAATAAAAAATATATTTAAAAAAATACTTGTTTTATTTAATGTTGGCTAAATAGTTTCCTTTGTAAAATATCCATCGCTGTCCACCGCTCTCCATTGCACTGTGGGTACCCGGAGGGCACTTGTGAACAGATTTTGCACAGCGACTGGCACCGTGCACCATGAAGAGCATTCACAGGTGCTTTTTTTAAGACAATGATGCTCATCATTACAAAAGCCTTTCTTCTATAATGCATGCTATGGCATCTTATAAATGAGGTAAATAATTTAAAAATGAGGGGGTACACAGTAGGACGTAGTAAAAATATCTTGCTCCTTGGTGTTGTAACCAGAACACCAGTATATAGCTATGTCTCCATTTCCAGTTAGACAGCAGCATTTCCAGGACACCAGCAGAGCCACGCATTGCCTAGTCCACATATGTTCTTTTTATTTGTCTGCATAAAGATTTTTCTTCTCCTGTGGAATAACACTCAGCATTTCTTCATTTCTCAACAGAGAACTCAGGCTTTCCACTTTAAACTATGAATGTTCCTTTCCAAAAAACTAGTCTCCTAAGTAAGTTTTTACCAAGTTTCACAAGGTCTAAAAATGTTTGTTTTCCATTTGCCCTGTTAACTGATATGTAAAAGAATCATTCTCCTTCCCAGTCATGAGTCTTGGATTTCTTACTCTTCCGTTACCTGTGCCAGAACTTCCAGAAGAACTAAAGTAATCTCTGTGCAAATACAAACATGCCCCCATGGTGCTCTGCAACTGCGTCAAGACGAAAATACCAATCTGCTCAGCTCACTCACAGACCCCCAGCGAGGCGGCATCTGCAGCCTAACCTCTTTTGCCTCCAAACAAAGAATTTTAATGATTTAGTCCATCTTCACAAAGGAAAAAAAATATTTTTTTTCACATTTTCAGACTTGTGTAAAGTATTAGCAGGATCAGAATTAATCATTGTCTGCAAAAATCCCTTCCAAATCTGAACACCTTTGCTATAGTTTAGTATGATCACCGTTGGCCACTGTGGTGTCTTTGGATGTATTGGACACATTCCTAGTGCAACTGAGGAAGATGCCTTGGGTTGCTGTTTAGCCAGAGTGATTCTGGTTGCTTTCCTGAGTGAGGAAGAGGCCAGAGCTCCGGGCCATTGCCATGGGAACCAGCACTCTTCTCCCAGGTGAGAAACTGTAGTTTGGTAACAGCCATCTAAAGTATGAAGTCCCAGTGTTATTTCAGAATACAGCTGCTATAAATGTTCAGAGAAGGAACATATTATTAGAGCTGAAAATATTAATGAAAGGGAAATACAGTGTGGCCAGTTATGTAAAATTTCAAAGTCTAGAATGAGTGTATTATCTTGGGTAGACGTTTTTCTTTTTTAATTTAAAACTATATACATGACTTCACTTGAGTACCTGAATGTCAACTGAGACAAATTATTTCACAGTTAAAAAGATTAGTATAAAAATGAATATGACTCAGAGTTGGGAGTGGGAAGTGTGAGAGCAATAGTTTGAAGGCAAGAATCAAGCTGGTGACAGTCTCTTATATAATATTCATCATAAAAGATGCAGGGTGATCTAAGTATTATCTTCATAGCTATTGCTTTAATGTACATGAACAGTTTGTATCATTTTAGATTAACATTTACATAATTTTTCTGACTATGCACCTTCAAGCACAAAAACGTCTCTTTTGCTTAATTATGAATATTCTGTATCAGTAATCTATAAACTCTTTCTCATGGCAGAAAATCCAAAAAGTTGGGCTCGGGATAAATTGGTCCAAAGTGAAAGACTAAACTACCAGCTATGCAGTTGGGCCCTAGACTTAGTCCTGAATTTTTCTTATTTTTTTAAAAATTGTCTGTACATACCAACTCATGAAGTGAAATAATAAAAATTATCACAAAAAAATAACTGTTTTACTCCAAAATTTAAAAAAAATGATTTGCTTTGAAAGACATATTTGGAAAATAAGATTTTAGTTTTCATTTGTTGGTAATTTTTTAAAGCTGTCATTTTTTCCTCTGATTGTGACAGGCAGAATTCCAAGAGCCCTCCCCCCTCCCCCCGAGGTTCCCCACTCCTGGCATACAGGTCTCCCTTGATCTCCAGGACCATGACTGCGATAGATTTTCCCCTCTGTGATTAGATTACATCGTAGGACACATTTAACCTCAGGTCATGAGGATTATCTGGATTATGCCTGACTAGCCACAAGAGACACTAAGAAGCAGAGAGCTTCTCTCTGGGTGGTCTCAGAAAGGGGAGTCAGAGAGAGGCAAAGCATGTGAGCGATTTCCCAGAGGCCCTTCTTGTTGCTGAGATGGACAAGGACACCTGGCAGGGGCCCAAGAACAGCCCCCAGGAGCTGGAAGTTGTTCCCATCCACAGCTAGCAAAACACCAGAGACCTCCGTTCTACAGCTGCAAGGGAATGGGTTTTGCCCATGTTCTGAAAAGGCTTGGAAGATGATCCCTTGTCAGAGTTTCCCAATAAAGATGCAGCCCCATGGACACTGTGTCCAGCCTGTGAGTCCTTGAGCAGAGATCACACTGGGCCACACTGGGCCTGAACTCCTAGCCTGTGAAACTGTGAGCTAGTACATGGATGTTGTGGAAGGCCCCTGAGCTTGTCACAATTTGATACACAGCAGTAGACAACAAATGCACACACGGCTTTTCCCAACGTGATTGTTTTGTGCTTACACAGTCATAGGCTTAGAAGCTCAAAGGCAGACAAAAGCAAAATGCTGACAGTAGGGGGCATGCATCACTCTCTTATATCATATTTTACAAGTTGGAAGAGAGAATCAAGTGTGTATTGTCTGTGTAAAATGCTTTAAATTGTTCTTTACTAATAAAGTAGAAAGTTTGTTATATTAGTCTGTGCTTTCCAATAGGAGATTTAATATATACTAGAGGTCAGAGCATGAATTTGTGCACCAGTGGGGTCCCTTGGCCTGGCCTGTGGGATCAAGCCAAAAACGGCTCTCTGACATCCACCGAAAGGTCCCGGATTGCGAGAGGGCTCAAGCCAGACTGAGGGACCCCACCAGAGCATGATCAGGGCCGGGGAGGAATGTGGAAGTTTGGCCAAACGGGGAGGGACCACAGGAGGGCTCCAGGGCATGTCTGCCCCATCGCACTCTGTCCCAATCCACCGGACCCCAACAGCAAGCTAACCTACTGGTCGGAGCATCTGCCCCCTAGTGGTCACTGCACGTCATAGCAACTGGTCAACCAGTGGGCTGTCTCCCCCCTGGTGGTCAGTGCACATCATAGTGAGCAGTTGAGGGTCCTTAGCATATCATTAGCATATTACACTTTGATTGGTTGAACAAACAACGGGACACTTAGCAGGCTTTTATTATATAGGATATATTTTGTGTGTGTGTATGTGTGTGTGTGTGTGTGTGTGTGTGTGTGTGTGTGTATAGAGAGAGAGAGAGAGATTTGTTCTAAGGATTTGGCTCACATGATTATGGAGGCTGAGAGGTTCCCAAGATGTGCAGTTGGCAAGCTGAAGATAGAGGGAGAAGGAGAGAGGACTGGAAAGGAAGAGTCTGAGACTCTGAGAAAGAGTCTAAGAAAATTCTAAAGAGTCTAGGAAAGCTTGGCCATGGGATGTCCTCAGCCATGGCCATCCAGCAGAATGCATCCTCAGATAGAAAGGTCCTCCATTAGTGCCCCCTGCACTCAGTGATTGGTCACAAGCATGAGTACATGTATTCAGCATTAACAAATAACTCTTTTATAAATAAACTAGAGGCCCAGTACATGAAAATTCATGCACTGGAGGGGGTGTTCCTCAGCCCAGCCTACCCCCTCTCACAGTCTGGGAGCCCTCAGGGGTGGGAGGTGACCTAGCAATCAGGGGAAGGCAACGCCCCCATCACACCTCTCCTGCTGCCACTGCCGGAAGCGCAAGCCTCAGCCGGCCCTGGTTATCTGAGCCTCGGCCGGTCCTGGGAGGCTGGGTAGCCGCCATCCGAAGCTTGCCTGTGCCTCGGGCCGGCCCTGGGTGGCTTGGGGCTGAGGGAACTGGGGGACTCCAGAGGCAGGCGCACGGCAAGGCCCCTGCGGGGCTGAGGGGACTGGGCACTGCCATCTTGTGGCTGTGGGCGCCGCCATCTTTGAGGATGGGGCAGTCAATTGGCATATTCCCTCCTTATTGGCTGTGGGCGCCGCCATCTTTGCGATGGCATGAGGGTCAATTGGCTTATTCCCTCTTTATTAGATAGGATAATCAAAGCTTAGAGCTGCCTCTGAGTCACCTGATGAACATAGCAGAGCAATGTGTTTGTATTTCACTCAGTGCCAGCAAAAGTATATTTGCATTGATATGTATTTAAATTTGACTCAATGTATTCATGAGAAATTCATACATTCCCCCCAGGTCTTGAGTAAACTCATAATGCATTTTATTCCAACCATTGTAAATAACATGGGAACATGGTTGAAGACACTCTAAAATATAATGCACTGAGTGTTTAGTGATACACTTAGCATTTCCTAAAGTAAGTGACATTGGATTGGATTCTGAGGTTCAGGAAGTCTTATTAGAGCTATTTTGAATACCCCAAATTGATACACTATGTTTTATTTGCACTAGACTATTCAATCTAGAGTTTCTTCTTTTATGAAATCTTAACTATGAGCAGATGCCTACATAATAAAGAATGTAGGGGAAATGCTTTTTTTAATTACACTAAAAGTGTTTGAATTATTTATGAGGATTAAGTTATTATGAATTGTAAAACCTGTTTCAATTGGAATGGGGAAAATTTTAACGAAAAATGGATTCTTATGTAATATCTAGAGGCCCAGTGCATGGATTTGTGCACTGGTGGGGTCCCTCAGCCTGGTCTGCACCCTCTCACAATTCGGGACCCCTTGGGAGATGTAGCAGTGTGCAAAGCAGCAGGTGGCAGGGGAGGAGCCCCAGCCGGGGCTGGGCGCTGCACTGCTCCCCCTCATCCCAGCCCTGCTGCGCCTGCTGCCACAGCTGGCTGCTGGGTAGCACTGCTGCGGCAGCAGGAGCGGCTCCCACTACTGCAGCTGCGCTCGCCAGCTGTGAGCCTAGCTTCTGGCTGAGCAGTGCTCCTGCTGTGGGAGTGCAATGACCACCAGGGAGCAGCTACTGCATTGAGTATCTGCCCCCCTGTTGGTCAGTGTGCGTCATAGCAACTGGTCGATCAGTTATTTGATTGACTGATCATAACGGTCACTTAGACTTTTATATATATATTGATTTACTTGGGGCACTGAAATATACTTTTTATACAATTAAAAGAGAAACTCTTATATTAAAAGGGAAAATAATATTCAGGGTTTTAAATATATTTTATTGATTTTTTACAGAGAGGAAGGGAGAGAGAGAGCTAGAAATATCGATGATCGACCAGCTGCCTCCTGCACACCCCCTACTGCGGGGATGTGCCCGCAACCAAGGTACATGCCCTTGACTGGAATCGAACCTGGGACCTTCCAGTCCGAAGGCCGATGCTCTATCCACTGAGCCAAACCGGTTTTGGCAATATATTCAGGGTTTTAAATCACCAGAGCAAATACAGGCAGTCCTCAGGTTACGTAGGACTCGATGTATGTCTTTTTGTGGTTACATTGCCCTCTCCCATTTATTTATACAAAAATAAAAGTTCCCTCATTTCGACATATGTACATATGTGCTTTATGTTTTTTATTATTTACTGTATTTACCACAAGTAAAGGTCAGGAATTGTTATCTTTCTTTTAAATTTTTTTTTACTGTTTCACTTCATTACTGCTGTGTATGTGCTCCATGTGAGGGACGTAGGTGCTTATGTAGGTGGGTTCTGACTTACAGCGAAAATCGTGTTATGTTGCACCATAGGAACGGATCTCCGATGTAACCCAAGGACCTACTGTACTAGTATATTAGTCAATTACTCTGGTTACTTCTCTTTATCAGTTTAGGTATAATTTTTGAGGATGGAATTGAGTTCTCCATTCTTAAAACCAAAATACATACTAATAAACAGGCAGAAAG
Source organism: Eptesicus fuscus (assembly GCF_027574615.1). NCBI lineage: Eukaryota > Metazoa > Chordata > Mammalia > Chiroptera > Vespertilionidae > Eptesicus > Eptesicus fuscus. Next base: position 102,048,000 of record NC_072476.1, read on the forward strand.
GGTTAGAAGAGATATTTGGGAGGCACCCAAAGAACCAAAGAGAGAAATCTTTATTAACAGGGAAAAATAATGGTTTGCATCTCTTTTTTTTCCCCATGAGGACAATTTTTATAGCTCTGAGCATTTTAAAGTGGGCAATGTGAACGAAAGAAAATGTTTACTCATCACTCATTACTAAGCCTTAAGGATGAAAGCAAGAGTCTGGGCTTACTAAGAAACCTTATAGCATACTAAGGAATAGTTTTGCCTTGAGAAAATTTCTGTTTATGATCAAAGAAAATTGATTCAAGTATGTTTGCATGAAATTGGGACTCAGGCAGAGAATTCTGGAAAATGACTATGCCAATACCAATTTCTAGTCACCCCTGACAGAAAAGATAGTGAGTTCCACAATTGATTTCATCATGCCAAGTTGTCTTTGATCTCACAACCTGATAAAGGCAATACAAAATAAATGTAAAACTATATACCAATTCTCTTGTGAATATAGACAAGACATTTAGGCACAAGGACCCAGTGGGCTGCTATCAGACTTGGAAAGAGGGATCTGCCTTTGGGTGTAGATTGTAATTGTGTAGTCCTGAGAGCACTAGCTCCTCCCATAGCATGACCAAGAAGCAAGGCCGGGTCCCCACTATGTTCTTGCAGTTCTATGATGTGGTAGAACCTTAGCCTACAGCTCATTCTCCTTCAAATTAATGGTTGAGGGAGCACCAAATTGATTGCACCAAATACTCAGCAATAGCCAGTTTCTTTGAAGGTTTTCCAGGAGGGCATCTCTTTTTTCTGTAGGCCAGGAGACTTAGAAAAGTTATGCCTCAGCTCAGAAATTCAATGGAGAAGGAGTTCTGATGATGTCAAATGCAGCACATACATTAAAATTGATATATACTAGAGGCCCAGTGCACAGATTTGTGCACTCCTGGGGGTCTCTAGGCCTGGCCTGCGGGGATCAGGCCAAAACCAGCTCTACAACATCCCCCAAGGGGTCCTGGATTGCATGAGGGCACAGGCCAGGCTGAGGGACCCCACCGTTGCACGATCGGGGCCGGGGAGGGACTGTGAGAGGGCTCCAGGGCATGTACAGCCCATCTCACCCAGTCCCGATCGACCAGACCCCAGCAGCAAGCTAACCTACTGGTTGGAGCGCCTTCCCCCTGGTGGTCAGTGCACATCATAGCAACTGGTCGAACGGTTGAATGGTTGGACACTTAGTGTATTAGGCTTTTATTATATAGGATATACACTGAGTGGCCAGATTATTATGATCTCTGAATGCATAATAATCTGGCCACTCAGTGTATATCCTATGTAATAAAAGGCTAATATACAAATTGTCCCCTCGACCAGGAGTTCGACCAGCAGGCAGGCCAGCCAACCACCCATGTCCCCTCCCCCTGGTCAGGCTGGCCAGACCCCACCCATGCACGAAATTCATGCACCAGGCCTCTAATATACATATACACACACATACATACATACATACACACACACACACACACTGAGTGGCCAGATTATTATGCATTTAGAGATCATAATAATCTGGCCACTCAGTGTATATAAAAGCCTAATTTGCAAATTGTCCCCTGAGAAGTTTGACAGGGAGACCGGGAGTTTGATCTCTCGCTATGATGTGTGATGACCACCAGTGAGCAGCACGGAACAAAGGAAGGCCCTGGCCGGCAGCCAGAAGGCCCCTATTGGTCCTGATTGCCAGCCAGGACTAGGGACCCTAGGGACCCTATCCATTCACGAATTTCGTGCACTGGGCTTCTCGTGAGTGTGTGTGTGTGTGTGTGTGTGTGTGTGTGTGTGTGTGTGTGTATTATACTGAGAATTTGTGGCCCTGAGATAACCTATTTCAGTGAAGTGTGAAGTCAAAGCTAGATTAAAGTGAGGTCAGGGGTATGGGGGAATTAGAAGTGGAAAAAAACAGTGAAGAAAATATTTCAAGGAGTTTTATTTTTAAAGTGAAAAAAGAAAACAGCAATGGTACATATGAAATCTAGAGGGCTTTTCTTTTTTCTTTCCCCACTCTCAGTCCCTCCCTTCTCCCCTCCCTCCCTTTCTTTCTTCCAAGATAGGAGGTATTTCAGCACACCTGCTTGTGATGGGAAGGATATATTAAAAAGTGAGAAATTGATTCAGGAGAGCGCGGGCAATTACTGGAGGTGCCGTCTCAGGCGGCCCTCTAGATGGTTGGTCCTCCATGGGAACACTTACAGCCTTTCACTAAAAAAACTTCATTAAACATAGAATGATGTGCTCAGAGGCAGGAAGCTTGCGAGAACAGTGGTGACCTCCCATAGAGGTTCCCTGCTGACTGCTTCTGCTTTCTCAGTAAATAAGAAGCAATGGTGTCCTCCCAGAGTAGGTAGAAAAAGGAGAAACTGGGATGAGAAAACTTCAAGGAGCTGATCACCAAAATTAATTATTTACCTGAAGAGGGTAATTTTCAGTGTCTATTAGGTGTTTGTGCAATCATTTAGGACTATAGATATTTTTTTCTGGTTTGAAATGATTCCTCAGCTTCAAAATTTGGACTTTCTTTTAAGATCTAGAAAATAATGCAGCTCATATTATTTTGGATCAATGGTTAGCTTTAATTCTGATTGCTGACAGCAGTCACTCTTAAATAAGTCAAGTCCTTCAGTGACTAGTGTATAGGGCCAAATCACTGAGTGGCATGATTGGGGTACAAAAGACTACAGGTTTAGAAAGAGAAAAATGTCTGAATGCAGGAGGATTTGGAGAGATCTGTTAGAAGAAATGTAATGTCAAATTTGTCCCACCATTATGAGTGACATTGATAAGACATTGTATGTTAGAGAAATAGACAATCCAACCAAATCTTGAGGGATATTTATAACTAAGGGATTGGAAGAGGAAGAGAATGATTGGAAAGAGAAGAAATCAAAGAAGTTAAAGGAGAACTAAGGCATTTCAGTTTATCCAGTTATTGAACCTGCTCTCCTCCAGATACTCTGCTAAGCACCTGAAACATGGGAGTGAGTCCACAACTGACAGGCACTCACAGTCCAATGGGGAGACTTAACTGGATGCCTCTCCCAGGGCTGGACATACTAGGTTGAGGGAGTCCTGAACATGTTGTAAAGGAGAGCAAAGAGCCAGAGAATATTGGGGAAAATCTGTTGAAATGTGAGTTGCTTACCCAGGTATTTATTAGCATATAAACAAATAAAACCTGGTTATTTTGTTGAATTCTCTTTGTTTAGAATGTATTTTACTATGTAGATGTAGAAGCATCTTTAACTGACTATGCTGACTATCTACTCTTTTTTTTTTTTTTTTTTAGTGCAAAGAGGAAAGTTTACTTAATACTAAAACCATGCTTACTACGCCATTTCTGTTGTGCTTCTATTCACATGAAACATGAGTCAATATTTTTAAAAAATTTGGTTATTTTGGAGTTGTTAGAAATATATTACAATATTTATTTCCTTATTTTACTTTTTGCATACTTTATCCTGCTTATTATTTATCATTTTACCATCTATGTTTTATTTTGAAGGTTTTTTTTAATTTTCTTTATTGATTAAGACTTGACCATCTACTCTTGGTCTCTGCTTGCTTCATGCTCTCAGGAGGCAGCAGTTCCTTCGTTTTGCTGCTGGGACAGTAGTTCGCAGATCTGCTGGGCTGAGGGTACGGATTAGCTGGAAGTAATCTTTGAAATGTTGCCATTCAGTGAAGCAGGAGGCCATTAAAAATAAAATTCTTTTTTTTATATATATATTTTATTGATTTTTTACAGAGAGGAAGGGAGAGAGATAGAGAGCCAGAAACATCAATCAGCTGCCTCCTGCACACCTCCTACTGGGGATGTGCCCGCAACCAAGGTACATGCCCTTGACCGGAATCAAACCCGGGACCTTCCAGTCCGCAGGCTGATGCTCTATCCACTGAGCCAAACCGGTTTCGGCAAAAATAAAATTCTTTTAAGGCAAGCTGGGAAATACTGGTGAATTGCATAGATCAGAACTATTGTTGGACTTAATTTTCTTCTATAATAAAGGGTTTTCTTGTACAAACTTGTTGCCACACAACTTGATTTAAAACAACTCTATTAGCTGAATGTCTACATTTAATTGACTGAATAAATCAAATTATAAACTTATCGCATATTGAGTTTTCTTTCCTCCATAAAACATTGCAAATTATTTTCTTCCTATGAATAGTAAGTGATGACCTGTGCAACAAACTTACATCTTTCATCAAAATAATACGATAGGCATTTCAATATGCACTTGCTAAGGTTTTATGGATAAGAATTTCTCTTCCCTTTCTGTGTGAGGTCCTGTAGCATTTTCATCTTCTCTCATTTGGCAATCCTCATCGTGGCAAAGGTTGCATGCTGGTTGAAGCTGACCTCCCTGTTGCTTTTAGGAGTTCTCAGCATCAGACCTAACGTGATCAGAAAGCAAGCCGGGCTCTCAGTGTGGGACCCAAGCTCAAAACTAATATTTCAGGCTCCTGGTCCCGTGACTTAAAGTATATATTGTTCCTTACTAGTGGGATGGAATTGCCTCCTTTATCATTTGGGAATATTAATCAATACCACATCTGTCTTAATCATTAAATTAAGCAACTCTGAATTCTTCAACCCACGTCTTATGAAATAATCTTTCTTCCTTCATCAACATCAATCAGTTGTCTAGTGCCGTCGCTATCGTCTAAAAAGTGTGATTTGGGGACAAAGTCATAAGCTCGAACTGCTGATCTGACTTCATGGCAGGATTCAGGCTTTTTCTCCTGTTGTCACCCTCAGCTGTGATTTCCCTGCCACTCTCACTCCACGGGCCTGGACTCCTGGGCTCTGAGCTCTTTCTGGAAGCAGCTCTTTCCATTCACACGCACAGGCAGTCTTCCCACAGGGCCAGGGGCTGGAGCAGAGGGGTTTGTATTGCGGAAGGCACCTTCTCTAGTGACAAGGGGTACTAGCCCTGGTTTGTGGTCTGAATCCACTGCTCAGAATCCCTCACTCTTGAAGAATTTATCTTCTGCTGCTCCTCATGTCTTTCCCGCCCACGACCACAGGGTAGGTCATTTCAGTTTATCGGAAATATTCCATCATCCATTTCAAGATGCAATAGGCCGAAATCTGTTTGGCTCAGTGGATAGAGCGTCAGCCTGCGGACTGAAGGGTCCCAGGTTCGATTCCAGTCAGGGCATGTACTTTGGTTGTGGGCACATCCCAGTGGGGGTTGTGCAGGAGGCAGCTGATCTATGTTTCTCTCTCATAGATGTTTCTGACTCTCTCTCCCTCTCCCTTCCTCTCTGTAAAAAAAAAAAAAAAAAAAGATGCAATAGTCTGACATTTTATTTTATTTCTTTTCTCTCAGGCCACTTTTTGGTTTCCTACTTAAATCTTTATATACCCCTTGGCAATATTTTAGTAGTTTTTCTCATTAAAACAAAAAGAACAAAAGAAAATGTTGACACTCTATCCCAGTAGGCAGGCAGTGCCATGGAAATATAGTATTTGGGATTGCAACTTCTTTGGGGAATATAGTTAGAATTGGTGTGGTTTTTAAAACATGAAGTTGGTCAGTAAAAATATCACGTCATGGAAAAGCTGACATTTTGCACTGCCTTCATAATGGAAGAATAAATCCTATTCTTAAAAGGAAGGGAAATACGTGAAATCTGTTATAAGTTTCCGGAACCCTGCTGTCATTACCTGCCTTTTGTGGACTTGGTATAACCTAGGGAAGAGAGAAAACCTGAGGCTTAAAAATTGCTTTATTAATGTCACGATGCATGGTTTAATGATCACAAAAAGGGATGAGTGCTTCCGGCCTAATGTTTGTAAGTGAAAAACTCCTTCCATTATAACATTTCATATCTTTCTCCTTTCGTGCCAGAATATCATGATGGATAAGAGCTTGTGTGGATTCAGACTTCTGGATTGAAATCCGATCTCCACCACTTATTTCCTAGGAGGCCTTAGGCCAATTAAACTCAGTTTGCTAATCTATAAAATATGAACACTAAATTTTTCTACCTCATGAGTTTAAATAATGTATTTCATGTTCAGTGTTTAACAGTGGCTCACACAGAGCAAATACAGAATTGTTTTTATTCATTACTAGAGGCCCGGTGCATGAAATTCATGCATGGTTAGGGTCCCTAGGCCTGGCCGGGGATCAGGACCGATCAGGGCCTTTCGGCTGCCAGCCAGGGCCTCCCTTCGTTCCACGCTGCCCCTTGGTGGTCAGCGCACATCATAGCGAGCGACAGAACTCCCAGTCTTCCAGTTGAACACCTGCAGGGACACTTTGCATGTTAGCCTTTTATATAGACTAGAGGCCCAGTGCACGAAATTCATGCATGGGTTGGGGGGTGTCCCTCAGCCCAGCCTGCACCCTCTCCAATCTGGGACCCCTCGAGGGATGTCCGACTGCCGGTTTAGGCCTGATCCTACCAGAATCGGGCCTAAACGGGCAGTCGGACATCCCTCTCACAATCCAGGACTGCTGGCTCCCAACTGCTCGTCTGCCTGCCTTCCTGATTGCCCCTAATCACTTCTGCCTGCCAGCCTGATCACCCCCTAACCACTCCCCTGCCAGCCTGATTGATGCCTAACTGCTCCCCTGCCAGCCTGATTGCCCCTAACTGCCCTCCCCTGCCAGCCTGGTCACCCCTAACTGCCCTTCCCTGCAGGCTTGATTGCCCCCAACTGCCCTCCCTTGCAGGCCTGGTCCCTCCCAACCGCCCTCCCCTGCTGGCCTGATTGCCCCCAGCTGCCCTCCCTTGCAGTCCTGGTCCCTCCCAACTGCTCTCCCCTGCTGGCCATCTTGTAACAGCCATCTTGTGTCCACAGGGGGGAAGCCATCTTTGACCACATGGGGGCAGCCATCTTGTGTGTTGGAGTGATGGTCAATTTGCATATTACTCTTTTATTAGATAGGATTATAGCAACCTCAACTCCCATGACAAGTGATGGGGCTGGAAGAAGGGGCCCTGTGGGTGGTTTGGCTTCTGTCTTAAAGGCTTTTCCTTCTCATCCTCTGAGCTCTCTGCCTTTGGCAGTTTACAGAAGCATGAAGTTCAGGAGCACCTTCCAGTTTCCAAGTCACTGTTCCTCAGTAGCTTGACCTGAGGCCATTTGGTGTCCAGTATCAGTAAGCAAGGTAAATATCAGAAAGGTGAAAACACACAGCATCTAAGTCAGCTGGAGTGCAAATGATAACTGAGTGGATCTGTTTAACTGATAATGAAATGCTGGATGAAAAAGGTTCCCAGTGGTTGCTCCTGCTGAACCACATAGCACAACCTGAAATAAAGCACAAGGCCTTTCCTGCTTCACCCAGAATCCCCTGTCACCCCTGGCCAGTTCCTCTCAGCTTTCCCATCAGCACCCAGGCACAAATCAGATAAAATAAGTGCATTCTTTGGAATAATGTAATCTGCAAATGCATTTAATTAACCATAGTGATTTATATTAAAGCTTAATGTGACATTTGCTAGCAGAGGAACTTAATCAATTTATCATTATTTGAAATGTGTTTATCCTTTGAAATACAGGGCAGGGTTCATCTTATAAAATATTAGGCAAATTAGATTAATGGGCTCAGGAGCATATGAAGTCAATGGCTGGAACAGGACTGAAGAAGCCTGATTCATGGCCATATTGCTCAGTTCTCAAATCCTGTTTTACCTTATTTTTACAAATGCATGAAGAATCCCTGCAGTTTTGTTTTCTGTATGAAAATGTAACCCACAGTTTGGTTATCTGTAGGTGAAGCTACAAAGATGATTATGTTAACTTAAAGAGACAGAATCATTTGAATCTCACCAGATGCTAGAGAGTTTATGAGGATTACCAAAGACAGGGCATTTAGCATCTATTTTGTCCATATGCTGTTCCACACACCCCTTCCTGCCAGAGAGCTTGTGTTTTCATTGAATATGCATCTGGCCTTGGTAAATACAGTTAATTGATCCTAAAATATAGTAATCTGGGTTTTTCCAGAGCTATTTTATTAGCATAAAATATGCACCTGTAAAATCACTTTATTTTTAGAACTAATGGAACTAATATTAGTGTTTTTATAGCAGCCCCTGTCTGTCAATTGTGTACAATGTTCAGGACAATGTCTTAGGTGGGTTTCTCTGGAAGTGACGCTGAGATGAGGATCGTTCTGCCTTGATTTATTGAGAAAGGCTTCCTATGTGAGTCCACAAAGGGATGGGGGAAAGCACAGGAGGAAAGTGGAAAGAAGACAACATGGATGTGATTTAGGCAAACCTCTGCGGAGGCTGCATCAGCCCGGCTCCACGGGGGAAAGGCTGTAGAGGGTTATGCTTCCGGTGGATCCCAATTCCAGGCAAGGGAGCTGGCACTGGTCAGCCATTGTTTACCCATCTTTTGGGGGAAGAATGCACATTCACAGGCTTCCCATGCATACACTCTGGCAAAGCAGTCCCCCAGGCCGTTCTCTGCATGTGGGGAGGATGCACAGAAAGGAGAAAGGGGGCCCACAGAATCACTGCTTCCTTTGTGTGCTCTAAACATTATTATTCAAAATGCAGTTGAAGGAACTGAAAGAAGTTTCGAAAAGTCTTCCAAATCACACAGTAATAAAGGTCAGAGGTTGAATTTGAACAGTTTTTAATTCTTGACAATAATCATGGTATTTTAGATTCACAAAATAAATTGATTTGAGGCACTAAAATAAACATGGTTGTCAAATACCTCATAAATTTCCTAAAATAAATGAGAAAGTGATAATCTGACATGGTAATAAAACATTTTCAGAGGTGTTAATTTTTAATACTTTCAAATAAAATAACATAGGATTGCCATAGTTAATTGTGTAGAAATTATCATGAGAAGAATTTCAGGAGACCTTTAATTTTAGTATAGGTTTAATTTAGCAACAACTTTTTGGTATTATGTGAAATAATTTATAAAATATTGTGCCTTCAGATTAACTATCTGGGTTAAAAGGCAAGAGGCCCATTTAAAATAAAAATACTCCTCCATGGGGTAGTACTGCTTTTGAATTTATAAGTTTTCATGGCCGATTCTCTTATTTGTTGTAGATAATGTTTATTGTTCTTATTTTATATATGTTTAGGATAAAAAAAAAAGTTAAGAAAAATGTCCACATCACCCCACTATTTGGATTCATGATCTGAACACAGATTATTTTGACTCAAGAACACCATAGTAGGTAATTGCACTGTGGACCAGTTCTGCAAAATGTGTGCACCATATACCTTGTGTGTTCAGTGTGCCACTAGATACTTCCATGTGCCTTATGTCTGCAATTAACAAGCTATTTACATTAAAAAAAAAAAAGAGTGTGAGTGAGTGTGTGTGTGTGTGTGTGTGTGGTTGGGGGGGGGGATATGGGGGGTTTAGGCCCAGTTCAAAATTTAATGAAAGCCAATGATTCTCTCTCTCAAGGGGAAAAAAAAATCACAAATACACATATACACACATTTTTCACATATAATTTCAGTTCACTTCATGACATCTGAGTTCTCAGATTAATAACCTTATCTTAGGTCTTCAAATGTGAACATCTTAGAGCAGGAGGAATGAATGGGAGACAAATGCCTGAGGAGGCTTAACCACATGGTCTACATGTGAGAGACGTGGAGCTTAGGAAAGAGGGGAGGAAGTGAAGAAAATGGTAGAACGTTACCAAAGCTTCCATCTCATGTTCATCTGTGTCCAAGGTTGTCCCTTAATATACTGTCATTCAGCTTTTGGGATGAACTTGTCTTAATCTTCTACCTTCTCCAAGTTAACACCTTCTGATTTCTCTAATATGTAGTCTCTATGTTCTGATCACCCTACCATGTACACATCCTTCCGTGTCCCTCCCTACTCATCACTGGGTCAGAGTAACCAGTCAGTAGGAGAAAACCAATGCATGCTTATATTAGGATAATTCAAGAATGATTTTTTTTTAATATATTTTATTGATTTTTTATAGAGAGGAAGAGAGAGGGATAGAGAGCTAGAAACATCAATGAGAGAGAAACATCGATCAGCTGCCTCCTGCACACCCCCCACTGGGGATGTGCCCGCAACCAAGGTACATGCCCTTGACCGGAATCGAACCTGGGACCCTTGAGTCCGCAGGCCGACGCTCCATCCACTGAGCCAAACCGGTCTCGGCAAGAATGATTTTTAAGGACCTCTTTACAAAGACTTTGGCAGGCTACACAGAATCCACAAAGAATAGTGCAGTACCCTTGAGTTAGTGACATTGGGGCTATTACTAACTTTAAGCCTTGGGGGAGGTTGGAGTAATTACTTAAAACTTGGAAGCAAAGAGTTGTGTCAAGAGGCTTTCTTTAAAATAGCTATGACTTTGATCCAGGGCCATTGTCAGGCTGAGGTAATCAGTACAGGATCCAGGGAAACAAATACCCTGCTCTCCCCTCTCACACCCTCTGATTTTGTGCATGGGCTCCCGTTATTGTTGTTTATTTGAACCAACATGAAGCACAAGAGAATCCTCTGCTGCAGTTCAATCACGCCATTCTTCCAACAGAAAGCAAGTTAAGTTGGATCCAGAGAGGCAAACAATATACCCAGCAAAGAAAGCATATGTACACAAACACATTTAGACAAACACATGCAACATGCACACATGACACACACGTACACACGTTCACATACATGTACAAACACATTGTACACACGCCCACACATGTGGCACACATACACACATGCACACACATACACATACGCACATGCTCGCACACTTGATCTGCCTTCCACCTTTTATCTTCCCTTTTCTCTCCTTTACACACACACACACACACACACTCTCTCTCTCTCTCTCTCTCTCTCTCTCTCTCTCTCTCTCTCTCACACACACACACACACACGCACACACACACGCGCACACACCGGGGCTCTGCCTCCAACAAGTCCTGAGTATCTACTCAAACTAGAAGTCAAGTTGCTCCTGTTCTGAAGTCTCCCTGGTGCCTGCCCCACGCTGAGCCTGCACTGAGCAGAGCCACTACTCTGGTTCTTGATCTGCCTCCCAGCTGGTTTAAGGGATTGTCTGTCTTCAGTTTTCTCTTGTTTATTAGCTAAGAAGTGGCTTACATGGAGGGGTATGTTTATGCAGGTTTGACTCCTTCCCAGCCCCTCAAGAACTGTTTGAGTGGTGGACCGAGGGCTCTGAGAAGTTCGTTTTGCCTGTATTAGAGTGGGGTATAATCACCAGTAATTTTTCTCCTCAAGCATACATCTCATCCTTTTTTGTTTTGAACTTGCCAGACTAAAAAGCATTTCATCTGGGTTGCTTGGATACTAATGTTTTCTTCTACGCTTTATGAAAGCCTTTGTAATGCCTTTCAGTGTGCCGAACCTTTTAATTTTCTCAGGCTTGGAAGACATAGCCAGAGGCATTCTAATTTTAATTTACTTACTAGAGCCAATAAGATTAAGATAATACTTTTTCATACATTAATTTATTTTTTTCACTCACTTCATACATACTTTAAGAGGAGGTGTCCATGAAAAATGATAATCAAAAGCAGACGCCATTAAGTGATTACAACGGGAGCAGCTCATTAAGTGAGATCAGCAAGGAAGACTTCCGTCTTTGTGGGCGGGCGGCACGAGGAGAGGCTTTCTGGGAGGCCGTGCTGAAGAGTGTGGCATCCAGCGGCCCTGCCTCCCTGAGCATCATAGAGACAAACCAGGAGATTGGAGCCTCTCTGAATCTGCTGATACCAATGTTTCACTCTGGGTCTCCTGAAATCATGTTCCTGTTGCCTTCCCGTCTTCCAGATGCGTAGATTGACACTCTTAGAAAGGACTTAGTTCAGCAGATCCGGGATTAAAATGCTAGATACCCAGGGAACAGAACTGGCCCAAGGATAAGCAGCCAATTCTAGTCATTTGGTTTAGGAAACAGATATTTTGCCTCCCAGCCAGCATTCATGTTGCCCACACACTTTTTCTCCGGAGTTAAGTAATTAACCTCAGGAGATGGAGGAAGCCTGTATTAAAGGCGTGGGTCTGGCCCAGGAAGAGAGGGAGGAAATATCTTAGAGCTGATGTGAATAACTCCATAGTCCTACCCGGTTTCTTACTGCAAATTATGCTCTGCACAGATTCTAAAAGCAGATTCCAGTCCAGCTGCAGACCATAGTAATAGAGAGTCCTTTCCCCACCCTGGAAGTATGCTTCCGATCTCTTCTGAGATGGAGAATCCAAAATCTAGAGAATCTGTAAATGAAAAATAAGATTTAGTGTTGACGCGCCCCTGGGTCCGGGTGAGGCCATGTGTCCCTGGACCCGGGTGAGGCCTCGCGCACCTAGGCCCGGGTGAGGCCACGTGCCCCTGGGTCTGGGAGAGGCCACGCGCCCCTGGGTCCGGGTGAGGCCATGTGTCCCTGGATCCGGGTGAGGCCTCGCACACCTAGGTCCGGGTGAGGCCATGTGTCCCTGGACCAGGTGAGGCCATGCGCCCCTGGGTCTGGGAGAGGCCACGCGCCCCTGGGTCCGGGTGAGGCCATGTGTCCCTGGATCCGGGTGAGGCCTCGCGCACCTAGGTTCTGGTGAGGCCACGCGCCCCTGGGTCTGGGAGAGGCCACGCGCCCCTGGACCCAGATGAGGCTGGGTCCCTGGGCCCGGGTGAGGCCATGTGCCCCTGGGTCCGGGTGAGGCCTTGCGCCCCTGGGTACGGGTGAAGCCGGATCCTGGGTCCAGGTGAGGCCGTGTGCCCCTGGATCCATCCGGGTGAGGCTGGGTCCCGGGCCCGGGTGAGGCCACGCGCCCCTTGGGTCTGGGTGAGGCCACGTTCCCCTTAGTCCGGGTGAAGCCGTGCCCCTGGGTCCGGCCGAGACCAAACCAGAGGGAGTCGGACCTCCGTTACCACCATTTGTCCACCATCCAGAGCTGAGGGGTCAGTGCTGACATGTACACATAAGGAACTGGTGGACATTGAAATTGGGTCTCAAAGGAACTGTTGGTCCAGAAAGAAACTCACTACAGACTGATTCATTTGCCTGTCAGCATAACTATTATTGCTCGTCTCACATTCAGTTCTTATAAGTATATATCTAGTGACATATGATCTCGCTCATCTAGGGGAAATGATGAACAACATAGAATGAGGAACAAGAACAGAACCAGAAACAAGGAGGCATCGATCGGACTATCGGGCCTCAGAGGGAGGATAGGGGAGGTTGGGAGGAGGGGGGAGAGATCAACCAAAGGACTTGTGTGCATGCATATGAGCCTATCCAACGGTTAAGTTCAACAGGGGGTTGGGGCATCCGTGGGGAGGGGTGTGGGATGGGAATGGGGGGATGAGGACAAATATGTGACACCTTAATCAATAAAGAAATTATAAAAAAAAAAAAAGATTTAGTGTTGAGTGGACACGCCAACTATTTTAAAAGAAGGTGGAAACCAGCACCTTGTAGAAGTGGTGAGACAGAGAAGCCTAAAACATGTGACTTGGCATTGCTCTTAGGTGGGAGGTGAATGCCCCACACATGGCAAGGCCTTGCCCGCTATTAAAACATTGTTTTACTTCCTACATTGATTTGCAAATAATAATCAATGAAATTATTTATGCCATAAGGTCCACATTATTACTTCCTGGAAAGATAGGTTAATGTTATGAAAGTGAAAACTGTATTATAGGGAGACATCCTTTTTAAAACAATTTTCTATCATTTTAACAGAAAGCAGAGGTCTCCCTTTTTCATAAAATCATTGTAATAGTGTTTGCTAAAAACTGAAGTGGCATTTAATGACATCTTAGTGATCTATAATACAGATTTTTGAGACAAGATATAATGTTGGACTCAGGAATTTCTCAACTTAATATTTAAAAAATATTTATAGTCCATGTGTGATTCAGATTCTGTAGTTTTTACCTATTGTGCTTTTTCTGTTCCTGGATTCTACCCAGGAACTCACGTTACATGTAGTCAGTGTATTGCCGTTGAACCCTCTTCTTGCCTTTATTATTGCTTAGCATAAAATCCTTCTCTGTTGCTTAAATTGTTTTCAAATGTTCTTAACTGGAATAAGGAGGACAAACATAGATAAAAATGTGAAGATCTGGATGACAAGAACAAAAGTACTTATATTTTATATTTGTATTACATCTGCCTCACTGTTCTGTGCCTTGGCTTTCACTTCCTGGTATTTTTAATATGAATCGAATTTGCAAATCGATTTCACTTTAGGAATGCATTACCATCTTGAAACATAAGAAATCATATGCGGGGAGGCTGTATGCGAGAGCCAGGAAGTCCCAAATGAGAGTCTCTGTGTGTATGTGTGTGTCAGGGAAATGCAACGCAATGTTCAAGCCTTTAACTGGATCTCACAATTACATCTTAGCCTCTGGACTCATTTAAAAGCATGATGGGATAACAGGCAGCTCTTGCCAACATAGCTAACAATGCAGAATTAATACAAGACATATTAACAGCACTTTAGAAAACAGTATAATTGTGACAGTGTTCAAAGCAAGGATATGCTAAGGGAACTTTGGCATTAAGTGGAGGAATATTTTAATAGAGTTGATTGCTTTAGAGAGATGTAGGACCAATCTAGCACTGCTGAGAATAGATAATGTGAATGACTTCCCAAGCCTCTGGGAAAGGTGTGAACACAAAGATGAATTAGACATGCTCTCTGTCTTTAAAGGAGCTTGTAACGGGGTGTGGCATGGGACACGTGCACAGGTTACGGACAAGGCCATGTCATGAAAGGAAGTGCTGAGTGTGAGCCAAGTGCGGCACTGGCCCCTGCCGCTGTTCTAGAATGGGTGTTCTAAATGAGAAAGCCAGTCCCCAATTCGACCCCAGCCCAGCACTGAGGTCAGAAGAGCAAAGCATGATGGAACAAACAAACGGACATTTTAAAATCACAGCATATAGGCCATGAGGAGTGAATGACTGTATGTCTACACATCAGAGCCTGTTAGCCTCACAATGCAAATGGTAAGGAAAATGACCAGGTGGCTGTGTAAGAGATGAGCGATGCATTTCTTCATCTCTTGGTTTGAAATAATCCTCATTTTTAGTGGTAGTTGAATTTGTAATAGAACCAAATAACAAGTGAGAGGCCTAATTAGGAATGGCTCCCACTCTTGTGTCAGATGTCTGCTTAAATTTCTCCGGCATTAGAGTTGACAAAGAAAGGACAGATTATGAAGAATCAGCTATCGTGCAGCCTCTTTTCACTGATAATGAAGTAGAGGATTTTGATATCTTTGAAGTCAGATACTGTATATGTACATCTTCTGAAATAGTGCATTTTGGTGAACTCCCAGCAGCACTGGACTATGTGAAAACACTATAAATTACGGTCCAGTATAACCCTGGAGTCACTACTGTGCAGGATTGCATTAGACAAGCATTCTCTAACTGGAGAACACTTCTCTGTTTACTTTCTTAGCAGCTCATTGAATCTCCACAGCAGATGAAATGGAGTGGGGATGAAAGGTGGGGCATGTTTGCATACAGTGTGGATTGATTTTCCTTGTGCAGAAATGGCTAAAATTGTTGCAGCTTCATTTAAAATAGTTCCTTATAAATGTAAAATAGTAAAATTAAAGGCACCATTCTGCTGTGGGTTTTTATTTTCATGTGGCAAAGAAAACAACGAGTGGGTAATTGCTTTATTCTTAAGTTATTATAAAGTATTAATCCTACAGAATAAATGCAGGGCAGTCAGAATACTCAGATATAAACATGAGGCCCCATGTAGTTCATTCAGAAGAACCTTGAGCAAGGTATAAAATTAAATGTGTCAAGACCAGGTTTACCATTAGGTACCTCCAACTGTACACTATATTCTTGTTGTAGTTCATTAAGTCTTCCCAGAAGGCACTATAATACTACTTTATGAAACCCTTTTAAATGTACACAAAGGGGTTAACCAGGACAACCAACAATAGAGAGAAGCAAGGATAACAGGCAGAGGAAGAGAAATAAGAGAGGAGAAGGGGAAAGGCTGAACAGGAAGACTGAAGAATAGAGAGGAGAAAACAATACTGTGGTTAGAGAGTTCATTTTATAGATGCCATGACCTAGGTGCCAGTCTTCAGCACCAACAGCCAGGAAACAAATACTACTTATTATGGTACTTAAAACTAAACTCTCATAAGTCATAAGTACACATTAAAGCTTCATTAACAGAATTTATATGCTACTCCATAGGAAATATTTACCACAAACCTTCTAATTCATAAAGTGTTACAGAAAAAAAAAAGGATAACATTCTAGAATGAACTCATACAAACAATAATATCACCACCAATGACCCAATGGATAAAGTGGGAAAATGATATGAATGGATAACAATAAAGTTAGTAACTTTCAACTTCATTTTTCATTCTACTGACAAATGTTTAATTGAGTAATAAAGATGTTCCAGGTATGTGACTAGCACTGTGGGTGTGGAGGTAATTATGATGGGTTTCTTGTTACTTGTTACCCAGTCACTTTGATAGAGACAGACATGTAAACATACAACTTAAAATACAAAGACATGAACAATCAACTGAGAAAAGTCATGGAAGGATCCTGGGGAAGGGGTCATAAAAGAGAGTTGTCAAGTAATGAAGTGGTCAATAACAGGGAAGTGTGGGGATGAGAAGTATATTCTAGGTAAACGGAACAATATGATGAAGCATGTTTCTTTAATGAATGTAAAAGTACTGTATCTCAACTATAGTTAATTGCATTCAATTTTTGACTGCTTCCCAGTCTCTCTCTCTGCATCTGAAAATCTATAAGTAAGAAGAGAAACATAGTTATGAAAAAAAGGCATATTATACATATAAATCTTCATTCCCATTTGTAACAAAACCATGTAATATAGATGTTAGAAGGTTGGAGTTTAGAAAAATGATTTTTGAGACAGTTCAGGAATCAGAATACAACCATCTGGGCCATAATTGTGCCATAAACATCAAAATAGTAAAACTCCTCTAGTCTGACAATGCATAAGAAAATTGCACATGTTTACTGCAGGATGCAAAGCAAGATTTGCATCCTGCAGATTTTCAGAAAAATATCTCTATGTTTACCTATTACATAATTAAGGAATTGTTTATAAAACAATTATGATTTAATAATTATGTTTATAAACTTAAAACATAATTATGTTTATATAACATGCTTTTTCATTGTAAAAGAGGTATTGTGACAATTTTTAGAATATTGGTGTATGTGTGGATACTCCTTTATAAGAAGTTTTATGACCCAAAATGGGGTATACAGAGGATATATGGATAATTACACAAATAATAATATACCTATATTTGCATAGGTTCCATATTAATAAGTTACACATCATCTCTCTCTCTCTCTGGATTCTTTGCTGGCTCACATCTTCTGGCTCCTTGAAGCTGTGATTAATTACCTCTACCTCCTCCTTAGCTTTCAAATATAATTATCCTAAATAGCACTATTTCTGGTTTTTATATACTGTGTTGGAGGATAATGAAAATGCAAGTAGGCTGAAAATTCTGTGTGAAGT
Organism: Eptesicus fuscus; assembly: GCF_027574615.1. Taxonomy (NCBI): domain Eukaryota; kingdom Metazoa; phylum Chordata; class Mammalia; order Chiroptera; family Vespertilionidae; genus Eptesicus; species Eptesicus fuscus. The sequence goes on from NC_072476.1 coordinate 102,065,515, forward strand.
TTTAGGAGACAAAGGAACTTAAAAAATGTGATTTTTGTTTTATTTTGAGGTCAGAACTTTTCTCCTCCACCCAGAGGTGTACTTCTTTAATTTAATAATGAAAACAATTAGAATATACTCTTAGGTTGTCATTTTACTTACACTTCTCCTGTGAACCTTCAACGTTTGCAAAAAAAATAAAATAAAATAACTTATGGTAATTTAGAATTATATGCTGCAAATCTTGCAATCTATAATCACCTGGCATATTATGGGAGGTTTTTCAAAATCTATTTTACTAAGAGCTGATGCTAAATTGTGTTCTCATGCCTTAAATCATTGTTTACTGCTACCCAATTAAAGAAACCTCCTGCCACATTTTTTCTTAGTGATATAAAGTGATGAACATATATCATTATTTTCATCTCTTTGTATCTCTTGCTGCTAAATGTAAGGAATTCTTTTCCTAATTACATGAAAATGTCATTCTAAATTGAGTCTGTTTTCTAAAGATTGACACAATCCTAGGTTATGGAAGTTGTTGAACCTCATTGTGTTCAGCTTATTTAGATTTCTTGATGAAATCCTGTGTATGTTTCTAGTATAGAAAATTAAATACCTCTGCGGGATCTTCGCGCCCAAATGCAAGTCCCTGATCCATTCCTCCCAATCTGAGTTTTACTTACTGTTCATCAGAAAACCCTTCCCACCTCTCTGTTTCCTTAAATATGTGCCTCTAATTTTATAAATATCATATGTATGCTTACAATGATATCTTGATACTACTTTTTCAGTTTAAGATAGCATCTATTGATTTCCCAGTGTGGAAGATGGAGGTATAGTTCTTTGATACTACCACCTCAAACACATAATTTTAGATTTGAAAATTTTCCCAATTTAGTTTTACATTATAATTTTGGTTAGATTACAATTCTAAGTTTACCCTATTAAAATTATGTAAACATTATTCATAATTGAACCAATGGTATATGATGATTTTATTTCCTTTCTTATATTCCTTTGATATTCCAGGAGTTAATAATTGCCTCTATTTTATTTTCTCTATTCTCTCTAACATTAATTCATCATCAAACCTTCTGCAATAATGTATATCACCTCGTTATATGTGCTAACACCTTTGGAAATTAATAAAATGCATTTTTTAAAGATATTCCTCCTGATGTCCCCTGTCCTCTCGATTTGGTCTAATTTAGATAGTTTTAGAGTCTCATGCACAAACATCATCATGGACTGGCCTTCATCTTCTCATGGGTCAGCGCCCTTATACCCTGCAGCCAGTGCCTTCCACTTCATTCAGTTTCTTCCATGTTTTGGTAGAGTGATCATGATTTCTGACAAAGGATTCAGGGGAAATAACTTTTTGAGACCTTGCATGTCTAATAAAATATTCACTCTTTGCTTGTAAGTAAATGACATATGGTTATTTATAGAATTCTATTTTGGCATTCCTGGCCTTTAGGAATGGTGAATGCATTGTTTCATTGACCCCTCATTTCTATTGTTGCAGCTAGAGAAATCCAGTGCTATCCTGCTTCTTTCTTGTTTCTAAAGGCATTGATTGGTTTTCTTTCTGGGAGATCTCATGGTCATTACTTGTCCCTCGACAATATTTTCAAATTTCACTATGATAAAATGAAGAGTCGATTTTTATTTTACTTAGAAAATTAAACTATTCTAAAGCTGCTCTATCTATATAATAAAGAGGTAATATGCTAATTGGTCCTAACGGTGTCCCAGTCACGACTGGTCAACAGGCTGCGCGCACACAGGAGCTGGTGGGTGGGGACGGGGGTGGGGACTTCCACCCCCAGCAGAGGTGTGCACAGGCCTACCCAGTGCTAACGTCAACACTGCCTTGGAGGCAGAGGCTGCTCCCGACAGAAGCACGTGCAGGCCCGCTGCACTGCCCAGCCTGGAGGGAGGGACAGGACGGGCCGTGGTGGACCCCCGGCAGAGGTGCATGCAGGCCCGCTGTGCACCCAGCCAGGAGGGGGGGCATCAGGACGGGGGCGGGGCCTTGGCGGAGAGCTCTCAGCACTCCTACATAAGGGTCTGAAGGTGCGAAGAGGAAGGGAGAGCAGATGGGCAGTTAGGGGGTTTAGGCTAGGAGGGGAGAGCAGATAGGCAGTTAGGGGGATCAGGCCAGGAGAGGAGAGCAGTTAGGGCCATCAGACTGGCAGGGGAGCAGTTAGGGGCATCAGGCAGGCAGGAGAGCAGTTAGGGGCATCCGGCAGACCGGCAGATGAGCGCTTAGGAGCCAGTGGTTCTGGATTTCGAGAGGGATCCCAGATTGGAGAGGGTGCAGGCCAGGCTGAGAGACCACCCCCCCCCCCCCACCACACACACACACACATGAATTTCATGCACCGGGCCTCTAGTATTTACAGAAAACAATTTGAAGATAGTACAGTGTTTCCATATATCCTACACCCAGTTCCTCTATTATTAACATTTTATATCACTATGGCCTATTTGTCACAACTAATGGGAAAAGTTTGATACCATTATTATTAGCTGAATCCTAAGCTTTCTTTGTATTTTTGTTGTTTTAACCTGATGTCATTTTCTATTTCAGAATGCCATCCAGGACACCACATTGTTTAGTAATCATGCCTCCATAGGCCCTTCTCAGCTGTCGCAGTTTCTAGGACTTTCCTTGTTTTTAATTACCTTGACAGTCTGAGGAGTTGTGGTCAGATATTTTGTATTGGTTTTTGTGTCTGATGTCTTCCTTATGACTAGACTAGGGTTATAGTTTTGGGAGAAAGAACACAGAGGTAAAATACTATTTTAATAAAATCATACCAGAGGTTCCTATCAACATGATATCACTGTTGATGCAGCTGCAGTAGTGTTTGCCAGGTTTCTCTGCTATAAAATTACTCCTTTTTCACTATTTCCATACTGTATTCATTATAAGGAAGTTATTGTGCATATCCCACAGTTGAGAAGAAGTCACATTCTCTCTACTTGAGGGCAGAGTATTGACCTAAATTGTTAATCATTACAGTATCTATCATATTTATTAGTTAAACCACACTAAAAAAATACTTTTTTTTTCACCTGTTCTACCCTCTTTCTCTGAATCCTTGGGATATGGAATTTTTGGACTGGAACCCGGATTCTTTGTTCGCTGGAGTCAAAGAATGAATCCATGAACAGAAGCTGGTATAGCAAAGGTGGAGATTTATTGAAGAACAAGTACAGACTCCCATGTGGGGAAGGGGAAAGGGTCCCACAGACTTCCTGTTTCCATGGTTTATAAAGGCTGCAGTTCCTGTGTCCTGATATCCCCTCTGATTGGTCAATATTCCCTTTCAAATTGGTTACCATAGTAACTCCTGAGTCCCTCCTCTCTCATTGTCCTCCTCTTCCTTCTGGGTTTCCTTCCTTTTTTATTTTGTAAATATAGACCTTCTGCTGTTTCCAGCTCCCTCATTCTATGGAAATGTGCCTGTTGAAGCTTTTCATCTCCTCTATTCTATGGAAATATACCTTCTGCTGCTCTGCAGCCCTATGTTTCTTCCATGGTCCCCTTAATTTCTAAAATTTCCTAAAACCTGTCTTTTTCACCCCTAAAAATTTGTTTCACTTGCAAGAATGGTCTTTTTACTATTTCTATAGGTTTACCTTTTCTAGAAGATCATATAATTGAAATCATATAGTACAATAGCTTTTCAAATTGATGTCTTTCACTTAGCAATATGTATATGAGATTCACCCATGTCTTTTTGTGGTTTGATAACTTATTTGCTTTCATTGTTGCATAGTATTTGATTTTTTAGGTGTACCATATTTTGTTTGTCTAGTTACTTATTGAAGGACATATTGGATGCTCTCAGTTTCTGGTGATTATGAGAAAGGTACTCTATAAACACAATTATACAGGTTTTTGTGTGCAGATAAACATTTAAATCAATTGAGTAAGTACCTAGCAGCATTGGGGTAAAACTGTGCTTAATTCTGTAAGAACCCACAGCCTTTCAAAGTAACTGGATAAAGGAACAGGAAACCCTGCCTCTCCTTTAAAACCATTGGAGGCAGCTGCCTCTCACACATCTGGCTGTGTTGTTGGCTCTACCTGGAGGGCTGAAAACTCTTTAGCTTCTTCGACTCTAATTAGCTATGCCCACCTCTCCATCCAGTCTCCTTCCTGTCTGCTCCCATCCTACCTTATCCATTCTTGTAGCCCTGTTTCATCTGTTCTGAAGTTAGCATCGTTAACAACTTTGTATGGACAAACAGGACTTCTATCACTGAACTGCCCCCAAATATCAAGTTGCCTATGAGCTTTTTAGATGGAATAAAATAGAGAAAGCCTTATTTTTAAAGGAAAAAAGGCAGCTTCTATGAGCACAGTTTGAATCTTTATCAAGATTTTAAATAGTGTTGAGTAAATAATCATGCATCATGAAAAATCACTTAAATTATTTTCAATTTAGCCTTTAATGGGCTAGTTCAGTACAGGTCTGCTAAGATTTTTTACCTTCAAATCTTCTTACGAGGATCGCAATATTAGTTTTCTTCATGGATATTAACATTTTCTGAAATAGCTTTGCTGAGCCAGCAGTTCTGAGGCAGTTTATTGTAATATACAAGCAAAGAGGGGGGCCTGGCACAATGGAAATTAAATAAGAATTAGGATAGCTCCTAATTTCTTATTAAATTTCATCATCATTTTTCAAGATGAATTAGAACAAAGCATTTTATTTCCTCCCAATTACAATTTTCTGCCTGTAAAATGGGAAAGCTATTACTGTTTTCTAGTTGATGTTTCTCATAAATCAGACTCATGAACCAGAATGAAAGTGTAGCATAAATTTAATATATTTAGACAGATTATTCTAATGCCAGCCTACTCCCAAATGATGGGAGACCTTTTGGAAACTGATTTCAACCTTGTAATTAATATATTATCATTAAGGGGGAAAAGTCACATAATTGAGCAATTTGTTAGACACTGTCAAAATGTTTTTTATTCTGTAACAGGGAGAATAAATGGTCTGTTAGTGTAGTTAAAGTATTTTACTAAAAGGAATTCATATCTTTGGGGAACTGTAGCCACTATTTATGAATCTTTTTTTATCAAAGATGATAATATCACACCAAAAGCCCCTACAAACAAAACAAAAACTCTCTTACTTAGAAAGGTGCCTTATCTCGGATCAGTTCCTTATCCAGAAACCTGGGACAGTTTCACCACTGGGCAGCCTTATAATGTATCATCATTCCCAATTCCAGCTTGCAACTATGTTGACAATCATGTAGCAAAACAGTATTATTATTGAAATTTTTCTGTACATAATTCTGCCCTGCATCAGGAAGGTTACAGTGGAATGAAACCCCACATTTGACACAGACTCCTAGCGTCCCTCTGCAAGGAAAACTGCCTACGCCCCACCCTTGAAGCATCTTGTTACAGTGGAGCTCGCTGAGCCCGCTTCTCAGAAGCTGTTGTAATCCATGGGTGTCGTCTGCCAGTTGTCTTCCCTATGGATGCTGTTACTAGGATAACTGCTCTGCTGCTTAGTATTGAGGGTCCTCTGCAGGTCCTCCTAACGCTCCTTCTCCTGTAAGGAGTGTAACCACTGAGGGGCACGATGTCCCTGGGGGGCTGTGCCTGTGAGGAGACAGCGTATATGGGGACTCTGTTCTTTCTGCCCAATTTGGTTGTGAACCTAAACATGCTCTAAAAGAAGTTTATCAATTTAAAGTAAAATAAATAAATAAATAAATAAATAAATAAATAAATAAATAAGGATCTCTTATCTTTTGAGACAGCATGGAGGGACCTGGAGAGTATTATGCTAAGCAAAATAAACCAATCAGAGAAAGATAAATATCACATGATCTCATGCATATGTGGAATCTAATGAACAACATAAACTGATGAACAAAAATAGGTCCAGAGACATAGAAGCATCAAACAGACTGTTGAACCTCAGAGAGAAGAAGGCAGGGGAAGAGATCAGCCAATGAATTTGTATGCATAACCCATGGACACAGACAATAGTGTGGTGAAGGCCTGGGGTGGGGGACTGGGGCAGGCTGGGAGAGGACAATGGGGAAAAAAGGGGACATACACTTTCAACAAAAATTTTTTAAAAAATCATAAAAAAATAAAAACATGTTCCTATTTTCCCCATTTTTTAATGACTTTAAAAAAAAATGTTACGTTCATCCCAGGCTAATGCATTAGAGAAAAGAATTTACAAAGGAAAGGGATGCCATCTTGCTCCCCAGAAAACTTAACTCAAAAGGGAAGTCCTTCCCAAACAAAAATACATGGCAACTAGTCGTGGGTGTTACTCTTCCTGTCTGGGTAGGAGAAAGCATTCTATGCTGGAGATTAGTGCCACTTGTTATTGGTATTTATTGTTAGAAGGGAAATAATTTTTGAGTTATTTAACCACCATGTTTTCATTTACTGTCAGCTTTATCATCGTGCAGTTCCTTATCCATTTAGTAAAAAAACATTCCCAATTTAGGAAGAGGACAGAGTCATTTTATAGCAATTGCTTGCCTGGGAAGTGGCTTGTTATAGATACAGCAAAAATAAAAACTGGGGAACAAAGTTCTGAATGTTTTATATATCTTTATTGCTTATTTCCCCTCCTACTTTATAGATCTCAACTCTAATTTTAGGAGAGTTCCTAAAACAATAGCATGAAGAAATAAAAGTTTCAGGGTAGTTGATCCACACATATGTAAGTGGATAATGTGGCTATCTAACCAAGAATCATAATCCTACATATATGACATCCAGTTTAATTCTGAAGAGAATGTTTTGGACTCTTGCTGAGAAAGCACAGAGATGTAATATGAAGAGCACAATGGAGAATAATACATTTTTTCCCATGTTATTGAAACACATTTGGTTTTCAATATAATACAATTTATGTTTCTTTTAAGACAATGAAAGAATAGTCTACCAAACTTAGAATAAGTGCCAACTCAATATGAGCTCCCATTTTATTGTTTAATGTATAAAATGGAAAAAAAGCAATATAAGTACAACTTTATAGATAAAAACTTTGAAATATAAAATTTCAATAAAGTTTTCCATTTAAATAATCACATTAGAAATCAATATCTTTCAGACATAAATCTGTCTTTTCTAGAGAGATTCTCTGTAAATTAGAATTTTGTTTATAGTTGTCCTTCTGGGAATAATATCAGTGCTGCCCATTTCTCGACTAGGGAAAGTCATTGTTGAGCACTGTTCCCAGGACAATGGATACTATCGTGTTTTTTAATAACTAGTTTTATGACCATTTTTAATTTTCCTTTTTTTCATTAAAGTATTTGCCTCTATGTCTTCCTGCTTTCCTAACTCTGGGCAGACTTACTTTATATAAAGCTTTCATAAAGGTGGTCGATCATGGCCATATTGTGATGTTTCATATTAGCATTGTAATAGTTTTTATGGGAATTTTATTCAGAGAACTAAAACTCATGTATATTTCATACTAATTCTTCATGTATCATTTCAGTGAGGCTAGACAGATATTGTCTTTTCACAAATAATGTATTTTAATCCCTTAATAATTAGAGTAAAAGGAATATTTCTAGGAAACCTAAATGTGTTATATATTGTGTGTTCATGCTTAATAGTAATGCTTGAATGCACATATATACATTTATACTTATATAACTGTGTACAGATATTTACTTGCAAAAATATTTTCAATGACTTTAATGAATGCAATCATAACATGATAGACATGTGGTGAAGTAAAATACAAAAAATGCTCTATAAAGGTGTTCAGATGTGACAGGTAATTTTATCTACATTATTACACCAGCCCCTTAACTTAAATATTTTCTTGCAATGTCTACCTTTGAAATTTATTCTTCACATTTCTTCTAGAGTAATTCTTTAATTTGCAAATATGACCATTTTATTCCCCTCAAACCACTTCATGAGGCTTTACTTTTCTACTGACTTACAGAAATGGTAAAAGTTCTCAGGGAGATAGTCTATGCCAACCAACAATGGCCCCTGCCTCATTCTCTGGTCTCATCTCCCTACAACCCATACACCCAGTCTACACTCCAGAAATAAAACTTCTAGTCATCATCCAATTTACTCTCTCCATAGTTTCACCACTCCATAGTTTTTCTGTCTGCTATCTCCTCACCATTCAATAACGTACCCTTTTTATTCAGTTTGTAAATATCTCAAAGTTCAAATTGAGCATTTTTTTTTTCTCTTGGAAGCCATTTCTGATCTACCCAGGCAGGGCTAATCACTTCTTATTTATTGCCACTAAAGTGATAATTGTTCAATTAATGAAGAGGATTAGTGGACATGCTTATAATTACATTATTTACCTTTCCTAATGGATCGTAAGTACATTGGCAGTAGCGATTAATTCTTCTTTGTGTTTAAAGTGCTTAACAGTTATTGGAGAGAGAAAGCCCTCACTAAATATTTATTAAATATTTATATAAATAATTATATAAATGTAATTACAAAATTATATGTTTGCTATATATGTAATATACAACTCCATTCTCAAAGGGTTAAACTTGGGAAGTTTACTATAACACTATGTATGCCTTGATCCTCAAACAGAGAGGAGAGCATATTGAGTTTCTTTGTGCAGGAGAAAGAGGCATACTAGCTCTTTTTTAAAAAAATATATTTTATTGATTTCAGAGAGGAAGGGAGAGGGAGAGAGAGAGAGAGAGAGAGAGAGAGAGAGAGAGAGAGAGAGAGAGAGAAACATCAATGATGAGAGAGAATCATTGATCAGCTGCCTCCTGCACGCCCACACCAGAGATTAAGCCTGCAACCGGGCATATGTCCTGACCAGGAATCAAACTCTTGGTTTATGGTTTGATATTCAACTACTGAGCCACCTTGGCTGGGCCTAACTCTCATGAGAATGACCTTTCCCTGTTCGTTGTCCTCTATGAGGGCCATCGCACAGTTTTCAGTTTTCCTAAAGTAAGAAAAGCATATGAAGTAGGGCACATGAATTTCTTCACACTTTATTGCTTTATAATTCTACTAAAGTGCCTTATATTCCATATGTAGAAACTAATTGTAGCCAACCTTGGGTCTGGCTTTCACTGAATGGCATATTGAGCCAAGCCCAAAAGAATGAGATCAGAAATAGATTTCATGATTTTTCTATTCTTAAAAAAATTTTTTTTCATGAGTTATTTTCTAATGATTTCAGTTAAGATTGCATTTTATATAATTTTTAATCAAACTAGTCAGTTTTTAGTTACATCTCAGTAACAATTGAATCATGATCAAAACAAATGCCAACTTATTATTTTTTATTATAATGACCAATATTCAGTACTTTCCCCCCAGAAGTCACATGAAAAAGTAAACCAGAAAATACCCTACCTTATTTTTGGAAAGGAATTTTTAGCCTTTGTAGAAATAAAATTCTTTCTCACTCATGTTTTTTCTCTAAATATTCTTTATTCTAAGTGCACAGAGAAGAAACTGTTTGTTGTTTTCCCTTTTCTTTAAGAAACTTGACATGTTTTTTTCCTTTGGTTTATAAATCATTTTCTGTCAGCAATTCAAAGATGTATTTTTTCTACCTCACTCTGATACACAAAAAGGGGAAGCTTTTTATTGTACTTGCATTTTAATGTGTTTAGTAGTCACAGAGGAAATAAGGCCTGTTTTAATCACATCTCAGTAGAATAGTTGACTCAAGTGAATATTTAAAAACAGCTACTGTGGGGAATATTTCTAAAATTAAAAGACTAGCAAGAAATTCCAACCACAGAGATTTGTGTGCTTGCAAGTGCTTTGTCCATCAAAGACCCAGTGGCAAGGCTGTCCGTTTCCCTTCTGCCTCAGAGCAGACCCCAAGAACATTTGGTTTGCTGATGTCAATTGCTAGGTATACAAAGCCCAATGGCACTTGTCTTCCTATTCTGTTGTTCAGCCCCCTCCCCAATCCACCCTGTTATATTTTGCAGTTGTTAGTCTCACAATCCAAGAAATTCAAGAGAATGCCAATTTTCAGTATGTTATTTAGAACAGAAGGATTATACAGAGATTATTCAAACCTAACATCACCCAAACTGAATTTGTTATGGTAACCCTGCTCAATACCATCTCAAAAACTGCCATTTCCCATCTATAATGACACCAGCTTTTTTAGACAGTAACTTGAAAAAAATTAAAAATTATTTGCAGCTTTTTGGTGCTCTACCTGTTTTATCAAATAAAGCTCATAACAATTCTGATATAAGTCAGGTGACAGTTCTAAATAAATATATTGGGTTAGCCTGGGCATCATAAAATTTTGAGGTAATTCATGATGAAAATCTCAGTTTTTGAAAATTCCTTGGACTTGGCCAGTGGATGTCCCAGTACGTTTCCTTCTTTATTGTAATTGCAGAGTTTGGCTCCAGGCCTGGGTCAAGTTTGTTCACTTGTTCCCGGGAGGAGGGAAGCTGAACTCTTCTCTCCAACGTGGTAGGGAGACAAGGCCGCTGAAATGCCCAGCTCTTTTTTCTTGTGTAAAATTACACTCTTTATTAGGATTCATGGTTGCCAACTATTCAGCGTGGCAGATGGTGTAAAAGACTCAAAACACATTTGCAGCTAAAATGAAATACAGTTGCTTATTCTAAAGAACATAGAGAGTTTTACCTTCAGACTTTGTTAGTGGAAATGCATTTACTGAACTCCTGATGTATTCTTAATTCATAGCATTCACCCATTTCAAGTCCATTCTGTATAATTTTAGCACTTGCTAAGTGTTATACTTTAAAATAATATCGGTATTTGTCATGGCAGTTTAAACTTTGTTTGTAGTAACTTCCACAAGAAGTCTACCAATGCCATTCCTTTTCAAGCTTAAATTTTCATAAAAATCACAGGGAGGACTTTTTTAAATAAAATGTGAACCTCATTTTCAGAGAGTCTGATTAAGTATTTCTGAGGTTGGATCTGAAGATCCTTTTTACGGAAGCATGCTGGTGACATTGATGCCAATTGTCCTTTGACCTTATTGAGAATTTACCTCTCGCAGTGTAGCAGGATTTCTCATATTAACTGGGCTTTTGTTTCCTTTGACCCCAACATCAATCACCTGTCAGGTTCCATAGATGCCAGCTCTTCAGTGATGCTCATTCCCTCTCCATTTCTGCCGGCAACTTCGTAGAGCAGACATTCAAGCTGCTCACCATAACCACACGGCATCCTGAATCCCCTTGATGTTAGCTTTGTCCTTCCAAAATATTCCATGTGTGAGTTACCTCCTGTAACTTGTTTCATGAAACTCCTCCATACAAATGCATTTCAAACCCCTCTAATTTCTACTTAGCAAAGTTTAAAACTGCCATTCAAACCCGTTTGTGATCCAAACCTATCCTGAATATACAGTGTTATAATTTTCTCTCTTCCTAAAATGCCATATTTGTGATCTCTACCTGACAAATATTCTATTCAATCTCCAATTAAAATATCTCTCTACTTAATGCAGTGTTTCCAGTCCCCTAAAGCATCATTAAAAACTTATACAACATTTTGTCTATCAAATGTATTTTTCAAAATAGATGCTCAATAAACATTTAATTTTTAAAAAAAATTTCATGATTCAGCCCAATTGCCATGACTCAGTCTTTCTCTGCACTTAATTAATTGTTAAGCCATTTTTATTTTTAAATACCTTTATTGAAGTAAAGCACGCAGAGTAGAGTACACTAGATATAAATGTCCAACTAGAAGAATTTTCACACAGTTACCATACAGGTGTAAGCAGAACCTAGATCAGGAAGCAGCACATGATCAGCAGCCCAGAAGCGACCTCATGACCCTTCCCCACTTATATTCCTCATTACAGGCAACTTTTGGTAGCTATTGTCATGACTTCTAGCACCACATATTAAATTGCAGGTCTACCTAACATAAATGAAATCATACAATCTGTACTGCTTTGTGTCCATGTCCATTTCTTTTTCTGGGTATTGTGTTTGTGAGATTCACCTATATTGTTGCAGTTTAGCTATAGTTTCTTTATACTAATTGATGAATAGTAATCCATTGTATAAAAGTACCATCATTTACCTACTCTACTGATATGGGCATTTGAATTGTCCTATTTTTTTTTTCTTTTTTACTCTTACTGATAATGCTACTATAAACATTTCATACATGTCTTTGGATGATTGTATGCAAGCATTTCTGTTAAGTACACACTTAGGAGAAGAATTTCTGGGTCAAAACTACTGATCTTTTTATAAATATTTCAGCAGTACGTAGTCTTCAACTTTACTTCCACTGAACTCATGAATTCAGGCTCAGATTGTTTCTACTGGAACTACAGAGAGGTCTCATAACCGATCTTCTTTCCTTTACCCATCACTGCCATCCATTTCCCCCACTTTGGCAGAACAATCTGTATAGAACATAATTTTTATCACTCTTTCAATTACCTGAATTTGTTTTAGATTCCCTATTAATTACATAGAAAAATAGAAGTTTTGTAACCGGTATACAAAATACTTTATGATTTTGGCAGTGTTAATTTTTTAGCCTATTAACTGCTAATTCAACTTATATTTTATTTCAGTGATGTAAATTTTATTTCAGACATTCTTGCAATATATTCAGTCAACAAGAACCTTAACTTGTACTTTCTTTTCTTTTTTTTCTTTTTAGGGACATTCTGCTTGGCCTAGAGGTCATTCCCATTGAGTTTTGGTTTCATCTAGGCATTGGCTGACTGTGGCTCATAAAATATTTTTGTATACCTTGGGTTAATTAACGAATACTTTGGAGACCTTAGGCCTTCAGTTTAAATCACAGAAGGTTCAGAATTCTATGTTCACCCTTGAGAGGTGGAACAGTATTGATTGAGGGGTCCTGATAGGCTGAATCCCCAGGTATTGGTCATAGAATGACATAAGATTCCTTGAAAGAAGCCAACCTAATATTTATTGGAAATGTCATTTAAGAGGGCACTTATTAAAGCTGAGGGTGACAGGAAGAGACCAAAGCCTCTCAAATTTTCAAAAAATTTTCACCAGCTGAAGGGCATTTTTTTCCCCAGAAAAAAAGGGACTGGAAGATGAAGTCATGATTGTTTATCATAGAAAAATTGTTTGATGGAAAACTAGAACTTTGGCAGCAACAGAATTGGGAAAGTTGATATGGGCCAAAACTTGGAATTCAGCTATACAGTGGAAAATTAGCAATTATCATAGGTTAACTGGGCCACTCTAGTGAGGGCCATTATACTGGAGAGCAATAACATAACATATATCCTGGCAAGCAATTGATCAAATTTAGGGTGCTGGGGGTGGGGTTGAAAGGGACCAAGTTAAAAGATAAGAGAACAAAGAAGCATGGACCCAGTCTAAAAAAAAATTGCACAATAGAAATTCAGACTGTAATCAGCTTAATTAAGTAAATAGAATTTTCTACAGAGCTAATGGCTGTTTGTACAAGAATGACCTCAAAATATCCTTCTGTCTAATCTTCTCAAAAAACAAAGGGGGGAAGTTATTAATCTGCATATAAGGCAAACACAAAGTTACCTAATTTATAGGTTATATGCTAGATCACAGAAACATTGAGGCATATTTATACAGTAACTCGCAGTGGTCAAAAATACTCTTACTTTTTGAAGTTCAATGCAAATTTCACCCTCAATAGGATTAGTCTCAGTTTTTTGCTTATTTTGTTATGTATGGAGTTGGAGAATAAGCTTAATATTATATCTTTATAGGAACTGTTACTGGATTATTAGGGTGCTAGTATGTGATAGAATCTAGATAGGTCATTCATGGGTAAATATTTACCTATCTCTGATCCAAGAACCTGTTGAATACTTATCAAAATCCAGAATTCTGAGCCCCTTCTCAGACCTAATTTTCTTGGGAACCTCTGGAGGGTGGAAGGATGTGGAAATAGCCAGGAAATAGCATTATAAAATAAGCAGTCCAGGTGATTCTTTTGTAGAGAAAATTTGAAAAACTCTATTTAGACAGTGATCAAAATGTGATAGAAATATGTCAGAGCAAGCAACTACTTTAAGAGTTAGTAGAGAGCACACTTGAAAAGGTTAAGAAAAACTCTTAGGAGAGATTAAGAAATTACTATCCCATGACTGGATAGAGAAACTTCAAACCAGAAGAGTAATTCAAAGTCAAACGAAAATGGAATGACATCCAGAGATCTGGTCCAACGTAATGGAGAGAATGTTTGGACAAAGAGAATAATTTTCTCAGAGAGTTACTCAACCTGAGGACTTGTCCTGTAGGCCTCTCTTAATAACTGTGGGCATATTTTCAAGTTGGAACTCAGCTCCATAAAGTAATCTCTCTTTTGTGATGTTGGCCTCCGTGAGGCTGGGGAACCCTCCTAATTCCCTCAGGAGCTTGTGTGGTTCTCTTCATAGGGAGGTGTTGTCTGCAGCTTGGGTTGGTACTAGAGGATGTCTGTATTCCCATGGGTGACAATTTTGTTGTAGATTTGTGTGTGTGTTTGTGTGTGCATGTGTGTGTATACATGTGTGTGTGTGTGTTTATCAGGTCACTCCCTTCTTGTCCATAGTTATGTCATATATTAATGTTTATACATAGCAATTGATCTTTTTTCCTGAAAATATACTATCTTATATAATAAAGAGGTAATATGGAAATTGACCATCACGCCCTAACAAGATGGCTGCCTATGACCAGGCCGGCAGGGGCGTTAGTGAGGGACGACCAAACGACTGAACAAGCAGGCTGTGTGGGGCGACCAGGCTGGTGGGGGGAGGGAGCTTTGGGGGCAACCAGGCCGGCAGGAGGGGCAGTAAGAGATGACCAGGCTGGCAGGGGGGCAGTTAGGGGTGACCAGGCCGGTGGGGGGGGGTGCAGTTGAGGGTGATTAGGCTGGCAGGGGGGCAGTTGAGGGTGATTAGGCTGGCAGGGGGGGCAGTGAGGGGCAACTAGGCTGGCAGGAGGGCAGTTGGGGGCAACCAGGCTGGCAGGGCAGGGCAGTTAGGGGTGACCAGGTTGGCAGAGGGTGACAGTTGGGGGTGACCAGGATGGCAGGGGGGGGGCAGTAAAGGGTGACCAGGCTGGATGGGGGGGGGGCTGTTAGGAGCAACCAGACCAGCAGGGAGGGGGCAGTTGGGGGCAACCTGGCCGGCAGGGGGGGCAGTTAGGGGTGACCAGTCAGGCAAGCAGGTGAGCAATTAGGAGCCAGCAGTCCAGGATTATGAGAGGGATGTCCCCCGAGGGGTCCCAAATTGGAGAGAGTGCAGGCTGTGCTGAGGGGAGCCCTCCCCGCCATGCACAAATTTTGTGCACCAGGCTTCTAGTATAATATATAAAGATATACAAAGATCTTTTTTTTTTTAAATATATTTTATTGATCTTTTACAGAGAGGAATGGAGAGGGAGAGAGAGCTAGAAACATCGATGAGAGAGAAACATCGATCAGCTGCCTCCTGCACACCCCCCACCGGGGATGTGCCCGCAACCAAGGCACATGCCCCCGACCGGAATCGAACCCGGGACCCTTCAGTCCACAGGCCGACGCTCTATCCAGTGAGCCACACCGGTTTCGGCAAGATATACAAAGATCTTAAAAAAGGGAGAAAATACTTATTTATTTTTCTTAAAATATCAGGGGAATTTTTCCAGTATCTTTCCATTTTTTCTCTTCCTTCTAAATCTCTCCGCTTCTTAGAATTGTCTTTTTGTCTTCTTTTTCCTGCCATAATTTACTTTATAGTATTCTATGTTATAAAAGGTTCATTTTGTACAGGAAACAAAGGTTAACAAAACCTTAATGCTATGCTAAAGATAAAGGCATTTATTATACTTCATTTAGAGAATGTTATCTGCCAGGGGATATAAATGTCAGTTTCAATAAATGTTTTGTTACCATTACCTCAAAGTTTAGATAATATATAAGTACTGATAAGATTAAAGTTTATTATATCAACTGAAATTCATCACAGAAGTTTCTAAAATGTTCCCTTTGAATAACCATCACCAAGAGTACAAAATAAAAATTCCTTTCTGGCTTCAACCTCTGTGTTGCATTTAATAGAGTAGTTCCTATCAGTAGCCACTGGGAGGTAGCACATGAATGTAAGGTTATGAACTGAAAGTTCATTGTACCTGAAGTCAATGATAGTATTTGTGGTTATTTGCATCACATTTGTGTTAAAATAGATAACTAATAACTGTGGAAAGACTGGTGAACAGCAAAAGCTAAACAATCCAAGCAAACCATCCATGGTGTGTTAGGAAGTCACTGCTTTCCATGGAGGAAAATATATACAATGCTGAATACTTGAGTATTTTGCCATCTCCATCACTTTCTGAAACACTAAGTAACAGGAAGTCATGTTTATGTTCAATTTGGGAATAAATTAGTTAACAAATATAGTTATGATTACGTTCCTCAGTTTGAAAATGGCATTCACTAGAGGAAGCTAATTTATAATCCTGCATAAATCTCCCTGGAAACATTACTCTGCGTAGATTTTCTTTTAATATCCATTAAATTGTTTTTGTTACTGAAGCATGTTACCAAAAATTTAGACCTTAAAGATCTATTGGAGACTAACCACAGTAAGTCAATTTCCTGTTACATAACATGCTATTCCGGGCTTTATTAATGTGGACATTAACCTCAATGCATTTTTTTTTTCCTGTAGAGTCTAATGCCTGTAAAATATCAAATACTTTTAAATTTTTGGCAGGTTTAGATATGTCAAATAAAACAATCTTTCTGCTCAAAGAATTTGAAGTTAATTTTTAACGCATGTTGAATTCTAATTCACTTCTTTCTCAATACTTCGCTGTAATTCAGTAGTAGTGTATAATAAAGGAATGTTTTGTTGTAAAATCATAATTCAAAAATTATATCAGAGAAGTCACAAAAGTATTGCAAGTAACTTATTACTTGCCATATGTAGTTTTTTATTGAAATGAAATCTAAAAGATATTATTACTTTATTGTGAATTTGTTTACCAAAATAAACCTCTTTCCATAAAAAAAAATAAATGAGTAAAAATTTCATGTGACTTCTTGATTAGCAAAAAGAGGAAATCTGGTTAGGAAATATCAGAGTGCCTCAAATGGCATTTAAAGACTGGTTTTCCTTGATCCTGACTTGGCCTTTTAGAAAATACAAAGAGTAATATTTATTGATTCTAAGTTTCAACATTAAATGCAATAGGCACTTTAGTTCTCTTGTGAATATTTACCTTTAACTTATTATCCATATATGTAAATTCCATGACTATTGTAATGACTCAGTCTTTCAGAATAGAAGTCTGGGATGCTGGTTTTCTCTATATAATTTACAGTTCTTTTGGAGACTATTAGCCAGAATAACAGCGTATTATCATTTTGTATTTTAGTCTGATGCTTTCTCCTCTCATTACACAGACCTACCTGCAAAAGTACCAGAGCAGGTCTTCTTAGCTCTCCAAGTCTCCCCCCGCCCCACCTCCCACTCCAGATGTGAATTCAAATAATGAAAAGCCACACATATGATCACTGGAAATAGAGTAGCAGCTCTCTTAACCAACCGTCGCACAACTTACTAGTTCGTTTAGCCTCTCCATTCACCGTGAAAACAAATCAGGGATGTTCCTGACACCTGAACATTCTCAGCAGGCGTTTGCCCACTTGGAAAGGGGCGGACTTCTACCCTTATCTCTTATTCAGATGCTTACCTAGTGCATCAGTTGGGGGTTGTTAAGTTCCTATAACTGAGCCTCCTCCAGATTGTTTAAACAGAAAATTTACTTATCTAAAATATGAGAGGACACACAGAAACTCCAGGAAGCCCAGAATCACATCCTTTAGGCGGGCCTTTCCCAATACTTGAGGAGCTGGAGAAACGGCACAGGAGTAGGTCTCTGGCCATGACTTTCCTTCTCTTCCCACATCTAACTTCATCTCATACAGTCAGTAGGGACCTCGTGACCATGTGTGTGGACACCCCTGTCCACACTTTAACCCTTTGCACTCGCTTGCTTTTTTCTCGATTCCTTTATTCTACTCGGGATTTAATTTTTTAAATACCCCAGATTTTACAAAGCGCGGCAGTAGAATAAAAAACTGCAGTTTCTTTTCATACAAACTTATTTATTTGGATTTTTTTTATATTTCAAGTTATTGATACATTCAAAGAGTAATTTTAATCTCTATAATTTTTCATGGTGTGATAGTTTTTGGAACATTCACCCACATGAAGACCTGGTTTACATTCACATGTTTTGCAAATATAAATCGTCTCTCTTCTTCCTCCTTTGATTTTTCTGTTAGAACAAACAACACAATCTTTGTGTGTTTTGTTAGGGTGAGGTGTGATTATATGGAGCTTTCCATCTAAACATTGCTCTAAGTTAGTGGATAATAATCTACCCCTGGAAGTTAGTGTACCATCTCTGAATTCTCCAACAAGATCATGTACTAGTTTCCTAATAAATTTCACATGCGTTATCGGTTTTTCATTTTTTCTTTTTTGGCATCAGTTGAGACGGCATTTACATTTTACTTGTCCTTTCATGCCAATGAAAACAAGAAAAGATACTGGAAAAAGAGACAAAAATCCCCCTTCCCCCCGCGGTGAAACTAAGTGTCAAGTGTGGCTCGACATACGAGCTGCTACCAATGCTAACCGTGTCGAGTCACACTCGACATCCGAGTGCAAAAGGTTAAGCTTAGAGATCCCTCGCTATGGCACAGTTAGGAAACTTGAAGAGGACTGAGAAAAAGCCCCTTTGGCTAGGAAATGTTGGGGTGTAGAGCTGCTGGAATATGTTCTAGAAGCACATGCTTCAGGAGGGTACTTGCTTTTGTTCTAAGGACTCCTTGCCTGCATGGCCAAAACAAGGGACACGCGGCCGGGGTCCAGTAGTGGCACTGTTTGCAGGCAGTGCCGTCAGGCACCTGAGCTGTTGTCAATGGTAATAACTGGCCACCTCGTGTCAGAGTCCTTGTCATCTTCCCCACCATTCCCGATGGAAAAGCAATCCTGTAGCCATGGATCCTGCACAGAAAGAGGACCTCAGTGATCCCCCCCCCTCCCTCAGGTGCCCACAACGTAACTGTAAGGGAGGTAGCCCCGGAAATTGTCTAGCTTCTGCTTCAGGAAAGACTAACTCAGTAAGTGGGAAATTCTCCAAATCTAGGAAGAATGTTTAATATTTTTTCATGACCCCAAAGTCATATTCAGTGTTTACTAGCCTCAGGGTTAATTGTGTGCGTTTTTTCCAAAGCAGTTTATGTCAGTTGCACTTCTGCAATTACATAAGTGTTATGTAAACCCATGAAAATGAAATAAATAAAAGAGAAAGTTATTTCTTTGGAAGCGTTGTTGAATAACTTGGGAGAAAAAATGATGAAGGTGAATCGCTTTTAAAAAGGAGCTATACAAAGACACTTCCTGAGTACCAACTTTATATCACATGTTTATACAGCTTAATTTAAAAGTTCATTTTAATGAAGGCCGATCATGGAAAGGAGTTCATTTTTTTGACTTAGTTTATAAAGTCACTGGCTGAGCCTCCATTTACTGTATTCTTCATAATCACTGTCACCCCCTTAAATCTGGGCCTTTTCTTCTCGAGCGAAGCAGTCTGAGTAAATCTGTTGAAGAGTAAAAAAAAAAAAAAAAGATACTATTAAGTTAGGTGTGGGTGGAAAATCATTAAACTCTGAAAAAGATTCCGTGGTGCATTCCTCTTCAGTGGCTGCAGGTTAGGTTGCCATTTCACTTTTGGGGACCAGGCCCTGAACTCAATGGTAGATCGCCTTTATGGGTATGGATAATGAATAATGACACTGGGTTATTTAGTCAGGAGATCCGTGTTTAAAGACAAGATGTTGGCCCTACATCAAAAGATTGTTAGCACAGCATTTATGAGCTAGTTTGAAAAGTAGGAGAAAAGATAATAATGGTATTGAGCCACAGAGGACAGGAACCATTTATCAACCTGATACTCAAAAATCTTCTAGAGCACTGAAATCATTTATTGACTGAGAATAACTCCACAATATAGTGAACTTTATTTTATGATCAATCACTTGATTTTTCTTTGATTAACCCACTGATTAATTGGGATCTCTTTCATTAAGATGGTGTCTCTAATACATCCAGATAACTAAAGTTATAATTGGAACTTGAATACTTGAGTTAGGTTGTTTTGTCTTTCATCTAGATTAATTTCCTGGGATTCAGTTATGTCATATTTAAGGAAATGGATGAAACAATAGCTTAAAATTATTTTTCCAAATTCGCACAAATAAAGTGAAATGAAGGATGAGAATTATTACATATAATTAATAAATTAATTAAATTTTACTTTAAAGAGGAGGAATTGGGAAATTTTATATGTCCAAATTGGTTTAGTTACTATTTCTATATACAAGGCAACCAAAACAATTCTGTGGCTGATTATTTTTTCCTTTATTGATATTCTATGCTATTAGGATCTGTGTTATGCAGTTTGTTTGCTTTTATATCCACATATACCATCTCACTTAGCTGTCATTCAAAAGTAATCAACACTTCAGATGCATTCTTCTTTAAAAACGGAGCTTTCCTGGTGCAGTTGTCTGATGTCCCATACAGTGAGCTCTGTATTGCCATTTTCATTCCTAATATTTACCTAGACTCAGTCTGCTCACATTTGTTTCTTTGTCTTTTTTGATGCTTGCACTCTGTTCGTGTCCTTTAGCGTGGCTTCACCATCTTTGCTAATGAGTGATGATACTCTTCACGTCATCTCTTATACAGAACTCCACTTTGCTTTGATGACCAGATTCTGGGTCCTAGCTGAGTGCAATCCATGTCCAGTGCCACCCCCTGCTCTTCCACATCCTGCCTGGTAATGACTCTTCCAATTCCAGCTCCTTGCCTCCCATTCTTCACTGGCTGAAGCCAAATCCCTAGAATTTTCAGGGCACTGAACTACCTCAGAACATAACTTCTTTGGCTCCTGGGATCATTTATCTTTCTCTTGCGCTGCTCTGCTGTCTTTATTTTTCCAATTTGTTTTTGTTTATCATTCCATATTTCTGAAACACATTGATTCTATCTTATCATTTCTAAGCAGAGCTCCATCCATTATACCTTAACATGTTTATCAGTCAGAATCACATCTAGCGGCATATAACAGAACCAGTGAATAGATGCTTAAATAATGAGTTATTTGTCATTTATTTTTCTTCTACTACAAGAAGTCAGGGGTGAAGAGGTCCAGAGGTGGTGTAGTTGCTGAATACCATCAATGGGGTTCAGATTCCTGTCTTTTCGGCTTTCTCAGATAACATTCTTGTTACTTTAGTCATTTTGGTGGTATAAGGGCCTCTTTTGTTTTAGTCAGTCATCAGCCTTTCTTTCTTTAATGAAATATACCCTTTCTGCCTTTGAACGTAAAAAATAACTTTATTCAGGTATGATTGACATGTAATAAATGCATTTACTTAAAGTAATGATTTGATAAATGTGGACATATGTATACACACCTAGAATCTTCACCTCAATCAAAATAATTTACACACCCATTCGCTTTAAAAGTGTCCTTATGTCCCCTTGTGTTCCCTTCCTCCTGACATCCTCCATCCCAAGGGAGCCACTGATGTGCTCTCGGTCACTAGAAATTTGTTTCCATTTTCTAGGACTTGATAAAAATGGAATGTACAGTAAGTACTCCTTTTGCTCTGGCTTCTTTCACTTAGCGTAATTATTCTGAGATTCACTCATGAGGATGTGTGCATCAATGGTAAATTCCTTTTTATTGCTGGGT
This sequence comes from Eptesicus fuscus, assembly GCF_027574615.1. Classification (NCBI taxonomy): domain Eukaryota; kingdom Metazoa; phylum Chordata; class Mammalia; order Chiroptera; family Vespertilionidae; genus Eptesicus; species Eptesicus fuscus. Next base: position 102,087,271 of record NC_072476.1, read on the forward strand.
AATATTCCATCGTATGAATATTTGTTTATCTAGTCACTTGTTGATAGACATTATTTCAGTTTGGTTATTACAAATAAGGCTGCTGTGAACATTTGTATAAAAGGCTTTCTTTTTCCTTGAGATGGGTGGGCCAGATGTTACATATTTTTTATTAAATCATTATAATTTACTTAACAGTCTTGGTATATATTATGAATTGCATCATAATATGCAATACATTTATTATAGATATTAATGTTTTATGAAACTGTTCATCTGTTTCTCACAGTGATTGTATCATGTTACATTTCAGCAGCAATATATGAGAGTTCCAGTTGCTCTATATCCTCACCAACACGGGGCTTGTTCAGTCTTTTCTATTTTTACATAAATGTGTATCACTGTGATTTTAGTTTGCATTTACCTAATGACTAGTGATGTTGAGCATCTTTCCATATGCTTGTATTCTATCTTTATTTTTGGTGAAGTGTCTGTTAAAATATTTTGCTCATGATTATTAGGTTATTTTCTTAATATTGAGGTTTGTGTTCTGAATACAAGCTTTCAGTGAGATATATGATTTGCATATATTTTCTCTCAGCCTATGCTTTGTTTTTTCATTCTATTAATACTGTCTTTTGCAGATTAGAAATTGTTAATTTTAATAAAGTTCAACTTTATCAACTTTTCTTATACATCTTTTGTCTCATCTCAGAAAAATTTTCACCTAGCCCAAGGTCACACATTTTCTCTTGTATTTTCTTTTAGAAAGTTTTAGTTTTAGGTGTTACATTTATGTGTATGACCCATGTTGATTTTTTAAAAATGTGATGAAGGGTATAAGTTAATGTTTATTTTTTAAATGTGAATATCCAAAATATTTCAGTATCATTTCTTTATACCTCATTGAAATCAGCTGATTATATATAAATCGAGTGAGTCAATAAATAGAACTGATTCTTTTTCATTGATCTGTTAGTCTACCTTTATATCAACAGCATGCTATATTGATCACTATTGCTTAAAATCAAGTCACGTTTGTAGTCCAACTTTGTTCTTTGTCAAAGTTATTTTGGTATTCTAAGCTTTGCATTCCCACATGAATTTTAGAATCATTATTTTTACTTTTAAAAAAACTTCTCAGATTTTGATTGGATTGTTTGGCATCTATAAGTCAATCTGGGGAGAACAGACATCTTACAAAAATAGAGTCTTTTGACTAATAAATGTTTTATCATTCTACTTAGGTTTGTTTAAATTTATCTCTCAATGCTTTGTAGTGTATAGGTTTGGTACAGTACCTTGGCCACTTTTCTTTCAAGCAATGCATCTTTATTCCAGGCCAAAAGAATATTCTCTTCATGAAGTTTTATCTTTTTACTTTTTTTATGTTTTTTTAGTAAGGAAGCTTTACTGAGGGACTTAAAACTTCATCTCATTAGCCAAAATTATTCATATAACAGTTCATAGTTGCAGGGAAATCTGCAAGGATGTTTTTGTTTTTTCAGCCACTCTGGTAGAAGATGTGAATGGAGATGTGGATATGATGTTCAAGCAGCTGATTCTTAAGGATTTAGAAAAACATCTGTCATATGACTTTTCAAGATGTAGCCATTTATTGTACTTACTATGCTTTAGAGCAGCAAGAATTTTTCCATCCTCTGTACAGTAGTAGAGTTTCCCTTTTGCATTGGGTGAGTATTTCAGGTTCCTGAGTTAAAAATATTGGGCCTAAAGTTATAGTTTCTTCAGGATTGAGCAATACAATTGCTATTTAGACTGGATTTATTTATCCATTATTTGATTATAAGTTTAATTACTTTTTAGTAGAAAAAAATTAAGTCCTTTAAGAAGGATCCCAGGTATTTACATAATCTATTGTGTTAGTTTTGGTAGTGGGATCCAGTTATAAAGTTCTCCAGTGACACCAGCACTTGGGACTAGATATCCCAGGGTATCATCAACCAACTGATGGAAGATGAGAAGAAACACTACTGAAAAGGGGTAGTATGTTTGCTCAAGCAACTAACACATATTTTCCCAGCCTTTTCATCACATTATGTGGGGGAATTGGAGATTAAAACTGATAAAAACATTAAATTTTGCAAGGAGAGTTTCTTGTCATCATATAAATATTGGTAAACTTTGGAGGCAGCCTTGGTCATTTTGGTCGTCTAACTTGTGACTCTTTAGCTTTATGAAGAAATAAAATCTTCCAAGTTACTGACTAGTCTTTGTCTCTTTGAATTGCCCTGCCATGGTAATAAGTACAAATAGATGCTATAAAGCTACCACTAAATGTCATAAATAACACAATATACTGATAAAATACTATTTTTTATTTACTTCTTCCACAATATATCATAATATAACGTATATGCTATAGCTCGGAAATAGAGTGCAGCAGGAAAAATAAGGTCTTGGCACTGAAGTGAGAAGAAATGAATCTTTCCCAGAAATTATTTTCTTACTCTACCTAAAATGTACTGTTGTATAGTGAATATAACACAGATCATTTTGGAGTTCTAAAAGTTATTCCAACACTCATTAGCAGAATGAACTTGGGCAACTAATATAGTCACTCTTGATTTTTTAATCTGTAAAATAGCGATAGTAAAACCTACTTTATAGAGTTGTAAATTTATTACTATTGTAAAATTAGTTTTTTGTCTTACGCACTAGTAAATGGGAGTAAATGTAAGAATATATAATGATAGAAACAGTATGGGGAAGATCCCAACTACTCTTTTTAATTCTAAATTACTCTAAAATAAAATGAACATTGGACCCTCTGTTTCATTCTATTTTAGAGAAGCTAAATATTTATGTAATTTACTTTTCTATTTTATCATCTCATTCTCTCCCTCAAGCATTAGTACCTTAAATGTAATTCTTTAATAATTAGAATGAAGGAAAGACATGATACATAAAATGGATCCACGCTACATTGACCCACTATAGTTGATTTTTATTAATCTCTTTTCTCTTGGTTTTAGGGCCAGAAAACTTAGGCAAAAATAAGAACTTACAGAATCAACAAATTAATACCCCCCACCTCAAACTGAAGTATAAATCCTGATAAATAATTTATGGAATTACAAAATGGGTTTAATCTAGATATGAAGGCTGAAAAATCACAACCTTTGAGGTTTTCAGTCACTGGAGCTGTCCATGTATCATTGCTCCAGTGGCCAATTTTTCTCAAAATTTACATCTAGGATGTTAAGTGTCATTGGAGATTTTTCTTGTAATAAAGACATTTGTGGAAAAACAAAGAAAATTCTGGTGACCTTCAACATAAATATAATAAATAGATGGTCAAGAAAAGTGGCATTTTGTCATTCCTGAACCTTGATTGAAATCAGCATAAGCCAGTTCTCATAGCATTTAGTACCAGTCACTGTGCATGGCAATTCACTAAAACGTCTATTCCCTGATTGTGGGGAAGTATAAGCGATCTGGTGACTGGGAGAGAGAAGAAAATGTGTGCAGTGCCTCCAGTTTTAACACTTCAGTTATCGTTACAATTCATCTCAGTGGGAGCAGACAGTTCAGGCATACACAGAAGGTATTCCATCTGAGGATTTCTATATCTTATTCTATATCTTGTCTGTTGTCCTCCTCATTAAGGTGGCCGATTCATCAAAAATATAGGACATATAAATATAGTAGTGGAAAAGGTAAAGATTGTGGAGTAAGACCTAACTAATTATAAATATCTGGTCCTCAATGGCTTTCCTTACCCTGACATCAGAGTTAGAGTTTGGGTCAGGGTGAGGATCAAATAATTAACCTTCTAGTTTCAGTTTCCTCATTTGTAAAATGTGAATAACATTTTTCCAACAAAAACGCGGTGGATAATACTGAAGTGCCTGACACAGATCAGCCTCAGAAAATTGAAGCTATTATATGTAGTGTTACTTTGTACTAAATATACTAAGGGTAGAATTTAGCAAGGGTGAGTGTGCATAATGTGACACAACTAATATTTTTTGTCTCCAGTTTACATACCTGGCTGACAGGAAATTATACTTATGATGCTTTAAAAGGTTTCCATTATGGTCGTGAAACTGTTAGGGGGTTGAAAGAGTATTCAACAAATTCGGGGTTGGAAAGGAACTTCTTCCCAATGACTCGAGGGCGGACTGAGTGGAGTGGAAAAACGTGGGTTGGGTATGGAAGCACAGTGCACCAAGAAGATGAGGTAGAGAGTCTTTCCTGGAAGCCACACTTTTTTTTGCTGTCCCAGCTCCATATCCTGTAATGATCATATAATGAAAGGATATCAAATAAAGTAATGTGTGTGATGTGTATGCATAAGTTTGTGTGCGTGTGCATGTGTGTGTGTGTGTGTGTGTGTGTGTGTGTGTGAGATAGAGAATATATGTGCACACATTTGGAACAACAACAGTCACAACAGCATCTTTAGCCGTTAGCTGATTGGGTGATTAGTTCTGATTGGAAGTACTCTCTGACCATTTGCTGCCAAATGAAGCTCTATTATATAATCTTTGAGTTAAATTCCCAGGGAATGCCCAACATATTACTTTGGAACTTCAGGAAGAAAGCATCTTGGATACATTATGCATTTAGAAACAAGAAATTGCTAGTGCAGCTATAAAATCATTTCATGAGAGTAAAATGCAATTTTAAGCTTCCTCTTTGTTTCTAAAGTAGAGAGCATGACTGTACATATTCTGAGCTATAAATCATATTTAATTTAAACATAGCTGACTTTTTAATCCCTTCCATTTCTCAACGTCTTTTTGTAATGTAAAGAAATGCAAGCACCAGTGCATGGAACTCAGATAACAGCTCAGAGATTTCACACATTTAGCCAACCTTCTGGCTTAGAAATTGCACAAAATAGATCGTTTAACATTCATAAGCATTCTATGAATATTTTGATAGTTGTTATGTCATGTCCAAATTTGAGAACTCTTTTCTCGCTTTAAGTTTAGGCAATGAACATACTATATTTACCAGTAAATATAATTTTAGAAATTATTACAATAAATGAAGTTATATCTTCAAACAATAGAACTATTCACTGCAATGAAACTATTTTTGGAGCTATGGAAATACATTTTATTATAACATGTTCTGAAATTCTTATCCTTTTAGTTTTGGGGCCAATGATGTTAAGGAATATTAGCCGGTGTTCAGGGTCATGGTGCCCCCATCCCAAAGCCACCCTCCTCCTCTCTTTCTGAATTAACTAAAGCACCAATAAAAACTCAAGCTCTTTTATGAAATACTGAGTTTGTGCTGACCAAGTTCACATAATAGTCTTAAAGGCTTACCTGTAGCCCTTTGAAGTCAACACCTTCAGTAAAACCTTAGAAAACCGAATTGCCTATGGGATATGGCCTTATCTTTATATGTGTTGAATTGATACCTACCTTTGCATTTCTGATTTTTAATAGAAAACAGTAGGGTGGATAATCAATCAACAAAAGAAAAAAACTAAGTTAATGTTTTGGTATTTTTTGTACATCTGTGCTAGATTTATAGCATATCCCTAAGACTAAACTTGATATAGGTCATCTGAGTTACTCAAGATTAAGGAGTCAGGATGTTCAGTGGAGAATTTGGTCTCCTAATCCAGACCTCCATTAGTGATAGAAAGCAGCAGAAAGGTTAAAAGAATTTATAGATTAGACCTCACTGGTTTTATTCTTTTAGCCTTTCTCTTGAGAACTCATTAGAGTTGAAAAGTTAAAGCAACCAGCTTCTTCTCTGGCCACAAAACTATACGATATTGTAACCAAAAACTTCCTGTCAGAGGAGGGAACACAGAGACAAGCGGCTAACCCACCCACCCCCATGAACAGAAGGACTTAGCTTAGACCGAGGAGGGCTGTGCAGGCCCAGAGGGGCTGTGATCCCTTCCTTTCTGAGGGTCATCTACTTCAGTGTCACAGCGCACACCAGGCCAGATGTCTTTATGAAAACACTCATTAGTGACTTCTATTCCCTGTCATCCAATGTAGCCCATTGACATGGTGATCGATGCCCTTATACAGCACTGCTCCATACTACTGAGGCTGAAGGAAGTTAACAGTGTTTCCTGGGAAGAACCATGGTTTTATGAAACTAAATATATGTTTCTTGTTTAGCCTCTGAGCAGGAGATTCTTTCCATCATCATTATCCTAGCACCCAAAGGACACAAAATTCTCAGGTTAAAAATTCAGAGCAATGGCAGTATGCAAACATTTTATAGCTGATAAGAAAAAAACTACCAATTGCAGAAAATTATGTTATGTAATTATTTATGTTTTTGTTTGTTAATAGCGTTCTCCATGAGACTATAAATCTTTGGAGGCTCTCTGGTTCACTAGTGTATGTTTTATTATACATAAAACAAGGCAGTGCTGCCCTAGCTGGTTTGCTCAGTGGGTAGTGCATCAGCCCAAGGACTCAAGGGACCCGGGTTTGATTCTGGTCAAGGGCACATACTTCAGTTGCATGCTCAATCCCTGGCTCTGGTCACAGTGTGTGCAGGAGACAACTAATCGATGTGTCTCTCTCACATCAATGTTTCTCTCTGTGTGTCTCTCCCTCTCCCTTCTACTCTCTCTAAAATTCAATGGAAAAATATCCTCTAGTTAGGATTAACAAAAAGACAAAACATAACAAGGCAGTGTAGAGGTTCAATCAATGTTTGTTGAATGAATCAATCAATAATAAGAGCCCTGTAGCAAGTGAGTATTCTAGCAAGATAACTCTAAGGGTCGGAGTGATATAGGGTACTTACAAAAAGAGAACTCTAAGCCCTGACAGAGGCAGCTCTCTAAGCCACAGATATATTGGGAGGATTGAAATATGATATCAGAACTCACACTATATGTTTAATAGTTTATTGCATATAATTAGGCATAGTAAATTTTATATATAAGATAACGAAAACCACAAACCCTCTGGAAGAATCTCACTTGGGGTTGTCCAGTGCGATTAAAGTTAAAGAGAGTGGATTCACCCACCCCCTGCACACACACACACACACACACACACTGTACACAGTCCACTCTAAGGATAATTTTCCATGAGAAAATCATTGGGAAGGTAAATATCATTGAATCACAGTGGAGACTTGAGATATTACTTAAAGGAGGATCTTTAATTATTACTCTTTACTAACTGCTGTAATCAATGCCATTGAGAGGGAGATACTTTATAAATAAGAAAGTAGGACTAATTGAGGCCTAACACAGGCCTTTTGTGAAGACTTCTGGAGATGATAGGTTCTCAGCATGAGAAGGACCTTAAATGAAAGGGTGGGAACTTCCATATTGGACAAGAGAGAAGACAGACATAAAGGATGTAGATGTAAGTGTTTATTTCCTCGCAGTGGAAAAATTGGACATCGAAAGAAAATTGAAAATTTTGCAAAACTCGGATACTGGAAAGTGAGAAAGAATTAATGGAAAAGTGAACTGCGTAAAAATAAAAATGGAGATTGTTGTGCGATGTCAAATGTCCACTTAAGTTTGTAAAATCATGATTTTATTTTGGAATCAATACACCCTGTTTTTTCCCCCAGAATCTTTGATTCGATTGAAAAGGCATGAAGAAAATGAACCTTGCCTGAATCAGGGTTTGTTTACCTTTGGTATGATATTTTACTCATAACATTTTTCTCAAAGTGTCTTACCTACAAAATATTTTAAACATAATGGCTCCCAAACTTTCCTAAATCAAATGGAATTTATGTAAATTGTTTTTGAAGAGAAGGCAATTCAGCACTGACATTTATGCTATTGATAAGAAACCTGTGTTGATTTTGTATGTCATTAATTGCTTTTACACCACAGTGCAATAGCCACCATATAATAAGGTACTTTTGGAAATTTTTCTTGATGCAAGTACAGCAAAGCAGAGTGAATTTTGCCTGGTTACAAAGCCAAGGATTGCTCTCTTAGTTAAACATTAACCAGACCAATTCTTTGAATTCAGGGTGTTAACAACATTGCATGTCCCCCCCCTTTTGTGAAAAGGAGACAGCACTTTCTTCTGCCTGGTGCCAATTTAGTCTATCCATATTTATTTATTTTTATTTTTTGGAAAAATCAGGGGATAATTGCTGAAATTTATATCTCTCATCTAGAAAAGAGAGAATTAAAAGGACTAAATAATTTGAGAATGCTCATATTGAGCATTGAAATGTTTTTAAATCATGTATTTGAATTTGGGCTCCTTTGCCTTTTTTTTTTTTTTTTTTTTTTTTGCCAATTCAAAAGAACAAATGATAAAATGATGCTGCCATGCTTTGAAACTATAAATTTAAGACAGTAAAACATTGTCATTTGCCGTCGACCTGCCACACTATTCATAATTCTCTCTTTACCTTCTGTGCAAGCTGGCTGCTGGCAGTATATGGCATCTCCTCTCAGGCAGATTCCAAGCTACAGCAACTACTGAAGTGCTCTGTCTGAAAGGATGGTCTCTCTGGGTCATGCAACCTTAGAATGATATGGCAATTAACTCTTTATGCGCAAATAACTCATCTGCATGCTCTACAACCAAATATAAATAGAATCAACACAAGGATTTGCCGCCTACTTTGATAATGAATGCACCACTAGAACATAAATCATCTCCCTGTGCATAATTTTTAAAAGACATAAGCTCTAGCTTGTCACGGAGGACTCAAAATTTTGTGTTTGAAGTGTTTGCGCAGAATTCATGGCTCTACATTCCTCTTCCTCGGTTTGGACTCAATAGAAAAATTTGCATCTCAGCTCTGGGAATGAGTTGGCATGTTAGCCTTGCCTTGAGACATCTGCTCAGGTCTAGGCCAACTCTGTTCCGGTCCATGCCCAAAGGGACACGTGCCAATGTGGGTCCGTGCTAGTGTTTATCCAAAAAGCACACATTGAATAGATGCTAATGCCTAGCATGATATCAGAATCATATATTAATTTTAACATTGTTTAGAGGTAGAGGTCTTACACTCCATGTAAGGCAGCTATGATTTAATACCAACGCGTTCGAGGCATTAGGTGCTAGGGAATAGAAAAAAAAAATTAAGTGAAGGATTCTGAGAGTGCCTCTTGGAGGAGGCAATGCTAAACATAAATCTTTGGTACTTAGTAGAAATAAAAATCAATACACTGAATAAAATACAGAAAAACCAGAATTTTGGTTTCCAGGTCAAATTATATTTTCACGTAGTTGAAAATGTCCATTACTAAAAAGTTTAGAACACATAATTGGCCATTAGATTTCTCATAACAAAAATGGCTTCAAAACTAGGAGTGTGTTCCACATAGTTACATGCAGTAATATATCTAGACTTGGATTTTCAGTTCATTTCCCAGTTACTCTTTAATTAACTAGTTTCAAATATTGTGTTTTGAATGCCAAAATAAAAGAAGGTATTTTATTTTTATAGATGGTCCCAGTAAAACAGAGAACTAGTTGGCCTTGTCTCAAGACAGACCTGGCCTTACTTCAAGCTCTTATTACTTACAACTTACGAGCCTGAAGGCATGTAATTTAGAGCCTCTGGTTCCAGTTTACTATGAATCTGTGACAAAGGGGAGTAATATATTTGTGACTGGGAATACTGTCAAAGCCTACAGAAAGCTACAGAGATGCCAGGGTAGAAAATGGGCAATGGAGATACTGAGGATGTGAAAGATCTGGAGGGTGGAGAAATTTCTTGGCAGAAATGTCGAGAGAGATGATATAATAACTAAGCGAGGAATGATTGTGGCAAAACAGAGATGTCTAAATGAGGAATTTTCTATGCTTTACTATGTGACATATATTTGATTAATTCTCTTCTGTCTCCTTTTTTAATTATCCAGTAAATGATTCATTTATTTCTAATTTCTAATAAAATTGATTTTCTTCGGGAAATGAAAAAGAGGCGGACCCTGCTTCCAGGTTGGAAAAGCATTGATAATAGACACTGCCTTCTGTGCGGGAATCATATTTAAGATACAATCATGCTGTTGATAGTAAAAATTACTTCCAGGTGCTCAATGGAGAGTTGCTATTTCTGTTCCTAGAGATAGTGGTATCAGCCACAGTAATACATAAGAAACCTCAAAGATGAACAGAAGTTGTGTCGTAATGAAATTTTAGGGGGAAAAAGTTTGAATTTTTTCTTCTAAAGTCTTCCATAATTAGTACTTCCTTGACTATATCATAATGCAATTTACCACTTTCATCAAAATAATTATTGTCTTCTTTAGACTACATAACTAAACCTGTGGCTCCAGTTTAGGGTATATTTCTTCTTTGTATTCAAGACCTGGGTAACTAGGATGGAGCATGAACAGTTTTCAGGATTTAGGTTCCATAAGTAGGTGCTCTAAAGATGCCCTCTAACCAGAAGTCTGTTTGATTTGCTGCTTTTTATTTATTTCCCATGCAGCTGCTCAGAATGCAATGAATATGCATGTGGAACAGACAGTGTTGAATAATTTATTTGGCTTCCAGTGATGAAAATAGGTGTTGGCTGAAGGGTCTCTGGCTGGGTTGGGATGTTCTTTGGGTGTGGCGATGGTCATCCATCCTTCTGTGTGGGCTGCCGGAGTCATCATTTAGGACTGTGCCTGTGTGAGGCTGTGGCTCCCTGGTGCTTCCCTTCATCAAGGCGGCTCAGACACTAGAGGAACTAAGAGCTCATGAGCTCTGGGCGAATTCGCCTTTCCCAGGTGTTCCGGGGGGGGGGGGGTACTCTCCATGCTCACCCTAGTGTCCTGTGCATCAAATCAGTCAGACATTCTGTCACTGTCAGGTGTACCTGAAAAAAGGTGAATAGCTCCTAGGGAGGAGAAAAAGCCTGAGGAAGCCAATTCTCAAAACTGAAGAAAAAGAAGGGGAGGAAAGAGAAAAAAAATTTTTGATATATATCTAGGCATTGTTTATGCATACATTTACAAATGTATTGTAGATAGTTTGAACTTTATTTTTATTGTTCGCACTATTACAGATGTCCCTATTCCCCCTTTGCCCACCTCCAACTAGCCCTACCCCCTTCCTTTTGGCCATCACTGCACTGTTGTCTGTGTCTATGTGTCATGCACATATGCTCTTTGACTAATCCCTTCACCTTCTTTCATCTAGTCTCTCCCTCCCCTCCCCTCTGACAGCTGTCAGTCTGTTTCATGTATACATGCCTCTATTTCTATTTTGTTCATCAGATTCCACATATAAGTGAGATCATATGGTATTTTTTTTTCTCTAACTGGCTTATTTCATTTAGCATAAGATTCTCCAGGTCCATCTATGCAGCCACAAAAGAAAGATTTCCTTCTTTTTATTTTTTAATATATTTTTATTGATTTCAGAAAGGAAGAAGAGGGAGAGAGAGATAGAAACATCAATGATGAGAAATAATCATTGATTGGCTGCCTCCTGCATGCCTCACACTGGAGATAGAGCCCACAACCTGGGCATGTGCCCTGACAGGGAATTGAACCTTGACCTCCTGGTTCATAGGTCAACACTCAACCATTGAGCCACGCCAGCCATAGTATTCCATTGTGTAAATGTACCACAGCTTTTTTATCTACTCCTGTACTTGAAAACTTGGGCTGCTTCCAGATCTTGTAAAGGTATTTTCTGAGTGTGTGACAAAGTTAGACATCATTGTTGTACTAAGTACATCCCCTAACATCCATGAGTATACTTTGAACTGAACAAAAATCAATCTTTTTTCTAGTTGTATTGGTACTTGGAAGTTATAGAATGATGTCTATAATTAATCCTTTAATTAATTTGTCAAAACAAGCATTTATATTTGAATTTCTGACAATTTTATTATACAAGCTCAATGAAAATGTTTTCTAATTTCATATTTTACAAAATCATATATAATAATATATAAAACACTGATGCTATTTTTAGAGCTAGAATTATGCTGTAGATTAATAGTTTCTAGACATATTTTAAAGAATACCATTTCAAGGTAACTAAACAGATCTATAAAAAGTTGTCATTTGTAAAGTGAGTGTACATCTCAATTTAGAAATTTCTGTTCACAGTACTTTATCCATGAAATTATTTTTTCTTCTCTGCACATCTATGGAGGAATACTGGAACAAAGTAGTTATTATGAATTTGAAGAAAAAAATTTGTATCCCTGGGTTCTGGGAACACAAAATAAATAAGACACAGTGCCCACTTTTGAGTAGGAGTCAGGCAAACTCATCAAAATGAGCCATCACAATTATAAGGATACACTTAATATTAATAATACTAAAATTCATAAGTTTCCAAAGTAGTAAAGAGGAGGGAGTAACTGACTATAGTCTCACATAGAAAATAAATTCTGGAAATAAAACGAGTTCCAAAGGGTTGGGAAGAGCATTTTAGCAAATGGAAACAGAAACTGTAAACCCTTGATATTTTTAAGTAAGAAAAGTACCAATCAAATTTAACTGTTTTTTTTAATTTAAATTCTTTATTGTTTAAAGTATTATATAAGTCTCCTTTTTTCCTCCATTGACCACTCCCCGGCCACCCCCACCCCCAGCACATGCCCTTACTCCCTCCCTGATCTGTGTCCATTGGTCATGCTCATATGCATGCATACAAGTCCTTTGGTTGTTCTCTTACCCCCTAAAACCCCACCTTCCCTCATAGGTTGGACAGTCATGTGATATTCATCTTTCTCTGACTGGCTTATTTCACTTAACATAATGCTCTCCAGTTTCATCCATGCTGTCGCAAATGGTAAGAATTCCTTCTTTTTTTACAGCAGAGTAGTATTCCATTGTGTAGATGTACCACAGTTTTCTAATCCACTCATCTGCTGATGAGCACTTAGGCTGTTTCCAAATCTTAGCTATTGTAAATTGTGCTGCTATGAACATAGGGGTGCATATATCCTTTCTGATCGGTATTTCTGTTTTTCTGGGATTTATTCCTAGAAGTGGGATTACTGGGTCAAATTGAAGTTGCATTTTTAATTTTTTGAAGAAATGCCATACTGTTCTCCACAGTGACTGCACCAGTCTGCATTCCCACCAGCAGTGAACAAGGGTTCCTTTTTCTCCACATCCTCTCCAGCACTTGTCGTTTGTTGATTTGTTGATGATAGCCACTCTGATAAATGTGAGATGGTACCTCATGGTTGTTTTGATTTGCATCTCTGGGATGATTTGTGACTTTGAGCATGTTTTCATATGTCTCTCGACCTTCTGTATGTCTTCCTTCAAAAAGTGTCTATTTAGGTCCTTTGCCAATTTTTTGATTGGATTGTTTATCTTCCTTTTGTTAAGTTGAATGAGTTCCTTATAAAATTTGGAGATTAAACCCTTATCAGAGATAACATTGGCACATATGTTCTCCCATTCAGTGGGCTTTCTTGCTGTTTTATTGATGATTTCTTTCCTGTGCAGTAGCTTTTTATTTTGATGTAGTCCCATTTGTTCATTTTCTCCTTAGTTTCCATTGCCCTAGGAATTGTGTCAGTAAATATATTGCTATGACAAATGTCTGCTATTTAAGATGGACTAATCTAACAGGCAAATTAGGGATGGTTAGGAGAGAGCAATGACACAGTGTAGAAGGCACAGTTGCTCTATGACTGAGGAAGTCACTGGACTCCTTGCTTCTGCATCACTTCACCTTTGGGGCTGGGAGGGATTTGATTTACCAAATATCACTAAACTCATCCCTTAATCTTGGAACGATGGCGCCTTTTACTTCTACTTCTAGAAAGTTGACATCTGTGTGTGTGGCATCTAGTTCCATACATTTGGGAACAATGTCTGTTTGTTGATGTTTCATAGGTCAAAGACTGTCTGTGTAACCACATGTTTTCAGGAACTAGGATCTGATTTTTTTCCAGGTAGTAGGATATGTGAGAACTGCTTGAAAGGAAATAGAAAAACTACGTAGGTCTTCATGTCTTCTGAGAGCTGGCAAAGAGAACCAGTGATCTATTCCAAATTGAAGGGCAGCTGAGAGCCAACAAAACCCATCCTTCCACATGATGGGGAAGCCTGGATTTTCCACCCACATCACAGCTGGCCTCTTGAGTTGTCTCTTTAGTGTCACCTACAAGGCATTCTTTGCCTGAGATAATTTGGAAGCAGCTGCACCCCTAGGATACTGGGATACTGGGATGCTGGAATGCAGCCAATCTACCAGCACAGAAGTTAGCTTTCAGGAAGCCCATATGGCTATTGGATGTAGGGCTGATTGAAAGAGGGTGATTCTGAGCAGCTTGGGCAGTAAAACATCCTTATGGACATAATAAGTTATTGCTGAGGATGCTAGAAGCAGTATTTTTCAGGCAGTGAAAAGCTTCACAAACAACCTGATTTTGTTTGCTTATTTTATTTTGTTTTTCATTTTATTCAAATAAAACTATTTAAAATCAGAGAACACCCATTAGCAAAAGCATCTGGTAGACCATAAATCTTTGTGTCTCAAAGACTCTGAATTTAAGAACAGGAGAGCTCTATTGACAAGCCAGAGCACTCCACCATCTTGTCCCCAAAGCGAGTTTATTGGGCAGTATTCATTGCATTGAATTCATGGTATTTAAGGTTGGATTACAAGTAGGAATATGAGTTCTGCACATCCATCTGCATGATGATAAAGCAAATGTCTGTCATGATACAGAATTTATCTGAGTCCTGTTTCTTTAAAACTATTAATAATACTATTAGGAAAGGCTGAGATTCCAATTGTGAGCCTAGAAACCCTATCTAATAAAAGAGTAATATGCAAATTGACCATACCTCTGCTATACCCACAAGCCACACCCACCAGCCAATCAGGAGCGAGTATGCAAATTAACTCTACCAAGATGGCTGCAGCCACTGATTGAGCAGGAGGCTTGGGTTTCCCTGGCAATGGAGGAAGCCAAGCTTCCTGCACACCCTGGCTGGCCGTGGACTCCACTCAAGGCTAAAAAGTTTCAATTATAGAAGATAAATAAATCCCAACAAAAATTGGCTAGAGGTTAGAGGAAGGGCTGATCCTTACTGGTGTGAACTAATATGAAGTTGGCCATGAAACAGTCTACCCATATGTACAGAACAACTGGCAGTACTACCAGTCAAAGAAACACTTATTCAAAAAAAGCTACCCAATGGCAGAAGATTCCCATACCAGCGATCTGTATTAATTGACTAGGTCAGTGGTTGGCAAACTGCGGCTCGTGAGCCACATGCCGCTCGCGAGCCGTGGTTTGCCGCTCTGTTGACTAATGAGTTTGCTGACCACTGGATTAGGTCTTTTGTTTTCAAACGTGAACTGACAACTAAGAATCACAAGACATTTGAAAATGAACAGCATTGGAGAAGAAAGCGTTGATGAACAAATAGAACAATTAATATTAAAGGGAACAGAAATCACTCTGACAATCAATAATTTCTATACTCACATTGGCTTGAATAAAGAGTAAAGCTATTAGTCAAGAACAGGCTGCTTTAAGAGAGAATTATGAGGGCACAAGAAAAAGTTTCAAAAACCACTTATTTTTAAAAAAAATAGTGTTACTAAAAGGCATAGAGGAGGACATTTAAAATACAGAGAAAACCAAATGGAGATTTAAAATGCAAAACATGTAGATAATCAAGCCAGGAATCCTAACATTTATCTAATAATAGATTTAAAGGAAAGAGAAAGTAGAGAAATTCTGAGAAGAAAAACAGTAAAGAAAGCATTTTGGTGAAATAACAGGAATAAAGTTGTGGGCTGTAAAAATATTATATCAGTGTATTTTCTTTTCAAAACAAAAACGAAGCAAAAATGTTGCAGAATAATACATACAATGTTACCATTACCAAAAATTCTATAATATGCAATATTACAGTATTACAGTAGTATAACAAATATTACATTCTTGTAAAAATGTAGTATATATTTTTTATGGGATACAAAGATATTGAGCCAAATCATAAAAATTTGCAAGAGAATGCAAATACATCGTGGTGGTGAGCTTTGGGGAGGGAGGGGTAGCAGGTGTGTTTGAGGATGAATATATACTGGGCCCTAAAGTTTATTTGCAGTTTTAAACTCTATAAACAAAAGATAAGCAAATAAGTCTTCATTTTAAGATTTGATAGGCCTCAGTGATGGATCCAGGGATATTTGCTATAGTTTTCCATATTTTTACAAAATGCAATAGAATTTATAATTTTTAAAATAAAATTCCAACTGTGTAGATATAGCCATGAACTTCCTTAGGAAATGCCTTTCAGAAACATACCTTTATGCCTGGCCAGTGTGGCTTAGTGGTTGAGCCTCGATCTGTGAACCAGGAGGTCACAGTTTGATTTCCCGTCAGGGCACATGCCTGGGTTGCAGGCTCGATCTCCAGTGTGGAGTGTGCAGGAGGCAGCCAATCAATGATTCTCTCTCATCATTGATGTTTCTATATC
Organism: Eptesicus fuscus; assembly: GCF_027574615.1. Taxonomy (NCBI): domain Eukaryota; kingdom Metazoa; phylum Chordata; class Mammalia; order Chiroptera; family Vespertilionidae; genus Eptesicus; species Eptesicus fuscus. The sequence goes on from NC_072476.1 coordinate 102,103,607, forward strand.
TCTCCCCCTCTCCTTTCTTCAGTCTGAAATCAATAAAAATATTTTAAAAACCTACCTTTGTAAGTAATGTTTCTTATCCTTTTCTTTGTATTGACTATTGATGTGATAAATTTGAACCTAGGGAGATCATCTTGGGGGAAAAGTTGAGAACAAAGTGGAACTGAGGAGACAGGTGTAGTCACATTTATGAGAGGCAGCAAACACTGAGAAGCCCTATGAGAAGCCCAGCACATGTACTAGGCTCCATATGAAATTTTACCCACTTCCCCAGAGAAGGCAAAGTCAATCTGCCTGTGTGTGTTGATGAAGCTTATTGACTCAAGAGTAAACTGCTTAATGCATTGGGAATAAAGAGACCATGATGAGTTGCTCCAAACAATTATGTGCCCTCTGCTTGATTCACCCAGAACCTTAAGGATATTCAGAATTGCATTTAGTTTGTGCAGGTAATAATGGGAAATTTCAACCATTTTGCCTGTTGAAGGCATTAGGAAAAGCTCTAGTTTTGTTTTGTTTTGTTTTGTTTCGTGTACATTTGGGATAGTTTTCAGATTAAACATCCATTGCACATCCCTATTTGTTTTCAAGTCACCAGTGGAAAATGAACGTGGAAGAGATGAGGATACAAGTGAATGCTCTGAAGTGAGCGGTTGAATATGCTTCTGCCCCATTCTCAGGAAGCTGTTCTCAGAACACGCTGAGCAATTCTTGATACATCTGAATGCTAAGCGAAGTACCCCCATAAGGACCTCACAAATATATACATGTATAGATATACACAGATAGATGGTAGACATGTTCTCACATTCGTGTTCTATATAGACATGTAGAATATAGACATGGAGATGGATATATATATGTAGACATGGATATATAGAAATCTATGGAGATAGAGTTAGAGAGAGAAAAACACCTGAGTAATGCTAACACTACCTAGAAAGGCCTGTAGTTACAGTATAATACAGGAGGAAAGCAATATCATGATTAGTCAGAAATATACACAACCTGGAAGGTAGAGAATATTCCTGAATGTCTCAGGGTCACTGTTCAGTTCATACAGAGCTTATCTGCATGAGCTGAACATCCTTTCTTGCCTGACCCCCACCCCTCCTCTTCTCAACCAGTCTCACCTGCTCAGTCTTTCCCAGAGCTCTGTCCTTCTACTGATCTCTTCTGGAGGTGGCCTCAGAATCTCAAAAATCGTGCAGAGCCTGTGATTCCAAGAAGGGTTGCAGTTTCAAGGAGATGACTACAACTTTAGTGTAATTTTGAAGGAATCCTCCTCTACCACTTTGATGGGGTATCTGAAGGGGCACACATACCTCCAGGGTGAGTGGAGGGATGGACTGGAGTGTAGGAACATAATTTTAACAAATCCATTTATAGTCAGTGTTTATTAATTCTTTGAAATATATATTTTATAATGCTCTATTGTGTAACATCTACATCTAGTAATTTATAAAATACAATTAATTATAAATACACATGTATTGTAGGCTCAATTTGCTCAACTGAGAGAGGTTTATTATCAAAGGCTATGCTGGAGAAAAAAAAACCCACTATCGATATGTTCAACTAAATATGCTAATTTTGCTGGTGTTTTTTCAATAACATTAGCATCAGAAAACACTGCATTTTTATACCATCTTACAGATTTGCTTTCCCCACTAGGAATAAAGGGAAGGCAAGAAGAGGCAAAAGAGACAATATCTCATCATTTCCGAAGAGGGAAATTGCGGGAAGCCACCACTTTCCCAATACTGTCATAAGAGTGCACCAAGGAACGAGGAAGGCTGATGGACTTTGGGCGTTAGCAGGCTGATTCTAAACACCGATTGTTCTGTGTTAAGATAGTGGTGGCTCAAAGCAATTTCCTGACCTAATAGCCTCAAAGTAAATGTTTACTGGACCTTACTGATCTTTATTGACCTTAGAGATGGTCTGTCTGCTACCTGTTTGCCATGCTTTACTGAGGGCAAGATGTGTATCTAAAACTGAATAAAAAGCGGATAAGGCCAGGTTTCAGTGTGCCTCTCCAAGAGAGAGGTCTCCAGCTGCGCTCCCATGCCTTCTAAATTCATATTTCTTGTCTAGTGTTTTCATATGTGCATCAGCCCCTTCTTCAGATCCTAAACCCCTGCCGCAAAAGGTTGTGGCAAGAAATTATATCAAAAAGATAAAACAAATGTAAAGATAGTAAAGAGTTATGATTTTCAAAGCACATCAGCTCTCATGGGAGGAAGTAAAGTGTGCAGAAGAGATGCTGGGTCATCAGGTTGCCCTCAATGTTCTGCTTCCAATTGGTCTCCCTGCTTCCCCTTGGCATCCTCCCAGTCTCTGCTACATTCAGCTGTGGGAAGCTATCCCTCCTCCTCGTAAAGCAGAGCCTGTCAGAGTAAGCCTCCCATTTCTACCATCTCACTCCATACAAAATCTAGAATCCTTGCCATGTGCACGGAGCCCGTGGCCTCGCCTGGGTGCCTCTCTGATCCCATTCCTCACTGCTCCTTTCCCTTTGTCACCATCTCAACATCTCAGCAACGTGCCCCTCCTGCTCTCTCTGTCTTCAGTATTCTCTGTGTACATTCACATGGTTCCCTTTCTCTCCTTCCAGATGGAACCACCTGTTTGAATGACCATCCACTCAATAACTTATTGTGCTCTAGTAATTCTCTTACTAAATCCTCTTAGACACCTAGTATACTATACAAGTGTTGAATTAAAAAACAAATGAAGAGGGGGTCCTGTGTGGTGTGGCTCAATTGTTTCAGCATCATCCCATGCACAAAAAGGCCACCAGTTTGATTCCCAGTCAGAGCATATGCCCAGGTCGTGGGCTCAATTCCCAGTAGGAGGCTGTGCAGGAGGCAACCTACAGATGTTGTGTTTTTGTTTTGTTTTTTCTCTCTCTCTCCCTCTCCCTTCCTCTCTCTCAAATCAATTTAAAAACAAAATGAACAGAGGAAATTTACTCTTAACTTCAAACTTCTCATCTAACTATAGAAAGAGTTAAACAAATAGATTTCTAGGAAGCTGTAAATACCCATGTTCCTAATGAAAGTACATTTGTCAGGTTTAGTTGGTGTAGTGGCATAAATGTAGCTTACTCAACAATCACATTTTTGGGAAGCTTCTCAGTAGCTTATTGTTCTTTCCCTAACATTTGGCAGTACTGCTATTCTCTTTGAGATGAACAACACTTACAAAACAGGTGTCTTTTCTGATTGAAAGGAGGGGAGTTAGTGAGATGATGAAAGCTACAGGTCTTTTCCCAATATTTGCATAGCCTAGGGCAAGAGCTCACAAACATATTCCTAAATATGTACAAGTTGCAAATCAAGCTATTTTTTTATTTTAAAAGATTAATATATAATTTTATTGATTTCAGAGAGGAAGGGAGAGGGAGAGAGAGAGAGATAAATATCCATATGAGAGAGACTCATTGATTGGCTGCCTCCTGCATGGCCCCCACTGGGGATTGAGCCCACAACCTGGGCATGTGCCCTGATTGGGAATCGAACTGTGACTTCCTGATTCATAGACCAATGCTCAACCGCTGAGCCACGTTGGCCAGGCTCAAGCTATTCTTTATGGCCCAGAGTAGTTCCCCTCAGTTTCTTCACCATCATTATAGCTGTTCCTTGAGTAGAGGCCTTTGGGAACTGAAAGGGACAGTGATTCCCCCATCCACAGAAACCTAAATGGTATTGGGGACCTGGTGTGACAGGGCAGGGCCTTGGTGGTAACAGGATTGCCTGAACCTGTGATGGAGACTGACCCAAACTCTCCCAAAGAGCCAGAAAGAGCAGCTTAGCACTTTTCTGACTCGGAATTTCTAGGCAGACCTAAGAGATATACAAGATTTGAGTCATGAAACTTGAACAAAAGCAGTCACTTGTGCCCTGTTTTCCCAGGCAAAGCTATAATTTTCTCATCTCACCATGATGTGCGCGCGCGCACACACACACACACTCACACTCGCTTGCGCTCCCTCTGAGTGGCTCAGTTCAGCCTAAGTGTCCATCTCTTATGGTTTTTATAGCAAACATTCTAAAACTCTTCTTAGGTGCCCAGAAGAAAAAAACAGAGCACTGTAGTGTGTCAATATTTATAATATATCAAAAAGGTTCTTGCCATAAATAATCTAAGTTTAACCATAAATAGATAATAGTTGCTTAGTTGGTAAAATATATTATTAAACCACAGAACAGTTGTTATTCATTGGATTCTCATTTAGGATAACTAGACTTTAAGAGCACAGCCTGGACCATTGTGTGTGCCAAGATTGAGAGAACGTGGGTGGGCCTGGGAAAGACAACCACCTTGAAACCTAATGACAGGTGTAATCTTACCTTATAATAGACAAATATGCAAATTGACCGCACCTTCACTATGCCCAAGCCACGCCCACCAACCAAGCCACGCCCATCAACCACGCCCACCAGGAAACCGTTGCAGGGACTCTGGGGTGCGGCAGAGCCCAAGGCCCGGAAAGCCGCCCGAGGCTTTCCGGGCCTTGGGTGCCAGCGGGGTGCCTGCTCCGATCGCAGGAGCGAGCCGACCTGGGGGGTTGGCTCGCTCCTGAGATCGGGTAGCAGGGACGCTGGGTGCAGCCGAGCCCAAGGCCACCGCCCAGGGCCAAGCCGGGACCCTGAAAGAAGGTAGAAGGCGGTGGCTACAGCCAAGGCCTGGGTCCCCGGTGCCGGCAGAAAACTGGTGCAGGCAGCCAGGTGAATGAAGGTCTATTGCACGAATCTTCGTGCAAACGGGCTACTAGTAATGATAATAATATTATTTTAAAAGCTCTAAACTTATGTCTCAGCATTAGATATAGTACATTTTCATTTAAAGGTGGCATATTAGCACCTATGCTCACTTTGGATTTATTTGAAATTTATCAAAAGGTTGAATCTAATCAATAAAAAATGTCTACATATTTATTGAGTTCCCATTTAGTATAAGGCAAGTGCTGTCTGCTATGGGGAGATTCAAGGATGGGGAAGGCAGTTTTTTACTCTAAGAAGAATATACTAAGATAAATATATAAATTAGTATAGTATGACCCAAAAAAACAATTCATGAGTATATAATATCTTCAAAATCTTTTATATATGAATTGTCATAAACACCCTGAAAGAAAGATAGCCATCACAGATTATTGACCATATCATAGATAAGGTGATGACTTAACTGCTCTGACAAATTAGTGGAATTAGGGACTGACATTGGAACTGTAAGTGGTTGGATTCCAAATTGAGTGCTTTTCAAGTCACATGAGACTTTCTCTTTCCCATGATACCTTGTGCATTTTACAGGACAAATATGTTTGTTCTGGCTGAATCTCTACCTTCAGCTGATGACAGTTGATGTTGGATAAAGTCAAATTTATTGCAATAGAGGTCTAAGCAAGGTAGTATCAAGTAATATTGTCATAAATCACTATGGATCCCATAAATGAGGCAGAGATTAGATTTAGCCAAGATGTTTTCTAAATGGGAGTTGACTAGCCTTAGGGCATTTCTGGGCAGGAGTTGAGGATGGGTGAGGGTTCATTTGTTGTCCTTGGTCTATGTTTTCTAAAGCAATTAATACAGGGTGTGTGCTTCCTAAGTGCTAGATTCAGATAAGCTATCATTGTTTTTGGCTCTTTTTGAGTTTAGTGGAGAGGCAAGTAAACCTTGTGCTTGAAAAGAAATCCCAGGCAGCAGATGCCAAGCTGGCGATGGGGACAGCATCTCTCCCGGAGCCAGGCCGTTCCTCAGGGAGGGTGCTGTGAGACTCATTGCAGCGGTTGGCTTCGTAGCTTCTAATTCATCCTAAGTTGACTGTACAAAGGGAAAAACCAAAAGGAGAAAGAGTAGGGATAGTTGACGTTCTGTGAAATAACTGCCCGATTCTGCCTGGCATCCCCCTCCCAGCTCTTATGTGAGCGTCAAATCTGGCCCTGAGCTCACACACAAACCAATGCATCTCTTTTTTTTCCTTTCTGTTCAGTCCCTCCACCCCCCTCCCAGGAGCCCCCCAACCCTCCTCTCCGATAGCTATCAGCATGCCTCTTACACTTCAACATCCTCTAGCCCTATAATAATTGCAGTGCACATAACTGTCAGTAAATGCATGATTAATAGTATTAAGTAGGTCATATCCAAAGAGTCCAACTGACAATTTCATGAAATTATCTAAACATTTTAAAAAATAATTGAATGGTGTGGTTCTGTTACATAATCAAATACATATGAACACTATAACAAACACTGAGAAGCAATCCATTGAAAATTGAAAAGTAGATCTGGCATTATAAGCATGGTTTTCAATTTGTAGACTCTACAAAGATCTGAAGATTATTGGAACAGACAAAACAATTCAGTTTTTGTTCTGATAAAAAGGCCTCAAAACTTAGAATCCAAACACTTTCTGGTGGCCGTGGTGCTCTTTGTAAGCTGTACTTTTATTTGCTTGTTTTGAAACCACTCACTTCATGTGACACGTAGGAGTTGATTTCTGGGCCATTATATTCTAGCTGCTTACAAAATGTAAAAACGTTAAACTGTCTGTGAGATTTTGTATAAATGGCTCCTTATGTCATACTTGTAGGACTGAGGGCTGTTTGATTTCATAATTACATGCATATTCAGCTTATCCTGAGCCTGTGCAATTTAAACCTTTATCCCGAGTTCACACTGGAGTAGTGTGAGATCAGTGTTTTTCTCTCCCGGAGGACAATTTAACAGTTGCCTATGTTTCTTAACTGTTAATCGGTGTTAAATAAATAAAACATTGATTTCACTTAAACAAAGTACTTATTAGAGGCATGTTAAAACAATCCACTTGTTGTTTTTTTTTATTAGAAAGCATCTATTTTCACTGTAAATCATATATCTATTCAGGAGTATTAGAATTTCTTTGAGTTTATAGAGGTAGAATTCAGTTAAACAATACTTCTTCCTCACCCTTTTTTAATTTGATGGACTTTCTCTTTACCACCTTTGGTAGAACACAACAAGATGTTTGGAACATGGAAAATATTTATACACTAGAGGCCCGGTGCACGAAATCCGTGCACAGGTGGGGTCCATAGGCCTGGCTGGCAATCAGAGCCAATCAGGTTTCCTGCCTGCCTGCCTCCCCCCATCCTCCTTCCCTCACCACCCATGTCTGCTGCCAGCCACCCTGGTTCCCCGTCACAGCCTGGGGCCTGGCCCCGATCGGCAATCAGGGCCTGCTGGCTGTGGGGAGGGACTGGGAGGTTGGCTGGCCAGCCCTGCCACGATCAGGTTTGGGAGGGCAATGCAGGGCATGGCTGGCCAGGGGGAGGAGCCATGGGAAGTTTGGGGGGGCTGACTGGGGCCCCGATCGGGCCGGTTGGCCACTGCAGTGTGTTCTGGTCATTTCAGTTGTTCCAGTTGTCTGTCATTCTGTCATTCCGGTTCTTTACTGAATTAATCACTAAATGAATCCTAACAGGGAACATTTATCTTCCCACAGTTTTTTCTTTGAATATGAAAAGTAATGATAGTTAAGTTGGTAATTTGATGTCACTTTATCCTTCATTATTGCATGACTTTATTCTGTCCTACACAAGACAGCACTACAAAGAGGCTTCCCAAGGCTACTGCAGTAGTTGCAACTAAATGTCCATATGCAAATTAGGTGGTTGTGGGTCTTCATCCAGGTTCCATCCAGTGCAGCCTAGCCTCATGTCACGTGAGCTATGTGGTCATTGTTGGATCAAGGAATCCTGGAAGAGAATCAAATTCTCCAAGAGAATAGTTAGGCATAAGGGTGCACGCCAGGAACCAGATACAGGTGGTACTAATTTCCCAACACTCATTTTCAAGGTCCCCATGGGTACAGGGTCAATTGAGGAGTGAAATAATCACAGGACAACGTAATTTATTAGTGAATAGACCATTTGCAAAATTAAACATTGAATTCAAATATCCCTTTTCCCTAGTGTGTTTATATGGTTGGTGTTCTATGAAATTTTGGATGCCTGCAACAGTACAATGCAGTGCAGAGCCAACTGGTGACAAAGTGATATTGGCACCAGCAAGATTACATGAAACCAATAACATGATACTTCTAGGACCTTTCAGCAGCCAAGGATAGGAAAACACACACACACACACACACACACACACACACACACACACACTATCCTGTCTAATAAAAGAGTAATATGCAAATTGACCATCACTCCAACACACAAGATGGCTGCCCCCATGTGGTCAAAGATAGCTGTCCCCATGTGGCCACAAGATGGCCGTCACAAGATGACTGACAGGAGAGGGTAGTTGTGGGTGATCAGGCCAGCAGAAGAGGGCAGTTAGAGGTGACCAGGCCTGCATGGGAGGGCAGTTGGGGGGCCCAGGCCTGCAGGGGAGGGGAGTTGGGGGAGACCCAGGCCTGCATGGGAGGGCAGTTGGGGGAGACCCAGCCCTGCAGGGGAGGGCAGTTGAGAGAGACCCAGGCCTGCAGGGGAGGGCAGTTAGGGGTGGCCAGGCCAGCAGGGGAGGGCAGTTGGGAGGGACCCAGGCCTGCAGGGGAAGGCAGTTGGGGGGGACCAGCCCTTCAGGGCAGTTGAGAGTGATCAGGCCAGCAGGGGAGGGCAGTTAGGGGTGGCTGGGCCAGCAGAGGAGGGCAGTTGGGAGGGACTAGGCCTGTATGGGAGGGCAGTTGGGGGGACCCAGGCCTGCAGGGGAGAGCAATTGGGGGGCAGGGCAGTTAGGGGCAATAAGACAGGCAGTCAAATGAGCAGTTGGGAGCCAGCAGCCCTGGATTGTGAGAGGGTGTCCAACTGCCCGTTTAGGCCCAATCCCAGGCAGTCGGACATCTCTTAAGGGGCCCCAGATTGGAGAGGGTGCAGGCTGGGCTGAGGGACACACACCACCCCCCCTGGCATGAATTTCATGCACCGGGTCTCTAGTGTATATATTCACCTATACATATGCCAACATGCATACAAATCATGTACACATACATACACACACACACACACACACACATACATTTCAAAAATGAGGGGCTTGCACGGAAACCTGCACTTCTCACCCATTCCCAGAGGTTTTCTCTTGCCTTTCTCCCTTTCACGTCTGCTGTGACTTTTCTTTCACAATGAAAACCCTGGCTCCCGACAACATTAACACATTTGCTCAATCCTATAATATGTCTAAATTGTTTCAGAATTGCTTTATCCATAATCATTAATCAGGTGACTAACTTTAGATTCATTGCTCTTCAGGTACATCCCATAAAGAGCTGATTTTAAAAATAAAGAGGTTGTAAAGTAAAAAAAAAAAAAAGACAGGCATTTGAAAGGCATAGGTGAGAGGAAGTCAGTCCATCAAATGCTGACCTTTCACAAAGTCCTGGTTTCTCTGCCTCCCTGTGGGAGCATTAAGGAGACAGTGATCTCATAGATTTCCACTAATGTTGTGACCTACAGCTTCTGACCCACATTTCTGCCAATTATGGAGACTTCCCTATAGTCTTCAGAAGATGCTCACCTGTTTTCTTATACTAGGTTGACAGCTTGTTCACTTCCCGTGGCCTTGACCTTGGCTTTGACATCCACAGGAGGTAGGCAGACTGTCAATACTAGATGAGAATAGTGCAAAGCCCCTAGACAGCTAGAATGGGGACAACTAAGGCAGCTCCTACAGATTTCTATTTTCCATGTAATTTTTCAGCTAGCTTTCCCCCCTCCAATTCTAAAATGATAGAATGCATCCCAATGCTAGAGGGCTAATACATGTAATTAGAGAGGCGTGGTTTTTGCTATTCCCATCCCATCTGCAACAGCTTGAGTACCACTGCATTACTCATCAGGAGTCTTCAGCCCTGGCCGACAGGATACCCAAAGGGCTCAGAGACTAGGGGTGGATGACTGGGAAGGGAGCCAACACTTCTCTGACCTTGGGTGGTCAACAGTCCAAATGAGATTTCTACTTTGCATCTCACATTAACAATTTTTTAAAAGATTCCACTTTTATGTATCATTATTTTTAGCTCTGTTTACTTTTCTTACATTTTTTAATTTAGAAAACAGTATAATTGTAGCAATATAGCATAGCAAATTAATAGTTTCCAAAAAAGATTAAAAAACAAGAAAGTATGAAAATGTATATTGGAAAAATACCCTCTAGTTATCATTTTCATACTAATAATAGACACATTAATGTTCATTGGTAATAATTAGGACTAAGACAAGTAAAACAGAGTCAGAAGAACTGAGTTTGCAACCCTTTTTTTTCATTCTGGAAATGGCTCCCACCACCTCATTAACTTTATAATTTGAGCAACTTAGAATTCTAAACAAGTGAGGTGGTACATACATGAAAACAGGTGTAAAAAGATCTTTGTCTTTGAAATTCTTACTCTCTATTTAACAAAAGCAAGAATATTAACTGATTTTTATAAAATGACGAATGAATGCTTCCCAAAATGCCTCTACTCATGTTCTTAATGTTGAAGGAATCTCCCAGAATAATTTCTCAATTGTGTCATTATGCCCGAATGCTGTCGTGGTCCTCTGTCCTCCCCAAATCATCACCACAGTGATGTCTGCAAAGGAGAAATGTTGTATGGACAGAAGGAACTAGGGAGGAAGAAAGGAAGAAAGGGAAGGAGAGTGAGAATGAGGGAGAAAGAGAGACAAATAGAGAGAAAGAAAGAAAGAAGAAAGGAAGACAAGAAGATAGATGCAGAGGAAAGGCACAAAAATGGAATAGGGACCTAGCCAGTTTGCTCAGTAGCTAGAGCATAGGCCCTGTGACTGAATGGCCCCAGGTTTTATTCTGGTCAAGAGCATATATCTTGGCTGCAGGCTCGATCCCTGGCTCGTTTCCATGTGGGAGACAGCCAATTGATATGTCTCTCTCCCATCAATGTTTCTCTCTCTGTCTCTGCCCGTCTCTTCCACTCTTTCTAAAAATCAGTGGAAAAATATCCTTGGTGGAGGATTAACAAAAAACTAAAATAAAAACAAAAAAAATGGAATAGGAAAATAGTACAATGAAGTAGTTTTACTTATTTATTTTGTACACATCAAGGATTTTTTTTTAAGAAATGTAAAAGCCACATCACAAAATCACCTTTTTTCTGACCTCTTGCATCCTCTCCCCTCCAATAACACCTATTCTGGAAATTTCTTAGCTTAGTAATTAACAATATCATTCTTGCAATTGTACAGAGAGAAGACCTTAGGATCATCCTTGCTTCTCTCTTTCTCTTACACCCACATCTGCAAATTCTGTTGCTCTACAATCAAAGCAAATTTCTAGAACCTATCATTTCTTTTCACTTCTACTGATATCATTCTGGTAAAAACTGCTATAATTATATGCTTGGATTTTTTTCATATTGTTTTATTTATTAAATTTATTGGGGTGACATTGGTCAACATGAACATATAGATTTCATGTGTAGTTTTCTATGCTACAAGATCTATATATTGTACCATGTGCCCACCAACAAAAGTCAAATCTTCTCCTATTACCATATATTGGATGGATGAATGATTAGAACAGGAAAGGCTGGACACAGGCAAAATTATAAAGGAAACTTAGCTCATTTTTGCTCTTCCTTTGCCGGGGTTCTTGTTCCAGCATTAAAAAGGGTTCAGCAACCTGGAGAAAGGCTGTGTGTAACTTAAGAGTCCAGACATGAAAGATAATTTTGAAAGGCATTGGGGGTCAGAGGAGCCTGGCTAAAGAAACTAAGTTCTCCTTGTTTCAGGACCCCTTGCTTTTTATTAACACAAATTGTCCTAAGGCAAGGTGGAGATATACACTTCAAAGGGTCGGGTTTCTCTACAGAGTCCATTATCAGATTGGGGAATAGCCTATGGCTGTTCAGGTGTTTGGACAGTAGGAAGCAATAGCATGTAGATTAAGATGCCCTCAGCTGGCTAGTAGCAAACAATCAATTTAGTGTATCCTTTTCAGGTTTGGGGAAATGCCTTTAGCCATTTCCAACATGCAATAACATATGTGACTCAGCCCTTGTTGAGTCCCCAAGTCCATCAACCCTGATGAAACTCTTGCAATTATGACATGCTGGAACTGGCTTCTGGCAACCCTCTATCCTCTTTCTCTTTCTTACCCCTCCCCTGGGCCGCTGGCAGCAGGGTGAATGAAGAAACATGGGATTTAGAATCAGAAAGATTTGTAATTGATTCCTGGTTGTAAGTCATTGGACAAGTTATTTATCTTTCTGAGACTTGGTTGCTCTCCTCTGCAAAACTGGAATAATAATTTTACACCTTAGAATTGTTTCAAATACTAAATTACATTAAGAATATAAACAGTCTAGTGCAGTTTTGGCAGGTTAAGGCATTCAATTAATTCTCATCTCTCTCTCTCCCTCACCCCCCTTTTTTTTTTTTCCTTTCAGAGTCTTTTTTACTCAATGCTACTCAAAATCCCACATTGGACTTTACTGGTAGGTTGAAACAAATGCATAAACCAAATTAGAAATAGGGGAAGCTGTTATTTAATATGTAGATAAGTGTATTGGAATATAGTTTTGGTAAATCATGGGCTTAAAACAAAGTCAGTCATAACCAGGATATTTTAGAGTGAACTGTACAGCAGACTATACTTGGAGGCATCCTTCCCATCACTGTTTTTTAGATAGTAGATATAATGATTTGAGGCCTTATAAATACTAGGTTTTTCCATTAGTAAATCCATTCCTTCTGCCAAGCCACATAATTCTTCCCTATGCCCTGCGGACAATTTATTAAATGACAGTTCTTATTATGGAAACTGCATTCTATCCTCAGAAAAGCTATTTAGGGGCAAGAACGTGCTTTGCCAAGGTGTCCAGTAAAAATGTGTTCCTGTAATTGTATGTGGGGCAAGCATTTGGTGCCTGGGACATATTAGGGTTTATTTTAAACTCTCAGAATGACTGGGGGGTCATTTTAACATTTCACTGTACACTTAAAGTGAACATTGTCAGGAAAAACTAACAGTACTTTATATTTGTGGATATAATATTTGGAAACTTCTTTAAATGAAGCTTTAAAATGAATTCTGTTCCCACATTTGTCATTCTAAGTAAGTGTGTTGCTGTAGTTGTTTTAATTCCTATAAAATGGCTTAAGCATTTAGTATTTGTGGCACAGAGAGAACAGTAAAGACTGATCAGAGAGAACCACTTCCTAATTATGTTGAAAGACGGATATTGTGAGATTCAGCTTAGATCAAACACCAGAGTCCTTTGGTTATAAGCTCCTCCTTCCATTGATCTGTGATCTAAGAGGGATAAATGTATAATACAATGAAGAGGGAAGAGGATTTGAGACAAGTAGGTTCCTTAATGTACTGCTTAACCAAAGTCTGTTAATATGCATTTCATGATTTATAAGGCAATATCCCAAGTGTTACATTGAGTTTTTACAAGAGACCTAGACTGTGGTAGTTAACATTTAACAAGTCAACCGTAAGCTGTTTTTTTGTAGACAATATGTGGGATACATTCTTAATAAATACTATGAATGTAATTGCATTAACTGCGCTATCCTCATCCTTAGTAGTGATACAGTAGACAGTCTTCGTAGCTCCTCAAGAATAGGGCAATTTGATATTTTATGACTTGTATGGAAGCTGCAAAAGAGATATTGATATGTTGTATTATCTTTATCTTCGCAATATTTCTCACATTTATTAATTGATTATAGCATCTCAGAAATCCCTCAGGGGAAGAAGTGTATGCACATTTACTTCTAAGTTAGAGAGGGTGCCTTTGAGATACACAGGTAAAGGTGATCTAGTAATGAGCTAGCTTTAAAAAAATAAAATAAAATAAATAAAAAATCACGGATGTAGTCCCAGATAACATTAATCCAGAGTTCTCTCACTCTAGGACAAATCACTGAAACTTATCACCACCCAGTCTCCTCCTCCATAAAACACAGAGCAGCGACCCTCCATTCATGCTCTCCGGAGTGATGTACTTCATGTGAGGGCTGCTCAGCACACTGGGGCTCCGAGCTGGCTTTTTAATTGTGTCTGGTTTTAAATCAGGACTCCATATAAAATTTGCTCAAAAATATATATTCTACTTTAAAAAAGAAAAATTATACTACCCTGTACAAGATTCTCTCTGGTTCCTCCCTGCTCCTTGGTAGTCTGATTTGTCAAAGATCATAGAGGGAGATCGTGGTAGGTCAGACACAAAAATCCTTCTAACAAGGAGTCAAGATTTTCTATTGCACATTTGGAACTATCAAAGGAAGGTTTTTGTTTGGTAACAAACAAGTTATAATGGTTCATTTTATCAATGAGAAGAATTAGGCCCAGACAGTTTATATATCTTAATCTATTTTTATTTTTAGTTGAAATTCAAGTGTGTATAAAGCCCCACATGAGAGGCCACTTTCTCTTAAAATAAGCTTACATTTTATAAAGGTCTTGGATTCAGGGTGCAGGAGGTATACAAGGTTAACCGGAAATACCCTGCCACACCACAAAGTAAGTGAGCAAAGGCTCAAAGATGAGCAAACACTCACAGACAGCTGAAGGGTGGTGAACAAACTCTGCAGGATGCTGAAGGATGAGGAGCAGGCTGCAGAGCCATTCTGAAGGTTTTTTAAAACATATTTAATCAGAAAAAAAATGTTAAGTAGAAAAGCAGAAGTGAAGCTCTTATGCATTGCACATATAACCTTTATTTTCCTTACACATATTCTCATTTAATCATTACCACCATCCTGGAAAATAGTATTTCCTGATTTTATAAATGAGGATGAAGAGTAGCACCCAGCCAGCTGTGAGCTGAGGGAAGGGAGATCTAACCTGTGTTGTCTGACTTCAAATGGGCTATCTTTACATACATTTCATACACTTTCTCAGAGGAAAAAATAATTTCTGAGTACCAGGTTCTGAAAGCCTCATTGTACATGATGAAGAATACGGTCATCATTTTTACATTGCCAGCCCTCCCATGCTTTGCCGGCACTTACAAAAGTCTACAAAACTTGGCTCAGAAGCAGCACACACACTACAAGGCAGCAGTTGTGTTGTGAGTGTTTGGGGAAGGAGGAGAGAGCAGAAGAATGCCTCGTGGGAGGTGGGAGTGTAGACAAGGAGAAGCATTCTCCTTGTGCAGCAGAGCAAGATTCCAAGCTTCAGAAAAAGAGTGGGAGACATAAAGCCACACCCAAAGTTGATCTCTGTTACAACAACACGTAAAGACAGAGAATTCCCACCACATATCATGCTCAGATATTTTTAAAACTTATTTCATATTAGTATACTGTAGAGAGCGCCTGGGAAGGCACATGGGCATTTCTTTAATTATTGTCAGCTGTTTCCACATCCTGGAAACACGCTTTGCCAAAAGACAGGAGTGTTGTCAGCTTGACCTTCAGCCCAGGTGCCAGGGGGTGGGTTTTGTTATTTAAATCCAGCCAAGCACCAGGAATGAATAGGACTCGGGCCCACCCAAGAATGCACATAATCTCCTTTGTCTTGACTTTTAGCAAAACTTCCTGTTTTTTGCTGTATAAAATAAACAAGCTGTATTGGCTCTGGGTCACTGTCCTTGTGTCTGTCCCAGTCAGACAGTGGTCCCACCCAGCCCCAGATTTTTCCTTCTATCTCTGGGTCTGTCTCTTTCTTTAATTTTCTCAATCCCCAGCTGCCCCTACTCAGGAACTAGACCACTCTCTAGCCATGCTGAACGCAGAAAAGTGAGAAATATTTACAGTATACATACCTCTTTTTTCAGTGGTATCAACATATTTATCCATAGCCTAGAATTAAGCAAAGAAAAATAGTGGAGCCCTGGCCAGTGTGGCTCAGTTGGTTGAACATCTCACAAAGAGGTTACCAGTTTGATTCACTAACAGGAATCCCCATCAGGGCACAAGCCCAGGTTTCAGGGCATGCAGGAGGCAGCTAATGGATGTTTCCCCCGCTCTCCCTCCCTCTCCCTTCTTCTTCTCTCTCTCTAAAATTAATAAAATATATTTAAAAGAAATAGTGGATAGATTACATACACATACCACTGAGGAACATGAGATGATGCCATCGAGGTGTCCAGTATAAGCTGGTATTGAAATCAGTGGAAACCAGTCCTGGACTGCCCCAGACCCTTGCTTCTTGGAGAAGTAGCACGGGTTTTAACCCTGCATCTGCTGCTTTGTGGGATTTGGGATAATTAGACTCTGAACCTAGTCTCTAACATGGGATGATTAAAGATTAAGTGAGTGAACATATAAAAGCTCGGTGGTTAGACATTTTATGATGATGGTTATTATTTTTGCCTTTTACCTATTTGGGAGGCAAGGGGTGAATGTGGAGAAAACAGAGAAAGGAAAGAGAAAGAAAAAGTAGAAGAATGGAAGAACAACAAATAAGTACATGTAGTGTTATTATATTACTGTATCTGAAAAAATAATTCAACTTCATCCAGATGAACACAGAATTCAAAGCCAGTGATCTAACAGACCATGGGATTTTAAAAATGTACCAGATGACAGGTGTCAATTAAGGGCCATTATCTTTCAGAAATGACTAATTCTACAACATTTCAATGCTGATCAAGCTCCCCAGATGAAAATAATGCTCTATTTTCATTATTTTGTGGGAAAAGGAAATGCTTTATAATTAATATTACTGTAAATGAGTCAGTTACACTGTTGATATTTAAATGAAAATAGTCTTAAAAGCAAGAAACAGGATTAGAGTTAGTGTTTAGCTATACTTTGCTATCAGAGTTTATATCAATACCATCTTATTTTCTTCAGGATTGCTTATATCTACAAAATTTCAACTATTTGAAAAGCTATACATATCTAAGACATATATACCATACCTATGGATCAATATTCCCAAAAATGTACAAAGTTCATTTTTATTAATTATTTATTAAAATAATTAAATTATAGCCCTGGCCTGTGTGGCTAAGTGGTAGAGTGTTGGCCTACACACCAGAAGGTTGTGAGTTCGATTCCTGGTGAAGGGCATGTACCTGGGTTGCCAATTCATTTTCAGACCTGGTGGGGGCACATTTGGTAGGCAACCAATACAGGTGTCTCTTTTACATCAATGTCTCTCTCCCCCGCTCCCTCCCACTCTCTCTCTCTCTCTCTCTCTCTCTAAAAATAAATAAATAAATAAATAAATAAATAAATAAATAAATAAATAATACACTAAGCACTTGGCTTTCAGAATAAGTTTGGTAGGTGATGTCAGTTTTTTTAATATAATGAAACAATAAATAATTTCTAAAATTTTAGATTTTCCTACTAGTCAAAATATCCCAGAAATGATTATATATCTACTGTAAAGTCTTCAGCATTCTGAGAAAAATTTTCCACAAAATGCCAATTTGGTACAGACTATCCTACAGAAGAAACACTGGAAATGTAAGAAATAGTTTAATATCCAAACTTTGTTCCTTTGGAAAGTGGCTATATAGCTTCTATCAGATTTAATCACAGTATCTTTTGATGGCCTGCAATTTATTAAACATTTTTCCAACACAAAATTCAGAAAATTAGCTTCCTTCAATAAGTCAGTAAGAAACACTAAATTTGAAAACACATATACATCCATATATTCATTGCAGCATTGACAGTAGCTAAGATATGGAAGTGACCTAAATGTCCATTGATAGATGATTGGATAAAGAACTAGTACATATATATAAAGGAGTATGACTAAGCCGTAAAAGAGAATCAAGTCTTGCCATTTGTGTCAACATGAATGGACCTTGATGGTATTATCCTGAATGAAATAAGTCAGACAGGGAAAGACAAATGCCATATGATTTTATTTATATGTGGAATCTAAGAAACAAAATAAACCAGCAGAACAAATAGACTCATAGATACAGAGAACAGACTGATGGATGCCAGATGGTAAGGGGGTTAGGGGGCATTTATATAACTTTGTAGGTTATATAAATATCTAATCACTGCGTTATATAAAATAATACTAGAGGCCCGGTGCATGAAATTCATGCACTGGGGAGGGGGGGGTCCCTCAGCCCACCCTGCCCCCTCTCACAGTCTGGGAGCCCTCAGGGAATGTCCTACTGATGGCTTAGGCCCGCTCCCTGTGGGTCTAAGCCGTCAGTAGGCCTCCCTCTGCAGGAGGCAACCTGGCTGATCAGTCCACTATCTGTAAAAAGCAGTGAAAAAACATCCTCTGGTGAGTATTAAAAAACAAACAAAACAAAACAAAACAAAACACAGAATAACAGGCCTCCTCCTTGGAGATGCTGAATATGTAGGCCTGAAAGAGAATTCTTGGCTCTGTGAAGATCCTTACATGAATTTTATTAACAATATTTGGAAAATTAGCCTAAACCACACCAATGATTCAAGTTTGTGCTTTTCTGTGTTCCAGGGAAGAATCAAGTGATCTTTTGTTTTATTGTGTCAAAACAAAATTTTGCATGTGTTAAATACGTAATTCTTATTTAAATACACATTAGCAGATGCAAAAGTTCTTTTTAACTCAGTGAAGGGACTCGCAGGATGATAATGCTGTTCAAAGGAGATTGCCAAACATGAAAGCCTGAAGTAAAACTGCTAAATTAGATACAATCTGGCTAATGTCCTATAGGACAATAAAGCCATCGCTTTTTGAATTGGTTTGTTTTCTAGACAGAAATTAGTTACATCTTTAAAATCCTAAAAATTCTTTTCATCTTCTCACTTTGCTGATCATTATATGTAACTATCCAGGACTGTAAAATGTCAAAATATATGGAACTTATTCAATTGTAAATAGTGTGTCAGAATTATGTGTTTCATAGAAAAGGAAATGATCATTCTGTGGGCCTCTAATGGCCCAATTATACTGAAAGAACTTGCTGTCAACATTTTACTCTGGGCCTGTGCTCAGCCACAGAGGCTGCGGGCAGGCCCGCCCTTTCCTCTCTGCACCTGCAATTGGCCTTAGAGGCTGCGGGCGGGCCGCCCTTCCTCTCTGGGCCTTCGATCGCCCTGTCCCTGTCCATGTCTGCTCAGGCTCTGGGGGGCCGGCCCCGCTGTCTCTGTCTCCATCTCTGCTCTCCTCACCTGCATATGCCACCTCCTCCTGTCCGGTCGTGACCCATTACGGCATCCTGGCCTAATTTGTATATTACATCTTTATATCTATATATATAAAAGCCTAAGTGACCATTACAACCAGATGACCAGCCGGTAGCTATGATGCACACTGACCACCAGGGGCAGATGCTCAATGCAGGAGCTGCCCCCTAGTGATCAGTGTGCTCCCACAGCCAACCTCCCGCAGCCGGCCAACCTCCCGTGGTCCCTCCCATGGCTTGCCAGTCCTGATTGGCCCTAATCTGGACTGGATGAGATGGCCAGGCCGAGGGACCCCATCCGTGCACGAATTCGTGTACTGGGACTCTAGTATATAGATAATGTTGCACACCAACTGTAATTGAAAAATAAAATTTATTAAAAAAATAAGTCAGGCACATTTGTATATATAATCTGTTTAATATTTTCAATGTAATTACTTTTCACATATAGCACAAGTTTGTTTTTTGTTTCTCCCCCCCACCCCATTTACTGGAATGCACTTGCCAGGAATGAGAGAAACTAAATATTATTGTTTTTCATCTCTCCCCAGCATTTTTATTCTCTAGAACCTCTGGTGATCCCAGGACTGGAATTAATTAAATACAAGGGGAATGAACAGAATGCTTTGCAATTTTAGAGATATCACTCCTTTAAGAAATGCCAAAAATGCCTGGCTGGTGTGGCTCAGTGATTGAGTGTTGTGTTATGAACCAGGAGGTCAGGATTTGATTCCTGATCAGGACATATGCCCGGTTTGTGGGCTCAATCTCCAGTCGGGGGCATGCAGGAGGCAGCTGATCAATGATTCTTTCTTATCATTGATTCTTTCTCATCATTGATTTTTCTGTCTCTCCCTCTCCCTTCCTCTCTGATATCAATAAATATATATATAAAGCCAGAAACAGCAGACAGTGCAGCACAGGCAGTGAGGGGATCTCTGGAGAAAGTTTCATAAATAAATACAGAGGTATGATTCAAAATGACCTGGTTCCTTTGTGATTGTTATAGGAAGCTCAGAGCATTGAAAGCATCACTGTTGTTGTTTTAATGATGGGGAGATGGGAAATGGGAGCAGTTTCCTGTGATGTGGGAGTCGTGTGCTGAAGTAAAGGTGGAAGTGAATACCACGGAGCAGCTGATTTCTAAAGAACGAAGTGAGCTCAGTAGTATAAGAGGGTACACAGGAGCTTTGTAAAAACCCTCTGTCCGTTTCATGTGCACCTCATTATTCCCAGTATGAGTTAGTGACAAGCTTATGGGAGGTGTTGAGAGGACAGGAGTGTAGATAAAAGGAGACACTTTCATTCTGCGCTCAATGTTTCATCTCCGGAGAAAGGACAAATAGGTGGTATGCTGTTTGATACTTATAACCAGGTGGTCATCTTCCTAGTACGCTATATTTATTTAGCCATCTATTTATTTATTTACTTACTTATTTTTCAATCACCATTCATCCCCTCTATGCCCTTTTCCACCCCACCCCACCCTCACCATCACCACACTGTTGTACATGCCCATGAGTTTTCTCAATTTTTCTTTCTTTTTTGCTAAATCCCTCCACTGGCGCTGCCCCCCCCCCCCCCCGCCCCCGCCCCACCCCGCTCCACCAGAGCTGTCTGCCTGCTCTCTAACTGAGTCTGTCTCTATTTTGCTTGGTAGTTCAGTTTGTTCATTCAATTCCACATCTGAGTGAAATCACATGGTGTTTGTCTTTCTCTGACTGGCTTATTTCACTTAGCATAATGTTCTCCAGGTCCCTCCATGCTGTCACAAAGGTTAAAATTTTCTTCCTCATTATGGACACTTGGGCTGCTTCCAGATCTTTTGAGGTCTCACTTGAATTCAGGGAAGCATAATGCCATGATCTAAAGATATGGGGGAAATGAGTGGCTGCTCTTTTCTAAGTATTCACCACTCCTGACCTGGAACGTTGCTAGTATTTGATGAATGTTGACCATCTCATGGGACAGTCAGTATTTATTATTAACAACTTTCTACTTCATCCAAATACAGGTCATGGAAAAATTCAATGTTTAGAGTTTTGTTGTGTTGCTAACTACCAATTCTCACATTTTCTAAAGATTATGATTTTGGTGATAAAACAAAATAGTAAAATAAGAAAATCATGAGTGTCTTGATAGAAAAAAATGATCTGTCCCACTGGTCCTCTGCATTTTCTCTCCTTTTATTCGACATCCCTTATGCTCCTCATCTTTGATTTCTCTTCCTTTTTGAACGCTATTATTTTGAAATGTTCCCATCTTTGAAGCAGCTAGCTTTGAATTGATGCATGCAGGATATCAGTTCCAAGTTTATCAGCAAATGCTCAGCAGGAAGCTTCCCCCTCAGGAGTGCATCCCGGGTCCCTGGCAGCCACTTGCTCTGGAAGACCGCCTCCCTCTCTCCTTGGTTAAATGATGCCACTCGACAGACAAGACAAATAGCACTATCACTTCTGTCGAGTGGGGACACCCATCTTCATCTCATGCACTAAGATTTCATGAAGATATAAATCAAGCTCACGAGATAAATATCTGAGTCAGCTGTTGCTACTTCTGTATTGAGTCTAATTTAAAGGCATGAAACAAATGCTTTGACAAATTCTGTTTCATTGAAAAATTAATAAATACCAAGACAAATACTGGGAAGGTAATGGCAGCTGGAATGACAGAAGATCATTCTAATCAGAGGGGCTTCAGTAAGCCCTCCAACATCCAGAAAATCAATTTAGCTAAAATTAGCATGATGCGTGTTAAACATATTCAATGTTGAAGGATTCAAATTAGTACTATGAGAAGATATTGGGATGGATGGCTGTCAAATTGTAGATGAATCTAATGTTACAGATATGCTAAGATAATAGAGTATTTCCCAGGTGTTCTTAGTTCATGATACAAGGCAGACTGGAAAATGCTTCTGTGTAACAAAGATTATGTCATAACACAGGGGAATATGTCACCTCAAAGTGCAACAAATTACTGTGGAGCTGTGAGGCCTTCTTTAAAATAGACCTAGGAAACGAAGCATTCACTGGGCTAGCAGTAGCATATGCCAGGGGTTGTACGGATCTACTCCAGCAGGGAGACCACATCTGGAACAGCAGCTGCGACGGGAAACACCACACTCAGGAAGCTTGCAGTAACCACTTGATGTTCTCCAAGAGCCATTATTTTTGGTGCTGGACAAACTAGAGAGTGAAATTGGAATATTCTAGAACCCAATTGCCCTGAATCTTTAGTCTTCATAGTGACACAGATTCCTATGACTCAACAAAGAATACAGCACTTCTAGAATTAAATTTTTGATTGGGAGAAGGAATTCTAGGTCCTAGACTTGACTTTTCCTACAGAATAGCTTACTCTTCCATAGGCCTGGAGTCCACCAAAGACTCCTGCCTGTTGCCCAGGAGTGCTGGGTCTAGCCAACCATATGATCAGAATGCAAACTGGATACAGAAAAGGGGCACCAAGAAATAAAAATTACTTCCTTTTTCAATATTTACTTATTAACAGACAAATTCCTTTTATTATATTGTTGGATTTATAGTTCTTTCCTCAAAAATAGAATCCTACCTAATAAAAGAGTAATATTCAAATTAACCATCACTCTGCTACATCCACCAGCCACGCCCACTAGCCAATCAGAGCGAGTATGCAAATAAACCCAACCAAGATGGCTACAGACACAGAGAGCAGGAGGGAGGCTTGGGTTTCCCAGGCAATGGAGGAAGCCAAGCTTTCCGCCTGCCCTTGCCAGACTAAGCCTCCACTCAAGGCTACAAAGTTTCAATTATAGAAGGTAAACAAATCCAAACAGAAATGACGGCAGCCACAGAGCTGGAAAGAGTGGGAGGCTAGGGTTGTCCCCGGCAATGGAAGAAGCAAAACTTTCCGCACACCCTGGCTAGCCCAGGCCTCCGCTTAAGGCTACAAAGTTTCAATTATAGAAGATACACAAACCCCAACAGAAATGGCTACCGGCCATGGAGCGAGCAGGAGGCTTGGCTCCGCTCCAGGCTACAAAGTTTCAATTGTAGAAGGAAAATAAATTCCAGATACCAGGGCCTCCGCTTCGGTTGCCAGGGGGCGTGGCTGGCCTGCAAACCACCACAGGCCCCTTGCTCAGGCCGCCCCACACCCCAAGGGAACTCCCATCCTGATCCGGGACACCCTTCAGGGCAAACCGGCTGGCCCCCACCCATGCACCAGGCCTCTATCCTATCTAATAAAAGAGTAATATGCAGATTGACCATCACTCCAACACACAATATGGCTGCCCCCATGTGGTCAAAGATCCTGCCCCCATGTGGACACAAGATGGCCAGCAGGGGAGGGCAGTTGGGAGGCACCAGGCCTGCAAGGGAGGGCAGTTGAGAGGGACCAGGCCTGCAAGGGAGGGGAGTTGGAGGCGATCAACCCTGCAGGAGAGGGCAGTTAGGGGTGACCAGGTCGGCAGAGGAGGGAAGTTGGGGGCAAACAGGCTGGCAGGGGAGTAGTTAGACATCAATCAGTGGTTAGTGGGTGATCAGGCTGGCAGGCAGAAGCGGTTAGGGGCAATCAGGAAGGCAAGCAGGTGAGCAGTTGGGAGCCAGCAGTCCTGGATTGTGAGAGGGATGTCCGACTGCACGCTTAGGCCCAATCCCAGTGGGGTCCCAGATTGGAGAGGGTGCAGGCTGGGCTGAGGGACACCCCCCGCCCCCGTGCACAAATTTCGTGCACTGGGCCTCTAGTTATCTTATATAAATATTTGTATTGATTTCAGAGAGAAGAGAAAGGGAGAGAGACATAGAAACATCAATGATGAGATAGAATCATGGATTGGCTGCCTCCTGCATGCCCCTTACTAAGGATCAAGCTAGCAACCCAGGCTTGCGGCCTCCTGGTTCATAGGTGGAACCTCCTGGTTTATAGGTTGACAATCACTGAGCTACACCAGCCAGGCTAAAAATCCAATTCTTTGCAAAAATCTAAAACAACATATCTGTATGTAATATGAAATATTTATGTTGATTATATGAATCTTAAAAAAATTAAGTAGAATAACATTTATTTTTAGAGAATTTTATCAACTTGATGTGTAAATGTTTCTGTCCAAATATTTTCAACCATAGCACCATTTTAAAATAAATATTCTACAAGCTAAAATTCACCACTGTTGTATCGATTAACAATTTATGTTTTATGAGATTTATGATTTTTTCATGCTGTTACCATTTTGCCAACGTGTAGGTGCTAGAGCATCACAGAACCTCTCAATTTCATTTCATTTGTTTACAATGTCACCCTCATGACAAACATTGTGCATGTTATTGCTCTGACTTCACCCAGTGCAGCTTGGTGGACCTGGGAACCTTGCACGGCTGTGGTGCACTGACCAGGACACCCAGCGGCTGCTGGTAGCAGCGTCATTGCCTGTTCCTTCAACTCTTCCTGGCGGCTTGCAAGTGGTAGGTGTTCCTAGCCTCTCATATCCAGGCACACTTGTGTCACCAGTGAATGCCTTCAGGCTGTCCTTGAAAGGGACGTGCTAAATGCATCTGCTCTGACAACACGCTAGGGGAAAGATGCGCCTCGTTTCTGGTCAGCTGGTGGATTTAACCTTGCATTAGAGGAAGAACTCAATTTACCACACAGTGTGCTTCACAGGCTACCACATGAGGCAGGTCTGTTAAACAATTCCTGATTTATTCTACTGCAAGCATTAATAACACACTTCAGGCTTTATTAAAAATGAAAAAACCAGAACAACTTCTCAGTCTAAGAGCACACTGGAGTAATAAGTGTGACCCACTGTCTTGGGCTAACAGGAACCTTTGGCAACAGATGGGAACTGGTTAAATAGTCATATTCATGGTTGCATTGGGCCTACTGTTACATGCATTTGCTTTCAACCTCCATTTATCAGCTTCATCTTCAGAGGCAGATCCATGTTCGATGGGGCCTCAAACTTATTAATATGAAGGGCCTTTTTCTTAAGAAAAAGAAGATAAAAATACCTTATGTTTACAAAAAATAAAAATAGTGACACACTGCTGGGGTCCTCCCAGGAAGGTCTGAAGTTTTTCAAGATTATTGTAAATCTACCAGTGATCCCCTTACTACATGCATGCCACACTGACCTCAGAGAGGCCCTAAAATTGCAGAAGCTGTAATCCTGGGAGCAGTTTTCTCTTTGCTTTGACTACATGACATTAATGAAGACATTAGCAAGGCTGTTTCAGTGGGATAGGCCAAAGTTTGGGCTGCCTGTTTTTTAATTACATCTCTCTTTTTTCTTCTTTATCTCTTGGTTTATTAAGTCATTGGCTGTCACAGTCATGAAATAGGCTGTCCAATGAAGGGTAGGGTTTTAATCATTGGAGTCAGAAATGGTGCCCTAAAGCCATGCTTTCCAGGCCCCTGCCTCACACAGATTTGCTGCTGTGTGTTTTTTTAACTGTATGTACCAAAGATGGACATAGGATATAACATAATGAATCTTCATCAGGCAGCATCAATAATTACCACCTCATGGCCAATTTTGTCTCACCCCATAGCCCCATCCCATTATGTTATTGTTAATATATTTTTCCATTATCGCCCCCCCCAAAAAAAAAAAAAATAGGAGTCATCTGAATCCCTAAGAATGGGTTTATTTGGAAATGGAGGCCACAAGGAAGAGAAGGGGTCAGTGAAAGACAAAGTAGAGAAATAAGAGAAGAACCATTGTGCAGGTAAGGAGGAAAGCTAGCTGAAAAACCCAGGGGATCCAACCCCAAACTATCCAATAAGCTCCATAATTTCATCCTTCTTAAAATGTAGGCATTCTCCTTGCCATTGAAGTTGTCCAGGCAATGACTTGGCTCTCTCTGGGAATTGCCTGTGAGGCCTAGACTCTCCGTGTGTTGGCTTAAATCCGTTCTCTGTTCATCAGACCTACCTTTGCTACTGTAACTAAGATCCGTGCGTACCAGATTGTGCAAAGAATGGTCTGGAGTCCTCCCTTCTCGCTCACCCTCCCTTGATCTAGGACTCTGACCTCCAGGGGAGGGCCTTCATCAACTGTGCTGGTATCTCTGAGGGAACATGCTGGGATGTCACTGGGTGTAGAAAACCTGTAAACTGGCACACCTGCTGCCACTAGGAACCCTGTCAGTGTCACGGTGGTTGGCCATGGGTGTGTGGTGGTGACAGGAACAGAAAGAAATAGGAGCAGTGTTTCCCTTCTCCTGCTTCCAGCTCCCAGTCCCCTCTCGTCTTCCCTCTTGGAGGATCCTAACAGTAACTCAGCTGGCACAGGGAGTCACGTTTTGAGAGGCCCGGGTCCAGTTATGGAGGACCAGTTTCCAGCGGAGAGACAGGGCCTTGACTGTGAAGAGCAGGCATCCCTCACTGCTCTGGAATGACTTTCCTCCTTCCACGTGTATTCTTTAATACCCACCGCATACCAGGAAATCTAGGTTAGTGAACAACATCAGCCAAGTCTCTGCCTTCATGGAGTGTATATTCTATTGGGGAAAGACCAAAGACAGCAATTTTGACAAAATAGTGATAAGTGCTGTGAACACAAAAAGGGAGATTCCTTGTGCTGTTTACATTGTTTATAGCAATTGCTACCTGGTTGCCCAAGCCTTGCTCTCAGTGGGCATTGGTGCTGAGTGGACACAGCCCAGCACTCAATTAGCTATTTTCCATGCCACCTGGTACTGTGAGTGTCCAGTTTCCATTATAGGGAGATGAATGGGAGTTTTGGTGCTTTTAGCTTCATCCAGCAATGTGATCAGTTTCAGATCTCCCATCTCTCCCTCATGGTCTATGTCTTACTCTGTTCAGGCTGTTGTAACAAAATACCACGGATTAAAACAACAGCTATTTCTTTCTCACGGTTGGAAGCCAGAGTCCAAGATCAGGTGTAGGCATCTTAGGGTTCTGGTGAAGGCCTCGTCCAGGTTGCAGGCTGCTGACTTGTCCCTGTGCCCGCACAAGGTGGGAGGGCAAGGCAGCTCCTCTGGGACTCGCTGGTAAGGCATTAACCACTTATGACGCTTCACCCTCAGGAACTGCTCACCTCCCAAAGGCCACTTCCTAGGCCCATTGCCTTAGGGGTTAGGGCTTCCACAGAAGAATTTTGGGGAATGCAATCATATGAACCTCAGCAGTTTATATTTTCATCCCACTTCTGGCACCGTATCTGTATCAAGATCATTGGTTACAAGCCATAGAAACTAACTTTAGCAAAAAGCAAATCCACAAGATTGAAGAGAAAGCAGAAGAAATCAGTGTGGAGAGCACACAAACCAAGTATAGGCAGGATATTTTGAGGCAGGAAGAGCTTAAAAGTCTCATTCATGTGCCGTTGCTGGAATGTGTAAGCAAAATTATATATATATATATATTTCTATCCTTATGGCACTCTACTGAGGATTCAAAATCTGCGGAGAGAAAGAAAGTGTTCCTTATTCACTTGGAATGGTGAGAAGAGAGGTGTGCTTCTAAAATCCTCCCCCTTATGTCAGATTTCACAGGGGGGACCAAGAAGCTTAATGCAGTGGGCCACCAACACAGCTCGTAATGCGGGAGGTCACTTGTCAAAATGAAATTGGAAGCCCGTTGGGTGTGAGAAGTGGATGCCAATAAGTAAGAAAAAAAAAATCACTAAAGTCAATTTCACCTGTCTCCTGGTATTCCAAATAACCAGAACTGACTTAATATCACTTATTGGGTATTCCATTTATATACACACTCTTGAGAGAGTTATTACTATCTTCCTAATGAAGCAAAACAATCGAAGAGCAGAACTGCTGTGCTGTTTTGTCGTCTGTATTTTTGTTATAAACCTACATTATTCACATTTGATAGAAGATACGTATCTTCAGCAATTTTCACATAACACATTTTGCACATCTTCACCTAGAGAATCATTTTCCCGATAGGCCTGATTTTGAAAGCCATTCCTTGTCTAACCCAGATTTCCACCTTGATTATCGGCTAGTAAATCTGAAGTTACCTTTAGAAATAACTCGCATTGCCTTTGTTCTTATCCACTTTGCTTCTGAGTACATTTTTCTGGGAGCCCCCAAGAGCTGTTGCCTTTGTGCTCACAATAAGTCCACTCTTGGTGGGCTGCTGCTCCACGGAGCTCAGAGGACCTTGCAGGGAGCTGAGCTGCCTCTGTGTGGCTCATAGGGCATCTCTGGTTGGACACCGGGACTCCCACTTCCCTCACAGGGTACAGCTCTGATGCTGGGGAGCCATTATGTTGTCAACACTGCCTAGTACCATGCATTTGGCAAGTGAATAGCCGAGTCCATGTGAGTCAGTGTAGACTACAATGGGTATTTCTCTCCCTTGGTGTTACCCTTTGTTGTAAAGAGCCCAATGATCCATGCAGAAGGGTGGACAGGTACTGATGCCGGCTCCAGATCACTACGTCCTTCTTTATCTTATGGCTATTTCAGTAGTGCAGGGCCATGGTGTCTGGCTTCTTTCCTAAGAAGTTTCTCAGGCTTCACACAGTGAGCTTCTGACGACTCATTCACCAGTTTTCTAGCCACTGTTTACTATCACTTCCGATTTGTGTTTAGCCCATCCAAAGTCATCCCACACCCAAAGAAATAAGAAGTGGTTTTCATTAATTCATGACCCACTGTGTCAGTGATTTCATCTGAACGCTAGGACCAGTACTCTAGTTGCCCAAAGTTGCTTCTGGCTCTGGGAATCTGTGAGTCTGTGAGTTTCTACTCTTTACACAACTAATATGCCTTATTCCCAAGCTTTGCTATTCCTGAGTTTGGTCAAGTAATGAGCCTGTATGAATAATTTTTGTATCATTTAACAATCTCCAACAGCCGATGCTTCATTGACTCATTTATTACACAAAGACCTAAATATAATCTATTAATTTCATTAGCTTCATCAATCTATTAATGCCATAATAAATTGCCACTTCTATTTCGACTGAAATGTTACATTTTTCAAGATATTGCTCATAAATAGGACTTTCCTTATCCTAATTCTAGTTGGACCTATGTAAAAATATATCAATATCTCTTCTCCTTTTTTTCCATAAAAAATATTGTCAAATCTAAAATCTAGGGTAATATTTTTCTTGCATTAAGCACTTAAATCATTTTTTAATTTTAATGTTGACTCAATAATTTCATTGATAGTATATTATTTGGCATGAAATGACCCTGGTTCTGTAACACAATATTTCCATAGAAAATATAGATAAAAATAGAAGACACAAATGAGGGAATTCTTGTGGGAAAAATTAGGGATTGAATCTCTACATTGTTATCACAGAAAATGCAGCCAACTGCCTACTTTCTCAGTCTGTGCTGAAGAGCTCAGAGTGTGGGCGAATAAACTCCATGACCTGGCTTGAGTCCAGCATCCATACCTGTGATGGGAGGAAGGGGCAGCAGGGTACTGCAATGGGAGCCTAGTTCTAACCAGTGGACTTAGGAAAGGGCTCTAACGCAAAGAAAGGGATTATACAAAGAAAATCGACATAAGGCTCCTACCAATTAAAAAATGTTTATAACCAATATTTTTAACCAAAAAGAATAAGTTCCTCTAAATGGACACCAATTTTTCAGAATGCAGGGATGCTGTTTAATTCATTTCTCCATTCCAGTGAGGTCAATTCTTTGTCCTTTCTGGGACTGCTTACCCTATTTTCTTTAGCCAAAATTTTATCCTAATTCCTGGCCATTTATTTTAAATTAAGTCCTTTCTTTATAAAAATATTAAGAATAGGGGATGTGAATGGATAAGTGTAAAGTAATTGACATTGCTGAGGTGGGGTGGAGGGTAACAAAACAAATAGGTTAAACAAACTGGAAATTTAGAATTTTTTAATCAATTGCTAGGGATGAGAAGAATCACAAAAATTAACCTCCTTTAACCAAATTTATGCATTCTAATTGATTCAGAGGCAAAACCAATAATAGCCTCTTTTTTTGGCGGGGGGTGGTAATAGTATGCAACTTCATTTTCAAACTTTCTCTGAGATTTCCTAAAGAGGTAGAGAAAGTCATCTCTGAGACTCAGAGTTGATCAATGACATCTTTGTCATAGTACCCACCTCTTCTCAGAAATGAGTCAGGAGGTTTGGCCTTGGAAGTGAAAGGTCAAAGGGGAACATGACTTTAAGAAGGAAAATAACATTCATCAGTTCAATCTTGGCAAATTATTAACCCCATTTCATCTTATTCATTCATTCATTCATTCATTCATCTGGCGATGAGACAGTCAATAATTTTCAAAGCCAAGACCCATGTGGGTTTGAAGAACATACATATAATTCTTACTAAAATAAGTACACCATTTCAGTTAGGGTCACAGACAGCATTGAAATCAGAGAGACTGAGTAAAAGGTAGCTCTACCACATAAAAGCTATGTCAAGTTTTTGTGTGTATAAGCTCTTGATGCTAGTGTGTAAATGGAGACAGAATTTACCTTACAAAGTTAAAGTGAGCTATCTGCGGAGCACACAGCATAGGGCCCAGCACAGAGTAAGCTGGCGTTATCCCTAGAAGTTATAACACTAGTACTGCTCACAGAAAAGGGTAAAAGACACAAATCAATAACTATCATGCACTGCAATCCTCCATATAGTAGTGAAAGGAATAGTGATCTACCAAGTGAATTAATAGCCAAAAATGTATCTAAACAAAACATAACTTCCAGTAATGTGCTGAATAAAATAGTGAAAGCAAGCACCCTTGTCTTAATTGTTGATCTTAGAGGAAAAGCTTTCAGTCTTTCACCATCGATATGATGTTTGCTGTGGGTTTTTCATATAGCTAAGTGGTTTTCTTCATCACTTGAAATAATGGATTTTGTCAAATGACTTTTTTCATCATTTGAAATCACCACTATGTATGTCCTTACATGTGAAATACTACATGTTTTTCCTTCATTCTGTTACTGTGGTGTATTACAATAAATGATTTCTACATGTTGAACCATCCTTGCATTCAGGAATAAATCGCTTGGTAAGATGTATAATTCTTTTAAAATGCTGCTATATTTGGTTTGCTGTTACTTGGCTGAGGACTTATGCATCAGTGTTCATAAGAAATATTGGTCTGTAGTTTTCTCTTCATGTAGTACATTTGTCTGGTTCTTCCAGCTCTCTTTGTGATTTCTTCTTTGATCCATTGGTTGTTTAAGAGTGTGTTGCTTAATTTTCACAAATTAGTAAGTTTTCCAGTTTTATTTCTGTTATTAATTTCTAACTTCTTGCTGTGGGCAGAAAAGGTACTTTGTATGATAGCTATTTTTAAAACTCAATTGAGAACCCTTAATTTGTGGCCTAGCAAATCTCCTAGGTGCACTTGAGAAGAAGGTGTATGCTGTTCTTGTATAGAATGTTCTGTTATGTCTAATTGGTTTATTGTGTTACTTAAGTTATCTGTTTCCTTGTTTATCTTCTGTCTGGGTGTTCTATCCATTATTAGGTGTAGGGTATTGAAGTCTTCAACTATTATTGAAAACATATTCATTTTCCCCTTTAATTCTGCCAGCTTTTGCTTCATATATATTGATGATCTGTTGTTATGTGTACAAAAGTTTATAATTGTTATATCTTTTTGCCGTATTATCTTTTATTAATAAATAATGTCCTTCTTTGTCTCATAACTTTATTTGTTTAATTTCTTGATGAGAGGAAAACACCCATTTGCTGTTCCAATTATTTATGCATTCATTGGTTGATTCGTGTATGTGCCCATCTTTTCTGATATTAGTATAACTACCCCTGCCTTCTTTTGGTTACTATAGTATGGACTATCTCTTTCCATCCTTTCACTTTTAATATAATTTTTCCATGTTGACTCTGTTTTTACTTTCTAAATTTTGTTATTAACTATAATGATTATACAGTTGATTCTTCTGGGTTTCCAGGGAAGCAATATTATCAACTAAAAATATTACACTTTGCAGCCATGCTGGGTATGAGTGTCCTGCTCTGACTTTAGCAGCTCTGATGCCTCACATTAAGCATGATATTGCTGGATGCTCTCCAGATGGATAATTGAGTTTTCCTGAGCATCAGACTCACAGAGGCTGAGGGGTTGCCTTTGGTAAACTATTCTGTTGCTGTTTCTTACAGTTGCTTTCTTTAACACAGACAGAGCCAACACTATTTCCTTACATGTGAAATGCATGTTTAACCTATTTCTGTATCCTACGAAGAGGACTAGCGTGTTTTATTTTTTAAACCTTTAAGTTCCATTGAGACTTTTTCAATAAGCTGTCAAACTTCAAGTTGCCCGTCTATCTTTTCGGTCTCATTTTATACGTGCTTGTGTCTGCTGCATGATTTTATTTTAGTTTCATATGAACCTTCTGCTGCTGCCTGCAGATTTGATCTTAAGCAGAGTATTAAAGGAAACAGGGAACTGTTTAAAAGATGCATAATCCTGGGATGTCCTGAACAGCACCCATTCCGACCACTGTTGGGACATTCTCATGAAATAAATTCATAATTGATGGTTTCAGATGAGTCCTCAGAAATTAGAGCCCTCTCAAATACCAGGCACTTTGTTTGACATCATGGACATCGAATGACATAGAGTCGAACATGATGGTAGTCCTATTTCTAAGATGACTGAAAACAACAACAACAACAACAAAACAACAACAAAACCCACCACTCTCATCAGCAGACAGGGAAACATGCTAAGAAGAGGTTATCCTCAAATTTCAGGCCTGTGTTGGGCTATGTGTCTGGAGTGGGTTAGGGAAGGGAGAGGTAACGGAGAAATGGAAATGACAATGGGAAAGTAAAACTTAGGCCTGGGGCTGGAGAGTGGGATGCTAAAGGAGAGTGGAGCCTAACTTGCTCTTATCTGTGATTCTCATCTCCTCACCCCTGCTGAGCAAATGATCATCAGCCCCTGATTTCTTTCTTGCCCAAAAAACTGTTCTAATTCATTCAGTGGGTTCAGAAATAGAATAGAACAATTAAACAATGAAAGAAATGTATCTGTTCTAGCCACGGAAGTCTAGTTTCACAACTGAATCCCATTTTAAAACGTATTTGCTGATTCTGCCTGTCTCATTGTTTTCATTCTTTTGTACTTTTCACTCCTAATCTTCTTGCCAGTTCTCTCTTTTCTGAGGGAGTTTTTTTGTTTAAGTCCACATTGTAAATGGCTTTTAGTCAACAATCTAAAAGTACAGTAAAGAAACTTGACTTTTTTTATTGCTGACAACCTTAATAAATGAATATCATACACATTCCCCAAATTTTAAAAATGCGTATTTTGAGAATGCGAATGAATGAAAAGTGACCTACAAGCTGCACCTGGACCAACCAATGACTTGTGACCCTATTTAGCTCTTTCTTTGTTCTATTTTGAAAACTTGCTTTTTAGTAGTTCTGTCATATTAGTTCAGTACAGACCTTGAAACTGAGAAAAATTCTGACTAAAATAACTGCCTGGTCATGAATAAGATGAAGTTGAAATAGAACAAATAGGATTGGCTAAAAGAAAAGAGAGAGTGACTTAAACTCAGTTAGCATAACATTTTAGATGGTATAATTTTACATTATTATAACATTTAAAATTTATGTTAAAATATACATTGTTCCACTCCTGGCTGAAAATAGAGGGGTTGGAGAAGCATGCAGAATGGTCTAATAACGCAAGTGCCTGAGTGCCTGGGCCTTCCTTGGGAAGGGCTGGGCTCTAGGCATGCTTGCTTCTTCCATCCCCTGGGCTTCTCTGGCCCTTGGCATCTGCTGTCCTCCTCTGACCTTTTGCGTTTCCAAAGTCCCTGCTTTGGTAGATCACAGCACAATATTGTTCCCATTTTCCCTATTTCTTACCATTGCTATTTAGCCACCTATACTATTTCCTTAGGGTTCTGGTTTTTGGTTAGTTGAAAACATTTGGCGTCTGAGTCAGGATGGGACTCCCTGAAAGGGTTCGCATAGGCTGTGGTAAGTAGAATGGTGAGGGAAATCATAAAAAAAATTAGAATGCAGTTGGGCCTAATGGCTTCTTGGTTCTGCTTCCTCCTGCCTTGTTCTCTGCTCTCTGCTCCCTCTCTCTGCCCTGTTCACCCCTTGTGAAGGCATCCAGTTCTCTTCCTTTGTCCTTATCCTCACCTCTCCCATTGCTAGTTGGCTTCCTCTCTGTCATGCCAGGCCACTGGTGGCCAGCGTGTCACAGATTCTCTCCTTGAGGTGCCCGCTCCTCTCCCCACACAATGTGGCTGTAGCAGACAGGACCCCATGAGACCAGGGACGCTTGGTGGGGCAGGGTTTCCTTGGAACAGGCCGCGGACAGGAAGACAATGCTTGTGTCAGAAAAATGCTGACTAAAATGACTGCCTGGTCATGGCTAAGATGACGTTGAAACAGAACAAAACAGGGTTGGCTAGAAGAAAAGAGAAGGTGACTTAAACTCAGTTAAGCATGCCATGTTAGAGGGTATATTTTTACATTATCATAGCATTTAAGATTTATGTTAAAATATACATTGTTCCACTCCTGACTGGAAAGAGAGGGATGTGCTGCCAGCTCACCAGCCACTCAGCAGGGCAGCCGGGGAGCCTGAAGACTGTTTTGGGACATGCGGGGCTGCCCTGCTGAGTGACTGGTGAGCTTGGCAGTACATCTTGTTTCCTTTCGCTAATCCGGGGGGTTTGGGAGACACCGAGGGGGGGAAAGTAGCCCCGGAATGCCTCCCTCAGCATTAGTAGCACGCTGTAGATTTCATTTGAGGGTACTCTTCTCCGTCTGAAGCGGTGATTGCATTCTGCCTAAATTCCAAGTCACCTTCGCTTCCTGGCGAGGTGTAGGTGAACACTGACCCACGCACACGCCTCTCACTGGGTTTCCCTGGTTACATAACTTGCCTGCAAGATAGGTCAGCTCCGGCCAGGTCTGCCTAGCACACTTTTGTCTCAGTAAAGGCGGCGGGAAGACCTACCTGCTCGCAGGTGTGTTGGTGTGCGTGGCCTCGGGGAGAACGAAATCCCATCCCCTGCTTAAGGAGGTCTGAGAGAATAAGCAGGGATAAGTGGAAAGAGGTCAGTTGTCTGTGGGTACAGAGCTTAATCGGGGTTACCCAGACATAGTAGCTTTTGCTGTCTGCTCTCGCCTTCCAATGCACAAATGCACACACACACACACACACACATACACATACACAAACACACACTGAACTTCCCTTCTGCTCATGAAACTTATCATCCATTGGCAAATCTTACTTTCTCGTGTACATCTAGCTTTACTCCTGCATTTTCTGCCTGCGGAGCCGGCCACCCCCTGACCCTTTCCCCATCTGTAGCACCATTCAAACAGGCGGCCCAACACGGTGACAATGTCTCGGTGAGTTTCAGGATGCTTGTTTCTTTTGGGTGAACATACATCCGCCAGCTCAGCCCGTCTCTCTCCTCTTTGCATACATGTACGCCCACTCTCCCAACGTGTAAGATTAAGTGTCTCCCAGGGTTCCGGAGTTCAATGTCACGCTGGGCAGAAGTGGAGCGAGCAGCAGTGTGCGGCGTGCAGACCCTTCCGGCCGGCAGGGGGCAGCCGCGGGGCGGCGCTGCGCGGGCTGAGCGGAGGCTCTGGCTCCGGCAGCCCCAGCCCAGCCCAGCCCAGCGGCAGCGCAGCCGGAGCGCAGCCACTGAGGGCAGCGGCGGCGGCGGGAGCGAGGCGCGCAGCGAGCAGCGGGCGGGCGGGCGGGAAGCAGCAGCCGCCGCCGCCGCCGCTGCCGCCGCGACGGGCAGCCGGGCTCGCGCGCAGCCGGCTCGGCCCCCGCCCCGCAGCATCGAGCCCCCGGCGAGTGTGCAGCCCGTGCCGTCTCCCGCCCGCCGCGTCCTCCGGGCATGGAAGGCGGCTGCAAGCCCAACTCGTCGTCCAGCAGCCGGGACGATGGCAACAGCGTCTTCCCCGCCAAGCCGCCCGCGACGGGCGCGGGGTCGACCGGGGCCGAGAAGGGGCTGGGCAGCCCGCCGGGGGGCGGCGGGGCGGGCGCCAAGGAGCTGGGCAACTCCGTGTGCTTCAAGGTGGACGGTGGCGGCGATGAGCCGGCCGGGGGCCTGGAGGACGCCGAGGGACCCCGGCGGCAGTACGGCTTCATGCAGAGGCAGTTCACCTCCATGCTGCAGCCCGGCGTCAACAAATTCTCCCTCCGCATGTTTGGGAGCCAGAAGGCGGTGGAGAAGGAGCAGGAAAGGGTTAAAACTGCAGGCTTCTGGATTATCCACCCCTACAGCGATTTCAGGTACGGGCTCCGCGCGCCCCGGGGCGCCCCGTGCGTCCCGCCGGCGGCGCCGCGCTCGCCGGGCTCGGGGAGGGGCGCGGGGCTGGGGAGGCGAGGGAAGCAGAGGCGCCGGGAGGGCGAGGGTGGCGCTGTGGGAGCCCCCACGGGGACTGAGCCCGTTCTTCAACTAGTTTCCACCCAGGACGGAGCTCCGGAGGCCCGGGAACCAGCTCCCCCTTGCTTCGCCAACTTTGCGGACCCAGCGGGAGAAAAAGGCCACAGGGACCCCGGTGGGAGGATGCAAAGTTGTGCCAGGAAACTTTTCCTTAGGAGATGACACTGTAAGGAAGAGGCCTGACAGTGGTTTGGGGGGGTTCCGTGCTGTTTTTCCCCCCGAAAAGTGCGTGCCTCCCCAAAAGGAAAGAGGCGCTCCTGGGCTGAGCAGAGGTTGGGACGGCCAGTGGGGGACAGTCACCCACAGGTCCCCGCTCCTCGGGCCGCTCTCGCCCGGGGAGTGTCCATCTGTGTCCCATGCACAGGCGCTGGGCATCCTAGTGCATTTCTGCCGACCGTGGCCGGCAGGCTGGGCGCGGGGTTCTGCGCTCCACACGGCGGAGACTTGAGAGTTGGGTGCCCGGGGCGCCGAGAGGGGCTGGGCGGGAGCGTGACCAGCAGCCGAGCCCGAAACAGTCGCGGGCGTTCCCAGACTCCCTTCCTGAAACCCAGGGACACCCGCCCTTGACCTTGACTCCAAGTCTATTTCAGAAACCTCCTTCCCGTTTCCCCAGCTGGAGAACTAGGGCAGGGAGCCGTCAGCTGTCAGGGTAGCTGCTTCGGAGACTTAAAATGAAGACATTTCCTGTTCTTATGTGTCACCCAAGTGTTCATTCGCTTATGGGCAACGGGTAGAGATTATCAAATGAAGGTCGTGGAGTAGATCCTCTTATGGGCGAGCGCACACCCTCAGCCACTTTATTTTAGCTCCCGAATAAGCTGGGCTTTCCATGAAAAACACACACACACGAAAATCTAATCACCATCAGGGTGGCCTTAATTAATTAATTAACTGAACTCGTTCGAAAAAGAATCAGGGAAAGGGGTGTGCGAGCACACTAAGCCGCCTAAGCAGGTGTCTGTTAAACAGCAAACAAGTATAGCAATACGAGGCAGATTACTTTTGAGTTATGTTTAGAAGCAGCACAGGGAAATTGCCATCAACTTCAGGCCTTCGCGGGAGCTGTCCGCGGTCCTGAATGGCATTAAGCTGTGGAAAAACCCTCACTCCCGCCCCACAGAGAGCCTTGGCGTGACGGACTCACTTTGTCTGAGAGAGGTTCTTTCTCAGAAATCAGGAGCCTCGATCGTTTGTGCGTAGAGTGAATGGATTTCAGGAAGTGCATCATTTTGAAGTTCTTATTTGCAAAGACACAGCAATATCCAGAGGAGAACTTATGAAACCTAATGGTATTTATAGTCCATAGAAAATTAGAAGAGCTTGACTGAAAGAATGTTCATCCTAAAAGGATCTACTAAATATTCCAATATGTTTCCTCCACTAGGAAGACACTAACAGGAACAAACTGGTAAATGACCTTGTCAGAAAGTATGTAACGTTGTCCTGTTCTTTAGAATTTTAAAGGTCAGAAATTATATATAGGATTATATAGAGGATACTTCCTCTCTCAGTCCTCAGTGGAAATATGTTGCACCATATATTACCATTTTTTTTCATGAAAAAAAAAAACTTTATATGGCAACAGTCTTCAGTCTTAATAACAAAAGTAAGCATGGTCTTTCCTGAAATAGATTTGGTTCAGTATTTACATGCAAATAAAATGCTGAACTTTAATTTCACCCTCAATGAAATTATTTCAAAGGATACGTGTATGTTTTTGAGCAACATGTAAAGACTATATTTTTCAAAATGGTGTCATATATCAAACAGTTAAACTTTTACCACTTACTGGATAAAAATATAGGGCTATCTTTCATGAATTGTAATAGTGTGCCAAAATCTTTTGAATGAATGAAATATATGAAATTGAAGATTCTCTACATTTTCCCAAGTAACTCTTGAAAAGACAAGCTATCTAATAAAGACAAGCTATCTCTTTATTTTTTTTTAAACATATTTTTTTTGATTTCAGAGTGGAAGGAAGTGGGAGAGAGAGATAGAAACATCAATGATGAGAGAGAATCATTGAATGGCTGCCTCCTGCATGCCCCACACTGGGGATCCAGCCTGAAACCTGGGCAGTGCCCTGACCAGGAATGGCACCATGACCTCTTGGTTCATAGGTTGATGCTCAACCACTTAGCCACACCTGCCAGCCACAAGCTATCTCTTTAAAAATAAAGAAATGTTACTAAAAAAGGGAAGAAATCTAAGTCAAATGATGGAATCATGCATTTCAAAGAAATGGGAGATGACAAAGAAGTGAACGGATACTCTAAACAAATTCCATTGTGGAGTAGTTTGGAATGTGTGAATAATTGCATTGGAAAGAAGAGAATGACAGACATAGATTAATAATTACTAACTTGAAGATATCTTAAAATTGATTTTTAAAATTATAATTACAGTGCTTCTAAAGCAACAAACTAAGGAGGTAATCATATAAATGCTTATTTGAAAGACAAAATTCTGACAGTATGTTTGTGTGAAGGAAAAGCAATGGTGAGTAATCTTCAACACAATAGGTATGTTGTGGGCAGGATCTGTGCACCGCAAGGCCCTTTTCTGAGGAAGACACTTTCAGGGAGGCTCTTAGCTTTGATTCCTGCAGTGCCAACCTGACACTCAGTCATTTATCCACTGAGAACGTGACTCTAAAGAAAACATTTCCATGGGGGAGGGGTGGGATATTGGAGATAAGGATCCCCAAAGTGTATTTTCCTTGACACTTTCGTAAGCCTTCATCTGCTCTTTGGTCAGCCCACACTGCTTGCTTGTAGCCCGAGCCTGCTGCTCCAGGGCACGTCTGGACTTGAACACTGTGGCTAATGATCTGGTATCTCTCCCTTCTTGGGATGCTTTCTCTCCACTTTCTGGCCCCTTGCCACTTCCTGGGACAGTGGTGGCGGGGCTGTGCTCCCACCGAGACTCCCGGAGAGCTAGCGAGGTGCCTCTCACTGGGCCCCGGAGACCTACTGCTGTGTCTGGCAGGTGGTTCTCTCCCTCCTCAGGTGGAAGTAGAGTAGAGGCTCAGTATTTCCCTTCTTCCCCTGGAGAGGATGTTAGAGAACGCCAGAGAGGAAAGTAGAGTCAAATACTATCAATACTGTTAGGAAAACTGGGCAGGAGCTAGAGAATTGAGTGAAAAAAAATCTTAAGTTTTTGTTTACACCATGGTTTCTAATCACCCAAATGAGGGCAAATATAGTTAAAGAATAAAATCACACTGACCTTTGCACAGCGAGGGCACGGTGTCAGTCTTATTGACTTTCTTGTGAACAAAATACACAACTACAGGGTACCGCCAAACAATGTATACACACTTTAACAGCAGATAGCTCAGTGTTGACAATGAAATGTATTTTAATAAAAACTGCCTTTATATTCTTCAAAGTGTGTGTATACATTGTTTGTGGATACTCTATATTTAACTTGGAGATAAAATTTGATTTTTTTTTATTACTAACAGTGATTATATGTTTATTAGCTAAAATTTTACTTTTCACTTATTTAATTAAAAAAAAAGAGTGACACAGGCCGGGCATTGTGCTTTCACAGCCAATCCATAGTTGTGATATAATCATTGAAATGGATTGAAAGAATACTACTGAGAGTACTTTTGCGGATGGTTTTTGTTATGTGATTAATTTACTTTGGAAGACTTTATCCCCAGACTATTGGCTATTTCGGGGATTCCAACATTATTAAAAACAATACTCCTTTTCCATATATATTGCCTGCCAACCTCTTGCTTCTGGTAGGGGAGATTTCATATCTCCATGTTATTTCTTCCTCTGCTTTTCACCAATTAGTCTGGATCACTCTGTGCCAAGCTTATTGCATCATCGGGTCCACAGGTCCCTGGAGATGGGAGTCGCTTCCTGAAGAAGAGACTTTCTGGGTTTCCACCTCCCAGTTGCATTCACAACTGTACTGGTGTCAGGGGTCACTGATGTGTCCCTTAGTGAAGGGAGCCTTCACCCAGATTCCACCGCTAATGGGGGAGACCTTTTGTTTCCAAAAGCCTCTCAGGAGGAAGCAATCCCACCCTCTGGGGTTTAAGGACTAATTAGCCTATTGTTATGTTATCTTTGTTCTCCCAGCAACACTGCCCCCTCCTTTCCTTTCCTTTCCATATCAACACAGCCAAAATTAACCTTAAGAATTTACTTGTTTTTTTCTGGTAGATGTACCTTTTTATATCTTAGAAATTCAATTACATTTTTTTTTCTTCCTGGCTCTAACAACTTTTAGGCCCAATTAAAATGAAATTATTGGAAATATTTGGAGGTATGCATTTTTTTTTCAGTTACTTTTTCTTAGTATACATGGAAGTTATGCAACTTTAAGTTTTATTAAATATTTTACTCTTTAATTGAATTTATGATATTACAGTTCTATTATATTGTTAATATGTTATGAGATGTTTTTCATTTTATTTCTGAGCAACTTCCCCTTTAAACCTACTTTTAAACCTACTTGGTATAATCTGAGTCATTTGGGAAGATGTACTTTCACCAATTCATATTTCAGTATATGGAGTTGTATTTATGAACTAGAATGTTGAATAACAATGACTTTTAAAAACATTGGAACTTATTATTAATAAAGGTTTATTTAACAAAGCCAAATTAAACTATATCTGCTTGATCAAAAACATAAACCAAAAAAAACCTCACTAACACCAAAAGTCAATTTACATAGTATTTGTAATTCTCCATTATTCCACTCAATGAACCTATGTCCCAAAGTGTGAGGCAAGCAGAATATATCTGATGTGATTTTCATGTGAACATTTTGCCAGTCTGGCTGTCATTTTTGTGTTTTACAGATAATTCACTTCATTATTTAGAAAAAGAGTTGGGCTTAAGATGAGGATTTTCTTGTTAAGGACAAGGACTCCTCATGAAGACGCTTGAACATTTTCGGGCTCTGTGACAAGTTTTCATTTTATCTTTCTGTGTAAAGAGGTAGCAGACTGAATTAGGCAGACACCATACAGTTTAGGAGCAGAGCCAGTGGGAATGAAGAAAAAAATCTGCATGCACTTAGGGAAAACGACTATTTCCACTTATACTACGTACTCTTCTAAAAATAATTTTCTTTGTGAGGGCATCTTGATGTAAAGCTTATTACTGTACAGAAAAAATGAGGGGAAAATGGTGATGTTAAGTGGAATTTTCTGTTTTTGCAAAGTAAATCTTCCTGGCT
Source organism: Eptesicus fuscus (assembly GCF_027574615.1). Taxonomy (NCBI): domain Eukaryota; kingdom Metazoa; phylum Chordata; class Mammalia; order Chiroptera; family Vespertilionidae; genus Eptesicus; species Eptesicus fuscus. The sequence continues at coordinate 102,145,257 of NC_072476.1, forward strand.
GTGTGTGTGTGTGTGTGTGTGCATGTGCACATGTGCATGCATGTTCATGTGTGTACACATGTATGACATAAACTATTCAAGGGACATCTGTGTACAATTATGTGTACATAACCATGGAGAGTGGGGCAAAACTAGGTTAATATTTGTGAGTACACGAAACACAGAGATTATTCTTGTATTATTATTTATTAATTATTGTATTATTTTTCATATGAACAACTATAACCCTACTTTTGCCCCATACTATATATAGGTGTTGATTATTTTTGAGTTGAGCATGTATCTGAAACATTTCACCACCGTTTGAATGACGACAATTGATTTCATGGCCCTTTTCAAGGTTATTAATTTCCCCCTAATATTCTTCAATCCTTTCACCAACTAGCTGACCACTCAGTGAAAGCAAAAGTAGCAAAATTCTGCATGCCCTGGATTTATAGTCTAAAAGTCTTATTTCCATAGGCCTGGCTTTATTTGCCGACATTAGCCATAACTCTAAAGAAGTAAGGCTAATTAGACACACAGTGTTAGCAGCTCTTGACACATTTTGTATATCCATGTTCATTTTTGGTATTTGGTATTATATACAGTGCTGCAGCAAACATCTTTGTGCATTAGTCTTCATTATATCCTGGGCCAAGTTCAGGGAGTAGAATCACTGCCTGTGAACATTTTAGAGATTCTATCCATAGGGTTTTTACCAGTTAATACTGCCACCAGTGGAGACACCTTGTGAAAGCTGAAGAGTGATGTAGGTTCACCAATGTGGATGTTCCTGTTTGGCTATGCACAGGCAGTTCTGGACAGAAACAGAACTGTCCTCCATTCTGTTCATCATAGAGTGGCAAGACGAGTGATGTTATATAACTAGCAAAATACTCATTCTGCTTAAAACCCTTTAGAGCAGCGATTTTCACCTCATGGCACACATAAACTACTAAAATTCTGCAGCAAATGAAAAAATATATACTTTTGCCGATTTGACAAAAAAAATAGGTATACTTTTTATTGGTTTACAAATAAATAGTGATTATCTACTTTTTTTGCTCCAGAGTGACTTTTAAAAAGTCAGGTGCCTATCTTTGTTAGGATTTCTGTTACCAAGAATTAACCAATCAGACACAACCTTACTATGTAGCATGACCAATAGGATGCAACTCTATCATATGACCTATGTATTTATAGTTTAAGACGGCATTCACACCTGATGACTACTGTTGTGTTGGCTGTTGTCATTTTTTTAATTTGATAGTTTAAGAGAAAAGAGGTCAGTGCCCCTGACTAAGTAGTCAGGTATTGCATGTTTTAGAAATTCTTGTGGCACACCAGTTGAAAATTGCTGCTTTAGAAGCTTCCCATTACTGTTAGAATGCATTTGACAAACCTTCCATTAGCTACAAGACCTTGCATAATTCCAACTATCCCTGCAACTTCGTCATACTCCACCTGCTTTCTCCCTGTCTTCCAGCCACATGGGGGAATTTGCAGCTCCTACAACACACCAAGTTTTCGTCTGCTTGTTTTATGTTTTAGTGTGATTTCACCCCACTGCCTGAAATTATCTTTTCCCTTTTCATCATTCTGCATCATAGCTGGTTTATCCTTGTCAACTGTATTTCAGTTTAATCATTGTGATCACCTTCGTCACCTTTCCCTTTCCATTTTCTATCTGGGCCTCTTGTTTCAGTAAGAATTTATAATTATGTTTTATGTATCCCCCCATTAGAACTTAAGCTCCATTCATTTTTATATTCCTAATGTCTTAAACATGTACATAGTGTCCTTTTTTCCTGCTCAGCTTTCTCAGATGCTTTATTTTTAAACAGATCTTGAGATATAATTCACACAGTATGCAACTCACTCATTTAACTTGTATGATTCAAGGTTCTCTAGTAAGGTCACGGTTTGCAACCATTAACACAATGAATTTTAGAGCATTTATCATGCCGAGAAGGAACCCCATACCCATTAGCATTTATTGCTATCTTCCTCCTCTCCTCCTGCCCCTATAGCTTTCAGCAAACACTAATATACTTTCTGCCCCTATAGATTCTTTTTATTCTGGACGTTTCATATCAATGGAAGCATATACTATATAGTCTTTTCTTATGGGATTCTTTCACTTAGCATAACGATTTCGAGTTTCATCCAGGTTGTAGCATGTTTCAGTACTTTATTCCTTTTTCTGCTGAATACTATTCCACTGAATGGTTATACCAACTATTATATATGCATTCATCAGTTGATGGAAATCTAGATTGTTTTTTGGGGTTTTTTTTTTTTTTTTTTTTGGGTCATCGTGAATACTATCCACAGGAACATTCTTATACATTTTTTTTTGTGTGTGTGCAGAGATATATTTCATTTATCTTAGAAGTGACATTGCTGAGTCAACATAACAGATTTTTACAAATATTATTGAATGAATGGACAAAGAATTAGTCTCCAACCAGGGTGTGCACACCTTTAATCTTAGCATTAATAAATCCAGACAGAGAAAGCCTTTTTTTCCCCTACAGTAACACCTGGCATGCCCTCCTCACTGCCACCTGCAAGTATGTGTCCCAGCTGCTACATTTCCCTGCCCGATGTACAGACAACTGACTGGAACTGCAGCTGGTTAGCAGCGTGAATGTGGTGACATAGACGGAGTGTAAGAACTGAGCTAGGAATTCGGCCCTTCTGAGTCTTAGTTCTCACACTCCAGCTCTTTTACCTAAAAAGAATCAACACTGCTAGTATAAAAAATTCTCCAAACCTGCAGAAAAACATGGTGGAAAAAACCTAATCATTTATTTTTCCTCCATCTTGAAATCATTGCACAATAATAAGAAATAATCACAGATACATAGACAAACAGAAGAAAGAGGAGAAAGCAGAGAACAAGAGATCTCAAAAGCGTTTTGGAAAACAGAAAGCTAATGGAAATATTATTCCACTTCCACAATCCTTCACCTTGTACCCCAGAAGTGTTCAGGATGTGAAATTACTGGTTAGGAAATAGTTTCCAGGAACGCCGGGCTGGACCCAGGAGGTCTAAATGAGGGCCTCCTTAGTGAATCCAGAAGACTCATTTCTGACATGAGAATACTCTGAGTCAGGTCCATTCTGCTCAGGCAGGAAATCATAGAAAAATGCCTCCAGTGGGAGACATTACAAGGTTTTCCAGTAAAAATGTTATCTATTCCCTAATGACCTTGCAGAAAGCCTCACCTATGCACATAGAAACTGTAATCATATCTTCATATCCCATCATCTAATATGATCTGAAAAGAAAAGATTACAAGACTTTGGAGACAAATCACCATCATAAAAGAGAAAACCTAATCATATAGCAAAATTAAATCCAGAGAACAGAGGCATTTGGGATAAGGAGAAATCACAATATTAAAAATGCTCTATCAATGATATCTTTAGGAAGGCATTTTATCTATATAACTAGAGGCCCAATGCACAAAATTCATGCATGGGTAGGGTCCCTAGGCCTGGCCAGTGATCAGAGCCAATCTGCGGGGTGTCCAGCAGGGCAGTCGGGGACCCCCACTCGCATCTGCCTTGGCTGGCCTGGTGCTGCCTGCTCACCAACCCCGCTCCCTGCACCTCCCTCCCCCGGCCCCGTCTCTGCTGCTGGTCAGGGCCTGCAGGCAGGGAACAGCTCCTGCATTGAGCGTCTGCCCCCTGGTGGTCAGTGCGCGTCATAGTGACTGGTCGTTCCATCAGTTGTTTTGCCGTTCGGTCAATTTGCATATTAGGGTTTTATACAGATAACAATGTGCTATAGCAAGGGTACCCCAAGAATAAAAAAGAGCCCTTGGATAAAATACGTTGGCACATAAAGTCTAGGAAACCTTTCATTGTTAAGGAAAAAAGAGAATAGAAAAGTATAAGCAAAATAAAGGATAACTTATAAAGTTGAAATCTGTGAGAAGAGTTCCAGAATGAGAAAAAATTGTGAAAATGGACATATGAATTAACATAGACATTTTAACCAATATATTTGGACAGCAGGGAGTGAAATGTCATTTTGAGAAACTCACAGAGTGCTCAGCTTGTGAAAGGCTCCACCAAGGATCACTGCACAGACGTGTCAGGATTCTACCCAACAGGCAAAAACCCCCAAAACTCTCCAAAGAGAAAGTTGCATGTTAGGAAGTTGGAAACATACAGTAAGCTAAATGCAATGTAACACAGTCTACAAAATTCTGAAAGTGATTTCTAAAATACTTGGTACCCTGCCATGATATGAAGATTAAAGACATTCATAATTCAAGAATTCTAATCTTAACCACTCCTGTATCCTTTTCATGATGTGCTCCAGCAAAATGAGGAACTACACCAAGATCATGTGAAAACAGAAGAGGAGACATGGGCTCTAACACAGAGTAATACTGAAAGAAAGCCTGAGGAGCAAGCTTGAGTCTTGAAGGAAACCAATCTAGATGCTAGATGGGGCAGGAAAGCCGAGGGTTCTGGCAAAAGGCCTTCAGGAGAAAGAAAAGAACTGATGAATTTCAACATTTGTAAAATAATGTGAATAGGTGTTCCAGAGATAATTTGGAACAAGATATCTTTGACATTGATATAAATACCTATAGCAGTGATGGCGAACCTATGACACGCATGTCAGCACTGATACGCGTAGCCATTTCTGATGACACGCGGCTGCCTCAGCGGCCGCATGCCAAGGATGAAACATTTGCTGCTCCTGAGGATGAAACATTTGCGACTAGAGTCCTGGAGTTAAAACTCCAGGACTCTAGTCGCAAATGTTTCATCCTCTCCTATTAGACACTCTGTGCCGGAGGTCTGTAGGCCAAAACAACAGAAGTCTAGCACAGAGCGTCTAGTTCTGGGACTTCCGGTTAAGCTGGGATCTTTGCCCTCACTTCCGCCAGCAGAGCAGGGAGCAGTGGAACGCAGCGGGGGGTTGCATCTCTGGGGGCCCTGCCATTACCAGTAACCAAATAACAGTTAACCACAGCAACCATTATCTACTGTTCTGGGGTGTCATGGATTTCTAATCCATCATTACTGAGATAAGTGAGGTGGAGGCTGGGAGAGGAGAGGGTTTGTGGCATGCTATGGGTGCCATTTCCCGCCATTAGAAATAGCGGCAGCCATTTTAATTCACATAAGGAACACCATCTTGCTCCATAGTGCAGGCTCCATTTCACCACTATTACTGTTGTGCATCCTTATTAACCCATATTTCTGCTTATTAACCCTGCCCTTTCCTAAAAGACAGTTATATGCACCATTTTGTGGTTAGTTAGACTAGTTAACCCCTAATTGCCTGCAGGCCTAACAAGCTATCTATAATTCTATCTTCTGTCACTGCCCCCCTGATGGAGAACCCAAAAAATAAAAAAACTAAGGTTAAGTAAAGGAAGTGGTAGTAGCAGTGGCCAACCCTTTCAAGAGACATGGACCAAGATGTATGGCTTTATAGAAAAAAATGGCAGATCATTTTGCATTCTATGTACTGAAACGGTAGTAAGCAGAACGTGGAATATAAATATACATTTTGAAACTAATCATTCCCAGCTCTTGGAAAAAAGTGAGGATGAAAGGAAGGAATACATTTCCAGGCAGCTACACCTTTATAAGAGCCAATCTAATTCCATCCTTAAATTTATGAAAGGCTCTACAAATTTAACATCTGCAAGTTTGAGCATTGCTCACTCTATAGCTCAGCATGGAAAAGCGCTCAGTGATGGAGAATTTATTAAAGAAACTCTCCTAAGATGTGCACCAGTTCTATTTCACGATATGTAGAATAAAGATGCAATTATTAAGAGAATATCTGAGTTACCACTCAGTAGAAATATCATAAAAGACCGAATAATGAGACTGAACACAAACGTACAACATCAATTAAAGAGAGACATAAGGAAATGTAAATATTTTTCGATCTCTCTTGATGAAACTACTGATGTCACATCACATGCTCAGTTGGCCATTATTGGTCGATATTCTGATGGTCTCACAATGAGAGAAGAGTTGATAAAGTTAGTATTAGTGTCAACAAGTAAATCAGGAAGCAAAATATGTAAGGTTGTTATACAAACATTTCGTGACTTAAGCATTGGTATCTCTAAAGTTGTGTCAGTGACGACAGATGGGGCACCAAATATGGTGGGGGGAAAAAGTCGGATTTGTCAAATTGTTTACAGAAGCTATTGGACATCCAATTGTGCCTTTTCATTGTATTATCCATCAGGAGGCTTTATGTGCCAAGGCAGGATTCACCGACTTAAACAACTTAATGTCAGTTGTTACAAAAATAGTTAATTTAATAGCTGCTCGCCCCCTTCACAAGTGAGAATTTTCGGCACTTTTACTGGAGGTTGATTCCACCTACAGTGGACTGCTGATGTACAATAATGTAAGATGGCTGAGCCGAGGCAAAGTTCTTGAGCGCTTTAAGAGTGCTTTGAAGAAATTAAGGTATTTCTTGACGATAAGGATCTGGGAAACTTTCCTCAGCTTAATGATGATAAGTGGGTCAACACCCTGATGTTTTTTACAGATCTCTCTGTTCATATTAATGAACTGAACTTAAAGTTACAAGGTTTTGGCAAAAGTATTGACGTTATGTTTGGATACATAAAAGCTTTTGAAAGTAAAGTTAAAATTTTCAAGCAAGATGTAGAAACTAAAACTTATAAGTATTTTCCTCGAGTAACAAAGTATTTTGAGAAGGCCAGTGCAGCTGTACAAAATGAAATGGAACTCTTGCATATGAAGTACCATCATGTTTTAGACTCGTTACTTGACCAGTTTAGTGATAGATTTAGTCAATTTAGAAGTCTAGAACAGACCATGAAAATAATTAAGTATCCTGATGTAGTAGTCTTCAGTAGTTTGGAATTAAATGGTTTCCAATGGATGCAAATTGATGATTTGGAGATGCAACTTGCAGAATTTCAAGACAGTATCTGGGCTCAGGTGTTTGTCGAGTTGAGGTTAAAGCTTGAGAATCTGGGAAGGTGCCGCTTGGAGAATCAAAAGGAGTGCCACTACGAACAGGAAATTTGGAGTGCCTGGAACCGACTACCAGACACTTTTAGCACCCTGAAAAATATAGCAATGGCTTTACTCACAATTTTTCCCTCTACATACTTTTGTGAGGCCTTATTCTCAGCGTTAAATAATATCAAAACCAACAAAAGAAACAGATTGACAGATGAAGTTAGTAGCGCTTGCTTGGGCCTGAAGTGTAAAAAATACCAACCTTCAATTGAAGATTTAGCCAATGAAATTCAGCATCAAAAAAGTCACTAATAGGCAGGTTAGTTAAAGAATTCCCCGTCCCCCTCACTTATCTTAGTTCACGGCACCCCACACAAGCTAAATAATATCAAGACCAACAAAAGAAACTGACTGATGGATGAACAAAGAAGTCACTAAGCAGGTAAGTTAAATATTTAGTTTTTGGTTTATTAAATACAATTATATATAACAATTATACATTTATGTTACTTAAACTATAAATATCGCGAAATAATGTTTTTTCCTCAAAGTGACACACTACTCGAGTTATGCTCAGTTTTTTGGCAAAGTTTGACACACCAAGCTCAAAAGGTTGCCCATCACTGACCTATAGGGTACACTGCATACAAGCAAATGAAAGACCTTTATCAACTCCAGAATGATTTGAAGATACATAAAAGGGGGGAAAAGTCACAGTACATTGTCTGGCTCAGTAGTGAATCCCACTGACCTGGTCACCATAGTCTCAAGAAGTTGACTGATTTAAGCAAAGAGTGTGGCCTATTTATTCTGGGAGGGCAAGAGAAAGGTGCATGAAGATTGGGAGCAGTAAGAAATCTAAATCCTCATGTGCCGTACTTGGAAATGAGCAGGTTTTACAGCTGATTTATCAATTGCAAATTAGAAATTAAATAGCCAAAGAAACAATTGAGGTGTTTGAATTAAGTGTGTGTGTGTGTGTGTGTGTGTGTGTGTGTGTGTGTGTGTATGTGTGTGTAGAGTGAAAGGAATGGGGCAGGGTTTACACGTTTTTTAATAATCCTTTAATACTATTTTACTTTAAACAAATACTATAGATAGGTTTTGAGGTAACATACAGTTTTTCTAAGAACACAGACTCTGGAGCCAGGATGTTTGGGGTACTATCCCAGCTCCACTACCCAGGCCTTCGTTTCCAAACTTTTTGAAAAATGTTTCCTCATTTTCCTCCATAAAATATCTGTATCGCATCAGATTTGGGGGAAGATCTGTATTTTATATTTATATTATAAATATTTTTATATTGTCTAGATAAGTAGTGCTTAGGAATGATGCTCTGCACGTATGCTATGTAAGTGTTAGCTGTTATTATGAAAGTGAAATGGAAACAGAATTAGGGCATGTGAACTACTTGAGGAAGAAAAGACTCTTCATACTCACTTGACAGTCTTCAGAACTCCGTCAGCAGATGCGTCTGTGAAGGCAGGGCCCTGCAAGTGACAAGCTACTGTTTCCTTTATCTCCGTGGAAGTCTGGTGGCAGTTCCTGTGTGTGCTTTGTGAAGTGGGATCACTCAGGAGGCAGCTAGCCTGGGAAACTTCTAATACATCCGCTATTTGCAGTGTTTTCCAGACGTAACAGTATTATCTTCCACTTTGGTCTAGAATACCACAGCATCAAACATTTATAAATAACTTTTAGAGAAAATTCGAACAGCATTGCATGTGCTCCTTTCTGTTCATCTTTATTTTAATCAGAAAATGGCATCATTGTGCCATTTGGGATCTCATTTCAAATCAGTTAAATGTTATATCTGAGCCAAATAAGATGATTCGTAACTTGCTATATTCTTTCACCTTTTTTCTTGTCAAAGTTAATAGTCATGAAAAACAGTTATTTAGAAATATGAGTTAAGAAAGATTGCAAATTTGAAATAATGATTTTTAAATCTTTTTTTTAAACCTCATTTTAGAGTAGATGCCACTTACTGCCCTTAGAGAATGTTTCGCCTTGTTTTTTTGTTTGTTGTTGTTTGTTTGTTTGTTTTTTGGCAGAAAATACCCCTAATTAAAATTACCCAGGCTTAGTTGTTTGAGAGGCATGATCAAAGGCTGAGAAAATGAATTTTGCAAGCTTTCTGAGTAGTACCTATAGGGAATGAGTATTAGCTATCTTTGCTGTAGAAGAGTCATTCATTGTTTAAATAATTATTTTTATAAAGCTTCTTTGTTCTGAGCAATAAATTTGGCAATTGTCTTGACTAATCATGTAAGTAAATTACAAAGAAGATTAATAACAGACATTTTGCTTGGGATTTAGATGTATTTTTTATTTATATAAAATAGTAGAGATCTATGCTAAACGTACCTAGTTATGGCTGTATATGAATTAAGCAATATAAATAACCCATAATTCTGTTAAGAGTAACTATTGATTATATTAATCATTCATGGGCATCCATTTGCCTTACTTAGGCTTCCAGGCTCATGAGCACTTAAAACATCAAATGAAGGCTGCGGGCCCTTTGCCCTGATAAAGTGCATATATCCATACAACACTCTCTGTGATTTCCAGAGGTCTGGGGTTCCCTTGGAACACGTTGATTTTTGGACCCCTAGTTAAGACCGCCAGAACTATTTAATATTTGTACACAGAAATATGATACTAAAAACAATGTATGGAAGATATGGGCAGGTAGCTTGGACAAGCCATTCGATAATCAGCGCTGTAGCTAGACAGTCTCACCTTGAGAGGGAGAGGATTCCAAATCAATCAAGTGGTTTAGTGTTGAGGCTCCAGACCTTGTCAGCAGGGATGGAAAAGATTTTGGTTCTGGGCAGGTCAGCCAGGGCAACAATGCGCAACATTATAGCTAGAAATATATTTGGGATGAAAGGAGATACATTTTTTGCGTAGGCTATTTACCTACCTTAAGAAGCTGGTTGAACCAACTGAGAAATGATAGAATTAACTCTAAAGTTTAGTAAGGTGGCTGATTATAAGATAAATATATTAAAATATATCAGTAACTTTCCTAAATGTTAATAACTGTGATGGAGGATATATAATAGAAAAAAGAATTACTGGATACAAAAGCCGAAAATATAAACTATATATCCAAATTTGAAAATTTCAAACATATATGAAAATAGATGTTAGATGAGAAATAGTATTTGACTAGAATACTTGAGTAAAATCTATTTTTATGAGCTTACAACAAAATTAAATCCATATAGGTTTAAATTTATAAAAGGTAAAAAACACAACTGAAATCAGTATTCCTAGAGAAATATTAGTGTACCCTATCTAATAATAGACAAATATGCAAATTGCCCATACCTCCGACACACCCACAAGCCACGCCCACAAGCCACGCCCACCACCCAATCAGAGCGAGTATGCAAATTAACCCAAACCAAGATGGCTACAGCCACAGAGAGCAAGGTTTCCTAGGTAACAGAGGAAGCCAAGCTTTCCGCCTACCCTTGCCAGGCCTAAGCCTCCACTCAAGCTACAAAGTTTCAATTATAGAAGGTAAACAAATTCAAACAAATGGCGGCAGAATGGAGCTTGAGAGAACAGGCCAGGGTTGCCGCCGGCAAAAGGGGAAGCAAAGCTTTCTGCGCACCCTGGCTGGGCCCACCCGCTTAAGGCAACAAAGTTTCAATTATAACCCCAACACAAATGGCTGCGGGCCTCGGAGGGAACCCCAGGCTTGGCTCTGCTCCAGGCTACAAAGTTTCAATTGTAGAAGGAAAATAAATTCCAGATACCAAGGCCTCTGCTTGGGGGCGTGGCCAGCCTGCAAACCACCACAGGCCCCTCGCTCAGGCCGCCCCACGTCCCAAGGGAACCCCCACCTGATCCGGGACGCCCTTCAGGGCAAACCAGCTGGCCCCCACCCCTGTACCAGGTCTCTATCCTATCTAATAAAAGAGTAATATGCAGATTGATCATCACTGCAACACACAATATAGCTGCCCCCATGTGGTCAAAGATCCTGCCCCCATGTGGACACAAGATGGCCACCACAAGATGGCCAGCAGTAGAGGGCAGTTGGGAGGCACCCTGCCTGCAAGGGAGGGCAGTTGAGAGGGACCAAGCCTGCAAGGGAGGGCAGTTGGAGGTGATCAACCCTGCAGGGGAGGGCAGTTAGGGGTGACCAGGCCGGCAGAGGAGGGAAGTTGGGGTCAAACAGGCTGGCAGCAGAGTGGTTAGGGAGTGATCAGGCTGGCAGGCAGAAGTGGTTAGGGGCAATCAGGAAGGAAGGCAGGCAAGCAGTTGGGAGCCAGCAGTCCTGGATTGTGAGAGGGATGTCCGACTGCCCTCAAGGGGTCCCATATTGGAGAGGGTACAGGCTGGGCTGAGGGACAACCCCCTTCGTGCACGAATTTCGTGCACTGGGCCTCTAGTTGTTTAATAATATCACTATTCTGGAGAGCTGTCCAACATGGGACTCCAGACAGTCCTGGAACCTTTCCAAAGGGCAGTGTGACCCTGTATAAAAATTATTAAAAATATAAAGGCTAGTAAATTATCTTTAAAAAATGATCCACTTGCAAATACATGGATACAGGATGAACCCTATAGCACTTTTTATACTAGTAGAAACTTTTTGAACAAATATAACCCAAGTAAAATTCCAACCCTGTCCAACCCTTATAATCTAGCATACTAAATGTGTTGTTGATTCAATTTAAATTTTATATTCCCTCTTCTGTAATTTAAGCCTCACTTAAGGTGAGGTTTTTTATAAAACTTGTTTTAAACCACTGTTTTCCCAGGGCAAAATGCATGCATGACACAAAGTAGGTACTCAATAAATTGGAATGAATGAAGACATTTTGGCAACATTATGCTCAAGCTTGGCTTTTATACACAATTTCCAAGAACCAGTTGTTCCTTTTCCCTGTATTTCCTACAAAATTTTAAATTTAGTGTTAATAGCCTAATCTAATACACAGAAACATGTATTTAGAAATAACATTTGAAGATATAAATTAATATACATCCATGCTTATATTAATTTTATTTACTGTACTTCTTGTTTTTAATGTAGTTTTTAAAAAATCGGGGCTACATTTTTTTGTGACTATCTTGGATGGCTTTTGTTTCTTGCAGCCTTATATTTAAATGTCATTGCTTTTGGAATCAAAGCTATCTTTATCAAAATAGACTGGAAAATATATTTATTTGGGCAATGACATTTAAGAAGAAATGACATTACTTTCTTATATATATTATTTGTTTTTCTTTTGCCAGATTGTGCTGCCTGTTATAACAGTGCACATTTCATTTCAGGTTTTATTGAGTAGGGATGGGAAATGAGCACTGTCTTTATAGGTATAATTAATAAACTACTGAATCCAAGTTTGAAAGGGGATTGACTTTTATTTTTAACTGCGCTGAGTAGATTATTTTATTGTAGTTACCAAACTTAAAGTAAAGAAAAAAATTCCAACCAAAATCTTTCTGAGTAAACACTCTTAATTTGGTCCTTGTATTAAGTTAATGGCCAAGATAGCATAGATCTTGATACAGGAAAATTGAAGTTGACATAATTTTCTTTAAAAAAAAATTTTTTTTTTAATTTCAGAGAGGAAGAGAGAGGGAGAGGGAGATAGAAACATCAATGATGAGAGAGAATCACTAATTGGCTGCCTTCTGCATATTCCCTACTTGGGATCGAGCCTGCAAACCAGGCATGTGTCCTGACCGGGAATCCAACAGTGACCTCCTGCTTCATAGGTCAACGCTCAACCACCAAGCCTCGCCGGCTGGGCCAAGTTGACATAATTTTCAAAAGGAAAAGGGACTTGAGTCTGAGAAGACAGTGGTAGCTTAGCTTTTGCACGTAAAAAACAGATCAAGCAAATAGATAGCAAAACCAGAAACACCATGGACAACTTTTACAGTTAAATTCTTCTCATGAATCTAAAAGATGAATAGATTGGAAGAAACCTGTTGTAAGACCTGGGTTTTTGAACCTCCACCTGCATTGAAGGAAGGCAGTCGTGGGAAGCAAGGTCACCTGATTGGCCTGAGAAGAGGTGGACCTCTCATGAAACCAACAGGCATTTTCTGGAAGAGCAGCTCAGAGTGGGCTGGAATTGTCCTGTCCAATAGTAAGAGCTCTGCCATATCCGAAGTCACATAATAGTAGTGTCTCTAAAAGATAGGGTATCGCCCTAACCGGTTTGGCTTAGTGGATAGAGCATCAGCCTGTGGAATGAAGGGTCCTGGGTTCAGTTCATATCAAGGGCATGTACCTTGGTTACAAGCTCGATCCCCAGCCCTGGTTGGGGAGCATGCAGGAGGCAACCAATCAATGTGTCTCTCTCTGTCTTCTCCCTCTCCCTTCCACTCTCAAAAAATCAGTGGGAAAATATCCTTGGGTGAGGATTAACAAAAAATAAATAAATAAGTAAAAGCACCATGGTATCATGGGCATGAATTCACTCATTCAGTAAATATTTGCTGAGTGCCAAGTGTGTATCCAGGGACTAGTAGATGCTTTAGCTACAAAAAACAAAAATCCAAGTCACAGTCTTACCATTCATTTCATAGATTGTTTTAAACCATCAGAAACAATCAATACTTTTACATGTATTTTTTTTTTTGGTGGAAAAAACAATTACTCTACTGGGGTAAAAATATCTCAGATTTTTAACATTTAAAGCGTTATTAGTTTATTGTCACACTGTTGTGATTCCAGAAAGAAAAGAAAAAAAAAGATTTTCAGGCTTATTTCCAAAAAGTCAATCAAGTTGAGAATTATTTCAGAACTGTGTGCTTGAAAGAGAGAAAAATCCATTGGAAAATAGCAGAGCAATTTACTTATTGACTGAAATATGGACTGCCTCTATATTTCTCTCCACTGTAAAATGAAGCTAATTGATATGCCTTCTGTGTCAACAAACCATGTTGGAAAGAGAGAGAAAAGCTCTTAACCTACTTTTTTTATCTTCAATTTTTAACTTTATCCTGCTTGTTAATTGCCTGGGTGTCCTTTAACCATCAATTTTCATGATTCTTTCCCAGAGGCTTGGTTTAATTTTAAAAGTGCAATGTATCCAGCCCTAATTACGTGAGAGCTCACTGCAGGCAAACAGCAAGAGATAGTGATGACCAAAATGTGGTCGTCAGGCAGGGCCATGGATCTCTCGAGCATGTGGCTGTAAACATTCAGTGACTGGGAAATACAACCACATAAAGTAGTATTTTGAAGCTAGTGACATTTGAAAGTAGAGTTTCTTCCTAAAATATAACTTCACTGTGATATATATATATATATATATATATATATATATATATATATATATGTGTGTGTGTGTGTGTGTGTGTGTGTGTGTATACACACACACACACACATTTGGAATTTTATATTTTTTACACTTCTCTCATTAAGCTGAACACCCACATGGTCTCAAATTCTTTCCATAAGCAATAACTGGACATGAAATGGTTCTACTTTATCTCATATAGAATAAAGTTTGCAAAATATACATTCTGTGTGCCTAGAAATGCTGTCCATTGTTTTTTTTGAGAAGCATGCTAATATGCTGACTTCCCTGTCTACAATTGATCAAACTTGTATGCATTATCTGTCAGTTATTTTTACATTAATGTAGGGGGAAAGAATTACTGTTAAAATGTCTTGCCCGGTCAGTCACACATGGGAAAAACAACAGTCAGTGGTTTATTCTACAAAAGATGGTCAGATGCAGTATTACCTGCTGAGTTCTATGTGCCAGGCACATTCTAAGCATCTTGGTTTATATGATCTCATTGAGTTCTTACAGCAAACCTACAATAAGTGTCATATTACAGCTCAGAAAACCAGATTATGGAGAGGTTAGGTGATCAGACAGCTTCTATGTGGAGGAGCTTGGATTTGAACCTAAGGATCTGGCTTAGAGCCCAGGATCTTAACTACTATCCTTTGTCCCAGAGGAATTCAATTATACCCTGATTCAGCAACTCAGTGGTTTTCTTGAATTTATACAAAAACTGGAGGCCCTGTGCATGAAATTCGTGCACGGGGGCGGGCGGGGTGTGTGTGTGTGGGGGGGGCAGGTCCCTCAGCCTGGCCTGCACCCTCTCGAAATTCAGGACCCCTCAGGAGATGTCCAACTGCCAGTTTAGGCCTGATCCTGCAGGGATCCCTGCAGATGGGGCCTAAACTTGCAGTTGGACATCCCTCTCGCAATCTGGGACTGCTAGCCCCTAACTGCTCGCCTGCCTCCCTGATCACCCCTAACTGCTCACCTGCCTGCCTGATTGCCCCTAACTGCTCGCTGGGTGGCGGCCGGCCGGGGTGAGGGGCCGTGGTTGTTCTGGTCTCTGGTCATTCTGGTCATTCTGCCGTTTCAGTCGCTGGGCTTTTATTTTATAGGATGTTGTTAGAATTTATATGTTCTTTTTCTGTCCTATAAGAATCATAGATATTTAGCTGATAGTCTTGAGTGGGAAGTGGTGCCTCATTAACTGAATATTGGCTGAGGTTTTCTAAGAGCTTTATTTCATATTTTGAGTTCATCATGTTGGATTGGATCCTATCTGTCAAAACCCAGTTATTCCAAATGTTCATTTATTTTTCTAAAAAGCTAAATATTTGAAAGTAAAGAGTTAAGAGTAAATTTTGAAAATTGAAATGTTCTTATCCACGAAAGCAAATAAAATGAAAATAGAACTGTAAAGATTACTTTTGATTCTACTTAAGTTTAATACTCCAGAAAATGTAAGTACTAGTGAAAACAATTATATTTCTAAAAATACCTTTAATTTCCTTTTATTATGTTTTCTCATATTATTTTAATTGTTAGTGCTTACTTAGCAAAATGAACAGACTATTAAGTGAAAATAGCAATGAAGAGCTGTACTTATAATGAAGCCATTGGGAATGGGTGGAAGTAAAAAGAAGCTGTAAAACTTTAGCTACAGATATTACTGAAGATAGACATAGTTATTACACAAAAAGGTAAACATTTGCCATTAGGTTACAATCTACCACCATATAAATGCTATATGTTACATAGCTTATAAATTGGAGTTTATTAGATAACTAGAGGCCTGGTGCATGACATCGTGCACTGGGGGGGAGGGGGGTTCCCTCAGCCCAGCTTGCACCTTCTCCAAGTTTGAGAGCCCTTTGGGGATTTCCGACTAATGGCTTAGGCCCGCTCCCCGTCAGGCCTAAGCTGTCAGTCGGACATCCTTAGTACTGCCGAGGAGGCGGGAGAGGCTCCCACTACCACCACTGCGCTCACCAGCCATGAGCCCGGCTTCTGGCTGAGCAGCGCTCCCCCTCTGTTAGTGCAGTGACCACCAGGGGACAGCTCCTGCGTTGAGCATCTGCCCCCTGGTGATCAATGAGTGTCATAGCAACTGGTCATTCTGCCGTTCAGTCTATTTGCATATTAGCCTTTTATTATACAGGATAATGGGTTACAGTTACTTGGGAAAATTTCAGAAGGTTATTATAAGAATTTGAATCTACTGAAAAGAGGCATATAAGAAAGGAAGAAAAAATATGTATGAGGTATTATGTGGCAGATGCCTGAGAAATTTCCCGCAACCTACAGCCCTGTCATACCTCTGAGATCACTCCCTCTAGCTTCTTGAGGTATGAGAACAGGCTCTTCCACCTAATGGTATCCCTCCATGGAAACAAGTATGTCACTCACCCACCTTACTTATTGGGAGTGTGGCACTATAGATATAACCCGAGGAAACTAAATCCCACACAGATTTAGAAGGAAAAAAGTAAATCCTGCTGAAACTTATATGTTTAAAAATAGCATTAATTTTAAATTCTTGGGAAAATGAGATAGGTGATAGTATCAAAATTTCCTATAATAATGGATAATTACAAATGCATTTCATCACTTATTCTATCTCAGGTAAACTTAATTTCTTTATCTATAAGAAACAAGCTCAAAACACTAAACATGAAATGAAACAAACCCTTGGATCTCAAGTAGTGTTCTACTTCCATAGCTTACCTTTTACATTTACAGACATTCCTCAAAAGAGGAATTTATATTCACCCTCTCTCCCTTGCTTATCATTTCCTCTAAACGCAACATTACCTGCTTTTCATTTGAGCAGTATTCTGAAAACACCAACCAAGAAATCTTGTAAATGTTACTTAACATACTTGCTTCTAAATTCTGTGCCCACTTCCCAGACCTTATTAATATGAACCCTATTGGCACTTGGCACATCTTGACTTCTATGACCCTTCTTTCCTCTGATTATCTTCCTACATCTCTGCCCACTGTTTCTTAAAGTTCCTATCAGGCTCTAATCCTTTCACCCTTAGCTTAAATGTTGTTGGTCCTCAAGGTTTAGCTTCCAAGCCTCTTACTTACATATTCTCCTTGGTAAATATTATTCATTACCATGTCATGAGTTGTCACTACCTATATGCTAATGAATCCCTGCTCTGTTTCTGTCCAGGCCATATTCCTTTGCATCAGACCACATATCCAAACTACCTCTTTGATTAATTATGTCAACTTCGACCTGATGGCTAAATCTGCCCTCCAGCTTATGTTTCCTTAAGGACTGAATGATTAACCCTAAATCTCATTAAGTGACGTTATCCTATTTTTGTGCTTGAGTTTTTATATCTAACTAGAGGCCTGGTGCATGACATTTGTTCACTGGGTGGGGGTGGGGGGTCCCTCAGCTCGGCCTGTGCCCTCTTGCAGTCCAGGAACCCTCGGGGGATGTCCGCCTGCCAGCTAAGGCCCGCTTTCCACTGCTGCTTGCCAGCTGTGAGCCCGGCTTCTGGCTGAGCTGCGCTCCCCCTGTGGGAGCCCACTAACCACCAGGGGGCAGCTCCTGCTTTGAGCATCTGCCCCCTGGTGGTCAGTGCATGTCATAGCGACTGGTCGTTCTGCCGTTCAGTGGATTTGCATATTAGGGTTTTATTATATAGGATGGTAGAAGAGAAATTGTTCACAATGGAAAATGATCAAATTACTTGGATGCAGGTAGATGACAGGAGCCATACAGAGATGACCCTTAAATCACATTAGGCTTCCATGGCTCTTCTTTAGGGCAAAGCTGATTTAATACTGTGGGATGATCCAGGGAAAGGTCAGAAGGTACAATTGACTATAACACATGAGGCTGAGAGGAGGAGCATAAATTTGCCGGGCCATCTGGGTGTGGGTGTGTGTTTTTTCTTGAGCAGTTCAGCATCTCTGTGTACACACAGAAACTTTAGGTTGTAGCCTAGATCCATGTGTGTGTGTGGCTGGCGGATGCGTTTGAGTGAAGGATCAATTGTACTCAGTGGACTAGGGAATGAGTGCTCCAGGTGATCCACCATGAGATGTAGTGTGTTTGGGAAAGAAATAACCAAAGAAGGTTTGGATGAATGGGTGATAGCTATACTATGACTAGCAAATAGAGTGAGAGCTAAGACTTTGCTGACCTAAAATATCTTAAGGGGCAAAAGTTGGCTTCATGCCATATCTGAATCAGGAGCAAAGGTAGTATCAGATCCCATATGACAGGGGTGCTGCAAATTATCTGGAAGTATGTGGCAGTATGTCTCATCTCCCAAACTATATATTATAAAACTCAGAGTAGTAATGAGAGTACTGGTTCCAGGAAGGTTATCTAATCATATTTCCCAGGAAATTATATTACCACTTATTTAGATTTTCTAAGTAGTAATAGTTGTTTGGAAATTCTGAAGTTATGTGCCTCCTACATACAACATACAGTAAGTGCTTTTATATCCACGCTTCCCTTACTGAAAATGCACTCATTCTCTACTTCTTTTAAATCCCACAAATATTTTTAATTGTACTATAAAATATATTAAGAAAACATTATTTTCACAATGTTGAAACATTTTGTCAATTTGTAACACCATTTCCTGATCGATATGTAGTGACTAAAACACAGTTAAGATCATGTTAAATTAATTCTAAGAGGTGGAAGAGGACACAAAACTTTAATTATATCTATTAAAAACACATTGCATTAATCCTGGTATAAGTCACAAAATATTCTCTATTTCAGTCTTACATAACTTTTTTAGAGTTCATAATATAAGCCTAACATTAAATCATTAACGAATACCATAAAGCATGCACATAGAATATATTTAAAGAAGTATATTTTTTGTAGAATGCACGTTTTTCTTATTTTATACATTATTCTTTTATTGAGAAGTTTTAATAATTGCTTCCTTAGAGAGTTGTGTGGCACTTAAAAAATATAGACCTCTAAGTTCCACTCATAAAATAGATTTAAATGATTAAATTCTAAATTTTTTAGTATTTATCCCAAAGAGATAATTTATGTAACTCATAACAAGTAGCTTAATTTAAGTCAAATTTGTGTATAAGTATAAAAATTAGCATTTTAATATTAAAATTGAAAGCATAACTATATCATGGAAGCTTTAGTACTATACTTAGAGGTTTACATTTATTATTAAATGTGTTAATTTTTTGTTTCATCAAAGAAAAAGAAAACATTATTTTGCCTTTAGCATTAAAAGAAAAATCACTTAAAATGTGAAAATAAATAATGGAAAATAATTTTGGGGACTAGATGTGTTCATGTTTGAATTGTGAGTAATGAAATAAAAGTTAGTACTAGAATGATTCTGCCGTGTCTTGTGGTTGCGAGCATAAAGTCAAGTGTGTGATGGTTGCCTAGAGGTCTATTTTAGAATGTTTTTATCAGTTTCTTGTAGCTATAGAAAACTTTATTTGAAGACAAACACATTTCTCTGTCACCTCTGACCCCCAACTTGTGATGCTGATACAAGCAAAGAATTGTGCTCCTTGAAAAAGCTACTAATGACTAGGGATGCTTGGGTGGAATTTGAAAAGATAACCTACAGAGCTGCAAATGACCCAAGTTGGAACAAATTGTGCAACTAAATAAGCTAGTATGGATTTATAAGCCAAAGTATGAAATCAGTATTCAGGAGTCCATACTGATGTAAATCACTGAGTTAAATCAATGGAGAAGAGGCAAAATTCCCTGCCCAAGAATTTCAAATAATTTAAGCTATTCAGCTTCCAAGGAATGCATTGTGACTCCCCATTCTCTGATTGTGAGCTGTCAATGGTGATTTATTTCAAAGAAAGAGTGAAAATAGGACTCACTGTACTGGTGAGAAACCTGACCAACACAATAGAGCCAGGTGATCAAGGTTATGTTGAGAAGCTACATTGCTAGTTGGGAACTCGCTTGACATGACGTGATATCAATCTCTGGGGTCTTCCTCCCCAAATCCCAGAACCCCAGTGTGATCATAAGAGAAACATCACACATCTAAATTATGGAGGGTATTTTATAAAATATGTGACCAGTGCTCCCCCAAAATATCTAAGTCATCACAATCAAGAACGGTCTGAGGAACTGTCACAATCAAGAGAGACTCAGACATGACAACAGAACTGTAATGTGGTATCCTGGGCAGGATCCTGGGTCAGAAAAGGGACATTTGGTAAAAAAAAAATAGATATGGATCTCTGAATAAAGTATGAACTTCGGATAACAATAATGTATCAATATTGGTTCACTACTTATGACTAATGTAAGATGTAAAAATAGGAGACACTGGGCATGGGGTAAAGAGAACTCTGTACTATCTTTGTAATTGCCTATAAAGTTAAAATTATTCTGAAACAAGGTTTATTTATTTTTAATATTTTGTTTTTAACTTTATAAATGTGTCACATTTTAAAAAATATATCTTTATTGATTTCAGAGAGGAAAGGAGAGGGAGAGAGAGAGAAACATCAATGATGAGAGAGAACCATTGAATGGCTGCCTCCTGCACACCTCCCACTGGGGACCGAGCCTGCAACCCAGGCATGTGCCTTTGACCACAATCGAACCTGGGACTGTTCAGTCCGCAGGCCGACTCTCTATCCACTGAGCCAAACTGGCTAGGGTGGTTTATTTATTTTTAAAGATGACCAGTATAATCTTTTAGCAACCAGAGACTCAGAGACCTTAGCAAAAGCTACAGGCATCTCTAATTAAATTATCAGGTCTTTTGCATAAAAATTTTCTTTATTTTTTTCATGACATCATTTGTATTTCTGAATTGTTTAATATGGCAACCATCTGTTCTAAACAAATAGACCAAAAGCAGGTACTTTCCAGCTAAATAAATCTATTTACTCTAGTCAGATATTTTGACCTAAGTCCCTAAGCAGTTTTTAATTACTTGACACCATTCAGTTCTTTTGTTCTAAATTGGGTTGATAATAGACAGGGTGGGGCAAAGTAGGTTTATAGCTGTTCCTATGAGGAATCCTATATAATAAAAGGCTAATATGCAAATTGACTGAACAGTGGAATGATTGGTCACTATGATGTGCACTGACCAACAGGAGGCAGATGCTCAATGCAGGAGCTGCCCTCTGGTGGTAAGTGTGCTCCCACAGGGGGAGCACCGCTCAGCCAGAAGCTGGGCTCATGCCTGGCAAGCTCAGCAGTGGTGGCAGGAGCCTCTCCTGCCTTCGCTGCAGCGCTAAGGATGTCCAACTGCCAGCTTAGGCCTGCTCCCCACAAGAAGTGGGCCTAAGCCGTCAGTTGGACATCCCCCAAGAGCTCCCGGACTGCAAGAGGGCACAGGCTGGGCTGAGGGACCCTCCAAGTGCACGAATTTCTTGCCCCAGGCCTCTAGTAATACAATAATTAAGAAAAAATAATACAAGAATAAACTGTTTCGTGTACTCACCACTGTAAACCTACTTTTGCCCAGCCCTGTATATGTGTAAGCTACTATTGTTTTTGGATTTGAAGATTTTTTTTGGAATCAATTTGGTCATGTGTGTTCACTTAATAGTAATTATTGGCTGGTCTAGAAAAATTAATCAGTTGTTGTGATAAATTATCCAATTATTTGTACTCATTTCATTACTCACTTCTATACATCTGATTTTTTTTTCAAAATATATTTGTATTGATTTCAGAGAGGAAAAGAGAGGGAGATAGAGATTAAAACATCAATGATGAGAGAGAATCAATGATCATCTGCCTCCTGCATGCCCCTTACTGATGATTGAGCCTGCAACCTGGGCAGTTCCCTCACCAGGAATCCAACCATGACCTCCTGGTTCATTGGTTGATGGTTAACCACTTAAACACACGGGCAGGACTATACATCTGATTCTTAAATCAGCATCTCTGCTTATGACCGTCTTGTTGGGTAAAGAACTATGCCATGCACATAAAAATGAATGTAGTCTTTATACACATTTTATGTGAAGACAATGTTCAAGCTTTGGGAAAATTTAATATGTACACTTTCAAGATTTGGCTATTGAAGTGTCTATAGTATCACATATAAGAAATTATATTTTCTGCCAAATATTCTCATCTACAATTTTTAATCATTCAATTAATTTTCAAAGTCAGGTTTCTGCAGTTTAAGTTTTACAGTGATTCTAGCCAACTCTTGGGGGTGGGCAGAAAACAATAGCCTCATCTATAACCAAAGCTCTCTCTGTTCCCTTTGATGCAGTCTACATTCTTATTGAATTATGTGTTTTTTCCAAGGCCTGCATGCAAATTCATTCATTTAATCATCCAGCAATACAACAAACATATTGAGAGCACCTGCTATCTGCCAAGAATAAGTCAGATGCTGAATCTACAGTGTCTGTATCTATACCCTCTAGGCCTTTCCTAATCCATTTTCCCTCATCAGAAATGCTCTCTCTAGCCCCAACATCATCTTCATCTGTCAAAATTCCTGGATCAGCTAAATCCCTTCTGCAGCTTCTAGCAGTCTTCTGAACTAATGAGTTTTCTTCTCCTCAATTTCCAAAGCGCTTTGTTCCTGTTCTATTAATTGTCATCCAAATTGATCATGTTGTACCTTGTATTTTTTTGTCATTTTCATACATCTTACTTGTACTTGTCATGATGTCTTGCAAAGCATAAAAGATCAAAACTTTTATTGAATTGAGATAAAATTGTGTTGGATTGAAATGAAAATTATGCTATTACTAATACTATATTTAGGTGTATTATTCAAACAGCATTTCACACTGATGAATATAATTGTATGACAACTTGTCCTTCTTTGGCTTAGGTTATTGAAATCTAGCCTAATGACAGACTTGTACAAATATGTATTTCTTCCTAAAGTGATTTCATTTTAGAAAAGCTAAACTATCACACTGCCAAGCCCCTTCCTCCTCCTCAGAGATTACGTCTCAGCCTCATTTCCTGTTGCCCAAGAGTGGACTTGGCTCGTGACCATCACTTTGGCTCTTTGCCCTTTTCTGTGTACAATTTCTCCCTTGGAGGACTTATGTTTCCCCAGGCTTTGGTTTTCAAATCTGTACACCGACTCCTAAAGTTTTCCCAAGCTCCGGCATCCCTTCTAAGTTTCAGAAGATTACAGTTCCAACTGCCTTCTGTCATGTGAACTTGAAACATATTAAACTCATTATCTCCAAAATTGAATTGCTAATCTCCCCCACATCCACTCTCAAAACTGTCACATTATCAGTTTCTAGTTTCTTTGGCATAAGACACAGGAGCTTTATTTGACTCCTTCAACTCCCTTCTCCTGGAAATTGGATAATCGTACATCTTACCTAGTGTTCCTTCATGGGGTTCTTTACCGCCTCGTCTTCTCTGCCTTTCCCTAATTAGTTTCCATATTACATTTCTTTAAAATTGCTGCGTTCTCCATTCTTGCTTTGATACACAACAAAGCTCTTATATTTGAGAAGACTGTTGGCTCCGTTCTAGGTTCATCTTCCCCAGGGAATAGACAGAGATCTAGACTGAGGGAGTTTTCTCCTAGGTATAGCTCTAGATAATACTAATATGGGAAGCTCAGCATTCCACATCTAATCTAGTCTTCTTTACACTGTGTCACACTTATTCATAAGTAGTTTTTTTGAGTGTTTTTTTGTGTGTTTTTTTTCCCCTAACACCAAGAATTTTTTTTTGGTCAATAATAAACACAAATATGACAAAATACAATAATAGCAGACCAGTATTTTGGCTTATATGCATAACTGATGTTTTTCCATGAAATTGTTTTAAAGGAAAAAGAAATTAAGGTGGAAAATATTCTATAAAATGCCAAAATTACCCTTATTAAATAAGACTCCTGTTATTCAATAGAATGCTTGATTGTTCATAATGGTTGGAATTTAATAAATGGATTATCATCTAAGTCCAAATTATGATTCAGCATCTAGGATGTTTATGCATCTTCAGGAGTAGGTATTTGGAGTGGAGTCAGAGATGAATATATAATTTTGCATTTGTGACTATTTTGATAATTAATATTATTTTCAATCATGTCATTCCACTCTGTCCAAGGAAAATTATGCTATGTCCATGGCATAAAAATATTTGTGTACATGTATAAAATACAAATAAATACAAATCAAAATAAATGTGATGCATGACAGAGACTGGAAAAAACCCTGGGTTAGTGACTAGAAAACCCTCCTTCAAGTCTCAGATTCCACTAAACGGTAAGTCACATGTCATTGTTTCATTCAGGTTTCTCATTTGTAAACTTAGGACTAATAAAACAGTTCCTTATGTCTCACAGAACTGTTGAGGAAATACAGTGAGAATGATTACTGGGAAATTCTTTATGAGTGCTAAGGTGGTTTTGTAGCTGTTGTCTGATAAACTCTTACACCGTCATAGTAGTTTGACAACTGAGTGAGAAGGTCCAAAACATTCTAAGTGTTCTTACTGCACCCCCTGAAGCTCAGTTCTTGAGTCCACTGGGGTTTATAGGACCAGCCAGGAAGGGTTGCGTGGCTCCTCCTCCACCTTCCAACTATGCTGGTTGAACTACAAGTCCTTGTTTACTTTTAAGAATGCGTGGAGTCTGTTTACATTTCTTTAGACTTTTAACCTAGACAAGATTTCTGTATTCAGTTTTTCAAGTTGTTTGTCACAAATTAGGCTTTCCATTTCTTTAATTATCTCCCCCCACCCCTATTTTTTCGGGGCATCTTCCAGCTTGTTCACATTTTCATGATATTTGGATGCCCCAACAGAAAAATATTCGTGACAGATACTTATAGACGGGAATTGTAATGCCATGTCTTCATTTCTTTGTTGATTCAGTAGATATTTAGAGAGTTCACTGTAGTTGTAGGCAATGTGTTCTACAATGCGACATAGTGGGAAGCAGAAACAGGTGTGGTCCCTGACTACAGTACCACTATAGTTGGAGAAATAGACCTGAAACAATTGTCCACATACACTTAAAACACAAAGCATTTGCCCAGCGGGGTCTGGTGCAGTGGTTGAGCATCAACCCAGAATCCAAGAAGTCACTGGTTCAGTTCCTGGTCAGGGCATATGCCCAGGTTGTGGGCTTGGTCCCCAGTAGGGGGTGTGCAGGAGGCAGACGTTCAGTGATTCTCTCTCATCATTGATGTTTCTATCTCTCTCTCCCTCTCTGATATCAATAAAAATATATTTTTAAAAAATCCAATGAAGCATGTGTATGTGCACGCATGTGCGTGCCTGCGCTCATGAAGGAAAAGCCAAGGTCCCTAGGGAAAAGCCAAAGTACTTAGGGAGTATAACTGGGCACCGGCCCCATCTGGAGCTCATTTCTTCATTCAGTCTCTGGACACTTCTCTAGGCTTATGATGTGTACGGTGCTGTTGCAGGGTGTGAGTGTGTGTGTGTGTGTGTGTGTGTGTGTGTGTTTATTTTAATGCAGTAGAACAAGACATGGTCATTGCCCTTCATAAAATACCAGGGCATGGCTTGTGAGAGTTATGCCCACCCAAATGTGTTCTGCAATCTTGTATGAAGTGTGAGTAAGTGACTTTAGGACATGTTGACGCTTTTTATTGACCAAAAATTAAAACTCCAAGGAAAAGCAGAGTGCTGGCTAACAAAATAGTTTTACTTGAAATCTTTCTACATTCATCTTCCACATCACCCATTTTCCCTACCCCCCTTAGTCCCACCCAAAAAGACCCTTTGGAGGTGCCACTGATTGCACCTGGATTAGGCTTGATGCATTCAAAGGTCCATGAACCACAAATATTCTGAGGGAAATGGGAAGTAACCATGGATTCGAGACGCTGGGCCATGTGCTAGGGGAGTTGCTTGTCCACTTAAAGATGGAGAAAGAGAAGATGAGGAGAATGGATGAAATGTACTCCCCATAGTCTCAGGGAGCAGTTGTGCAGATGAAATGAAGGGAAGGATGTGTGTAGGGGCCATGATTGGATTAGAGTCTAAAGCTCCATGACCAGGTTGAGGATTAGTGTGAGGAAAGGTCAGAGAGATTGGGTAGGAATATGAATTTAGACATTTATATCAATTTTAAATTGCCAGCAGTTTTGGCATGATTTAATTTTCATAACCATATTCTAGAGGTTGATATTTCTTTTCTTGCTTTATGTTATTATATAACACCATATGGGTTTTGAAATAATGACTTTTGAGTTAGTCATCTCAAGATACAACAAAATAATTATTTCAAGAATTGCTGTATTTGACAAATATATAAGATCAGTTCTTGAGTCCTTTATTTTTTTTTCAATTATCTCTCTGATACCAAGAGAAGCATGAGATTTTATTTCTCCACAGGTTTTTGTTTTTGTTATTTGCTTTTTTTAGCTGTTGAAGAAACCAAACACACAACCTGTCACTTTTCTGAAGGCAAAAGCTATGTCTTTAAAAAATGAACTGGAATGTATACATCACAGAAACCTCTTATAGAATTGAGCAAATTTCAATCAGTTTAAACATTTCCTGCAGGTCACTGGGGTACATAAAAAAGAAGGCGCAACTTCCACCTATTAGTGGGATTCAGTTATCTCCTGAGCAGCATCCTATTGTGGATATATTTCTGTTGAAGCAAAAAAAAAAAAGTTTAATAAATGCCACAGAAAAAAGAGGAAGGGAGAAAAGGCATTACAATTATGTGGAAACATACATATCCATTCTTGGTAGGAACTGAAGTGAATTGAAGTGCGTATTCATTCAACTCATTTGTAGGTGATTGAAAATTCCTCATAGTGCTGACTGTTCTGCTTAAAATATGCACCAGAGTTTGTGTGAATTGCCTAGACCAGTGGTCGGCAAACTCATTAGTCAACAGAGCCAAATATCAACAGTACAATGATTGAAATTTCTTTTGAGAGCCAAATTTTTTAACCTTAAACTTCTTCTAATGTCACTTCTTCAAAATAGACTCGCCCAGGCTGTGGTATTTTGTGGAAGAGCCACACTCAAGGGGTCAAAGAGCCAGATGTGGCTCGCAAGCGACAGTTTGCCGACCACTGGTCTAGGCCCGTGTTCGGCAAACTGCGGCTCGCAAGCCACATCTGGCTCTTTGGCCCCTTGAGTGTGGCTCTTCCACAAAATACCACGTCCGGTCGCGCACGTACAGAGCGATTGAAACTTCGTGGCCCTTGCGCAGAAGTTGGTTTACGGCCTGGGCGAGTCTATTTTGAAGAAGTGGCATTAGAACACTCAAGGGGCCAAAGAGCCGCATGTGGCTCACAAGCCGCAGTTTGCCTGCCACTGGCCTAGACAACTAAAGAAACTTGGTCCTCAATTCTTAAATATTCCCTAGCAAATGTTACTTTGCTCACACACCCTTGATACTTATTACATACTAGAGGCCTGGTGCACAGATTTGTGCATGGGTGGGATCCCTCAGCCTAGCCTGTGCCCCCTCGGGGGTAGTCGGACTGCCAGATTTCGGCCTGCCTGGGGAGATCAGGCTGAAACCCGGCAGTTCGACATCCCCCGGAGGGATGTAGCAGTGCCAAAGTGGCAGGCAGCTGGGGAGGAGCCCCAGCCAAGGCCAGGTGCAGCTCCACTGCTGCTCATCCTGGCCCCGCTGTGCCTGCTGCAGCCACTGGGTAGCTCTGCTGTAGAGGTGGGAGAGGCTCCTGCCACCGCAGCTGCACTTGCCAGCTGTGAGCCTGGCTTCTGGCTGAGCTGCGCTCCCACTGTGGGAGCACACTGACCACCAGGGGGCAGCTCCTGCATTGAGGGTCTGCCCCCTGGTGGTCAGTGTGCATCATAGAGACTGGTCGACCTGTTGTTCCGGTTTTAACGGTCACTTAGGCTTTTATATATATAGATGGGAATATATGCTTCTGTGAGAAGCATTTTCTTAAATATATAGCTGCCAGTGGGGGAAAACTTCAGTGGAATTCAAGTATGGAATAACATGTTTAAGTATTGTTGTTTTAGAAAAAAACATAAACTAAATGGAAATGGTATTCCTATTTCTCCATCCATGTACAACCTAAAATTCATGGAGGTGAATAATCTTTAGCTTCAAAAGTCTACTGTTAAAATAAATAGGTAGATATCGACTATTTAAAAATATTTTGAAAAAAATAACATGGTATTATATAAAATTTATAAAAATAAGCAGAACTTAACACCTTTTAATTGAGATTCTATTTTATCTCATTCTTGGCTATCCATGATCACGATCCTTCATTTTCATTGGGAAAACAGTGTTTTAAACTATATGTAGAAAAAACACTTTACACAGCCATGGGTTTGTTTAATATGATAACAGCTAAAGTAATAATTAAAAAGGTAAACATATCATACCTTTTAACTTTCATGGCATTTCACATCTTTTCTCTCTATATTGAGGGTCTTTCTCTTGGTATTCCTAGTGGCAATCCTGGTGGGTGTCTAGTGAAAACCTGATTTAGTGCTCAGTAAATGGCATGGTGGTCTGTGTACACCAAAACAAGCTATTGTAGTGTGTAGGTTAAATAGCGACTCAGTGGCTCTATGAAGCCCTGCCCACCTCTCCCATCCTTCCCCCAAGGAAGACTCCGGCACTTCTTTGTGTGCCCTGGGAGTGATTTTTCCATCATCTGTCATAGACTTAAAATCTTTTAGAAGACATTATTGTTTGTCTTTCCTCGACCTTGTTTTCTTGAGGACTGGGTTGTATGTAAGTTTCTTTGTATGACAAGCCCAGGCAGCAGCATTTATTTGCTGATAAATTCATGTGTGTGCCTGAATAGAATGCAAGCTCGAGTACTCCCAGCAAATCCTCTCTGAATTTCCTTGATCATAGCACTTTCTTTAAACAAAGGACCGATCATTTTTCTCCTTTGGAAACTCAGATTACTGATAGTTTACTATTTATGAATATGTCTTCAATTTTGTCCTTGTCTATTTTAAGTAAAAGTCTTCACTTTCCTATTAAGTTGGAAGTTCATGAGGGAAGAATTGATGTATAATTTGTTTGCATTTCTTAGAGTGTGTAGGACCATACCTGATATGTAGAAGATAGCCAATACACGTTTGTTGGAATGTTTATAATTGAACAATTTTGAAAAAAAAATACTTGATACCAAATTTCACTCTTACTTTCTAAGTGCTTTATGCCTTTAGAGAATCAGAATCCATTTTTGTTTAAATACGAGTGGGATATCTTTGTAGCCAAAGCAGAAAGGATTCAGAAATCCTCTTTTTAATAGACAATCACATAGCTCCTTTATTTAGAAGATGCTTGGTAACACATGGGCGTTGGAACAGGTGAGCTGTCACATTGATTCTCTGGAAATGTAGGTAGACCTTCAATGTTCTCTCATATTGAAAAGCACACAAACCAAAGACCAGCCACTGAATCCTATCTAGAGCATCATTGTCTGTTCCCCATCAGGGCTCAAACTTTCCATTGTGAAGACAATTACTTTTTCATTTCGAGGGTGATGGATTATAACTGGTAAAAGTGTGGTTATGCTGCTC
The DNA here is from genome assembly GCF_027574615.1 of Eptesicus fuscus. Taxonomy (NCBI): domain Eukaryota; kingdom Metazoa; phylum Chordata; class Mammalia; order Chiroptera; family Vespertilionidae; genus Eptesicus; species Eptesicus fuscus. Next base: position 102,174,975 of record NC_072476.1, read on the forward strand.
TACTTTGTGTGGGAATTTATTTATTTATTTAATGTTACTTTAAATCCTTGAATCATTTACTCAGGCATTGAATATGGTGGAACGAGTGTGAGTGTGCAAGTTGGTCATGGGTTTCCTACCTGCATGAATTTAAAAACAGTCCTTAGCTAGATGGGTTTCTATTTCCTCTTGTTGAATTTAGATAATGCTGCCTACCTCTTTGCCTGTTTTGAGTATTAAGTGAGACAGTGTTTACACAGTGCCTATTATCTAATAAATGTTACTTATGCTTTATTGCCCTGAGGCTGCCATCCTTTTCAGTATTCAGTGAGATAAATTATTATACAGAAATAAAGATCATTACCACATTCCAAAACTCCCTTAAAATGTAGATATTTGCAGACTTAAGGGCACACTCATATGCTTGGGCATTGATTCTGTATCTGCCATCACACCCTCAAACTAGAGCGATAGTGCAAATGAACCTTGTGGCATTGACAGATTGAGGATGAACTAAGAGGCTATGGGTTTGTTGGAATCTGCAGAGTAACAAGAAACACATGGGAAGCGACCTATGTTATCAGTAACAAGAAAGATAAACTATGATTTGAAAACAAGCCATGTCGGGGAAAGGTTATGGTAGCAACGAGGGAAGAATAATTCTGAAATTAAAATCTCCAAACTGGAATAAGCCGTAACTTAGATATGCATTTAGACAGGGAAGAATTCTGTCATCTTCCTTCTTTTCAAAATCTCAGTGGTTGGATGAAAGTAATCAGCAAATATAAAGCCCAGAGCAATGGGTAGTCATTAATTGAGCTTCACGATAAAGGTGCCTTCAGTGTCTGTGTCATGAAACTACCTATCATTAAGATTACTAATGTCAGGTTTCCTTAGTTTGTCCTTGGAAACAGTTTAAAAATGGACATGAACTTACTGGATTTTTGCCTTAGAACGAATGGTCAGAAATGCGTTTTGGTTGACATGACCACTGACAATATATTTGCTTTCCTTTAAGGCAGCAATTTTCAAACTTTTTCATCTCGTGGCATACATACATACACTACTAAAATTCTATGGTACACCAAAAGTATATTTTTTTGCAAATATGACAAAAATAGGTATATTTTTGTTTCATTCACACCATATGGCTATTGTATTGGCTGTTGTCATTTTTTTTATTTGACCATCTAAGGGAAAAGAGGTCAGTGCTTCTGACTCAATAGTTATCTATTGCACGTTTTATAAATTCTTGTGGCATACCAGTTGAGAAAATCGATGCTTTAAGGAATAAAGTTCTGAGAGTCCCAACTAGAGACTTAAATTTTTGAAAATCACTCAGTGACAAATCAAATAAAAATACTGAGAAGCCAAGAAGTAGTTTTAAATTAGATTTTTAAAGTCCAATTTTTTTAAGTAAATTTAAACAGTAGGAACTGTTTTATATATTTTCTACTTTCCTTTTGTAAGTTCAGGATTTTTATGAAAAATCTCTGTTGTCACAAAGATAGAATCCTGCAGCGCAGACCTATTCAGTCCTCAGAGAGTTCTCTTCATTCTGCATCTTTGATGAAAGCAGTAGACTTATAGAAATATATTTTGTGCATGACAGTTAGGGGTAAACAGATGTTTTGATTCAGTGGAATGAAAGTTGTGGCCTTCATTTGAAGTGAATTTCAATGACATAATGAAAATGTCCTTGAATGACATCATTCTGCTGTCTAAAGCAAGAAAATTAGAAGTTTGAAAGTATGCATCATAATTCTACCAGCAAGGAGAAATAAAAGAGGCTTGTCCTTCTTTAATTTCAAAACCATCCAAAAGGACAAATTATCATATGTATATTAATTAAAATAGTATAATATTGCAGTACATCTTCATAAGCATAAATGTCATTAATTTAAAATTTGATCATTGGGGAATTGGCAGTATGTATATTATTTGCTAGGCAATTTAAATATAAAGAAGACTGCCATACAATTAGGCTAGGAAGAAGCACAAAAGCAGTATTTACAGTCATTTTTCATTAATTGATCCCTATTGCACTAAATTATGCTGTTCACTAGTAGGTGTCTGCAATGCTTAAAATCACATAGAGAAACTGAGATTGGAGTTTGGAGAGGAGAGGAGATAAACTCCAGCAGGACTGGGAATGTGTTATAAGAGGGTGGTGGGAGGCGCCTGGCATTGTACTTGACCCCTGAAGTAATGTTAGTAAATGTGGAGGATGAGTTTGGGTTTTCGGAGAAGTAAACCCCAGACATTTGTTGGGCAATGGCAAAGATGAGGCATCTGAAAAACAGTCTTTTTGTATTATAGCTGAGGACCATGTCCACACAAAATGATGAGCTTCAAGGTAAAGAATTGGGACAAGCCAGCCATAGAGGATTTTGAGTGATTACACTTCATTTTGCAAGCAGTAGGAAGTCTGGTGGCTATAAATAGGAAGTAATTTACTGGGGCAGGTGGAAACAGGAAAATTAGTAAGCAGAACAATGATATCATAAAAACTTCTTGGAGAATGATGGCAATGGAGCAAACATGAAAAGCTGAATAGGAAAGCTGTTGTATCGGAAGGAATATAAGACTGGTTGAATGCAGGGCTGGGCCCACAGGGGAGTCAGGAATCATTTTTAAGTTGTATGCCCAGTGGCTGGCTGAAAGAAGAAAAGCAGACATGCTATAATAAACAGAAATAAAAATGCCAGGATAATTAGTTTGAGGTCAAAAGGTAAAACTGGTTTGGGTTTTAGCCTGTTGAGACAGCTATTCTACTGGGACCTCCAGAGGCCACTAACAGTACAGCGCTTAGCTAGAAATGCATGACTCCATCTCAGAGGTCAAGGCCAGGCAGAGATCTGATAACCATTTACATTAACATTTTTGGTCAGCTTGTAGGGGTTGATGAGGCTAAAGGAGAGAGTGAATAGAGGGGTGAGAACTTGGGTGAGATGGTCACGGATGCATACTTTAATGTAGGAAAAATAGGACTTAGGTAAAGGTTAAGGAAAATAATTTTTTTTCTGGTATATAAATATGAGTGAGGAGTGACAAAAATACAGAATCATAGGAACCAAAGATTTGAGAGGGTTTCTGGTAGGAGGAATGAACAGAATCGTGAATCACAGACAAGAGACCAATATAAACCATGCATATTGGGAGTGGGGGGATTACCACACAATGAAAATGTGCAGTTACAGGGGAAGGGGGCTTAGTCTAGCTCTTCACACCCTCATATGGGTTATGTTTCTATCCCATCACTCATTTTAATGAATAAGATTAGCTATAGCATAGTGTAGCTCTCACCCATCTCATGTTCTCATTTGGAAAGTTGTTATGTTTATTGGAAATCATCTCAGTGTCTTCAGTTATGATTAAACTTTGTTTTATCCATAAGTTAGACTAAATTTTCCTACAATGGGGATGTTAGCAAGGTTTCACTGTATTAGAAAAGCTAGCATATTTTCCCTTCCAGATGTCTGTATTTGAATGATCTGTGTTTTCTGATACCTTTACTCCCTACCCATCCTTGACAATGAATTTATCCTTGAGAGACATCAAGGCATTAGACCAAATCACAGACCTAAGAAAAGTTCTTTGCACAGCTTAGGGCAGGCATGTCAACCCCGGTGTGAGTATTCTGTATGTAAATAGTGAGGTTTATAAGGTGGTGAAGAGTGTCTGAGAACCCATCAGATCCAAGTTCAGGGATTGGCTGCTGAGTCTTGGCGGGTGAATGGCCACTGATGGTACTAGGAGGAGGACGTAGCATTTAAAAGAAGGCACTTCATGTCATTTCTCAAGACCTGTGCTTAATAACTGGGCTATTAATTGGACTTCTGAAAGTTGAATCAGTTTTAAATAAAATTTAAAACTTTGTTGCAAGGACTGTGTGTTTAAAAAACACATTTTATTTTTTAAATATATTTTATTGATTTTTTACAGAGAGGAAGGGAGAGGGATAGAGAGCTAGAAACATCGATTAGAGAGAAACATTGATCAGCTGCCTCCTGCACACCTCCCACTGGGGATGTGCCCGCAACCAAGGTACATGCCCTTGACCGGAATCGAACCTGGGACCTTTCAATCCGTAGGCCAACGCTCTATCCACTGAGCCAAACCAGTCAGGACTAAAAAACACATTTTAAATGAGCTAGACATTTACTCATTTATATTGATAAATAAGTAGTTTAACAAACATATGCCCAATTTATGGTTGATATCTAAAAATATAATTTTTCAGAGGGAGTCTTAAGTATTAGTAATGGGACAGGTTTGACTCATCATTTGACTTCAATCATAGCTAAAATAATTGCCACATATAAATCTGCTACATTTCAGGGGTTTAACCACAAGTCTACTTAATGACAAATATTTATTTCATCAGAGAGAGTGGAAAATAGAAACTTTCATCCAATATTTAGAGAGAAAAATTTAAATCCCGGTAGCGGAATATGGAGATTGTTTAAATCTCTTTAAGGCTTTGGATTAGAAATGTCTGACATCAGATATTTTCACCTGGAACAGGTGTCATAATAGGGCATTGAACCTTGGGTACAGTGGGGAGTTCTTGTTACGGAATGGGGATTGTCTTTATTTACCAGGAATACAAGGAGGCAGAAAGAAGGAAGCATGACTAAATTTGAATTCTTCACAGTTTAGTATCAGGACCGAATCTTTATAATGCCACTTTTTCCCTTCTAAAATCTTAGAGGGGGAAATGGATTCTGAACATAAGAATAATTTATCTATCAAAATTAACTTATTAGTAATTAAAATCATAGCTATCAATGATATATTAATTATAATTATAATATTTTATCTATCTCCTTTAAGTAGAAGATAAAAATGATTACTTAGTTATTACTTTACTGTAATTATCAAGAAACTTTCTAACAAGTTCTATACTTTGCATACATCATTGCTTATAGTCCTCCTACAAAGAAAGTAATAGAAGAAAATTGAAGTTCACTGCAGTTACCTTTCTTGTCCAAAATCATGCAGCTAATAGAACTAGAATTTGTCTGCCTTCAAAATCTAACTAAGAGCTTTTACAAATAAATCCTGTTTCTGTAGAGCAGCATGAAAAGAAGAGGGGTTTTATAACATATCAAACCAACTGTCAAATCCCAAACTGTTTTGTTTTCATGCTGACTAATCTAAGAACATATTCTTAATCTGCTTTCTTACTTATTTAATTTATTTTAATGTATTCTATGTCATAAAAACTCTCAATGAATAAAAATTCAGTGTTATATAAAAGATAAGTTAAGAAAGTATTTACTGCATTAAAGGCTCTTGTTAAAAAGCATTTCTTTATCCCCACTGAAGTGTAGCTTTCCATTAAAGTTCAATGAATTTATATTCTTAGCATTGGCTAGTCTAGATCCTGTCCACATTACTGCAGAAATTAAACAAAAGACATGATATAGTTTTGAACTTTAATGAATTTAAATCCAGTGATGATGGAAGAAACAAAAATAGTACCAAAAGAAGTAATAATAGAAGAAGCATACTGAAAATATATGTTGCTCTGGTGAAAATATATGAAACTCATCACCAGAATGGGACCTGAGGGAGAGGTGATGCTAAGAGGAGAAATGATAGGCAGAATGGAAGTAACTATATCTCCTGTTCATGGACCCAGGTGCGCTTGGCAGGTACTCTCTTGCTTGACATATGAGGTACTTGCCATAAAGTGTTAAAACAGAGGCTGGGAAGGGTGTAGGAGGCTTTATTTCTTTGAAAATCAAGGCAACTTGTTCCTATTTAATTGAAAGTAATTGATGGCTTTTGTCCTGGCAAGTTAACCCGGGCACGTGCCCTTGACCAGAATTGAACCTGGGACCTTTCAGTCCACAGGCCGATGCTCTGTCCACTGAGCCAAACCAGCTAGGCCAGTGGTCGGCAAACTCATTAGTCAACAGAGCCAAATATCAACAGTACAACGATTGAAATTTCTTTTGAGATCCGAAAACCGACTTCTGCGCATGGGCCACGAAGTTTCAATCGCACTGTATGTGCGCGCCCGCACGTGGTATTTTGTGGAAGAGCCACACTCAAGGGGCCAAAGAGCCGCATATGGCTTTCGAGCCGCAGTTTGCCGACCACTGAGCTAGGCCCATATGCATTGTTTTAAAAACAGAAGTTGCATAACACTTCTGAGTGGATATTAACTATATTTTTCTTGGCTAGCAGAGAATGAATGGATGTATGTTAACTGAAGAGTTATATTATGCAAAGTCTATTTTCAGACCTGTAGTTGTATCTGTGAAATAGAGTCAATGATATTTTAAGAGGAAATGATAAGGATCAATGGACCTTCATGATGATGTCAATATAGCTAATGGCTTCAGACCATATTAAATCCTGGTAATAAAAAGCTATGGTGTGATAAACATTATTGCAATAATAAAGATTGGGTGGCACTTTATCCTTTTCACCTCTATTGACTAAGATGGATAGAATATTATTTTTCCTTAAAAATAGCTTCTTTCTTAATGACAAAAATACAAACATGCATATGAAAGGGAGTATTTTTCAATGGGCTCCTGGTTACTCCCATAAAAATGGAATTGTTTTGGAAAGGAAAGGTAAATTAATACTAAGTAGGCCACCAGCATTGTGTCTACAGTTTATTATATGCGAGGATCTGTAATTTGTATATATTATTTTATATTATTTATAAATCTGTTCACATTTGGTTCTATAATAATCTTCATTTTACAGAAGAGACAATTTGGTATTAGAGAATTTAAGTAACTTGTCTTCAAATTCAAACGCTTTAAGAATTTCTGGTTACAGGCAGCTGCAGTGGGAATGATAAAGGGCAAATGGGTGAATCCACCTTATGTTTAGGTATTAAAACCAAACAGCCACAGTGACTGAGCATGAGATTGAGTAGACTCAGGCCCGGGAATTATCTAGGATGGCTCCAAGCTTTCTGACTTGTAAATCAGGTATAGAGTTTTTCTTTTCCTTGACAGAGGGGGCATGGGGAGTACATGTGGGAGGTGAGATGTTGAATCGGGGCCTGGTATGCTGTTTAACCAGAGTGTGAGATAGGCAAGGGGGTAGGTTCAATAGGCTGCTGGTCATGAGGCTTAAAGGCAGCAGTGGATAGAGATAAAGCTTCTGGAGTCATCAGTTACAAGTGAACCATGGAAGACATGGATGGGTGTATGGTATTGCCCAAAGAGTCTGTGTGGAGTAGAAGGTAAAAGGCCCACTATGTCTGACACCCAGGGGAACAGCAGCCTTCTGGGGAGGCCAGAGACAGGAGCCCACAGAAAAGATTTAAAGTGGCCACAAGGTGGGGATCCTCGGTGCACACTCGATTTCACACTAGAGCTCAGGGACATCACTTCCTTGTGAAATGGCTATTACACTATTTCCCATTTGTCCTTAGTATATTAAGGGACACATTTTGCATATTTCCATTGAGGGAAGGAAAAAAAGAGAAAGAGAAGGTTGCATTGAAAATGGCAGTGTATGCTTGTCCCTAAATGTCTAGATACATTTTGATGGAAAGGCTGGTAAAATCTTTAAAATGACCAACGTTTACCTTTGACCTGATCTTGGGGGGCGAGGGGTGTGTGGAGACAAGCGGGGAGAGTGCCTTTTATAGTTCTTTCTTATACTACTTCTTTAATCCAGGAGCAATTCATAATTAGGGATGGTAGAAACTTTGATAGGTTTATGCAAATGTACGCCTTTCCAAAAGTGGCTCAAATAATCTAAGTGGGAGAATTAATGTTAAATAAAAACAGAACAGAAATTTCTATGTCTCTTATGCAACTGAACTTCCAAAAGAGGACACATATGACCAGGACAAAGTAACTCATGTCTATTCAGACTTTTCTTTACTAAAGAGTTATATCAGTGCATTTGCTTTTTCATTGTTATAAGTATATACTGTCACAAGTATAAATAGTCTATTTATAATGTCAATATTCTTTGCAAGAAGACAAACGAAAATTACATAATCATCTCTGAAGAATTTAGTTACAATAGATTAACCTGGAATAACCTGAAAGTTCCTGGTTTCCTCCCAATTTTAATGAAAGGTGAGATAAGAATATTTCAAAAGATAGTTAGTAAACATAGATTCTAGTTTCAAAGCTAGAGTAGAGTCTCTTCAATTATTTTTAGCCTCAGAAAAATATTAGTTTTCCTATTTCAAACAAAAGAAGAATAAAGCATACATATTTGGAGTACTGTGAAGCTAGGGACGGTTCTAGAATTCATATTTGACCTAATCTCCTATGGATAAATTTGCAGTACTGGTATTTTAGCACACCCTGTTTATTATTGTTTATTCTAATCTATGATTGGTAATTTGGCATATAAAGTTCTTCAAAACACCTTCAAAGAATCTTACCAAAAGCATTTTTTAAGTTAGGTCTTCTGGTCTTATACTTCTCCCTAGCTTATAGGGAGGGTGTTTTTTGGGTCTTTACCAGATAAATGGGGTTATGGGTGTTTTTTTAATTTATTTCTATAACACTTGATATCAAATATTTTTTGGAATTCTTCAGTCACAATACCTTGCTTTAGGAATATGTTAATTTTACTTAGATTTAAATTTGTGGCAATGGAAGGAGTTAGTAACCTTATTTCTAAAGCCAACACTTTGTCCTCTCACTCATTTATTAACCACAAATCAGTAATAACTTTTATGGGGGCGAGAGAATGGTCTGGTTGCTGCCTGCATCTAAAAATCTGATTGTTTTATTTGTTGTAGGTTTTACTGGGATTTAATAATGCTTATAATGATGGTTGGCAATCTGGTCATCATACCCGTTGGAATCACATTCTTCACAGAACAAACAACAACACCCTGGATTATTTTCAACGTGGCCTCAGATACAGTTTTCCTCTTGGACCTGATCATGAATTTTAGGACTGGGACTGTCAATGAAGACAGCTCTGAAATCATCCTGGACCCTAAAGTGATCAAGATGAATTATTTAAAGAGCTGGTTTGTGGTGGACTTCATCTCATCAATCCCAGTGGATTATATCTTCCTCATTGTAGAAAAGGGAATGGATTCAGAAGTTTACAAGACAGCCAGGGCACTTCGCATCGTGAGGTTTACAAAAATTCTCAGTCTCTTGCGTTTATTACGACTTTCAAGATTAATTAGATACATACATCAGTGGGAGGAGGTAAGACATCTATTTTACTTTTTAAAGTCACTATGTGGTCGTATTGTTAATGATGGCTGTTTTAAAATGAACAACTGGTCTATATATGAGGTTTATGAAATTCAAGGATAAATTTTTTATTTATTTTTTTGGTACATAAGTGATATATGTGTATCTTCAAAAGATATGGTCAAATATTAGATTTGAATGAACTGAAAAGAAATTCGTGATTTTAAAACTATTGTTTTATATCAATTTAGTTTTTTACCAACAATCCCACTTTAAGCAAAAAACTTTTTATTCAAACCAATACAACCCCTCCTTCCTCGTGAATGTCTCTTTTTTATTTTTTATCTGATATGAATACATCAGGACAATATTTGACAAAGATGTGGAGTCTATTTGCTAATCTAGTTTTATCATTAGCTCTATGAGATAATCTGGTATATGGTTCCTCTAATATTGAAATTTCAGAGAATTTGTGTTTGAAGAAAACAGATTTTGGGGGTGTTTCCGAATTACATATGTGAAGAGTGATTTCAGTATATTAATTTTGCTCTTTGTTGTGCTTTGCATGTAATTAATTATGCTAGTTTCTCCCTATTAGTTCATTTCATAATACTGAAAAACAGCATACCCAGGAGGAAAATTAGTACATAAAAAACTCAAATAACATAGCGGGTAAGTGCAGTCAACCTGGCCAGTATTTTTCTGACTAGGGGCAACTTTGTTCCCAGGCAGTCTGTGGACCGGAGAGGGCTCAGCAGCGCAGTTTCTTAGATCTGAGGGAATTGTTCCATCCCACACAAAGGAGTTCATGTCCCTACTTCCAGAGTCTGTGTATTAAACATCTTAACTTTCTTTTCCTTCTAAGTCTACCTTTGTAAATTACCACCTGAGTTTTATTGAAGGTTGAAAATGCTTTGAGAGTTTCTAAGTCTGCACTCAAGAAAACAATGTACTTGCTATGGATTGTCACTTTACTCATTACAGCAATTAATTTTAGCATTTTTAGGATGAATTGTGTTTTGGAATTTAGGTTTAGATGAGTCGGAAAATGGAAATTCTGTGAGCACCAGCTCTGCTTTCTTTGGGGCCACAGCCATGTTCTGTGCGTGCTTGTCAATGGCGTTTCAGTTCCTAGGATTTCAGGAAATGCCATGTGATCATGCACACTGTGTGAGACGTTGCTGAAAAGGCTGAGAACGGATGGTTCCTAAAATATGGATATGGGTTATATTTAAAATCCAGTGAAGCACATTTGAGAGATTGGATTCATCTGTGTCTATGTAGTACATTCTATCTGAAATGCAATTAATGTTTGGTTCTCAAACTTTATTATACCAATTTGAAATTGACATCAGACCAAGATGATTATGGATAATAGCTAATGTTTATTGAGGAATTATTATATGTCAGGTAATATATTTGACTCTTTACTAAAGCTTCCCGGTGACTCTGGTAGCTCGCACAGATTCATAGTAACAGGCTGGGCTGGGATTCTAACCTTGGCAGTTCCACTCCAGAGGCAATACTCCTAACCACAAAACCCTGTAGCTTCTTGCTGTAACCTGTGTGTACTCTTCTAATGACAAATACCTTAATACCCAATATTTTATGTATTAAATACAAATTGTAGATGAATAGCCCAACTGGTGTGGCTCAGTGGTTGAGTGTTGACCTATGAACCAGGAGGTCATGGTTCAGTTCCTGGTCAGGGCACATGCCAGGGTAGCAGGCTGGATTGGTAGGGGGTGTGCAGGAGGCAGCCCATCAATGATTCTCTTGCATCGTTGATGTTTCTAGCTCTCCCTCTCCTTCCCTCTCTGAAATCAATACAAATATATTTTAAAAATGTAGATGAGTATTTACCTCTTAAAACATGGTTTCACAAAACAATATTAATGGCTAGCCTGTGTAATGAAGAGTCACTGAGACAAATACCCAGTCAGTTAAAAATGCAGTGGGCAGTGCGACTGCTTTTCAGCGTCTTGTAGTTTTAACCCAGTTACCCTAGAGAACAGCATCCGGGGGAACAGATGGTGGCCTATCGGATGAAATGGCAGGCCACGCGGGCACAGAGGACACTCCTAAAAGGGATGTCCTCCGGCGTCTGGCAGCGGTCACAGGCACCTGGCTGTGTGTACCGTGATGGTGTTGTATAGATGCCATGCTATGCATGATTCAGGCTCGCGGCCACTGTGACTGAGAAATGCGATTAATATGCACTTACAGGCATTTGGTAACCAAACACACTCCGGCCAGAGCTGCGAGTTGGCAGGTTCTTTTGTATAAATAAATGACCTTGATAATAAATGAACCATAAGCTCATTTAAGTGAAGAATGTTTCCTTGATTATATGCCACCTTCCTATGATATCACACACATCATGGATATTTAATGTCTGTTAGTGATCCTGTTAAACAGGAAAGAGACAGTCATAATTAATCCAAAATTTAATATGTATTCATGACCTCACCACCTACATGATTCAAACCAAAATCACAAAGGATCTTACATGGTTCCAGGCTGGCAAATCTCTCCCTGACTTTGATAAATGCCACAAGGATGTGTTTACCAGTAGAAATACAACAACTAGCTTGGCAGCCGTTGCCCTGGGAGGGTGTAGAATAAGACTGTGCAGGGAGATGTGAGCTCACCCACATGTCTCTGAATTCTGGGTGTTTGAGTACCAAGCTGGCTGCTGCTAAATTCAGCAAATTTGGGGAAGTAATGCGTGAAGTCTGGAAACTGCTCTTGTTCTAACTGAATCATTTGCAAGGAACGCAGCTGCCTTCTATAGGAACTGCTTTGGTCTTCAGCGATACATGTTTTGTGCGTGTGTGTGTGTGTATGTGTGTGTGTGTGTGTGTGTTTTCTGGTCTGAATTAGTTCATCTGAAAAACAACAAGAAGCGCCAAAGCCAGATAAATTAGAGAAATCGTGAATGAAATAGAGAAACTTTAAAACTTAGTCCTTATGTTACTATCGTGACTAAAGTTGAATGTTGTGGCTACTGTACAAGGAAAAAGCTGATTTGGCCAACAGATTTGTGAAACACGTGGTGTTAAGAAGTCAGGAGGGACGTTGTTTACATAAGACAATTATAAGATCAATGGCTTTAAGATGCAAAAATAGAACTCTCTCTGAGTGATATTTTCAGTGTAAAGTTTCATGAAACTGCATGTATATATCGTCAGGTGAGGTAAAAACCTGGAACAATTATTTCAATAAATCAGGCCAGAAAATGCCTCTTTCTCTCATCTCTAGAAAACTGAGGTGAATCTTCCTTGTAGTTTGGCTTTTTAAAATTCATTTCTTTCATTCAACATTGCTTTTATCATTCTATTTCAAGTAAAGTCAGTGAGCCATGGCAGAATGCTCTACTGTAGCCTATCACAGGGGTGACCCATTCTCTCTGATCCTCCTGAGGGAGACATATGGTGAGGAAATCCTTGGAAATTAAATGGAATATTAACAATTGTTAGCCCTCACAAGCCACTGAAGAGATAAAGGAAGATTAAGAGTTTAGTGGGTGGGAGATTATTCAGTTAGTGAAGGTGAAGAGTCCTAGGAACCTTGAATGCTGCCCGGCCCATTGGGTTGTTTTTTGTTTTTTTATCAAAATTGGATGATCTCTGACATTATTAGATATTGGAAATAGCAATTGAAAACAAAAATACTATTCTGTAGAGGTTATCTGTTTTTAGGATTTAATGTCGTGGGAAATGAACAAAATAGTGTGGGACAAGCATGATGCTTATATCATAACTAAGCCTTTGGAACACATATCTATAATGCTTGCTCTTTTGTTCCTCATTTACTATTCCCTCAGCCTTCCTTGCATAGATTTTAGACCCATCGCAATGAACTAAATCCATTCTGGGGCAAGAGGGAGGGCTTGTGGTTTCCATCTTTGTATACGTCTATAGCAATTTCGGATGAGTAATGTGTCTGGGACATCACAATTTTCTACAAGCAATCGATATTAGATTTTTATGCAGACTGAGAGACAAATTGATAAACAGATGATGTTTAACAGCCGAGCGTTAATCAGGAAATTTATTCCACAGGGAGCTAATTCAGATCGCAGTTTCTGTCTTTGGTTAATTTTAACATTCTATTTGGTTGATATTCGAAACGAACTCTTGCTGTAAATTGCCTATCTACAATTACACAACACATACTGTAACTACTTCCACTTTTTAAGTATTCCAAGGCTTGCCATGAGCAAGCACCGTTGTTTCTGTAAAGCTGCCCTCTGCTAGGGTGTAGAGAACTTCCCTGTTGCCTATCACGTCAAATCTGTGTTTCTTCGCTGTGCCTTCCAGGCTCCTCAGCCAACCAGCCCGTCTCAACCGTGTCACTTCCTATTTGCACCCAAGGACTCCTTTCTGATTTTTGTGTTTTGTTTTTTGTTGTTTACAATGCCTCTTGCAGAGAATGGTTCTTTCTGCTTCTGTAATTTTGCATGTGCCACACCTCAGATTTAGAAAGCCTTTCTTTTTCCATGACTCCCTTAAAAAGTAGACTTAAACTTATTTCCAGAAAACAGTTTACATTGTCAGTCCCTCTACTGTGAGCGGTTCTACTGGCTCTGCTCTTGCATTTGTTCTGCTGATTGCTTGGCTGCTGATGCTTGCTTCGATGCATGTTCCTTTTCTCTTGATGGACATAAACGTCTATGGGGAAGAGGCAGTGTCAGGTTTTGCCATTGCATCTGCTTGTGCACAGCTACAGAGTTCTAAGCACAGTGGGTTATCAGAGCCTGCCTGTCCACTAGCAGTTCTCCATGCACTAAATCCACGAAGTAATTGCAAAGGAATATCCGTTCTTCACTCTCAAGCATGGACCAAGTAGCTTCTGTTTGCAGAGATAGCACATGAGAATACAAAGCATTCCCCAGCTTTGTAGGAAAAAACAGACATAATCGCAGATGGTGTGGTAAATGGTGGCATAAAGAAGGGAGTGATGCTGGCTTGTGTGGCTCAGTGGTTGAGTGTCGATCCCTGAACCAGGAAGTCATGGTTGGACTCCAGGGCAGGGCATATGCCAGGGTTGCGGGCTTGATCCTCAGTAGGGGACGTGCAAGAGGCAGCCAATCAATAATTGTTTCTCATCATTGATGCTTCTATCTCTCCCTCTCCCTCTCCCTTTCTCTCTGAAATCATTTATTTATTTATTATTTATTTATTTATTTATTTATTTATTTATTTATATGAATATATATACTTGGAGGGAATCAACAGAGTTTTCTTTGTACAAGAAGAGAGCTTCAGACATGCTTGAATGAGTTTCAGAGCTGGAGACTGGAATACCTGGCTTGGCAAAATGGGAGCAGAAGAGCACATTCCAGGAAGGCAGCCTAGCCCAGCAGTCCCCAACCTCCAGAACCCAGGCAGTAAGGCGGTGCATTGGGAGGTGCAGACAGGAATTTGTGCTGATGGTAGACTTCCTCAGGAAGGTGTCCTTGAGGCAGTGCAGGCAGGGGATTTACATGGAGAATGCAGAGTGAGGAGGAATGGAGGCCCCTGGGGATGGAGCTAAGGAGAAGTCAGGAGAGAGTTACCCCTCACTTGTGTTTTTTATATACAGCTAATGTCAAGCAGGATACTTTTCTAGATATCTCTGCCATGTATTCTTGGCCTTGCAGTGTTTGTATAAAATAAAATATGAACAGGACATATGCAAAGTTTATTTTGTCAGCTTTATGATTTAAATATCAATTATATTTGACATTATTAATATGATATTAATATAATTATATTATTGTGATACAATTATATTTAAGTCTAGAGGCCCAGTGCATGATTGAATCATGCACGTGTAGGGTCCCCTACACACTTTCGCTTTTCGCGGGGGGAGCTGGGTGCCTGTCCGCTGGTGCACCAGGCCTTTCAGAAGCCTCCGGCTTGGCAGAGGCTTCTGAAAGGCCTGGTGCCGGAGCAGACAGACACCCAGCTCCCCCACTTTTGATGGTCCGCGGTCGCTGAGGGGGGCTACCCTGCTGTTGAGAGGCGCAGGGGGCGGGAGTCGCCTCTCAACGGCCGCTGACACCTGGCTACCCTGCCTTTGAGAGGCGCAGCTGGGTGTCCGCAGCAGGCTCCCTCAGTGGCCGCGGATCTGGTCGTTGAGAGGCACAGGGGGCCACGCCTCTCAACAGCAGGGTAGCTCCCCTCAGTGGCAGCGGATCCGTGCCTCTCAATGGCCGGATAGGCCACCCCGAGTCCCGCCCCCCAGCCTCCCGCCGCCCAATCATGGGTGTAGCGGAGTGATGGTAATTTACATGTTACTCTATTATTAGATAGGAATTAGCATTTCTAACCACCAAAATATGGTGGTGTGAATTGGATCCTATACTAGAACCTAGTATTTATGTGTGTTTATTAAAATTGTGCCTTATATTTTCTATTTAATCTGGGTGGAAGTATTTAAAATGAGTGATTCATGACTAAAACTTAATAGAACAGTTGTGAAGTTTAAATTAAATGAGATACATGAAAATTACTTGTGATACATAAGTTGATGTGTGCCTTTGTGTAGAAATATAAGATCCTGATATCATCTTTCTCTGATTAGCCCACCTACTGAAATTATCATTATGATGTGTGTGTGTGTGTGTGTGTGTGTGTGTGTGTGTGTGTGTGTGTAAATATTTTTGGCAGGCTAATATTGATTCTGCTAAAGACCACTAGATGTCCTCTATTGGTTATGTTACTTTAGGATTCTAAGATGCCAACACTGTCTTCTTTGAAATTATTCATTTATACTGCTTCATAATCACCTAATTGCTTGGCTATCGATGTCTAGATAAAATAGATGACTTCAGATGGTCACATAGGTAAAAATTATTTGTTATATCTATAATTTCTTCTCAGATGGAACACAGTTTGTTAAGTTCCTTCTGCAGAGTCATTTGTATTCTGTGAGAATTGTTTTTAGTAATATACTGTGTGTTTTTAAAGGTATTTTAGCAGATATCCTGAAATTGTAAGGTACAATGTGATGGGATCTATTTGGATGTGAAATGTTAGGTCAAGACAATTAAGGAGAAATTGATGATATTGATAAACAATGTGTGGGTGTGGGTATGTATGTGTGTTAGAAGTAAGATACATACTTTATGAATGTTCTTGGTCAGTGCCCTGAGGCAGATTGGTATAGCCCAATGCTTTTCACATGGAAATCTCAGTGTAATGCCAAAGCAATCAGATCAAATTTAAAACGTTCACACCACTATTTCCAGATTAAAATATTAGACTTTCTTAATGCGTTGTGATTGGTCCAGTTTGTGTCCCTGTTTTGCATATTTTGTACACTTCCCTGGCTCTATGTTGAAAAACCCCAGACTTATATCCCAAGTTTCAAAACGATGTAACCCAGTGCCTCCAATATTCATGGCGATGATATCCCTAGAAAGATAGCTGCTGAGCTCCTCAAGCACATTATGTTCTATTTCTTCTCAGGGAATATTGGAAGTATTACAAATGCTATTTTGTATTTTTTTTTTTCTATACAAAATATACCACATGAGGAATTGAAGCAACAAATGAATCAGGCAACATTTAGGACAAAATGCATTCAGCCTTACACTTAACTGAAGTGTCTGGGTAAATGTCTCAGATTTCCCCCTTCATTGAGCTTGCAGATTCAGCATATATTATTACTACTGCTATTGTGGACTCATCTATGTGCTACTGGTGTACAAATTGGGAATGTCATTGGTTCGTCACGATTGGACACATGATTTGTGATGTGATTCTGGTTTAAACCCTAATTCTGGTTCAACTGCCAGAATGTTTCCTAATAAGCATGTGTTACTTTAATCTCTGGGGAATGATCTCAGTTGAACTGGTCACTTGGTTGGTCTTGTATACCACCTACAAACAAGACAGGTGTGATGAGACATGACATTACTGAAAGTGGTACAGTAGTGCCCAAGAATATTTTGTTGTTATAAACAACGAGGTGATGTTAATCTCATCTCTGCAGGAACTGTTGAGTCTAATTACCTAATCATTGGGCGGGGGCGGGGAGGGGGCAAATGGGTGCTTATTGTGTCAGTTTCTAATAAATCAGTCTTCATTTTAGTTAGATCCAAGTCAAAAGTATGTTTTACTTATTTGAAATATTTTGGGAAGCAAAATTAGGCTTGCATTATGTTAAAAGTAGGAGTTGATTCATATTTCATTGGGCAAAGCATTGTCATTGAAATATATCAGAAGTTGTCACAGAAAGTGTTTTATAAAACATTGTAATTGTTATGAAAATTCAAAGAATAAATCAAAGTAGATCCTTCATTTGCACCGGGTAATCACAGAGAGAGACCTACTTTGACTTCTCTTTTTGTCTTGCTGATGTATGCACTTTAGATTTCTTATGAGAGGACTCCTGTCTTAAGTGTGAAAAGGAAATGCATTTGGTTGGTTATATAATTCTGGTGGCTATTTTGAGTTAAGTCTGCCATTTAGGCCATTTTTTTTTTTCAAGAGAGTCAAAATCTTTTTTCTTATTACATCTTAAAGTGAAAGTAGACTTTGAGGAAGGATTCTGGAAACTAGTTCCAGGGTTCCATGTAATTTAAAGCAGTTGTGAAGTAAGCCAATAGTAGCTATTCTGAGATAATCTGATTTGTCAGGAGTGGTTTCCTATAAAGATTGGTCATCAGAGGGAATGTTTGCAATAATGCTGATTATCTTAGTGTGCTGCTCTTTTTGTTCTTAATGTTGTGGAGATGAGTTGGGTGAACATATAAAATAAAGGAAATTCAGCTAAATTGGAGTGAAAGTCAGAAATACCTTCTGTGGACACTTTTCTCTCATTTTAAAAATGTGGATGATGGCTTTTACTTGGATTATATGGTTGCTTTAAAAATCGAAGAGGACATTCATTTATAGTGCTTTATAAACTCTAAAATTAAAAGTCTAGAGAACATATTAGTGTAAGATGTAATTAGACAAATTATTTTATGGATTTTTTTTTCCAGAGAAGTTTTGGAAGAATGAAATTCTCATCTTCCTCAATATTCTGGGTCAGACCAGAGAGTAAAAGGTAGCAGTGAGAGCTTTGAAATTTAGAACCCCAGAGCTGTAACTACCTACGAGGCTCTAACAATCCTGTTTGGAGAATCACTAATGTTGTGGAGGTTGCGGTTCAGCGGGAAGCAGTTCTGCCCTGTGAGAACGTGCTTGTCTCCATGACACTGAAGAGAAGGACCTTAGATAGTCCTAACCTGGTGGAGAGTTACCACCCCTATCCCCCTCAGCATATGTTTGTTATAAAAGCAAAATAACTTTATAATGACTATAATTACCAAAAATTGCTAATACATTTATTAGGAAAGAGTTATTGAAGACCTTGTTGACTTATGATATTGAAGGCTCCCATAAATTATTGACTTTAGAATAATATCAGAGCATGGATGGCTGGATTCCAAAAGAAGTATATGTGTTCACTTTCCTGACTTACAAGGCCCAGGATGTGTATTGGACTCTAAAGTCCTACGTGACTGATGAGATTTCTGCTCTCAGGCATGGTTTCTTAGGAACTGTGACATTAACAACACCATTGGGGAATGATTCTCATATGTTCTATGGCTTTCTCAGATTCAAAAGTATCTGATAGGAACTTCAAATATAGTCTAAGCCATTACAGAGATAGCATCTTAGTAGGCTATAGGTTGACAGGCAGTGAAAGTAATTCTCAAATAGCTGAGAGGAAGTCTCTGTGCAAACGAGATAGATAAATGAATACGGGTGTCCCAGCTTGAGTGAGAGGTGCATTTGTATCAGAGAGGGGTCCCACCGGGATATGAGAAGTTCAGTTGGGCTGCAGAGAAGACGCAGGACACCAACAAATGATAAAAAAAAAAAAAAAATCAGTTTTGCTAGAGACTTTCCCTTCCCTTCAGCCAAATTACCAGTATTTGCCTAATGTCAAAGATGAATGTTTCAGTGTTTCAAAGTGTTATTGCTGGGAATTTTACCAAGTAAATCATCCCTCCCCCTTTCCATTTAGGTGAATTGTTATTTCAGATGTTCTAAGAATCTCCAGTGTCTTGAAATTAATTCACTATATGGCTCCAGATGAAAGTTAGCAAAATGCTACTGTTTTTGAAATAATTCTAGTTAGTAGCACGTTTCTTAAACATACAATTCTATATATCCAGTTAAGCATTGTATATGTAATTATAGACTACTAGAGACCCGATGCAAGAAATTTGTGCACGGGGGTTGGGCAGGTTGTCCCTCAACCCAGCCTGGGCCCTCTCACAATCTGGGACCGCTCGGGTAGGGTCCCTAGGCCTGG
The DNA here is from genome assembly GCF_027574615.1 of Eptesicus fuscus. Taxonomy (NCBI): domain Eukaryota; kingdom Metazoa; phylum Chordata; class Mammalia; order Chiroptera; family Vespertilionidae; genus Eptesicus; species Eptesicus fuscus. The sequence goes on from NC_072476.1 coordinate 102,194,408, forward strand.
ACAGCAATCAGGGCCTATTGGGGCTGCCACTGCTTGCCATCTGTGCAGCACTTCCCCCTCCTCCCCTGCCACCAGTTGCCTCCCTCTGCAGGCAACAGGCGTGGGGTGCGATCACTTGGCTGGACTGGGCCTCCCTCTGCAGGGCGATCACTGGCTGGCCCCGCACACAGCGCCATAGCGTTGCTGGCCGGTGGCCTGGGCCTCCCTCTGCCGGGAGATTGATTGCAGGCCCTGCAGATCGATCACCCTGCAAAGGGAGGCCCCGCCCACCTGGCCAGGGCTCCGTGATCGATCACCCAGCACAGAGGGTGGCCTGGGCCTCCCTCTTTGGGACTATTGATCGTGGAGCCCCCAATTGATCACCCCACAGAGGGTGGCCTGGGCCTCCTTCTGCGGGGCAATTGTGGGTCGATGGCGGGCCCCCCAACCAATCGCATCGCACCCTGCCTTGGCTGGCCTGGTGCCAGTGCATGTCATAGCATGGTCATCTGGAAGGTCTTCCAGATGGTCATTCTGCTGTTTGGTTGTTTGGTCGATTTGCATATTACGCTTTTATTGTTATAAATTATTATCCTATATAATAAAGAGGTAATATGCAAATTGACCATCACTCTAACACACAAGATGGCCATGCCCATGTGGTCAAAGATGGCTGCCCCCATGTGGACACAAGATGGCCACCACAAGATGGCTAGCAGGGGAGGGCAGTTGGGGGCAATCAGGCCTGCAGGGGAAAGCAGTTGGGGGGGACCAGGCCTGCAGGTGAGGGCAGTTGGGGGGGACCAGGCCTGCGGCAGAAGGCAGTTGGGGGGGACCAGGCCTGCAGGGGAGGGCAATTAGGGGTGACCAGGCCGGCAGGTGAGGGCAGTTAGGGGTAACCAGGCCAGCAGGGGAGGGCAGTTAGGGGCAGTTGGGTAGGCAGGGGAGGGCAGTTGGAGATGACCAGGCTGGCAAGGGAGGGAAGTTAGGGGTGACCGAGTCAGCAGGGGAGGGAAGTTGGGGCAACCAGGCCTGCAGGGGAGGACAGTTAGGGGCAACCAGGCTGGCAGGGAAGGGCAGTTAGGGGTGACCAAGCCAGCAGGGGAGGGCAATTAGGGGCAATCGGGCCGGCAGGGGAGCAGTTAGGCGTCGATCAGGCTGGCAGGGGAGTGGTTAGGGGGTGATCAGGCTGGCAGGCAGATGAACAGTTGGGAGCCAGCAGTCCTGGATTGTGAGAGGGATGTCCCAGATTAGAGAGGGTGCAGGTTGGGCTGAGGGACAGCCCCCGCCCCGTGCACGAATTTCGTGCACCGGGCCTCTAGTAAATTATAAATAAAAATAAGAGACTATGTAGTTAAATATTTTCCTGACTTCTCATTTGCAAATTTCATATATTTATATTATCTCCAAATATAGTATTTAATATATATTAATTGCCCACCCTCTAGATTCTGAGCACTGTCCTACATGTGGGACTACAACGATGAATAATTAATAACTACAGCTAAAAGGGAATTTGTAATTTAGTGGAGGAGTTAGAAAGGAAATCAACAATCATGTAAGCAGCTGTAGTTTGGAAATCCTTGCGTGGAAGATTTCCAGCATGATTCTCTGACGACATGTCAGCTCAGTTGGAGAGAGCTCCACTGTCAGTTCATAAAGCCAACTCGTGGAGCAGCACAGGGAGTGGTGTCTGAGCCAGATATTTACCATCCTGTCATTAGAGAGTGAAACAGAAAGGGCTGTTTAATGCCATGCTTTCCTATAATGTGAACTTTGCTGAGTTTTACAAACAGGAAAATCAATTTCATTAAAAATAATATTAATACTTCTTTGAGATTACAAAATGACTTCCTCGTTTTGGAATCTGAAAACCTTTCCTTTCTTTCCAATCATCAAAATTAATGGATGATTCTTAAATGTTGAAAGTTTATTAGGAAGAAGAACAAGTATACTTAAATTTCATACGCAGTATTACATGCTGTATAACAGTAAGAGAATTTAGCAAAAAAGGACCTAGATTGTGTCTCTCTTGCTCTCTCACTCTGCATGTAGTTTGGATGCTCTTGCATGAGACTCTGAACCAGAAAATGCATTATCACAGTTACTGAGTAGACAGTTCATATTAGATAGGAAGCAACTGAGCTGCATTTAGTGACATGAGTACCAACAGCGAATCGGTTATTCTGTACCACCTCCACTCAAGATGCTTGAATTTTCTCCACATTTTGCACTCATCACTCATTTTCATTGTGCTTCCTGTTTCCAGTGACCTTTAACATGATGGCCATGGCCGTATCACTGAGGATTTCCTAGGATTCCTTGAGGAATCATATGTTGGTAGATTTCCCTGAGAAAAAAAAAAAGGAAAATATTTCCACCGGAAGCTCATCTCAAATGTCCTTCAATCTTAGGACTATTCTTTAATGTTACTTTTGTTGTTGTTGTTGTTGTTGCTCTTGTCCAGAGAATCACCAAGCAGTGAAATTACCCCAATGAATCTCAGATTACATAACAATACCTATTCTTCAAAGAGGTGAGAGGTCTCTAATCACTGCCCTCAGGAAATCAACCCTTCTCCCTGCTCCCGGAGAAAGCAAGGCCCTGCGCCAATACTGTGAGTTCCTTTTACCACTTTTACCTTTATGGAAGTAGGAAATTTTCCCTGTCCTCCTTTTCTGTCCCATTTCTCAAGAAATTTACTAACAAAGAGTGTAAGAAAATACCTATTAGTCACTTTTTTTTAATTGTGGTAAACAAAATATATGTCTCTTATCAGGAGACACAGACACACACTGTAAACCTTGGAACCCGACCCACTATGTCTGTACAGTATTTTCCTGTTCTTTCATCTGATGGCTGGGGTGAATAAACCAGTGTGATCCCTGGTTGGAGCAACACTGATCTTATCTATTCATGAATCGCTATATAATTTTACTCCTTCTTTCCAAAATAGAGGAAAAATTTGTATGAATAAAACAAAAGTGATTAACAAGATGACTAAATTGGCAAAATAATTTAACTTATAAAACCAATCAGATGAATTATTTTCCTTTGTACCTACTATACACTGAGTGGCCAGATTATTATGATCTCTGAATGCATAATAATCTGGCCACTCAGAGAGTGTGTGTGTGTGTATGTGTGTACACACACACACACACACACACACACACACACACATATATATATATATATATATATATATATATATATATATATATATATATATTAGAGGCCCTGTGCAAGAATTCATGCATTGGTGGGGTTCGGCCAGCCTGGCCAGGTCGGGGGGACATGGATGGTTGGCCGGCCTGCCTGCTGGTCGAACTCCTGGTCGAGGGGACAGTTTGCATATTAGCCTTTTATTATATAGGATATACACTGAGTGGCCAGATTATTATGCGTTCAGAGATCATAATAATCTGGCCACTCAGTGTAAATCTCCAGGTGATAGTTTATATTATTTAATTATCTTACTTGACATAGGAAGTAAATACTTCAGGTTAAAAAAATATAACTTAAATATGACAGAATTTTACAATTACTTTATAAACATTTTCCAAATTATGCTATTAAAATTTTTCTAAAGGAAAAACATAATCCAAACAACATTTTCCTTAAGAAGCAATCAAAATATTTTCCGCGCAGTTCAGTCATGGAAACATTTTACACTACAAACTTAGGGATGCAAAGGAAAATTAAAATGTCATTAAATTTGTACAGGGTTTCCTTAGAGTGCTTGCCTGTGCTGTAAGAGTTTTTAGAAACCTCATTCAGCATTCCCCAGTGTGTTGTCTGTGAGTTGTTAATGGTTTTATGAAGACAACATTTTGCTTTTGTTTTTCAGTGTTGAAAGTGTTATCATTGTCTTATCTTAGCAGCTTCCCCCAGGGCAGAGCTGTTCATTGCTCCCTCTACCTATCCATCAGTGGCAGGCTGGTGGTCCTGCTTTTTGTCCCCTCACACCTGGGTGGGGACTGACTAAGCAGCTTCCCTCTTGACCTTGTCAGTCCTTTTCACAAGGGATAAAAAGCTCTAGGGGGTCTTGATGGGCAATTAAATGATCTGACCCTAAGTGATGTATGTCACTTGTTATAACTATTTGGCCAAAATTTGTCACATGTCCTCACCCAGCCACAAGAAATCAAGAAGAGCAATCCCACCACATTCCTAGGAGGCAAAGAACTGGAGCCATTTGCTTAATAGCCCCGTTTCAGGAGTGGGAATAGTTGAGAGATGGAGGCAGTTAGGTCTGCACTCAGTCACTCAGTTGGCCTGTCACTAACTTGCATTAAACTTGAATCTATTCAAAATAAAATCATGGACCTGCTTGTTATCTCATTGTTTTTTTTTTTCTCATGGATAGTTTTGGTCAAACTATGGTGGTGCTACCACATGGCATCCCTCCTAAGCTCACAAAGTGCTTAGAGAGCTGATGGAGATGCCTTTGGGCATGAGAGAGAACTGGCACCACCCTGGGTGGCTACCTCCGAGATGTTTCTTGGATGCATCAATTATAAAGGAGTCTTTATTTTATTTAGTTTTTCTAAGTGAGCTCATACGTAATAGGAATTTAGATTATTCTACTTATGGATCTACCAATTTCCAAGCCCACAAACATCAGATTTAGGTGAGTTTAATGTGGATGGAAATTTACATAATTTAATTTTCTATCCTCCACCCTAAAATGAATTACAATGCTAATTTATAGACCTTCGCCCAATCAAATAGAGAACAATAAGTGTTATGAATTTAAAGGGGATGAGCAGATGTAGGTTTATAGTTGTTTGTATGGAAATAATACAATAATTTAATAAAGCAAGAATAAATTCTGAGTTTCATGCACTCACAGCGGTAAACTTACTTTTGCCAACCTCTGTGTGATATAATTAGGATAATTATTTTACAGGGAAAACTAATTATGCTTGAAATTTTGAGAACACTTGAAATGCAATCATTAAACAATTAGATGTTAAGAGTGACATAATATATCTATTTTCCTTAAAATGTATTCCTTTTATTTGGACTTCATTTTTCAAACACTTTAGACTTTGAAAGTACTTAAAAATCAAATACAATTTTTGGTAAATACTACTACTATTATAACTTGAATTATTTTTAAAATATATGCTTTGTTCCAATTTATTGAGCCTTGTTTAATGTCCCATAGCAGGTCCATATTAGTGAGTGTTCTATATGCGCTCAAAAGATGTGTTTTCTGCTGCTATTGTTTGTAGTGTTTGATAGTTGTCAGGACAAGTAACAGTGTTATCACGTTGTCTTGTTCTAGCATTTCTTGAGCTAGGGATGTTAAAATACCCAATCCAATAATTTTGGATTTGTCAATTCCTCCTTTCAGTTTCATTTGTTTTTATTACGTGTACTTTGAAGCCATGGTTAGGATTTTTGTATTTTTTGGTGGATTGTTCTCATAAGATGACCTTTTTTAATCTCTATAGGCAATGTCTAATGATAATATAGCCACTCGACCTTTATATAGGTAATATTTGTATGGTATAGTTTTTCCACGCTGTATTTTCAACCTGTGTATCTTGTAGACACCACATAGTTGAAACTTGCTTTGTGCTTGTGTATCAAACCTGATAAACTAATTTAAACCATTTAAATTGCTGTAGTTGGGTTTAAATCTATCATCGTGATATTGTTTTCTATTGATCCCATGTTTATTTTGTTATTGTTTTCCAATACTCATGCCTCCTTTTATACTAATTTTGTATTTTTTTTACGAATCTTTTTATCTCCACTATTGAATTAGTAACCATGTCTACATTTTTCCCCAATGCTTGCTATAAGGCTTACTATATTCCTCTTTAACTTACCAAAGTCTACATTCAAATATTATTGTACCATTTCATATATAGTATAACAAATTTGAAATACTATATTTCCAATGTCCCATTGCTAGCAAGTTTTGTTATCATACAATTTACTATATGATATAAATTACTATAAATATATTACTATATTTATATTTGGTTATAAATGCCCAAATATATGGTGATTCTTTTTGCTCTCAATGGGTAATTGTCTTTTAAGGTATTTTTTAGAGAGTGAAAAAAATGCTTTTTAAACTTGTTGCTATTGCTTTTCATTCCTTTGTGTAGATCCAAATTTCTGCCTGGTATCAATTGTCCTTCTCTCCCAAGATCTTATAGTGCTGGTGTGCTGTTGATGAATTGTCTCTGCTTTTGTATGCCTGGCTGCCAGGATTGTGTTCTGATTTTTGAGAAGTATATTTGCTGCATATAGAATGCCAAGAGGACACTTTTCGTTTAGATAAGAAGATACCACTTGATTGTTCTCTGTCTGCCTTGTTTCTGATGGATGGGAGGACTGATGTCATTCTTTTATTTGTTCACTGGACATAATATGACTTTTTTCTCTGGCTGCTTTTAAGATTTTCTCTTTATCATTGCTTGTTAACAGTTTGATTTTTATGTGCCTTAGTGTGGTTTTCTCCATGTTTCTTCTACTTGAAGTTTGTTGAGTGCTTCGGATCTCTAGGTGATAGTTTTCAGGAAACTTGTGAAAATACTCGCCATTATGCCTTCATGTGTTTTCTTTTTTTCTACTCCTTTTGGATGGTTCTTTCCTTGGCCTTTGTAGTGACTTCACAAGCCTGTGCCGATCAGTACTCAGCCAGACTCCAAGGGATCCCTCTGCTGACCTTTGAGCTTTCTCTCTGGGCAGCTCCTCCAGCTGGTATTTTCCCTTACAAATCCCAGCCAGCAGGACCTCCCTGTCTCTCACTCTCACTCTCAGCCTCACTCTCAGCTCTGCGAGATTGCTGAGCTCCCTTTGTATCCCCTTTCTCTGCACTGTGTCCTCTCTAGGCAGGGAACTGGTGCACGGTTAGGGTTCACCTGATTTGTCCTCTTCCTCTAGGGGTTATTCTTTTGAGATCCCTGGTCCCAGATCTGAAAACCATTGTTTTGTGCAGTTTGTCAGGTTGTCTGGTGGTTTAAAGCTGGAGGGGAAGCCTGGTCCCTGTTATTCCATTATGGGCAGAATCAGAGTGGTATGCCTTGTTTCAAAAATCAGATTTCATAGAGAGGCTTTTCTTTTCAGAGTAGGGTATGGTATATTTGAAAGAACAAGATCATCCTAATTTTTGCAATGTAAAGTTACATTATGTGTGGATGGAGCACAGTTGTGATCTAGGGCATCATTTGCTTTCTGCAGTATGTCTGTATAGAAGGACCAGGCAAGCAGAATAAATGTGTGCATCAGAGAAAGCTTCTTCATGGAAAAAGTGACGATCATTAAGGTGACCTTGCTTACTCAGTGGCGTGCTTAACCAGCCATGAGTGGGCTTAAATTATAGCCCTTTAAATTTTAACAACTGTAGTGTGTTAGTCCTGCCTTCTACACTGGGATCCCCAGAGCTTTGGATGAATTTCAGCAGTCAGTTCGCTCAAGGTGGACAATGTGTGTGCCAAACATAAGGCTTCCCCCTTTTGTGGACAAAGGGTTCCAAAAATAATTCTCGGCCACAATACAAAGTAACACCTGCGTTCAGTTTGTCATCTCGGGCAGTCTGGAAGAGGCCCATGACAACTCACGCCTCTTTTCCCTAAGAATACCAAACATATTCAAGTGGCCTAGAGCCTATTTTATTAATTCAAATAGCTAACAATTTTATTATATATAATAATAAAAGCATAATATGCTAATTAGACTGGACATCCTTCTGGAGGAAGCCAGGGCTGCGAGGGAAGCCCGGGCCCCAGGTGCCTGCTGGCGGCTGGAGGGAAGCCCGGGTCCCGGGTGCCAGAAGGAAGCTTGTGCCAGCAGACGGGGGAAGGAAGGCCTACTCTTGCATGAATTTCATGCATCGGGCCTCTAGTTGTAGAATAAGAGTGCATTTATTTACCTGTCACTGATCACTTTTAGAAGGAAGGAGCATGAGGAAGCATGACAGTCCAGGCTAAAGTTGTTGTTGTTTTCATTCCATTTTTAAACTGATACTTTAAAAGGATTTTTTTTTTTACTATGTTTTCATTTCTACTATCAATAAGCATTTTCAGAACAGATGTAGTTCTAGCTCATTCTTAACCCCATCCTTCTGATCCTGAGGAGAAGTAGTTCTAATCTCAACCAAATGGTTCTGCCAGTACAAAAATACTTCAGGATAAAATGTATTCAGTGAGGGTAGTGAGCATATTTTAAAGTTGTATAATAAACAAAAGGAATAATCAGAAAAAAAATATGTTTATGGATCTTGGTTAAACTATAACTACCCTTTTTGGTGCCCCTTTGCAGAAACAAATGATGAACTCATCTGAAGAGTTAAGATATATGACATTTCACATCCATGGACTTACCCATTAACAACTGTCTTAGTTTCTTCTGGAATAGCAGCTCTTTTTAAGAGTTTAACTTTTTGCAAACAAGTATTGTGAAAATTTTCTAAAAAAAAAGTAGAAATCTTGAATTTCACAGTGAACACATATACCCGCCACCTAGATTCTTTAACATTCTACTAACTTTGCTGACAATTACTGTCTAATCACCTATCAGATTTTTTCTTCTCTGCATTTCAAAGGAAACTGCAGCCACAGCCTTCCTCCTTTAAATATTTGAATCTGCATCAGATGCTCAGTATTTAACCTCCCAGTATTGTGCATACACTATGACACACAAAGCCCTTTGTTTGATATAATAGTTTGTGTGTTTTTTTACTCTCCCCCGAGGATATTTTTTCATTGATTTTTAGAGAGAGTGGAAGGGAGGGAGGAAGGGGAGAGAGAGAGAGAGAAACATCTATATGAGAGAGACACACTGATTGGTTGCCTCCCGCATGCAGGAACCCGAACCGGGGCTGGGGATTGGACCTGCAACTGAGGTACATGCCCTTGACTGGGAATCGAACCTCAACCATTCAATCTGTGGGCCAGTGCTCTAACCACTGACCCAAATTGGCCAAGGTGATATAATAGTTTTATAGCATAACAAGAATAAAAATGATTAGGGAATATAAATAATAGTATGAGCATTAAGTAACCTTGAGAAATTGTAAAACATATCCTACTGACAATGGTTCCACCATGATAATGTTTATTCAGTGACTGTCATTTTCCTTGTAATGCCTCTAGCTCTTAAATCTGTATTCATCTTTCTGAGCACATAACTGAAACGGTCTTTAGATTAGATAATATTCTTAACTCCTTTCCTCTGGTCTGAGCTCCTTCACCTCTGTAGAGAATTAGTCTGGGTGAGTAATTTCAAATAGCTTCTCCAGGCTTGTCATTGCCTGGCCTTCAATCTTCTCTTCCCAATGAGTCAGGCTTTTGATCATCTGTGAGCTCATATATGTCATGAAAAATGCTCACTGAGCCTGGCTTGTATGGCCCAGTGGTTGTCGACCCATGAACCAGGTGGTCCCCAGTTCGATTCCCAGGTTGCAGACTCAGTTCCCAGTAGAGGGCGTGTAGGAGGCAACTAATAGGTAATGTTTCTTTTTCTCTCATATCAATGTTTCTATCCTTCTCTCTTCCTCTTTCTCTAAAAATCAATAAAACATATTTTAAAAAAATGTTCAGTGACATTAGGGAGACACTAACTTTTCAGGTATTTTTAAAATTTGTTTGCTGTTTTGAAGTTCCACTCCTGGTATTCTCTACCTTGACATTATAGGGCCAACATTTATTTCACCAAGGGAAGTATAAAGTACCAAGTTTGGAAACACAAGTTGACTGGCATTTTATTGCATATTTATGCTAAAGATGTTCTGGTGCTTTTTATAGACTGAAGTGTCCAAGAAGCTGCTAGTTTGCCAGTTTTGTATCCTGGTGGCTGTCCATATGTTGTTCGTTTTGTCTCTAGCTTATATAGGTTCCATAAACAAAATGCAATATATTTAAATAACAGTATCTACCATTTCACAGATACACTGAGAATATTACTAATACTTTGTTTGTTCACGGCTTATGAAACCACGGAATGATGACTCTTTTAAGAAATACCATATTTGGGATTATGGTATGACATTACTCTGCTACCCAAACTTATGGATAATGGCAACCAGTAACCTAATTGCCTCTCCTGACACTCAAAGTAAACGTAAGTTTGATGCCATCAAGCCTGTTTTACCTAAAGGTAAACATTATTTGATAAACACACACATGGTAGGCTGGATCTTATCATGACTCTGTGCCCTCAATCAGTGGTTCCTAGATTTTATTTCGTAGATGAGGAATTTATTTTCTTCTTAAAGCACATGTGTGACATAAGGTAGATAAGTTAGCTCTTTATTTGGACACCGCAAAATTCAGCCCTCTACTATTAGTTACAATTTTGTGTCACATGGAAATGTAGGAAGCACAGTTGGTGAAAAACTCTTGCTTCCTAAGATCAGTGAAAAACTCCCCGTGGCCGTGCCCAGTCCACGGAGCAGCACTTGGAGGGATAGCTCAGTTTCAAGCCAATCAAGAGGGTGAACGAGAACACGATGTGTCCATATTTCACCATGCCCCTGGTCACATGCCTTCATTCCCTGGTTATTCTGGGAGAGAAATGACACATGTCACTCGGTGAGAGGAGCCAGCCCTGCTGTTCAGATGTGAAGCCTTCCAGTGACGTGGCATGATAGAGGCTGATTGTGCAGGCTCTGCATTTCAGTGTCAGCTACCAAAAGAAAGCTGTCATCTAGAGGAAGAACAAGATGAAATCAGAATCACAGAACTGTGTTCCTTTCTGCCTGAAGGCACAGTCGTCTTACTCAGCATCAGCTCTTAAGCACCTGACTTTGAGAAATATATTTGGCATAGAAGTGTAGGCAAATGATTATCTACATATATATTATATCTACACACACACACACACACATATATGTAGGCAAATGATTATCTACATATATATTATATCTATCTAATCTTTCCTGTGATGTTATTTTACCTTTTTTTCCAAATTGGACTTGGCCTCCTCTGAATCCTCTGATTAAAACCTTCCAATAACTTATGGTCACATCCAAACACCTTAGCATGACTACCAGGACCCTGCCCGATCTGGGCCCCACGCACCCCTCCAAACTCAGCGTGTGCGACCCTCCCTCTTCTCAGATTATCCACTGGCTTCCTTAGATTTAATTCTGTTCCTCGAACCGTGGGCGCTCCTTAGGAAGTTGTGTGTGGCTTGTGTTCTTGGTGTCCCCAAACTTTGCTCAGATGCTCCCTTCTCAGAGAGGTCCTTCCTGCACACCTTTAGCTGAAGTTATTTACATCCCTCTACGCTTACCTTCTCACTAGGACGGGCCTTTCCTTCTCGGCATTCAGAGTGGCTTTACTTTTATGCTTTCTGGTTTGTTGCTCTGTGTCTATAGTAGAACATGCACCCGCTGTATTCGTATGGAATTCTCAGAGCTTAAATAGGACCTGACACAGGGTGAGCACTCAGTCGTGATTGTTGAAGGAGGTTTTCTGGGAGCAGCCTCTGCTGCTTGTGGTATTCAGTGATTTCTGCATCAATATTCAGAACTGTTGGTCTAGATCCGTGGTCGGCAAACTGCGGCTCGCGAGCCACATGCAGCTCTTTGGCCCCTTGAGTGTGGTGGCTCTTCCACAAAATACCACGGCCTGGGCGAGTCTATTTTGAAGAAGTGGCATTAGAAGAAGTTTAAGTTTAAAAAATTTGGCTCTCAAAAGAAATTTCAATCGTTATACTGTTGATATTTGGCTCTGTTGACTAATGAGTTTGCTGACCACTGGTCTAGATAGTCATGCAATTACTTTCAATAAAGAAGTGTTATTAGATATTTATTTGCCATTGACATGAATATTTGTTCACAGTCATCATAAAATTGGTAAGGGACAACAGTGTGATGTACCCATGATCTGGTTGAAATTTTGTTTCTGCTTCTTTTGAGCTCTATAACTTTGTGAAGCCTCCATTTCTATCTCTATAATAGGGGTAATAGATAACTCTGGGGAATGTTATAAATATTGGATGAGTTATTTTATAAAGAGCCCAGGACAGGGCCTGAATACAAGGCCCGGCACATAGAAGGAATTATATGAATCGTACATACAAAATTTTTGCCTGTATCATTCCAAATTTTCTTCTTTTTTTTTTATTGTAAATATGCCTTATATGTATACAAGGCCAGACAGATAATTAATTATACAGGTGTTGTGAAAACATGGGCATAGACAAGCCTGGGGGAACCGGGGTGAGTTACCTTATAGTCGTACTTGCTGTGGAGAAGGTAAATGAATCACAATAGTGGCCTAATCATGTATTGGAATATTTCTTTATCATGTTTAGGTATTTGTAGTAAAGTAATACGTTTCACAAAGTACCCAAAACTTAGCTCAGTGTAATTTTGCAATTTTATTTTCTTTGCCTTGTATTGATATATTTTATGAACATATTATTGATATGTTTTTCCATACCCTTTTATACTTCCAAAAATCTGTAATTATGGCTCTTTAAAAAACTTTTTCTGCTTCCAAGCTGAGTGTTTTGCATTCTTGGATTTTAGAGGTAAAATTTTTAAATTGAGCTCTGTATGTTTTCCCATCTCATATCTGGTTAATTACAGAGCCTCACGAGTTAAACACACACAGCCCTATAATATGTGCAGGCACAGAGTTTGCAGAGGGTAGTGGTGTGAGGTGTTGTGAAAACATGGGCATAAGACAAGCCTGGGGGAACTGGGGTGAGTTACCTTATAGTCGTACTTGCTGTGGAGAAGGTAAATGCTCACTGATCCTACATGCAGGTAAGTGCTTATCTAATGTTGACATGTATCCCAGTGCCTCAAATAGATCAAGCATTGCCAGGACGAAAACCAAGGATGCAGCATGTTGGTAGAGAGAGCATGTGCATTTCCATCAGCTGGGAGCAGCAGGGGCTCCTGGCAGGAAGTGGCCTATTTCCTGCAGCGCTGACTCACAGACTCATCACCAGTGGGCCCGAGACGGCATCCCACAGTGTGCCCACGGCCCACTTGCCTCTGCAAAGGCAGGAAGACTCAGACTGCCACGTGCTTCCCATCCCAGATGGTTCCATACACCCACTATTCTGACTTCCTCTCCTGCCCCTCTCTATCCCCTCCCCCCCACTGGTTCCTAAAGGTCTTATCAAGGAAATGCCTCTGACCTCCAATTCTTCATTAAACATTTAATTCACTTTTTTTTTTTTCTTAAACTGAAAGCTAGTTCTCCCATGAGGGCACTTGCCCTGTAGCCCATGCTAGTGTGACTTTTCCCTTTCCAATAGTCAGTTACAGCCCTCCCCCGCAGCCCCAGCTCATTGCTTACTTGATTATTCTTTCCCACCCTGCCCATATCCAATCCGTTGGCTCTATTTTAAAATAGTTCTGGGATCTGACCATTTCTAATTAGTTCCACTTTTACCATCTGTTTCAAGCTACTGTCATCCCACCTGGGCGTTGTAACACCTCCTAAGTGATTTACTTCTACCCTTGCACCCTTTTGTTATTGGAGAAATATGTGGATGGGACTTCTCCAATGCTAGTGCGAGTGGGGTATCCCTTTCCCCACTGAATGCTGGGGGTCAGGTCCTTATGATATCTCAAGAAAAAGAATTTTCTGAGACTTGCATGGGAGGATGAGTGATTTTTAATTGCATGGAATTACATCCTTGGGTTTCTAAAGTCCCATTTCCCTTATTGTAGACCTGAAGATATACAGCAGGAGACTCAGTTGAGCTAAAAGCAAAGCCAATATCCAAAGTTTCTGTTCCATAGTGAAGCTGGATTTAGTTTAGCATCAGGCTAGTTGTCGTCCGTTAGTCCATTGTGTTACTGGGCATGCCTATAATATTTGGTTTTCCCTTTGATCCTTTCCAGTTATTAATAAATAGGTTCATTACAACAGTATCACTTTGGGCTTATTTTCCCATACAGCTGCCAGAGCATTCCTCTGAAAACCTAAGTCAGATAAGGTCACTTCATGGCTCCAAACCTTCCAGTGACTCCCAGTCCCATGAAGAGGCCCATCATGTCCTATATCTCTGACTCCCCAGTTCCCTCTATATTCTTGTTCTCTATCGCACTGCCTGTTTACTTCCCTCTAGACACACTGTCTCTTCGCTGTAGCAAGAAATTTGCTAATAATGCCCTTGACTCGTGACTTTTTCACCAGCTCTTTCCCTTTATCTGGAATGTTTTTTCACCAGATATTCTCTCATCTGTCACGTCATTCGGAACTCTACTCAAAGGTCAATTGTGAGTGAGATCTTCCATGACTACCCTATAAAACAGTGAACTTCTCCCCAATGTTATCTACCCACCCTGCTGTTTTATTTTTTCTTCATAGCACTCATCACAATTTCATATATTATCTATTAGAGGCCCGGTGCACGGATTCATGCACCAGTGGGGTCCCTCGGCCTGGCCTGTGGGGATCAGGCTGAAACTGGCTCTCTGACATTCCTCGAGGGGGTCCTGGATTGCGAGAGGGCGGTTCTCAAGTGAAGCACCCTGGAATCGGGCTCCCTCCTCTCTGGTTCCGATGCGTCACCTGAGAACCACAGCTGCCAAGTCATGGCAGCTCGGCAGCTCCTGCATTGAGTGTCTGCCCCCTGGTGGTTATTGTGCATCATAGTTCCTGGTTGGACAGTCAGATGGTCAGACAATCCCTTAGGCTTTTGTATATGTGTGTGTGTGTGTGTGTGTGTGTGTGTGTGTGTGTGTGTGTATTTGCCCCACTTCACCCAGAATGAAAGCTTTATGAGAAATAAGACTTTGTTTTAGTTATTATTTTGTCCTCTTCAACTGGAACAATGTCTAGGATTTAGTAGATTTATGATAGATTTATGATCATTATCTATTGAATGAATGTTTAAATTATCTCATCATTCTTTAGGATTTGAACAGGATGAATTCTTCAATCACTAGGAGATGTTTCTCCCACCTGCAAAGGAGAGCTACCTTTACCCAGCTCCAGAAATAATAGAGAATGGGAAGGAAATGAATGTGGGACATAAATAATATAGTAGTTAAGATGAAAGTTTCTTGGAAATCTTATGTCTATGTCAAGATATAAGCTATTTATTAAAGATTAGAATTTATATGACTTGTTGATAAAGCTTGTAATTGTAGAGGTAAAGTTGATCTTAGGGGACACTGAGACACAAAGAGGCAAAGTGAATTTGTCCAAAATAATGGAACTAACAGTGACAGGCAAGGTTGCATCTCAGCCTCATTATTCTCCATTCAGGATTCATCCATTCAACAATGAATATTTACTGAGTTCCTACTCAGGGTTTGCTGTGGTTAATGAGATAAACGCAAGATCTCCTCTGAAGGATCTTAAAGTAGCATAAGAGATACAGGTTAAAATATTAAAATTAAGCAAATACATTCTTGGGCTATGTACTCTGAAGGAGGAAACAGTATATATTTTAAAAGTATATATTTATGAGAGGAAACGGATCCAATCTGAAGGATAAATAAGTCTCCCCTGGATAGGTGTGCTCATGATGTGAATGGAGTTTTGAGTGATGAGGAAAGGTTAGCAAGAGGAAGAGGAGAGGAGTATATTCCTGCAAAAAGACTAGATGTTTAGCCCCAGAAGGAGCAGGAAGGAGCCAGTGTTATCAACTGACTGAAGGAAGGCTTAGGTGACCCTTGACAATGCTCTGGTTTTATTATTGTTCTATTGACTACTTATGAAAGCATAGCAGATATTGAGAACTGTGTAATCTCATATGCATGTTCTGTGGTCTGCTCTTTCTTTTTCAGGAATCGGTTTACCATTAACTGAAAAGTTCAACTTCTTATTTGTGTTAATGGACTTATTTTCTTTCTTTCATTTTTTTTTATTGTTGACACTATTAGAGATGTCCCCCATTTTCCTACCTCCACCTAGCCCCCCCCCCCTTCCCTGGCTGTCACCACACTGTTGTCTGTGTCCATGGGCCATGCATATATGTTCTTTGGCTAATTCCTTCACCTTCTTTTAACCATCTCCCTTTTCCCCGCCCCTCCCCTCTTACAGCTGTCAATCTCTTCCATGTATCTATGCCTCTGGTTCTATTTTGTTCATCAGTTTATTTTGTTCATTAGATTCCACATATGAGTGAGATTATGTGATACTTGTCTTTCTCTGATGAACTTATTTCACTTAGCATAATAATCTCCAGGTCCATCCATGCTGTCAAAAAGGGTAAGAGTTCCTTCTTTTTTACAGCCATGTAGTATTCCATCATATAAATATATCACAGCTTTTTATCCACTCATCTACTGATGGGCACTTGGGCTGTTTTCAGATCTTGGCAATTGTAAATAATGCTGCTTATGAACATAGGAGTGCACATATTCTTTCTGATTGTTGTTTTGGGATTCTTAGGATATATTCCCAGAAATTGGATTTCTGGGTCAAAAGGCAGTTCCATTTTTAGTTTTTTTAAGGAAATGCCATACTGTTTTCCACAGTGCTGCACCAATTTGCATTCCCACCAGCAATATATTAGTGTTCCCTTTCTCCACATCCTCATCAGTACTTGTTGTTTGTTAATTTATTAATGATAACCATTCTGGCAGGTGGGGTGATACCTTATTGTAGTTTTAATTTGCATCTTCCTGATGATTAGTGACATTGAGCATTTATTCATATGTCTTTTTGCCATCTATATGTCTTTTTGGAGAAGTGTCCATTCAGGTCCTATATGTTATTGATTTCAGAGAGGAAGGGAGACGGAGAGAGAAATAGAAACATCAATGATGACAGGTAATCTTTGATTGGTTGCCTCTTGCATGCTCCTTATTGGAGATTGAGCCCATAACCCAGGCATATGCCCTTGACTGGAATCAAACCCAGGATCTACACTCTGCATGCCAATGCTCTATCCACTGAGCGAACTGGGCCAGGGCATCCTTTGCCCATTTTAAATTGGATTTAGTACTATAAGTTCTTTACATATTTTGGAAATTAACCCCTTATCAGATGTATCATTGGAGAAGATGTTCTCCCATACTGTGGGTTCCCTTTTCGTTTTGTTGATGGTTTCTTTTGCTGTGCAGAAGCTGTTTCCTTTAATGTAGTCCCATTTGTTCACTTTCTCCTTTGTTCTCCTTGTCCTGTGAGATGGATCAGCAAAAATATTGCTATGAGAGATGTCCGAGATTTTACTGCCTATGTTTTCTTGTATGATTTTGTGACTTACATTTAAGTCTTATCCATTTTGAGTTTATTCTTGTGTGTGGTGTAAGTTGGTGGTCTAGTTTTATTTTTTTGCATGTATATGTCCAATTTTCCCAACACAGTTTATTGAAGAGACTGTTTGGACTTATTTTCACTTTCTTAGTCTTTCTTTCAAGGAGCCCTGTCTTGACATTCTAGTTCTTTGTAGCTCATGCTTTTTCATACAGCTAACTTCCTATTTTTATTGCTGAATCATCCAATCAGGCTTAATTGTCTCTCCAGCTGGCTCTGTCCTTTTGCAGAAAAATTTCTGCTACAGGTGCATTTTTTAAAATTAGGCACAGATGAGTGCCTGCATATGGATACAATTGTGATTTCAATCATGAATTCTGAAGAGAAATATGATTAGTATGTTTTACCTTTCATCATGGCAACTAATCAATTAGGACCATCCCATCACAGGCTGACCCATAGTAATCAGTGAAAATACATATTTTTTAAAAGTTCCCTTTTACATGGTATTTATGTGTTAATTATTTTCTTTCTTTTTAGCAATTGTATATAAATTTGAAATTTAATCACACAGTCTTTTTTCAAAGGAAATATGGTTTGAAGTAAAAACAACTAAAAATTGGAAGCTTTGAAATTAATAAGAATTCATTTTAATTTCCCCTCTATTGTTCATGAAAAACTAGGTTTTCAAATAAATTCATTGTTTAAAAGTTGAAAGGGGGGATGATTAACCTATTGAAACAAATGGCTTATAATTCTTACCAGATGGAAGGAAATCTTTGGATGAATGTTAAGAAAAATATGAAGTTATCATATATGTAAATTTTCTCAATACTTTGTACTTTAAAATAAACAATTGTTTTTAATATACTTTATTGGTATTCTAAAATTAGTCCTAATTAGTGAATTGTATGTTAGTTAGTAAAATAAACATTTTTTTTCTGCTCAGTTTATTCAAATACTAATGTTCAAATATTTCTGTTAAGTTAACCTGCTTGGAAAAATTTCACTTATACTGTCCCAGATGATATGTTTTGACTGGTGCAGATCAAATCAAAGATTCAGATTGTTTGATACCTTATACTTTATGGGCACAGCTTCTGCACTTATATGATATTCAAAATGTTTCCAGAAAACATCATTTATCAAATATTTAATTTCTTCCTTTACTGTATTCATATTTACCTAGTTTTACACATGACTCTTGCTCATATTTTAAATTTGACATATAAGTCTAAAACTGATAGGGAAATAGAGGGAAAACTAATTAGTATATACAGATATTTTGCTAGCATGTCCATTATTTGATTATGTCAAGTAATCCACACAATAACTTCAAAGGCAGGTATTATTCCTTTCTGCTACAGGTGGGGAAACTCAGGTTCAGAGACACTAAGAAACCTGATCATCAGAGGAAATCAGTAAAAATGTCCTTTAGGAAAAATGTTGATGCTGTGCCTGTTGTAAGTTGCATTAAGCACATACTAATGCTCCATGCTTCCACATCGCCCATGCCTCACAGGGATACAGAACACTTCTCCCTGATCGTGAGAGCACTACAGGAAAACGGAAATTAATTCAGTGTGATACATGAGGTGAAATAAGGCAAACGGGAGGAATCGGGGACTTCTATTTTCAGCTTTGTCACTATCTCATTAAATGAGCTCAGGAAAACATTTAACCTTTCGAAACCTGAGTTTCTCCTTCTTGGGGAAAAAAAAGAAGTAGAACAATTATGCGATTTATCTAACAAGGGTTTTCTGATGATTAAACAGTGTGAGTTTCAAGTTCCTGGAATAAAGGTTGCTGGAAGTAAGAGCTCTTTAAATAAATAATCATCATGATCTCAAATCACCCTTAAAGGTTGGGGAATTTTTTTCCTAGTTGCAAAGGGAACAAACACCTTTAATACATTTCTCAGTGTTTCTCCTCAAGCCAGAAGCACTGTGTGTGTTGAGAAGAAAGTTCCTGAAAAAGAGCCTGATTTCCAGTCTACTTCTGTAGTTAGCTTGCTGTGTGACCTTGGTTAAATCATTTGATCTCTGAGACAGTTTCCTCATCTGAATAATCAGGGGTTGGATTAGGTGGTCTCTGTTATATATTTCAACTTGAAACAACATCAGTGTGTTCCAGTCTCCTAGAATAAAGTTTGGCAGGTAATATATGCTCAATAAATCATAGGTTGAGTGAATGAAAGAATAGATCATTGCACTGCCTTCATTATTTGAGGCTCTGTAGAGGTGTCAGGTAGAGAAACTATAAGGTTCCAGTGTTAAGGGGGAACATTTTAATGAAATTAGTGAGTTTTCTGTCTCTGTGATCATATGTGAAGGTTGGGCATAAAATCTGCTCAATCATCTCATGTGTGAATTTGTTTCTGAGCCTGTCCCTCTTTTGATGGCAAAATGTGATATGCACAGCAGAGAATTGACTGGCCTTTGTGTAATAGTCATGCAGATTTGCTATTCTCACTTCAGTTAGTCCCTTAATGCTCTCCATAGTTTAGTTGTCTTCTCATACCAATCTGATATTTTTTTTTTTACTTTTGATTTTGAAATAATGTTTAATTTACAGAAGAGTTGTAAGGATAGTAGATAGCATTCCTACTAGTAGACAGCAGTTATACCTTCCACCCATATTCCCCTAATATTAACATTTTGCATAACATATGGTTCCCTTTTCAAAAGCAAGAAACTAGCTTTACTTCCTGGTACACTGGTACAATACCATTAACCACCAGACTTTCTTTACATTTCACTAGTTTTTCACGTCCTTTTCATATTCTAGCACCCCAGGACCCCATAGTTAGTCATCATTCCCTTAGTGATATGAACTGTTCTGTAGTTTTTCATGACAAGGACACTTTGAGGAGTTCTGGTCAGACATTTTGTAAAAATTATTTTTCTGAAGTTTTCTTGTGATTAGACTTGGATTATGGCTGAAGTGAAGTATTCTTTTCATTACATCCTATTGGGGTACATGACATTAACATGACTTATCCTGGGTGACCTTGACCTTGATCAATTGATTAAGGTGGTATTTGCCAGAGTTTTTCCACTGTAAATTTTTCCTTTTTTCATACTCTGTTTAGTAGAAGCAAGTCATTAAGTACAGTCTACATTGAAGGGGAAGGAAATTAATCTCTACCACCTGAAGGGAGGAGTATCAGAAAATCTTTGGCCAGTGTGAGTCAGTTGGTTGAGTTTGCCCCATACACCAAGGGGTTGCTGGTTCACTTCCCAATCAGGGCACATGCCCCACATTTTGGGCTCAATCTCCAGTAGGGGGTCTGCAGGAGGCAGCTGGTTGATATTTCTCTCTCATCAATGTTTCTATTTCCCCCTCTCTCTTCTTCTCTCTCTAAAATCAATAGAAAACATAAACAATTAAAGAAATCTTTGGACATGAATTCAAATTACCACATTAAGTATTTTTGAGGAACAATATAGGCTATGTGACTATCCTGTTTACCCTTAGAGTTTGGTTCACTCATTTTACCAGTTCAATTGAACTTGGCTGAAACAACTATTACTGTAGTATTCTAATGGAGAATTCTCTTATTTCTTCCTGATTTTTTATTTGAAATTACTCTGTAATGAAAATCTGTCTCTTCTCTTATTAGTCACTTATTTAACCATTTGTCTACATCAGTATGGACTCAGGAATATTTATTCTATCCTTTGGGTTTCAATCCAATACTATCGTTACTTATTTTGTTGCTCAGCTTTTTCCAACGATAGACAACTCCTTTAGGTTGGCTCCTGTGTCCTTTTGACATGTCCCTAACATTTCCCCCTGGCATTACTCTCTGGCATTACGTGGTGCTCCAGACTCATCTTATATGTTTCCCTCTGTAGCCATTGAATCTGCAGTTTCTTCAAGGAGCCCTCGCTGTTCTTATTGGAATGATAGAAATTAAGATCTGTGCACCTGATATGCTTACTGCTCCTGAGGAGTCATTGCTCTGAGGCCCTCTGAGACAGACCACGGCAGCAGTTTCAGTCTAGGTTAGTGTCTCTGGGTGGAAACACTTCTGAAGAGGCTTGCTTTCCACTTCCCATTACTTCTGTCCCTTAAAGACTTGAATATGACTGATTCTAGAGTCCCCACTGTTCTACCAATTTTTCTGCCAATTAAATGTGCACACAATTTTTAAAGCAAATATTAGCAAGAAATAAGATTTCACAACTACCTAAATCATAATAACGTTTGGATTGCACCCTAAAGCACTTCTGAGTTTCAGACTTATACGCTCAACCTCTTGCTGAATTCTCCTACTTGAACATCTGCCTGGCACTTCAAATTCAGTGTGTGAAAGGCGCTCTCTTCACACACCCTATGAAAGGATCCTTCTCCTTTTTATATATCTTCGCAGCAAGACCACAACCCAGTCATTTCAGGTGGACTCTCCATCAGCTCACCCTTCCAATCAGTAACCACGGGGTATGTAGGACATATTTGGTGACTGATTAGTCAGTGGCATTTCTTGCTGATTACATGCATTCATGTCACTGAATATTTGTAACATGCCAAGAAGTCTGCTGAGCATTCCCTGTTTTCTTTTTCATCTTTCTTAGATGACTGTGTCATAGCTTCCCGTCTGTGCTCTGCCTGCTCTAGTAGACGGAGCTCTTGAAGATGTACCAGACCTGCCCTGTGTGTCTCACCCAAGCCCAGCACAGCCTCTGTGGGGGAGTAGGTCTGTGACATATTTTGTAGTGAATGGATGAGCAGACTGCGAAGCAGGCTGGGGAGGAGGGACAATTACAGTCTTCTCAGAATGTCCTTTCTTGAATTAAATTTATATTCCTAGAAATTCATCGTGTTTGCTGCTAAGATGGTGTGTTAGTGCAACAAAGAACACTGGTTATTCTGTAGTGAATATTTGCAATGTGGAAACACTTTTAAGTATATCGCATGCACTCTTTTCAATTGACCTTCACAAAACACTACCAAGTAGTTTTTCTTCTCAATTTCACCAATGAGCAAATTGAGCCTATGGCAGAGTTTGTGGGAGTTTCTCCCAGGGCTCACAATACCTTTTTGTCCATTCTACCTAAAGAGTAGGGCATGAAGCTCAGGACCGAGTTATCACCAATGGGATAGGAGTGAAAGGAAGGTGCTTCATTTTTATACTTTCCCACACATTCCCTTCCATCCTGCTTTCCTTTCTCTGGCTAGAGATGTGGTAAATGCTTGTTGGAGATCATGGAACCACTAGATGGGAAGAGCCTGAGTCCCGGAATTCCTACTTGGAGCAGAGGCACTTGTTAATGAGGGGACACTCTTGGGCTTGAAATGAACAGGACTCCTTCTGTATTGTTAAAAACCTAAGAGTTCAAATTCCGTGGTCACAACTGTTAGCATCACCCTAACTAATACAGAAATGGGCAGTGGTTATTTAAGTTGTCCTAAGTAATAGATTTTTTAAAAATTTCTTTATTGATTAAGGTGTTACATATGTGTCCTTATTCCCCCATTACCCCCCATTTATAAAATATGTACAAATAATTAAAAGTCGCTTTGACCTGAATTTAATAGTTTACATTCTCTTAACTTATATGGCATCTCTTACTACGTGTGAATATACATTTTTCTGTTTTTCAAAATTTTGTTTAGACATTGACAGATATTTTTCTTATTCCTAGTCCCACATTAAAAGCTTTGCCATTATATCTAATACCAGCTTTTCATGGTGGTGTCTTCATTGCAGACAACTTCAAGGTTAGGGTAACCACCAGGGTATGTAGGACATATTTGGTGACTGATCAGTCAGTGGCATTTTCAGGTTTTTGTGTATTGGAAGAATGGCTGTTGTGTGTTTATGGTGATAAAGTTACTCTATTTTGGTGAAAAGGTGAAGGAAAAATGGAGCTAGCTGATATATTTTAACAACCAGTTCCTTTGAACTTATTGGAGGAGCCACAGGATGTCTTTTCATCAACTTCTCCCTTTCCCTTTCCTGGATTTTCAGTGTGAAGTAAAGATCATGGTGTTATTAATGTAAAAGACTTGAATTTTGTGGCAGAGTTCCAACATTATTGAATGCACCACTTTGAAAATGTTCTTTAAACATCTGAACAAGAGTCTCATCAATGAAAATAATGAAATCTTACTCATAGGATTAACTCATAGTATTAATGTGAGGAGGGAATAAAGGAGGGAATGTCTTTAAGCATAGAACCTAACACATGGGAGCCAAATTAATACATATCAGTATTTATCATCATTATTATTTGTCTTAAGTTTTTATTCCCTTGGGCATAGTCTCTATACTTAGAATAATATGAACTGCTCACTCTGTATCCATTATCTAACATGGTTTCCTCGTCTTCCATTATATATAACATACTAAACATTTCTGTACACGAATAAGCAGAATCTAATAGTGATGTATGTTCCATGTGTTATGTCACATGTTGTACCCCATGGCTCCGGTCATTCATTGCTTTGTGCGGATTTGTCTGAGAGGAGTTACTCCCATAGCTTATTCTTTCCTTTTAAGTATAATATTTCTATATGAAACATCAATCTTCCAATATTCAGCTATATAAGTCTTTGGAGAGAAAGTCCAATCTTTTAAAAAAATACTTATTACATAGCAAATATATCTTTTAGATACGATTGTTAGTATATTTCATAGGTATGTAAAATCACTTGGAATAATACTTTCAAAATGTCTTTAAAAAACTTTTATTTTACTTTATCTGTTTTCCCAAACCATTTTGAAAAAACATTTTTCAGTTTTTTAAATTAAATGACTATTGTTTTCAACCCATTTTACAAATCATGGCCAGAAGAGGCATTTTCAGTGAGGATGCCTTGAGGAGGGAACTGAGCCTAGCATCCTGTTTATCCTCAGTCAGCCTGTGGATGGAGGCCTGCAGGGACACAGGTAATGAGAAAAGAGCAGGTGACTTAAAGCCACTTGTATATGGCTTTAAACTGAGTTTTATGGTTTTGAGGCAAATCTTTACTTTTAAATTAGATTATACTAGTATGTAGACATGTATTATTATGGTGTTTTTTCTTAGGTAATAATAAGTCATATCAAAGGGCTTTGGCTGAGAATTGTGACAAGAGAGGCTGGACTGACCCACTGAGAATGCTTTCACCTGACTCTTCTGGTTTGGAGTCTTGCAGTTCATTCCTGCTGCCTTCTGTACGGACCTCGGCATGTCTGTGTGTTTATAACAGACCTTTCTTTATGAAATGATGAGCACAATACATTTAGTTAGCATACATCGCCTCCCGTAGTCACAGAAAAGTTTATTTCCTTGTGATGAGAACTTTTAGAATCTACTCTCTTAGTAGCTTTCAAATATACCATTGATCAGTGTTAACTAAAGTCATCATGTTGTACATTATATCCCCAGTGTATATATGTATATGTATGTATGTATATATATATATATATATATATATATATATATATATACACACACACATATATATATATACACATATACACACATATTAAAGATAGATATATATGAAGAGATATATATATATATGTATATATATCTGTAATATCTGTATATCTTATTACTGAAGAGTGTACTTTCTGATCACCTTCATCCAATTTCCCCACTCCCCTAGCCCTAACTCTGATAAACTGGTAACCACCAACCTGATTTCTTTTGGTATGAGGCTATTATTATTTTTTTAGGCTCTACATATAAGTGATATTTGTCTTTCTCTGTCTTATTCACTTAGCATAATGTCCTCACGATTTATCCAAGTTGTTGCAAATGATAGGATTTCCTTCCCTTTTTTATGGCTGAATAGAATTTATTTAATATATTTTGTCTTGAATATCTATACTAATAAAAGCATAATATGCTAATTAGACTGGACGTCCTCCGGACACCCTTCTGGACAACCTTCTGGACAAAGCTGGGGCTGTGAGGGAAGCTTGGGTCCCAGGTGCCAGAGGGAAGCCAGTGCCAGCAGCCAGGGGAAGGAAGGCCTACTATTGCATGAATTTCATGCACCAGGCCTCTAGTTGTAAATAATACTGCAGTGAACATGTGGGTACAAATATTCCTTTGACATAGTGATTTTGTTTCCTTTGGCTATATACCCAGAAGTGGAATTGCTGGGTTGTATGGGTAGCTTTATTTTAAAGTTTTTTTGGAGGAATCTCCACCTGTTTTCTGTAATGGCTGTGCCAATTTACTTTAAGTACAGAAATCTTGCATATTGTAAATCATTCTAGCTTAAAGATTCTTGATAAGAATCTTTTACATTTTAAAAAGATAAGTTTGATTCTGTTGTAGTATAGCATGGATAATATAGCATGGATAACTACTGCTTCCAGCAAAGGTCATGAATATATTATGTGCTAATTATTATGCCTAAAAGGATTGCAGGAAGTAATGTAAATACCGTGATATCAATGAAAATTGGCACATTCTTTGTGAAGATAATTATTGGGGGTAAAGTGTGGGTGAGATCGTTTGGAATGTGTAATATGGAAATGGAATAATGGCCACAGTGGAAATTCCTGTGCAGTACTGCTTATGTGGACCAAATTGCACTGCGTTGGTTCCTTGTCAGTTTGGGCCTAGCTTATTTGGTATTAAAAGGGCCAATGTTTAGGGACATAGTCAAAGAGGAAAAATCAGAAGAGAAAAGAGAATCCAAAGGGATGATTCACAGATTTGATTATCACCTTCTAAATAATTGAGAGGTGATTAGATTTGAAAGGCTTTTCAATAACAAGAAACCCTTAGGTAACCTTCAACTTCTGATCCTTACCACCAGGGAGGAGTGGTCTAGTATTTAAAGTTTCCATTTTCTCTTTTTCATCCCCTTTGGCAGATCTTATGAATGAACACCATGGCATGCCCCCAGCATGAAAAAAAAAATCTACCTAATAAAAGAGTAACATGCTAATTGACTGTACCTTCACAACACCCACCAGCCAATCAGGAGTGAGTATGCAAATTAACCCAACAAAGCTGGTGGGTTAATTTGCATACACAGGCACTGAGTGGCCAGGGTTGGGGTGGCCCGCACCACCCCAGCCACTCTGGGCCTCTGGGCAGCGTGGGAAGGCAGAAAGGTGGCTCCAGGCCAGAGCAGAAAAGCTGTCTCCAGCCAGAGCGAAGGCAGTGCCGGCAGCCAGGGGAAGGAAGGCCCATTCTTGCACGAATCTTCATGCATTGGTCCTCTAGTATTGTATACGTGTATATATACAAGAGAACTACAGTTTGTTTTAAAACATGGATATTACAAATATCTCCCTATTTTTCAGGAATGCCTCGTTATATTAGTTATCTATTGCTACTTAACAAAGGGCCCCAACACTTAGTGGCTAGAAACAACAAACATTTACCTTCTCTCTGCTTCTGTGGGTTAGAGAGCCAGGTGGGGCTTAGCTGGGGGCCTCTAGCTCATGTCTCTGCTGAGGTAGCTGCTGAGGTGCTAGCTGGAGCTGCAGGCCAACTAGCAGATGACTGCAGCCACATTCTTACACTCCTTTATCAATTCTAATGTGTTTCTGTATTCTTGGGGTTCCCCATATAGATAGTCATATTCATGGTTAATAGGAGTTTTGTTTCCTGACCATCTCTATTTCTTTTTCTTTTTTTTTTAATTTCTTTATTGATTAAGGTATCACATATTTGTCCTCATCCCCCCATTCCCATCCCACACCCCTCCCCACACATGCTCCCACCCCCCTGTTGTCCTTAACTGCTGGTTAGACTCATATGCTTGCACACAAGTCCTTTGGTTGATCTCTCCCCTTTACCCCCACCCTCCCCTACCCTTCCTCTGAGGCCCGACAATCTGATCCATGCCTCCTTGTTTCTGGGTCTGTTCTTATTCATCAGTCTATGTTGTTCATTATTTCCCCTAGATGAGTGAGATCATGTGCTATTAGAAATACACTTATAAGAACCGAAAATGAGACAAGCAATAATGGTTATGGTGACAGGCAAATGAATCAGTCTATAGTGAGTTTCTTTCTGGGCCAACAGTTCTTTTGAGACCCAATTTCAATGTCCAACAGTTCCTTATGTGTACTTGTCAGCACTGACATTTCAGTTCTGGATGGTGGACAAATGGTGGTAATGCAGGTCCGACTCTGTCTGGTTTGGTCCTGGGCAACCTGCAGTGATGCACAGCTGCTAACTGCTAGTATGGGAAGGCCACATCAGTGTCTTCCATCTCTGGACTGCTTCTCTTCTGTCTTCATGGCTGGATTAGTCCTGTCGATTCCTCTCTGTTGCTGGAATCCACATGGTCTCGGAGTTTCTATTTCTTTTAATTATTGCATGGGCTAAGGCTTAACATACACTATTGACTAGGAAAGGTGATGGCACGTATTCTTCCATTATTAGTTTGTTAAGGATTTTCCCCATATATCAGTTGTTGGATTGTATTGAATGCCCTTTGTTCTCCATCTGTTGGTATTCAGAGAGAGAGAGAGAGAGAGAGAGGGAGAGAGAGAGAGAGAAAGAATAATTATATGGAAATATAATGTGTATAGATATCATATATACATGATGTATATATATTTCCCTCTAATCAATCTGTAATGTATTTAATTAATTACATGGGGAAATGTCCAGTGTTGAGCCAGACTTGCATCTTGTATTCTTAGAATAAATCCAATTTTTTTGTGGTATCTTAGGCTTTTTTGTCAAAATCTTCATTTTTCTTTGCTATTATTTTGCCTAGAATATTTGCAACTATTTGAGGCTTTTTTTCTTAAAATGACCTTTTCTGATTTGTAATCAAGATTACAGAAGCATAAAATAGGTTATTTCTCTTGTTCTATTCTCTTAGAAAACTTGGTTTAATTGGATACCTCTCTTCCCTTTAGCCATCAGACCCTAGTATTTTTCTTCTGGAAATATTATTTTTAGTAATGAATCAATTTTCAAACTGTTATTCAAATTTTTTATTTCTATGTGAGTCACTTTTGGTCTTTTATGTTATTTTTTCAAAACATGACTTAAAGTTTTCAAAGTTGAGTGCATAATGGTGCTCATAAATTATTTCATATAATCATTTCAATATCTTCTCTTAATCATATTTTTTCATATAATCATTTCAATATGTGCTGTTAATAATATTTTTTCTTTCCACTTCCTTTTAAAGTCATTAAATGTTTGGTTGCAGTCATACACACACACAAAAAAGGTACCCAGGTATTGGAAGCATCTACATATCCAAAAACCTGTCTCAAATATATTCCAACTAATAGGAAAATATTTTCCTTCTTTTATTTCCTATTTTATTTAGATTATATTCTTACACAGTAAGATAACAGGATCTTTTATGATTCTGTTTATTTTCTCATATCTTAAGTCAGGTGCTTGATTAATTTCTCATTTTTTCTAATGTAAGCATTAAAGTCTGCATATATACCTCTAAGTACCACTTTAGTACATCCGTGAAGTTTCATGGATATAATTTTTATTATTGCTCAGTTTTACATCTATTATCTGGAGATTTAGATTATCCTCATTTATTTAGGTTAGACTTTTTTAGATTCATTCCCAACAACTTATTTTGTTATTCTCCTTTCACAACTATTTTATTTTAGTGTTTTTTACTTGTTGTTTTTGTACTTACTTTTTTGTTTTTGTTTTTATGTTGTTGCTTCTTTGGAGTTGAATCCATTTTCTTCTTTATATTCCCCCCCCCCCACCCCCCACTCTGTAGCTAACCGTTTCATCCTGTTTCATTTCAAACCTGGGCCTGATGGATAGTCTCCTTTTGTAGATTGGGTTTGATTCAGATTTACCTACTGGGAATGTGGCTCTTGTCCTGGATTTTGTGATATTGATGGATCTCTGATTCAACTTCCACCTGTGGGGGAGCCCTGAACATTTTCCCACTCCACCCACCTTTTTCACTCTGTATATACTCTTTTCAGACATATTCCAGGCCATGAGAGTTTAGCATATTTCCTCAGGATGAATTCTAGCTCCTGAGTTGACCATTGCGAAATCCTGTTATTTTCTTGTTCTTATCTTTTAGTTGTTGTTGGTGTTGTTAATATGAGCTTGGATATAAGAGAAAAACATATCCCAAAGGTTCTGCTTCCTCTCCCCCACCATCACTCAATCTGCCCTGTACTGGGTGGAGTTGCTTCTTACATGCGCTTTGTCCTCCTGTCCAAACTAGCTGTCTGTCCTGTTTCCATTTGCTACTCTCTTTAAAGCAAATGAAAACTTGCAAGGTGAGACATTTCTGGGAGGGGAAGCTTGGACAGTGGGAGAGTCGTCCCAGACCTGCCTGCATGAGAACTGAGATTGCCCTGGAGATAGAAGTTTTATGTAAGGAAATTAAAGGCCATGAAGCTAATATTTCCCATCAATGATTTTTATCTACAAATTTTTATTTTGCTTTTTATAATTTCATTGTTCACACGTCAGAAATGTGAACTATGCTATTTCCTTAGATTTAATGATTTCTCTCTGTAAAAATTCTTTTGAAAACTCATCCTGTAATCTTCACAGGGAGTTAATTTTGTTTTTATTTTTCTATATAGTTTTAAAAATATTATTTTTAAAATACAAGAGTAATGCTGCTATATTAATTTTTAAAACTCTAAGCATAAATATGCTAATAAGCAAAACATTAAAGTCTTCATATCATTTCATCTATCTCAATTCCTAGATAACAACTGTTTATTGTTTTATGTATATACTTACAGATTCTTATTTATGAGTCATTTTCAATATATAAAACTTTATAAAATATGTAAATTTTGATAATGTTGCCCATATTATTCTGAAACTACTTTTCTTCAATTAAAATATATTATGGAACATCTTTTCCTATTACTCCTAGAGCTACCTTAATATTTCAAATAATTGCACAGAATTTTATTCTGTGTTTTTACACAATATAATTAATTATTCCTTAACAGATGGGCATGTAGATTGATTCCAATTCAATGATATTAGAAACCATGCTACAGAAAGTAGTCTCATATATAGCTCACTAATCAGTTTTACAATTATTTTTGTAGAATAAATTCTAGTAAAATAATTACTGAGTTAAAGACATGCATGTTTTTATTTTGTAGAGCCACCATTAAAATGAGATATTAATGTCATTAAATGTTTGGTTGCAGTCACACACAAAAATAGGTACCCAGGTAATTTGAAGCATCTACATATCCAAACACCTGTCTCAAATATATTCCAACTAATAGGCAAATATTTGCCTTGCTTTTATTTCCTATTTGATTTAGATTATATTCTTACACAGTAAGATAACATGCTCTTTTCATTTTCAATAGCTTTTGATAAGCCTTCAATGTAAAAAGTTGCAATGTTAATGTTCACTTTTTATTTCTATGAAAATATAGTGGAAAATATATCAGAAAACATTGTAAATAAAATAATTTTGTATATTTGCTTAGGCCTGGCAAGCTCCTCTTAACCCACTGCCCAATTCAGCCAGCAAAATACTGTTGTTTGATAAATTGTAATTAAATTAAACTACTGTTTAGATGCAGACATTGGGCAACTTGCTGCTTATAAAGCCATACTTTTCTTTGCCCATACCTAAGTGATGTTTTTATTGATTTCAGAGAGAGGAAGGGAAAGGGGGAGAGAGAGAGAAACATCAATGACAGAGAAACATCCATTGGGAGCCTCCTGCATGCTCCCTACTGGGGATTGAGCCTGGGTCCCTGTCATGTGCCCTGACCAGAAAGGGAACCTGAAACCTCCTAGTGCAGGAGATGATGCTCAACCAACTGAGCCACACCAGCCGGGCTCAATTGTATCATTTTTTAAAAGTTTGATATATTTAGCTCCTTGACCATATGACATGCAATTTCTGTCCCTGTATTATTCATACATTTTGAAGGATCATTTATCAGCAGACACAGAACAGTAGTTAATAGATGTTTTGTCACCTATGTGACTGGCCCCCTAATTCCTTACAGTGCCACCATTTATTGATAAGACCTTTTTAGTGTGTCAAAAACACACTTTCTTTAGTGTTCCTGACTGGAAAATTGAATAATGTCATTACTAGCAGGGTACTTAATGGTGTGCACCTGCCCCCAGAATGTCTGTGCTAGAGTCTTGGCCCTGGCACTCACTGGCCACCCCACCTTTGAACCACTGGCTTATCTTCTCTGGGTAATCAACCGCATCTGTAAAATGGGAGCAAGGCTTCTTCCTTCTGTTCTTGTGAAGAAAGAGGAAGGGAGGGAGAGAAGGAAGGAGGGAGGGAGGGACGGAGGGAAGGAAGTTTCTTTAAACCACTTAGAAGTGTATTGGCAGTTGGGTTGATTGTAAAATTATATTTATCATTCCTTTGAATCTCTTTATAGATTATATACCCTAAATCACTCCATTTGAATCTTGAATTCATTTCAGTAATTTTGTGAACAATTATTTTGGTAAAATTTTAAGTGGCTAAATTTTTGTTTTGAATTAGCTGCTATGAGGACTTGATAACTGCTAATAAATTAAATCAATTAGTAAAAAGCAAAAATGCATTAATCATTACATATCCTTGCTTTGTTTTTTTCTTTATGTTGACTCATATATGTTCAGAAACATAAAAATGAAGGGAACATTCAATTAATCATTAATCTAAATTATCTGAGATGGTAAAATGATGAAAACAGAGAAATAAAAACCTAATGTGATTATGATTAAAATATACCTACATGAACATAGATGCTAAAATCCTCAACAAAATTCTAGCAAATCGGATTCAGCATTACATTAGAAAGATCATATACCATGACCAGGTGGGATTTATTCCAGGGAGCAAGGATGGTACAATATCCGCAAATCAATAAATGTGATACATTACATAAACAAATTGAGAGACAAAAAATCACATAATCATATTAATCAATGCAGAAAAAGCATTTGACAAAATCCAATACCCTTTCTTGATAAAAACTCTCAGCCAAGTGGGAATAGAGGGATCATATCTCAACATAATAAAAGCCTTATATGAAAAACCTACAGCCAACATCATACTCAATTGGCAAAAACTAAACTCATTTCCCCTAAGAATGGGAACAAGACAGTGATGCCCACTTTTACCACTCCTGTTCGATATAGTAGTGGAAGTGCTAGCCATAGCAATCAGACAAGAAGAATAAATAAATTGGAAAAGAAGAAGTAAAACTGTCCTTATTTGCAGATGACATGATACTGTACATAGAAAACTCCAAAGACTCCATCAAAAAACTACTAGACCTAATAAATGAATTCGGCAATGTAGCAGGATACAAAATTAACACCCAGAAATCTATGGCCTTTTTATACACCAATAATGAACTCACAGAAAGAGAAATGAAAAAAAAAAATCCCATTTACCATTGCACCAAAAAAATTAAGATACCTAGGAATAAACTTAACTAAGGATGTAAAAGAACTGTACTCGGAAAACTACAGGACATTAAATAAAGAGATAGAGGAAGACATAAACAAATGGAAGAACATACCATGTTCATGGATTGGTAGAATCAACATCATTAAAATGTCCATCCTACCCAAAGCCATATATAGATTCAATGCAATCCCCATTAAAATACCAATGGTATATTCCAAAGATCTAGAACAAACTCTCCAAAAATTCCCCAAATAAGAAAAGACACAGAATAGCCACAGCAATCCTGAGAAAGAAGAACAAAGTAGGAGGAATCATAATACCAGATATCAATAATATATATTACCAAGCCACGGTTCTCAAAACTGCCTGGTACTGGCACAAGAACAGACATATAGACCAGTGATGGCGAACCTATGACACACGTGTCAGCACTGACACGCGTAGCCATTTCTGATGACACGCGTAGCCATTTCTGATGACATGATGAAACATTTGCTGCTCCTGAGGATGAAACATTTGCGACTAGAGTCTTGGAGTTAGTTTTTTTCCTCAAAGTGACACACTATCCGAGTTATGCTCTGTTTTTTGGCGAAGTTTGACACACCAAGCTCAAAAGGTTGCCCATCACTGATATAGACCAATGGAACAGAACAGAGAACCCAGAAATCAACCCAAGTCATTATGCTCAATTAATATTTGACAAAGGAGGCAAGAGCATACAATGGAGTCAATACAGTCTCTTCAATAAATGGTGCTGGAAAATTTGGTCAGATACATGCAAAAAAAATGAAACTAGATCACCAACTTACACCATACACAAAACAAACTCAAAATGGCTAAAGGACTTAAATGTAAGATGGTTTCCCATAAAAATCCTAAAAGACTCCATAGGCAGCAAAATAGCAGACATATGCCAAAGCAATATCTTCACCAATACAGCTCCTAGGGCAATGGAAACTAAGGAGAAAATAAGCAAATGGGAGTACATAAAAATAAAAAGCTTCTGCACAGCAAAAGAAACCAGCAACAAAACAACAAGAAAGCCCACTGCATGGGAGAACAAACTAGTATTTGCCAATGCTATTTCAGGTAAGGGTTTAGTCTCCAAAATTTACAGAGAACTCATACAACTTAACAAAAAGAAGATAAATGATCCAATCAAAAAATGGGCAGAGGACCTAAATAGACACTTTTTGAAAGAGGACATACAAAAGGCCCAGAGATATATGAAAACATGCTCAAAGTCACTAATTATCTGCGAGATGCAAATCAAAACAACAATGAGATACCATTTCTTGCCTGTCAGAATGGCTATCATCAATAAATCAACAAATGACAAGTCCTGGCGAGGATGTGGAGAAAAAGGAACCCTCCTGCACTGCTGGTGGAAATGCAGACTGGTGCAGCCACTGTGGACGACAGTATGGAGTTTCCTCAAAAAGTTAAAAATGGAACTTCCATTTGACCCAGTAATCCCATTTCTCAGACTATCTCCCAAGAAACCAGAAACACCAATCAAAAAGGAAGATTTGGAAACAACCTAAGTGCCCATTAGCAGATGAGTGGATTAAAAAGCTGTGGTACATCTACACAATGGAATACTACGCCACTATAAAAAAGAAGGAACTTTTACCATTTGCAACAGCATGGATAGAACTGGAGAGCATAATGCTAAGCGAAATAAGCCAGTCAGAGAAAGATAAATATCACATGATCTCACTTATATGTGGGATATAATGATCAACATAATTTGATGAACAAAAGTAGATCCAGAGGCAAATGGTAGGGGAGGTGGGCGGGGGGGAAGGAGGGGAGGCTGGTTAGAGAGCAACCAAAGGACTCGTATGCATGCATATTAGCATAACCAATCTACACTGACACTGGGGCGGTGGGGGCTTACCCGGGGTGGGAATGGCTGGTGGGGGAGGGGGGTTCAATAGGGGAAAAAGGAGACATATGTAAAACTTTAGACAATAAAAAATATATATCATACATGTGTTATGAAAGACACCGGCACGCATGTTAGACAAATACCTGGCATTCCGTTTCCTGCTCTTTCTGTAGTGGTTAAGCTGCATCACTGTGCATTGAATTAGAGGCTGCCTCTGACACACATGTTTTTTAGTCCTGTTAGAACTGGCAGAGCTTGGTTTCCAAGTATGAGATTGTTGTCAAGCTTGCTGTCATAGAAAAATTGATATAAAGGAGAAACATAGCTTCAAAATATGTGCCCTAAGAGTCTAAAAACTACATCTTTTGCAGCAAATGAGGACCAAAGAACACACTGCACTGAATACTCTGAGTGGTCAGGGACCTGCTTCTACATCACCAATGTTTAGCACTGACAGGTGCTGGAATATAATAGCCCTCTGGGAAAGGTTAGGTGCATTATGGAAAATGATCACAGGGCGTGTGTTGGTATCGGGGTGGAGCAGCACGAATTTGGCCTCCATCTTGTTATTGTAATTGGCTGTTGAATACACACTATTGATACAAATTATTAGCACAAAAATAATTGACATCAAAGAAACACACTTTGTGCCTGGCCAGTGGGAGCGGGGGGGGGGGGGCGCGAGGGTGGTAGTGGAGGAGGGGCTATTCAGGAGGCATCTGAAGAGCATAATGCTAAGTGAAATAAGCCAGTCAGAGAAAGATAAATATCTGGATAGATGTTTCTCTCTCATCAATGTTTCTAGCTCTCTTTTCCTTCCCCTTCCTCTCTCTAAAAATCAATAAAAACACATTTTATATAAAGAAACACTGTAATGTTTACATTATAATTGTAATACTGAAACTTCAGTTACAATAGTGTTTTTGCATACAAAAAAACTGTATTAAAAGACAACCTCCTTCCTTTAAGAAAAATTAACTATAAGATTTTCTTTATTGATTATTTTTAAAACTGTGCATAGATCTGATCCTAATATTCCAGCACAGCCATCATTGTTCCCTAAGTAATTACTCTATCTTATTGGCAGTATCATAGAGAGATGACATTGGCCACTCTCAACATGCTTTTACCTGGAATTATCCAGACATGATGACATTAAGTGGTTTATTTTTATTATCAAAATAGCAATCTTAATAATTCACTCTCTTTTAAATGTATAGGAACAGTCCAAAAGTGATTTTGGAAAATGAAGAAAAATCTATTCAATAGCAAACACTATTTTATTGCACTGATCAAAGAGAAAACCAAGAGCCATTTATTTTCTTTAGAAATGCTTGGCATTGTAGCTTTAAGCAGTAACTAATAGGAAAAGTCTGTCATTCAGCTAGTCCTGTTTTGAAGTCCAAACTGGCGTTGTTTTCAGTAACTGGCGAGGTTTCATTTGGCTTTTTGTGGTTCCTTTGGGCATGGCTCTCCACAATTGATTACCACGTTAATGGCTCTGCTGGCAAGAGAGGTTTGTGGGCAAAGCTTTCAGCTATAAATTGCCTGCAGAGCGCCATATATCTGTTTTGCTCTCATAACAAATGCAATCCTTTAATGCTATACTTAGAGTCCTTTTTAAACATACTATAGAGGATGGAATATTTTTTAAATAATAAAAGCTACCTGGAAGTTGTGTGGTCAACTACTTTCATCCAGTATTCATCTGTAAGAATTCATCTGTAAGAAGCTAGATGATGTCATGTTTCAATAGCCTTTCCAAGCCTAATTGTCATATTCACATTTATCAGTGCATGACATTTTATGATTTTTTAACATGCTTTATTCAG
The DNA here is from genome assembly GCF_027574615.1 of Eptesicus fuscus. NCBI lineage: Eukaryota > Metazoa > Chordata > Mammalia > Chiroptera > Vespertilionidae > Eptesicus > Eptesicus fuscus. Next base: position 102,230,590 of record NC_072476.1, read on the forward strand.
AAAAATGCTAGAAAGGAATTGGCAATTATTCTAGCCATTAGAATAGCTATGATCCATGTAAATCCTAAGGTTTATGCTTGAAGGGATGTCTGGAAACAAAAACGAATTGATTGGGAAATTTATTTGGGCAATAATAAAGCTAGAAATGAATTCAGAGTACGTAGGACACTATGACAATATGCATTTGAGTTATCACCTAAGATATTATAGATCATGTGGCTTCTTCAGATTCTAAAAGGATGATGTAGCAAACATCATGCCACTCACATTGACCAATGACAAGTTGAGATACATCCTCACATGGCCCTTCCTTGGTGTGTGTTTACCTCCCTGGTGTGTCTGAATTTCCTCTTTTTATAAGGACACCAATCATATTGGATTAGGGCCCACACCAAGGGTTCATTTTAATCGAATCATGTTTTAAAAGACTTTATCTCCAAGTACAGTTATATTTTGAGAATTGGAAAGAGACCGTTCAACCCATTAGGACTCACATTCCATTCTTTCTCACTTTCTGTTTGGAAAAGATCGATGCATTGTCAGGACCAGTAAAGGTTCTTTTATTTTTGCCATTTTAAACAAACCAAAACTTTAGGCGGTGGTTAGAATCCCTAGATATTCTAACTATAACATAACTGGAATTCTACTGTTATTTTTAAAAGGGTTCTTAGCCACCAAAATCAATGTACTGAAATCCACGTGCAGAAGGTGACGTGTTTGACTCATAGGAACACATTTTAGGCCTTCCCTCAGATCTAGTTTATTTTTAACTTGTGTGTGTTTGTAACACAAATGACAATCCCATTTCCTGGGATTGTAGCATTGGAAAGGGATCAGGTGAGAGCAAGCTGATGTCAGCTGTCATCCCAGCTCCTGGTGTCCAAGTGAGAACACAGGCCTGGAGGTCAAGGACAGAATCCACAGGAACCCTGCCTTCCTGGCTGGCTATCCAGAGTTCTCAGATGAGCTGCTTGCTGGATTTATGATTGATTTCCAGCATTTGAGCTCCCATGGACCCTTTCCTTTGAGATTGCCTGCCCATAGTGAGGCAAGAAACTTCATTAGATATTTTTGTTCCAAACTGTAGAAGACAAAAAAAAAAAAAAATCTACTCAATAAGACAAATCCAGTGCCATAGAGATATATGAGAAAGGCCAGACATGCTTGCCTTCCACCCCAAATGGACTAATCCATGTGAATTTTCTCTACTCTCTATTTCACTTATTAAAAAATTCAGTATTTTTTTCTGACAGTTGGCTAGAGAGTAGAAAAACAGAAATCTGGAAAAAGTTCAGTTCCGTACCCATGTCCTGTACCTTGTGCTTTTGTCTCATTTATCTAGCCATAGGGAGAAATAAAGTACTTCAGTTTCACTTTTTAGATTCTTCCCATCCTGCTGCCCAGTGGTCTTGTGTCACAGGCAAAAACTTGGGTTTTAAATGCCATTTTCCCAGGGAGTGTTTCCTAGCTGCTCTAAGCCACAGAGCTCTCTTTTCTGAGTTCCTAATAATACTCACTGACTGGAATGCTGGCTTGGCATTCATCTCAGGTGGTGTGTGCCTTTTTCCTTAAATGGATTGCAAAGCTCTTGACAGCAGGGCGTTTGTTCAATATCTCTATGAATTTGCTGGTTCTCAGGCCAGGAATTGCCAAGAAAGTGCATTTCTGTCCCTTCCAACTCTTTCCAGTGTGATAGCTTTAAAGACCTCTCTTTCCAGGTGAACTGGCTTGTAGATTTCTGGGGAGATCCCCTAATGGATGGTTTATTGCTAGTGAAATTTAACATGGAAAACAACTCCTTTATAACTACTCTTTCATCACATATGAGAATTCCAATGGCTCTACATTAGTTATTAGATACTGGAAACAGCAGGATTTTAATTAGACATATTTGGGTCTATGGTGTATGGGATTTCTGGAGAGAGGAAAACATTTTTGATTCAATCAATCAAAATTCTTTTGCTCAGGACTTATCTTCTTTCTGTTGGTTTTCCAGTGACATGGAGAAAGAGAAGGAGAGAGACCAAGCAGGGTGGGAATGGAGGAAGAGGGAGGAAAAGGGAGAAAGTACACAGTAGGAAATTGTGTTTAAAACTGTAACCATTTTTATAGAGCAAATCAATATATTTATTTAATCTATCCTTTTTATAAAATGACATAGCTACACATTTAGAGAAATTATGGTAGCTACTGTTGCTAGCTTGATGATGCTTTTTGTCTTTGTCCTGAAGCCACCTGCAGCCAGTTGGTTATGAGTTGTGAGCAGATCTGGGCAAATAGTCATGATCGAATTATCATTTCTTATCATCTCACTTCTCTGTATGCCCTTTATGGGAGAGAAAAAGAAAGGTCCATGCTAAGCTCTGCATTGAGTTCAGTCTCACTTTTGTTTACGTGAAATAGCACAGAAAATAAAAAGGTTGAAAAAAGAGAACATAATACTGTGTAAGCTGCCTACAGAGACCACTTAACTGATGACACAGCCAGTTACCCCATGGCAACTATCAGCAGAGTCTAAACCATCACAAAACCTTTTTCCCAACAGATAAAAACCAAGGCACTGACTCTGATCTTCCAAGATCCTGGAGGAACTTCAAACTGTTCTAACCTCCAAATGATAGTGATTGTCTATTTTTTTTTTTTAATGGAACCTCAGTAGTTTTCATCTGAATTCTCTAGGAAGTAACTTTCTTTTTTTAAGATAAACAAATAACTAATTAGCAGCCCAACAGATAAAAATACCTTTTGCAATGAAATAAATATTAAGCACCTATTCTTTTTTCTAGCTTTTTCTCATCTTGCTACAGACATCCTTCTCATTTATTTGGCAGATGCATGAGTTCTAGAGCTGTCCTGACTTAGTTTCTCCAGACAACAGCTTTCCCTTCCCTATGTGATTCTAATGCAGATGTCAGACTTTCTTCCATGGAAAGGATCGGCATAGCGTAACCGAGCTGTGCACGTAGCTTTGTGAGACTCTGACAGCCTCAGCCCCACATTGTTTCAAAACTGTCCCCAAGTGGCTGCTGGACAAGGAGAGCTCGCACCTTCCCCCAGCTGCCTGGCGTTATTTCCTGCTCTGAAAGGGCAGCTGCTGGAGTTTGCTGTTTGCCGCTCACGTGTTGCATGCCTGTCTCCACCTGTACCATTGACTCGTGTGTGACTGTGTCCATAAACTATTTACTCCTGTTTGCTCAGCTGAATTCCTGTTGAATGGGGGGAGTCAGGTTAAGGGAGTGATTTGTAGGTTCATGTCCATGTGCCAGGCATGGCCGCTCTGTATGATTACTGAGGTACAGCCATGGAATGACTAACATTTTGATCATCTCCTGTGACCAAGTCCCTGCTCATGTGAAGCCTTTAACCTCAATGAGGCAGATGCCACTACTATCCACAAGACACTGGGGCACACAGTGCCTTTTGGCTGTTTGGTTATTATTTGTTTCCTACAGAGGTAGATAAAAACTTAAGTCAAGTGTCTTATGAAGTGATCGAGCCAGAAAGAGATGTTGGGCTAAAGGATTTCAAAGTCTATGCTCATTTCACTAAGTTGTACTTTAAATATAGCTTTGAAAATTTTACAATGATTTGTTGGTATTTAATCGTGGAATAATTAAGAAAGAAACATATCTTCTTTAATAAGATTAGAGGGTGTTTGAGCATCCACTTCTCAACTTAGGTATCCCTTTGAGTATCCTTGGAGCTCCCATCTCAGGTAGAAGCAGGGAGAAGTAAGCAGACGCCAGTACTGCAGACGCCAGGGTTGAACGTCCCCTTGTGCACCCCTGGTCCTGGCAGCTCGGATGTCAGAAGGCTTGTGGCTTTTAGCTTTGGATCCATCTGCATGTCAATGTCTGTTGGCCTCTGCTAGTTGAAAAGAAAATCACCCTTTTCCCCCTGTTACCTGTTTGATCATCTGCACTTCTCTTCCTGGGTGAACTCATTCCACATCCATAGCTTCCCCTGAAGACATTGCATGTATTTTCACCCCCCGCTTCTGCTCTGAGCTCTGATTCCTGACTACTCATATATGTTGGGACTCAGACAGTCTGTGGGCCAGAATTGTCAGGTAACTTTCCTCCTCGTGCCCAGTGAATGCCACTCTCTGTACCCACACTGATGGGACTTCTGTCCTTTCACCATGATCCAAAGGAGAGCAGGTGGCAGGGGAGGTTATTTGGAGGTGAGGGAGATGATGAGTCTGACTGGTATAAGGAGAATGCAGTTGGGGTAAAGAGCTGGCTGCTGTATTAGAGTGGTAGTTTAGAGATATAATCTATGTGCGGAAGATGTGTCTATGTTTTATGCACCTATTCCTTCTTTCCTCCCTTCCACCCTCCCTCCCTCTCTCCATTCCTCACTCCATCCCTTTCTTTCTCCTTCTCCCTCTCCCATTTCTTCTCTTCTTGTGTCATTGCTAATGATGAGGTTTAATCACCTGAGAGTCAGGTAAATACTACAGCTAAAATTCTCCTTGGCAGTCACTCCGTCTAATGGTTTTGTCAGTTGAGAAAACTAGGATCCAGAAAAGGTAAGCACCGTGGGCAATATTTAGAGCTGGCACTACTTTTCAGGGCTCCTTGTGTTCAGTAGAGAAGTCAAGAATGCCTCAGTGTCGCCCTGACCAGTTTGGCTCAGTGGATAGAGTGTTGGCCTTCGGACTGAAGGGTCCCAAGTTCGATTCCAGTCAAGGGCATGTGCCTTGGTTGCGGGCACATCCCCAATAGGGGGTGTGCAAGAGGCAGCTGATCGATGTTTTTAACTCTCTATCCTTCTCCCTACCTCTCTGTAAAAAATCAATTAAAAAAAATATATATATATAAAGAATGCCTCAGTGGGCTGGCTTCACTAAAATCCTCATTATCTGTGACTGATTCAGCAACAGGTATGCCTCTTCTTTCATCCCAAAGAGAGAGTGCCAGGAGCAGGCTTTCTCTGAATTTATAATAGCAGAGTCATTTGCATCATGATACCGTGACACATTGTGGGCCCCCTGAAAGCAAAGAAGTGCATCCTCATCAAACAATGGAGAGAACCCTTTCCCCTCTGAGTCCTGGGACCCAGGGCCGTGGGGAGAGAGGCATGGGAGCACTTCTTCTCACAAAGGGCAGCCATTTCATAAATTGACACTGGATACTTTTAGAGTCCCCTGAACAGGCTGTAAGTGCTAATATGCCTCCCAAAGTGTTTGGCCCAGACCCAGAGAAAACAGGGATGATCTTAATTTAGGGAAAATTCGTGAATAATAATAATAATAATAATAATAAATTATTCTCTCTCATCCTCTTGTAGCCATTTAGAGAGCCAAGAACACATTTTCTTTGCTCCTCTGCATCTTAGTGTTGGCAGTCGCAAGGTTAAATGAGGCTCCGTGTCTGTCTTTTAAAGATGTGGGTATCCCCGTTGGAACACTGCCCAGGTGTTAACAGAGATTGACCAGCTTTGCTGTCTTGCTAAATATGGCTCACCATCAGGGGCAAGTAAGGATGCCATGAGCAAGTTAAACTTGTAGTTTGCTAATATGAATGCAGCACACAGGGTCCCATGTGGTGTGTGTGTGTGTGTGTGTGTGTGTGTGTGTGTGTGTGTGTAAGGACTAACAAAGTCATGCCATTATTCTGAAAATAAAAAAATGTATAGAACATATTTAAAAACAAAACAAAACATTTTTGTTTGGTTATCCAAAGGATTTGAGGGGAAAACTGGTTATTTCCAAATTAGTTTTCCATTCTGAAAATGAAATACTTAGTGATCTTATCAAGCAAATCTATATTATAAAAACCCAGTGGCCCTAACGCTGTAATAACCAAAGACTGGCGTGGGTGGGGCTGCGGGCATGGCAGGGCCACGTGATTTCACGCACTGGGCTTCTAGTTTTAAAATAAAAGCTCTAGGGTATATTAAGGCATATTTATTTTCTTAATATTTTCAAAATGGAAATAGTTCGATCCATGAAATTTAAAAAAAAGAAGTCACCAGAATTTTTTGTCAGTGCCTTAGGAAATGTATGTGGAGAATCTAAATCTTCAGTAGTCTTTCTCTTCTATTTACATGGAAGTAGACACTACCTGGCATGTTTATGACTATGACATAAAACATTCAAATAATTGATTACTTGAATTTTTATAGTTATATTAAAATGAACTACATTTCTTTAAGTGCATTCATATGTATTGAGTGAAGTACACAGAAATAAAACAATTCAAGAAAAAAATGTTGAGCCTGGCTGGTGTGGCTCGGTGGGTTAAGTGTCCACAACCAATGATTCTCTCACATCATTGATGTTTCTATCTGTTTCTCCCTCTCCCTTCCTCTCTCTGAAATCAATAAAAACATATTTTTAAAAATATTGATTCCAGGAAAATTTCTTAAGCAAAATCCATAATTTTGTTTCAGAACATATGTTTTAATGAAATACTATTTATTAAAGCCATTGGACTATGTAAGTGGAAGAATTCATGAATAATTGAAAAATCAATAGCTATTGAAATCCTCTGTTATTTATTTTTATTCTTAAAGATATTTGTGGCTCCTATGGAAAAATTACAGGCTATGCTAATATTGGCAGTCAAAACACAACTCCTGTTGATGTTCCACGATCATTCTTACTGGCAAAATAGCTTCAGTCATTTATATCTACACCTAAGGATTCTTCATTCTCGTTAATTTTCTTTTTCAATCCTAAAACCTTGAAGATTTTCAATACTTCAAAAAATTTGGGACCACATTCACAAAATAGTGTTTTACTTAATATGGCAGAAAATTGGTCTAATTTATTTTATGGGGTGAACTTTTATGCAAAGTAACATGGAAAAAGAGATTCTAGATTTAAAAACAAAACAAACAAAACATTTCTATTACTTAGAATCTACCTGAAACTACAGAAGCTACCCCAGATTTAGAATTTTATAGCCGGGAGAGGTTCAAAGTACAGTATGTTATCTTTATTAAAACAAGAAAATTGGCTGTTTCCAGAGAAGTCCTGTGCGGAGGGTCTGCCAAGATGAAGGTCTCTATGCCTTCAGGGGTCTTGTTTCTCCTCGCTGCTGTGATGCAGCCTCGTGCTGGGAATGTGCATAGGAAAATAACTTGTTCTATGGACTGGATGCTGATCCGTTATCCCACATACATACTAGTACAGCCGATATCTGTATATTCGCTGATGGATTCGTTATACCTGGGATCGGGCTGTTCTGCGACTCAGATACAAACATATGCATCATGGTTTCATATGTTCTGTTTGTGATGGTGGGATCAGGACACAGGCAGTCTGAGAAGATACTCTCCTTTTTCAAAGTGAGTTGTGCTATACCCTGAGGATATGCATCAGGATTGTCATCTAATCCCTCTGGAGTGTTCTGTTTCGAGGAAATCTGTGTGGCTTACACCAGTTTCTACAGATGGAATCGAATTGGATCCCAGTCCTTCGCTTGCCAAATGGGGACAACGCCAGAAGAGTTAGGATTATTACGTTCTAATTAAACTGAATCTCTCCTTAAGGAAAAATGAAAACTTGAAATTGGTGTCATGAATTTTGTTGGAAAACATTTTTTTGTACAAAAAATAATTGGTAATCTTTTCTTAGGTATCTGATCCCTAAAAATTCCTCAGTTAGTGAAGGTCCTGATTTAGTGATGGTGTATTATTTATTAGGTATATTTAGTGATGGTATATTATTCATTAGGGCTTATTAATTTAATGTTAACTATCAGGTACTTCATATTACCCATTTAAATGTTATTTTTTTGTTCTATATAATAAATTCAACAATATGCCCTCAATGACAATAGTTTGATCTATTGATATGAACCCCTGAAAACTATTCTAAGTGTTTTATTTTAGTAACAATAAAAAATAGAGATAGGTGTAGAAATGTGCCAGAGACTAAAATTTGTGCAGAATTTAAAATTTAATACACTAACTCCCAGGAGAGACAAAGTTCTTTTATGTGAAGATGCTTTACCTTGTATTTGTTCTCCTAATTTATCAGGAAAGCTGAATCCTAAATATAATGTACAGTAATTATTGCAGAAGAAATTAAATTTATATCCTAGAATGTAAGAACCACTCTCTTAACCGAAATTTGATGCCACATTTTCCTTTCTCCCCAATATGAACCTTTTATACTTGACATAATTGTCACCCGTAACATTATCCGGTCACTTAAGAGCAGTTCATTCCATGAGCACGTTTGTGCTATCTTCTTTTCAGTGAAGAGGGAGTCTGCCAGTAACACACCAAATATCACTTCTGACTTTGGGGAGATTTCTTATACCAGTTACGAGAATTAACTGTGCCATTTGTTATTCGGTTGTTCACTGAAATGTACATTTTGAGTGCTACTCCCTTCTGAAAACAGATTTTGCTGAGATATTTTTCATTAAAGTTTGAAAAAAAACATTAAAGTGCTGCTATCTTATCATTTTCAATAAAATGTTGCTTATGGCTGTTCACTTGTCCACAAAAACCCAAGAAAATTGAAAGAGAGAAAAATACAAGGTGGAGAAAAAAAAAGTAGGTTTAGTGTTGTTCATATGGAAAATAACACAATAATTAATAAACAATAATACATGAATAAACTCTTGTGCTTCATGCACCCATTACTGTTAACCTACTTTTGCCCACCCTGTACATACAAGTGGAATAATTACCACGCCCACCCAATGGGTGATTTGTCTCTGAGGATTGATTGAGAATATTAGCCAATGTCAAGGGTGAAGAACAAAGAAGCTGCAGTGTGAAATGTGTGCCCAATGTACCCATAGCATGCATACCTACAGATCATGGAACTGTCCTGGTTAGACAACTTGTCTCAGTGTCAATTTATCACTTAAAGGACCTTAACTATTAAGTGATTTTTCTCTTCTAATTAATTGTTGACACAACCATTGGAAAATAAGAATTATTAAACAGTATGCCAGAATCTGTTGAAATAGAACTACTGGCCATAAGAAACACCTATTCCCATTCACAAGGTAGTTTAAATTCTCTAGAAAGCACATATAGAACAGACAATCCCTCCCTCTTTTGGAACTTTTAACCTCATGTTTTGCCACCCCTTTGTTGACCTAAATTACTAGAAATTGCATTTATTCTAGAAAAGCAGAGGAATTGCAGTTTGGGAAACACATGTTGTCTTAAGCTCCACGTGAGTCCATTCAGGGTCTGGGGCGGGTTGTATTTACCTGGAAGGAGTGCAAAGAGGGGGCAGCCCAGCCAGAGCATGGACCCAGGGACTGAAGGTTTCTGGGTTTGATTCCGGACGAGGGCATGTACCTCGGTTGCAGTCACAATTCCCATGTGAGAGGTGTTAGGTCCCTTTGGCAACCCTAACGGAAGGCAACTATCACTGAGCCAAACCGGCTAGGGCTTTGTTTTTCTTTTTGTATCTATTATCTAAGCCTCACAAAACTGGATTGTAGATCAGTGCTCATTTAACTTCCTTTTGTGTTCTTTGTTGCTTGTATTGAGTTCTGTCTACAGCTAAATTCTCTTCACTCTTTGTTATTTCTGTTACAGGATGTCTAAGGGACCCTGGTAGGTATTTGTAGGAGACAGAAACATGACCAAAGGGAGAAGAAGGAACTCACTTCCAGTGTGTTCCCTGAGAAAGGTCATGTGAGGTTGACTCAGTTGGTCTTGGGCCGATTTATGAGCTAGTTTACAACTTAGAACTTGAAGATGATGGTAGTTCTGGGTATATTTAATTATTAGACTAGCTTTTATACACTTATATGTAAACATAAATGATAAAGTTGTGTTTAAAAACATATCTCCTGATGTGCGAGGCGACTTCGGGAAGTTCGAAGTCATGGGATGACAGCGATGACATCTGCAGACGTTAGTTGTACATGCTCATTAGTCCCGGTGAGTGAACAGCAGGCAGGAGTGATAGTGACATGTGGCACAGATGTCACTTTCCATTCACTCTATTATTTTCGGTTTGTGTGTCTTTTATCTCAGAATAAAGAAAATATCTTAACTTTTATTTTTATTTTTTTTTTTTTTGCTCTTTTGTAGAACAGAACCAAGAATTTGGCTCCCCATCCTGTTGTTTTAATTGTGTGGCTTTGACCAAGTTAGTTTCTCTGTACCTTTATATTCTCAGTGATGCAATGGGGATAATAATAGCACCTACTTTGTGGCGTGTTGGGAGAGGCAAGTGAGTTAGTACAGGTCACCACTGAGCACAGCACCTGGGAGAAGAGAATGCTCGTGCTGCTGAGCTCCTAGGACTCAGAAGTCCTGCCGTCTCCAAACCTGGCTAAGAGACTGAGGGACAGCGCAACGTTTGCCTCCCCAGCCCGCCTATCTAATGCTTCTTCCACCTGCACAATCCTACTAACCCCTGCACCCCATACATCTAATTAAAAATAAAATAAAATGCAAAAGGGACTGGAATAAGGTTGAGAGCACTCTGAAGAGGGGTTGATGAGGTGCGTTGTCTTTATTCTCTCTCTATGGCAACAAGGAAGGAACACTGTGTGCTGCGTGTCTGGTCAAAGGCTGCAGATACTTGACTGTCAAGCCTGAATCTCAAGTCAGTTTAACTCATTGCCAGGAAGACACCCCCTATCAGCCAGGAATGTGCTGGGGCCTGGTGTTGACATCCCTGACATCCTCCTGTGAGGCGGAGCACAGGCCTTTTACCCACTGACCTGGGCTGCCATTGGAGCCTGTGTATGCCCATGGGCTTTTCAGGACCCAGCAGAGGGCCGTCCAAAGGGGAGCAGGGAAAATAGTAGCGATGAAAACAACCAGATCTTTCCTTACCCTGCCAGTGAGAGGAGTCCTTCTTCCAGGGGTTCAGTAGGCTTGACTTTACTGTAACCAATCATACTATACACCAGTGGTTTCCAGTGTGGGGCACACACCCCACGGGGAGGCAATTTGATTTTTAAGGGGGATAATTGGAGAATGAGTTATTAACAGTGAATTTTTTGCATTTCTTATGGTTCTAGGGGCCTCATATGCAGTATATAAGTATATATTGTGACATATTTATGCATTTTAGTTCTCCATTATATGTTTTGAAACCTTATTTGCTATTTTTTCATATCACTTCATATTATTATTTTTAAAAACAATTTCTTAGTGATTTCTTCCTCAGTACTTAAACTGTCCTTTCGTTCTTTTATTTTTCTCTTTCATGGATGCCATGTTTTTTGGAAGCTTGTTTAGACCAACTTAATGGCCTTTTAGGCTTCCTCCACATGAATAGGAGTTCACTTTTTGAATAATAAGAATTATATGTCACTGGGGGCATCCGGATTTTAGAGATGCTTGGGTGGGGCATGGCCACAAAAAGGCTGGGAACCACTGCTGTACACGGTCTGTGAGTCGCTTCACTTCAGCGAGTGATAAGCATGTGTTCAAATACCATGAGTAAGAAATGGGACACTTCCAACCAGCCCAATTCATGAATAATGGGATTTTGATAATTTCTAGTATTTAATACCAATTCAGACAACAATATTATTTTCTTAATTTTTAGACACCCCCCCCAGATTCAGTTCAAAGACAGATGGCTTCATATTCCTACGAATATCTAAAGAAACTGGATCTTAGCCATAAGAAAAAAATAAGAAAAATACTTTATAAGACAAGGTTTGTAATGTCAGAAAGGTTCTTATAAAGCTCATTTTATAATTTGCATATTAGTTGTCAAGGTAAATGTGAATATAACTAGAAAGTTATGCTAATGACATTTTTTTTCTGCATGTGAAGATTTGTTGTTTAGGAACTGGAGGAAAAATCTTTTGTAAAATTGCAAATTATTTATTATGTAAATAACCATTGTAATATAGCTATGCTAGGCCTATAATTTTATATTTTCTTCATTCCTATGAGGACACATTTTAAGTTATAAGATTATTCACAAATTGAAAACATGATAATTTGTGAAACCTGTTTTATGGACATTTAACCTAACACAATATGATTCAGCACAGCTAACTCTCCATCTTGACATTTTAAAATTACACCCAACCCCAAGGCCCTGCACACCTGCCAGCTCCGCTATTAAGTTTTCTGGATCAGCGCAGCCAGAAGAATTTCATCTTCTCCTGACCTCTAGCAACTTGTGCACATACCACTCATGTTGCTATATTTCCCATGCATGTTTTTTCATGTGTCACGATATAATAGCATTGAAAGAAAGAATAATAATTTATTCATTTTACTTTTCTTCCACAACACTCCGCTTGCACTAGGATGTTAGTAGTATTTGTCAAGTAAGTGCCTTCGTAGTGAGAGTAACTGCTAGTGAGCAGTTGGTTGATACAGCCAAAATGAAGATGTAGATTCAGGAGGAGGGTATTGTAGATGTGGATAATGCCAGACATTCATTTGATACACAGACATGTAAATATGTGATTTGTAACATTAAGAATACCTTAAATAGAAGAATGAACGCCTTAGCAAATTTCCTGGGGGTTGAGAGAGGTGAAGGATTGGGTTTAGGATGATTCAAGAATGGGGAAGATGGACTAATTGGGAGTTGGGGAGAATTTTTTACAGATGTAAGAGCTATGTATCCTCCTGGCATCATAAATACATAGCAAATATTTGTATTATTAAGTGGCATTGTCAAATGGAATATTACATTTAATGATCAGTTGTAAGCTGTTTCAATATGCATGTGCTAATGTCTTAAATTGACATTATAAAAACTTGTAATATTATAAGAGTATATCTTAATTGTATTTCTTATGAATGCTTATTTTTTGTTCAGAAACCTCACTTAATGATTTTTTTAAAAAAATGCAAATCTTAAAACTATTTCTTATAATGTAAATACCATTTTTTTTTTCAGAAACCTCACTTTATAATTTTTAAAATACGACTTAGAGTATAACTTCTCAAGGCTAAATGTTAGCAGTCAGCAATAACAGATATCTTAAATCAATCATCTTCAGTCCCCTTCGTCTCTTCAGAAAGAGAATATAGTGCAGGGATGGCTCTGGATGAGCGCTTTGCAAGTCTATTTCTGGAAGGCACTATTTCTGCTAGGAGCAAACAAAACTATTTTTCTCTCTTCTATTGGCTTTAGTTCTCTGGCAAAATGAGCAAACTTATAAAGACAAAAATAAAGGGAGCTGGGAGGTAGCCATATTTGCACTAGGACAATATTAGCAGTGGGATTTGGAGAGGAGAAAATGCACCTTCCCTGATGAGATAATACCCTCGACAGCCTGGGCGGGGAGTTAGAGGAAGGCTTTCTAAATGACACCCAGATTTTTGAACTGCCACACACGAGTGGTTGCGCTTCTTACTAAATTGAAGAGGAAGGAGTGGAGAAATTGTTTTGGGAGAAGATGATGAGTTTGATTTTGAATTTTTGAAGCTGAGATTCTTTTGGGAAATTTGGAGAACTTTATATACGTAGAGACTATTATGCACGTGGAAATTTCTTAAAGCTAATAAGTTAATAACATCAGCCTCCCAAGCATGAATTTCTGGGCATCAGAAATATTTTGTACAACATGCCACAGCAATAGCTAATGTAAGTATATGCTCAAATGTTGTTTTTCAGTAAGGCCTTTCCTGACTACCTTTTTACAAAAGAGCAGCTTTCCCACTTATCTCCGCACAACATATTCTATTTTGTGCATTCTCTTCATATCACTAATTACGACTTGACATTTTATATATTGAGTTTATTTATTTTTTATCTCCTCCCTCCCACCTCACTGCAGAGTCCCTTCATGAAAGCAAGGACTTGAGCTCAGTGCTCTATCCTCAACAGCTCAGTCTGTGCCAGACACAGCAGGTGCTCATAATTCTGTTGAATGAATCAATGAATACTGAGTCAGTGATTAGTCCTTGAAATTCTTTATTAATTTGTATGGACAGTGAGATTATTTCACCATTAAAAGAATAAACATGTTTCTCCAATGTAGAGAAGTAATGTGATTATGTCACCCTCAATCTTGGCTCCCCATGAGCTGCGGGCAGCACTTTGTATATCCACACATAAAAGCGACACAGCCATGTTTTCTCATGAGAAAGACTTGCAGATATTTTCTAAATGAATGAATCCTAAATATGTTAGCCCTGGTTAGACTGCAGGAGATGCAAGTGCATTACCTTTAAAGTAATATGAGCACGCCTGAAAGAATAAGTTTTAAGGCCACAGGAGGGGCTAACGTAGATGCCGTAAAGAGAATATCAAAGGACATTGAGAAGTCCCTTCCAGTTTTCACAATTCGTTGACTAGATATTCCATTTTTCTTGGTTAAGGTCTGATTTAAAGTCCCCCTTTAGAATGGAAGTCCCTCTGGAAGGGTGTATATTTATTATTAACCTTTCAACATTAATTAGTTATCCAAACAATTTCTACAGTGAGGAATCTCCGAGTGAAAAATATCAATATATATCATACCTACAAAGGAAATAAGGAGAGAGTGGAAGACCAGTCACTGCTTAGGAAAGCAACAGGCTTCTGTTCTGATTGGATGAAATTCCATTGCCTAAGGAGGAAGGACATACATGTTTTCAAATGCTTTTTTAAATAATATGCAAATGGCATAACTGGTATTGACTTTACAACAATGATATCTGTTATAAATGATAATAGGTATCCTGAGATAGGGTAGGTAAGGAGTTGATTAATTCAATGACTCAAATTCTAAAGAATGACATGTATGGAAAAATTTGAAGATGTGAAATACACAAATAGCTCTTTGCACTCTTTTATTCAACAATACAAACATATAAAATATTTCAATTATCAAGGGAGCCAGATCATAATTCTCACCAGTGCTAATACCAAGAGTGTAAAATGTGAGCAGGGCATAAAAAAGGAAGATTTTTGTTTCAGGGACAAAGAATTATCATTCAAGAATTTTAATTCCCCCTAGCAGTTTTTTATACATTAAATTTCTTTGTATATTTGTGCTAAATACATTAAATAACTCTAATGTAAGGGTAATAAAATCTCAAAGAATTAGTCTCCAATTAATCCTTTGATCTCTAAATATTTGTTAAAGCCTTAATTTTTAAAGAAGTTAAACCAACAGTGTAAGGTGTTTTTGTTGTTGTTGTTGTTGATAGCTAGGCAAGTTCAACTATTTAGTTTACAATTTAGGGCGCAAAGGATGAAGGGATAAATGTTACTTAATGATGTAAGTAATGCTTTAGACATCCAGTATAGAAGATATTTGGTCTGCTGGTTTCCATATCTCCTGTGCAATCCATGATAAAAATAAATAAATAAATAGATTGCCTTATCTCTGTTTTAATTATTGTTTCACTAAACTTTCTTTTCCAACTGCTAAGTTAGTATGCAGGTAAAAAGACAATTGCTGAACATTTTCAAAAATAGATTAGCCTTCCTGCTAAACATGGAGACATATGAAAAATGAATGTGTCAGTGGATTCCATGCTCTGGAGGACATGGAATCTAGGAAAATGTTCAGTGAAAGAAACACAAGCAGAGACACCAGAAGAATCTACGTCACCTTTTGAGATGCAATGAAAACACTCTGGGGTAGGGGAAATAGAGAATGAGATAGGGAGGGAAGAGAGAGAAGAGAGAAGAAATATCTGATTCAATTAAATAAGGGTAAAATGGGTTTGTGGCCACATAATTTAAAAAATATATAATTTTGGTAATTAAAAATAGTGATAGAACTTATTCTATTTGCACCTAATATTTTATATCTCAATTTTAGATCATTTATTTAGCAATGACCCGCAAATTCCTTATTTAGCCCATTGGTTGCCACTAACAAAATCTCTCCAACTTTCCTATTTAAACTTGGTTTTCCCAACAAGTTATATAAATCAGTCATCTTCTGTATGTTAAAATGTACTAGCATAAAATGTATTATATTCTTGGTCCCACAGCAAGTAACAATAATAATTAGACCCACGTAATCCACTTGAAAACTATAGATTAATTAAAATTGTACTAGTACTTGCTATTATTAAGCTTCAATTAAAAACATTAAGACATAAAGTTATGTCCGTTCAAAAACTGGACATTGGAATTGTATGAGAACAATCAAAGACTGAAAATTAGATAAGTCTTCTAATACTGAAGAACTTTATAATGAGTAGTTGTTTTTTATTTATTTATTATTGTTAATCCTCACCCATGGCTATTTTTTCCATGTTTTTTTTAGAGAGAGTAGAAGAGAGGCCAAAAGGGAGATTGAGGGGGGGAGGGAAAGAGAAAGAGAGAAACACTGATGTCCGAGACACATATCCATTAGTGGCCTCCTGAACGTGCCCTGACCAGGAAGCCAGGATCAAACTGAAACTCAGCACTTGCCCTTGACCTAGAATCCAACAGGAGACCCTTCAGTACTTGGGCCAATGTTCTAACCACTGAGAAAACCGTCCAGGGCACAAGTGGTTTTTATTTCAGTTGTAAAATATTAACAGCCATAACAAAAATAGGACATTTAATCAAATAAAATATATCAAATGTAATGCTACACATGGTAAATGTTGTGCACTGAAGTTTCAGAGAGTGACCTCACAGAAGTCTTGGAGTGTCGCATTTCAAACAGACATCCAGCCGTAGGTCATAGTCTTAACATCCCTGAAGTTCCAAAGTAATGTTTTACATTATAAATCTATCTTTCCACATGGGCAAAAGCTTCAGAATTATATAATTGAAAAATAAAGCATCTTAAGAAGATGAACTTAATGCTTTAAATAAAGAATTATTTGTCACAAGGTCTCTAAGAATTTGGAGCATACTTTAAAATGTGATGGAGTTTTAAAAGTTTTTATATTTTGCTTACCAATATAGTGGACCATTGAGTACTTAATATGACTAGTTTTAAAAACTAATACTAACAAAACAATTAGTAACTTTTAAAAAGTGCTTACTCTGTGCCAGAAAGTCCTCTAAACTACACCTATGAAATAATTTAATTCTCCCAGTAATAGTGTCAGATACTGTTAGTTTGCCTATTAAATGATGAAGAAACTGAGGCATGGAGGGTCATTTTGTGACCAGTACTATTTTGGTCCAATTTACTAAACTTTTTCCAACTTTTGTTCTTTATAATTCTAAAAATATGAATGTGGTATGAAGGCCATGTACCTTTCCTGGACCATCTAGGGAAGAATGGATTGTGTACATGATACAATCCTGTTTATTAAAATATTTTGGGGAAGAAAGCTTTGTTCAAAATGTTATTTTGAAAAAAAAAAAAAAATCTGATATAAAAGTAACTCAAGAAGAATAAAATGACCTTTGATATCTCTCAATGTACAAATAACAATTATAAGTAAAATAGTAGAAATAACAAAAAATAAATAAATAAACCCTGGCTACACATAAGTGTAGTAGAAAGAAAGACCTATCACAGATGAAGTTAATACTGGTTTTATGTCTTTATGGACAATGTAATTTTGGGCAAGTCTCTTAGTGAACATGTGAAATACCATGTAAAAATATCTTATTGGACATTTGAAAGTATAATAACGATGGTATCAATTTAAACACATAGTCAGAATTGAAATGCTAGCCAAGTGGACCAGACTTTTAAAATTCATGCCGAGAAGGCTGAATTCAAATCCAAGGTTCTTTTTAAGGCATGCCAAGGACGATAAAAATGGCAGTGCTGGTGGGGTTCAGAATTAGCACTCAATTTCGCCCTCATTTGGGTGACAAGGCACTGGGCTAGCTGAACTCTTGTTCCATCGATATTTCCCACAGAACATTTTCCCCCAATCCAATCTTTTTGAGAAACTGTGTTCTTTTTTTGTCATCATGCTTTTTACACTTTCTTTTGGCCGAAAATAAATACCCTCTTCTCCCTTATCCTCCATGTTTAGATAACCTCTGCTAATCCTTCAGATTTAGGTCTGTGTGCCAACATTCAGTTCTGAAGATGCTCAGAGCGACCCTGCTCTCTGCTCCCACATACCCTTCATTTCTCCAGATACTCACCACAGCATTTCATGCTGCAAGACACTGCTTCATTCCCAGTCTTCTCCATTCCTTTATATGAGAAAGGAGCATTCTTTACTTGCCTTTACCGGGTATTCGCAGAGCCAAGGACAGTTTCTGGCACATAGCAGCTGTTGAATAATTGTGGAAGAGAGAAGGGAGCTACCAAGAGAGGAAGACCCAAAGAGAGGAAGAAAATTTTGTAAGTCAGGCAGATGAGCACATTTCAACTCAATATGACTTAATTCCATTTTGATGCAATTAGTTCCTCTTGATTGTCTTAATTCTTTTGTACACCACATGTAATTTCAAAAGCAATTAAGTGAACTTCCCTTATGAATTAGGGACAATATTATTAAATTCTGAAACATTTCATGATCTTCAAGTATACAAATATCGAGCCATTCAATTCCTCTGCAAGGTGGGCCTGAGTTCTTTGTTATTTTCAACCTGTGCCAGAGAAAAAACAAAAATGAGGGGGGCAGATGGACACTTTTACTGCCTGTGTGTATCTCACCCCAATATTGAATTTTTCTTATTTAAAGGCTTTCTGATTTTGTAAAGCTCCTATTATTAGTTGAACAAGAAGCCCCCTGAGGGTTCTTGCTCAGGCATTCTCCCTCATAGGGAGAAACCCATCGCAGAGCGCAGAAGGCTAATCTTAGAGAAAACCATGATGATGGCTTCCCACTAAGGCATGGGACCTGTAGTCAAAAATGTTTTATTTTTGTCTGCTTCAGTTGTCTTCTTTTTTTCTTTCTTACTTTTCTCTTTGTGAAAAATTACTATCAATGCCTATTTTGTGATTACTGATTAGTATTGTGCCAGTATATCCTTTTGTAGTTTGGATTTTGATTTATAAATCTGTGGTTGCCCTTGGACACATAGCTATTAGACACTTATTGCAAAATTTAATAATTTAGGATATATGGTAATATACTTGTGACTTCATTGTATGCTTTAAGTGGGAACATTTTGTATACTGAAATACTGAACTACCTAGTAGCAGAAATTATTGAGTGATGAAAAGCAAGTATTTGAGTATTAACATTCAGACTTCATAAATGTAGGAGAATAATGTCAAAATAGTGTGTTTACTTAAAATGGAATTACCTTCCCCAAATTAAGTTATTACACCTATTTTATTCCTAAAAGGGAGACAGATTGTTATGAAAGGAGGTCATAGATGTGTACAATCAAGGTAGTAGTATACTGGTCAGCACTCATAGAATCTCTGAATAATAGAGATGAGGAAAAGTGAGCAATTCCACCGTTAGGATGATAGAACAAATGCTGGTTTCTGTGGGAGAGAGAATAACATTGACCTGCTGTGAGAGAGATACTCAGTTCAATAGAACCACAGAGAAACAGCATCCTTTAGGTCCCCCCCACCCCACCCCCACCCCCCGCTTATACACCACCCATTACACCACTGCACCAAGTTAGAGTGAGCATGCAATTAAATTTTATTTTGTTTCCAGAATGACAGCATTTTTCAAACTAATTTTGACTCAAGGCTTTAAATTACTTACATATGTTAATCCTTAAACCGAGCGATCTTAAATAATTAAATGCTTATTTACTGTTTTTATAACTCCTTAACAATCTCACAGGTTGACTACTGTGCAAGCACAATTACTCCTCAAGGAAACAGTCTTCTGCATCCAGCATTGCTTAGGGATGGTAGGACAGACATCAATATGCACACAGTGTATTCTATGCAGAAAATCATTTCTCTTGTGTGGGTTAGTTTTTTGAGGCCACCCAAGGCTACAGGATGAGTAAGTCCTGCTGTACGGTGGGGAAGTTGTTGTCAGCTTAATGGTGACGCTTCCTCCATTCATGGCTCCCATGGTTTCTGCAGATAAGAAAAGCTAAAATGAATTTGCTATCACTCCCTGGAGAGAACATTAGGGACAGCGGAGGATTCCAGGGATGAAAAGAGAATTTCATTTCTGTGTATCTTAACTCCTGAGTTTATTGGTCATATCCATTGGATGAGCCTTCATATCTGACAGTTTAATTTTAATGTAACTTTTCTTTGCCTTTTCTCTGATATCTTCTTCCCATGATGAATTTAGCTTCAGTTCAATTTCACTAAAATACACAGAAGATTCTTCTGACAAGATAATTACTCTGGGCTATTTTATAAGGTATTTTTAGTTTACAGGGCAGAGAAAGAAAGGAAGCGCTTACCAAATACAAATATGTGGCTGCAGTGTGCTTTACAAATCCCTTTCTGTTTTTCTTCCTTGTCTCTTCCTTCTGATACAGATTAATAACAGAGGTAACTCAGGTGGCCACCTGTCCCCTGTTTATTTGAGATTTTTTTTTTATCATCTCATACTCTTCACTACTGATAATTATGGAAAGCTTATTTTGAAATGAGTTTATCTGTGAAATATGATCCTTTATATAAAAATGAAGAGAATGCTTGGCATATTTTATTTTATAAAATGAAACCTGCTTACAGAATGTATGGTCAGATCACAATTAGTTACTATTTTAAGAACACACTCTAAAACACATGTTGACTTTTTTATGTGACATGATAAGCATTGGCTAGGTGTTAGATTTGGAAGTGAGAGTTTTCTGATGATTGATCTGCACTTAATTTTCTTGTTCAAATTGCTTATCCTACATGGGAGATGCATTTGACAGGTACCAGAATGGCATTAGTTATTTAAAATGTCTTTATGGATCCCAGCTGGTGTGGCTTAGTGGTTGAGCATAAATCTATGACCCAGGAAGTCACTGGTTCAATTCCCAGTCAGGGCACATGCCCAGGTTGTGGGCTCGATCCCCAGTAGGGGGTGTGCAGGAAGCAGCTGCTCAATGATTCTCTCTCATCATTGATGTTTCTATCTCCCTCTCTCTTCCTCTCTGAAATTAATAAAAATATACTAAAAATAAAATAAAATGTCCTTGTGGAGCAGAATGAAATGAAAGGAACTGAGTGTTAAGTTTTGATTAATCAACAAGTTATCTTTTGTCAGATAAGAAGAATTTTACTACAAATATGATTGGTCTAAGGATTCACATGGTCAAAGATACACAGTGGTGAGGCCAATACAGGCAAAACCTAGGTTCCATGTCTTTGTACATTAGCACTTAAAAAGCTGTTCTAACTCATAGGCATAGTTGGAGGAACATGTGGTACCAAATCTAAATTGGACTAACTTAGCCTGGCTAGAATGGCTCACTTGAGTTTTGACATTTTTCATTGTAACATAGAGGTCAAAATGCTTACCTTGCAGGATTATTAGTAGGATTAGATAATGATTATCAGACATATTACAAAACATATCTGGCATAGGATGAATGTTAATAAACAGGTGTTTTTTTTCAAAGAGTGCTTGACTAATTTTGACATTTTCAAATTTTGTTTATGAATCAATGTGAAATGTTATTGGAAAACTTATATTCTCTTAATTTCTTAATTTGAGAATGCTTAAGTTTGACTCCTCTAAATGTAGGAATTCCAATGTAAAACTTATATTACTTTCAACAGATGTTCAACTGAAAAGTGAAGTGATATTGGGATTCTACAATACAGTTCACTACATAAATTTAATTTTCACATATGTGAAAATTAAATTACTTACACTGGGTTGATTAAGGGATTGTTTAAAGAAAAAACATCAACATACTTAAAATGTATTCTATTATTTTGTGTCTGTGAAGCGGAAACTATGTCACAGTATAGTATTTTTCTATTCAATATTATGCTATTACTAGAGGCCCGGTGCACAAAATTCGTGCATAGGGGGGGTGTCCCTTAGCCCAGCCTGCAGCCTTCCAATCTGGGACCCCTTGGGGGATGTCTGACTGCTGGGGGATGTCTAAAACGGCAGTTGGACATCCCTCTCACAATCCGGGACTGCTGGCTCCTAATCACTCGCCTGCCTGCCTGCCTGATTGCCCCTAACCACTCTGCCTGCCAGCCTGATAGCCCCCTAACCACTCCCCTGCTAGCCTGATTGACACCTCACTGCTCCCCTGCCAGCATGATCATCCCCAACTGCCCTCCCCTCCTGGCCTGATTGCCCCCAACTGCCTTCCCCTGCAGGGCTGAGGGAACTGGGGAACTCCAGCTGGATGAGGTGGGGCTGAGGGGACTAGGGGACTGAGGCTGGATGAGGCAGGGCTGAGGAGACTGGGGAACTCCGGCTGGATGAGGTGGGGCTGAGGGGACTGGGCACCACCATCTTGTGGCTGTGGGCACTGCCATCTTGTGAGGGCATGGCAGTCAATTAGTACATTCCCTCTTTTTTGGCTGTGGGTGCCTCGATCATTGTGAGGGCGTGACAGTCAATTAGCATATTTTCTCTTTATTAGATAGGATGTAGTACTAGAGGCTCTATGCATGAAATTTGTGCAAGAGTAGGCCTTCACAGCCCTGGCTGCCTTGACCCTCCCAGCCCCAGCTTTGTCCGCAAGGTCGTCGGAAAGTTGTCCAGAAGGATGCCCGGATGGTCGTTCCACTGTTTGGCCTTTCGGTCAATTTACATATTATGCTTTTATTATTATAGGTTATTATAGATATCCTTCCTATTTTCAAATTCTAGTGTTAGATGGCCCATCACATACCTTATATATTTTGTTTAATCAAATTAATGTTGCCTGTTATTATTTGTCCATTAAGAAGATAAAATATCAGCGCTGGCACTAGGAAATCATTAATTTTCATGAAGTATGATCTATTCAAGGTGGTTTTTCATTAAGCTATTTTTACTGAGCAGTGATCTGCCTAAAGGAAATGTAGCACTTCTCCTTTGGTCTGTTTATCACTTTCACGTTGACAATTCTCACTTCCTTAATATTCTAAATCCCAGGTTTCCTCAAGGAATTACCTTCCTGGCTGTTATTTTTACCTAGATATTTATTCACACCTTTTCATTGTAGTGTGTGTGTGTGTGTGTGTGTGTGTGTGTGTGTGTGTGTGAATTATAAGTCAACATGCTTTCCCAAGACCTCTTCTCTGATATTGTTCTGCTGATGGATGTTTAGAGTAAGGGGCTTGGGAAACATACTCTGGTGGATTAGGAGGCTGGGACATGTATACAAACACAGAGAATAATAAAATAAGAAAACGACAAAATGCATGCTATTGGGTATACCCTGCAATACACTGACCACCTGGCGTGGTGTCAGATGCCATCTGTTTAAGGATGTGGGACCCACAGGAATGATGCCACTTTAGATGATATTCACTAGTTTGGCTAATCTCCTGATTGCTCTTCTGCAATTCTGACCAAATGGACACAAATCCTGGTGTTCTCATGACTCCCATCAGATTTGATAATTCATTAGAATTACTCAAATAATTCAAGAAAGCTCTATAGTTATGATTGCAGTTTTATTACAAAGGATGAGGACCAGGCCCAGCTAAATGAAGAAACACACAGCGGAAGGTCTGGTAGTCTCAAACATAGAACTTCCCTGCCCTCTCCCCATGCATCAGCATGCCGCTCCCTCCGGGGACATTGATGTGTTCACAACCAGGAAGTTTCGCTGTCCAAATTTTTACGGAGGTTTCATCATGAAGGCACGGAT